>NC_133328.1:178718072-179408072 GCF_042186555.1 Aquarana catesbeiana
CGCTGTTTTACTAACCTGACAACTTATTATTCTAAATACGAAAACCTTCATTTTGTTTGCAAATATTAAAGATTCTAACTACCAAGTCCTTATATTTAAAGAGCACCTGTCATTTCAGATCATCATGGCAGCAACTGTTAGCGGGCATCCACTCACCTGCTGCCGCATCACCAGTCATCCCCTAAAAATGAATGGACTGTCGGTGGGTCAACAGCAGGTCAGAGGAGGAGCTGTGTAGGACAGAGATGACAGTTGCTCTTTAAAAAATTATGATTTCAATTAAGTTGATTTAAATCAAGTCTTTTTACGAGTGATTTAAATCATAATTTAAATCGTGATTTAAATCGACTTGTGTGAAATGTTGAAAAGACCACTCATGGTCCTCCATCAGAAGTCTGCAGGACAGGGTGAAAACACAGAAGCCCAACTGGGAAACAGGGACAGAGCATTGTCACCCTATAACCCCTACAATGACATTAAAATGTGCTGATCAGGGAAGAGGAAGTAGCAGTTGTTCTGTGGGTAAGGTAGTCACCCATCCATGTGCTCAGCAAATGCTAGACTGAGACACAGACCACGTACATTCCTGCAGGACACCTAAAGGCCTGTCATTTTCTGTCATGGTGTTATAATGAACTAATTATGTGCTTGTACTTCAACTGGACCTTACACATCGACATTTCAGAATCGTCAACTGTGGTTACAGATAGCAATTCATCCATTTTTTCATCTCATACAACTACAAAGGAGAAATGTCCCTGCATGGTACATGCATCTCAGACAGAACAGGGCAAATGTTTCCTTACAGATCCCGTATTTATCTATGGATGATCTGATCCACATAAAATAGAATTAGTAATGTCCTACGTACTCATTTTGTGTGTAGATTTTGTTTCCACCGTCTCCCACCGTTCCCTTCTCTCCTACGGTCACATTTTCCTCCAGCTGTCCTGACGGCTGCTTGTCCTAAAGCAACACATGGAAAGGGCGCTGCTGGTGCCCAGCCGGCTGTCACATGGTGCTCCGAATTTCCTGACTAAACATAGCTAAAACAAAGCCAAGCTCACTAGCCGGGGCCCTGCTGATACTTCACATCAACTAAAAATGGCTGCCCTTTCACATTCTGCCAATTACACTGCCTGGCAGACAAAGTCATAGCCTGTCTACATTGCTGATAAAATAGCCCTCTGTATACAATGTACAGTAAGACTGTGTAAGGCAGAAAAGGGGATTTTTATTGCAATGTTCGAGGAATGTCACTTATAACATGTATTTTAGATGCCACATCCGTGAAGACAGTGCCAGTTCGTCACTCCTGGTTGTGGTGGTCCTATCTCTTTATATATTTTGCCCTTTTAGGTGGATACCTGAATCTTGGCTTTGTCCATATTTGAAGTGGCCTTGTGACTATAGTCATGTTTACCTCTATTGATTATAATTTGTAACCAAGCCATTTATTACTATATGAATTTATATAGTTTATGTAGAATGGTTAAACTACAGTTGTATGTACAAGTATTATAATGTTGGCACCTGTTTGGTCAAAATCACTGTTTTGAAAACCCTTTTTGTTTTAAAGTGGAATTAAACTTAAAAAATAAAAAAATGTCTGACATGCAGGATTTAATATGACAGAAGAGACACTATTGACCTCTTGTGTCCTGTTTTCCTGTCAGTTTAGGCCAATAAGTATTCTTCTACATATTTTTGGTAAACAAAAAATCACCAATAAGCATATATTGATTGGTTTGTGCAAAAGTTATAGCGTCTACAAAATAGGGGATATATTTATGGCATTTTTATTTTTTTAATTTTTTTTACTAGTAATGGTGGTGATCTGCGATTTTTAGCGGGACTGCGACAATGCGGCGGACAGATTGGACACTTTTGTGGGACCATTGACATTTATACAGCGATCAGTGCTATAAAAATTCACTGATTACTATGTAAATGTCACTGGTAGGGAAGGGGTTAACACTAGGGGAGATCAAGGGATTAAATGGTGTTCCTTCATTAGTGTTTCTAACTGTGGGGGATGGGACTAACTGGGGGAGGAGACATATCGCTGTTTGCAATTACTGCAAACAGCAGATCTGTCTCTCCTGTCAGAATGAGGATTTGTGTGTTTACACACACAAATCCCCGTTCTGGCTCTTGTGTCTGCGATCCCGGGTGGGTTGCGGCGCATGCGCACCTACCATGGCTCTTAAAGGAGCCGCTGTACATATACGGCAATTCGTGCAGGAGAGCCAACCTGCCACCGTATATGTATGTAAGCCGGTCGGTAAGTGGTTAATAAAAGTTTCTTCTATATGTTGTTTGGCCTAGATCAGGGATGGTGAACCTTGGCACCCTAGATGTTTTGGAACTACATTGCCCATGATGCTCATGCACTCTGCAGTGTAGATAAGCATCATGGGAAATGTAGTTCCAAAACATCCTGGGGTGCCATGGTTCGCCATCACTGGCCTAGACCTTTGATGACATATAGGAAACTCCCTCCTGTACTGTATTCTGCACAGTCCTGAGGAAGTAAATCTCACTGTGAAACATGTCAACAAAAAGGGTTTTTAATAAATTTTCGTGGTACAGAAACACTTTTATTTATGGTCTTATACAAGCATTTTCAACCAGGGTTCCTCCAGAGAGGTTGCTAGGGGTTCCTTGAGCTGTAGCTGATTGACCTTCAACTTGAATGGCACTAGCATTGCTCAAGGACCAACAGCGCTTGGCAAATACAGCAGAATTACATCAATTATCTTTTTAGCTGTCTGTAAGGGTTGCATTATTTCTTCCAACCAGCAATGTAAGGGCCCATTGACTCATGATTAACTTGTTTTATAAGTGTTCCTTCAAGACCCAAAAATTAATTTAGGGGTTCCTCTGGGCTAAAAAGGTTGAGATTCCCTTGTCTAATATCTGTAATGCCATAAGTAATTCATATCTATATACTTTCCTTTTAAGAACAATTTTGATATGAATTTTAATTTTTTTGCAGATAAAAGTATGAACGCTTCGCTTTTACATATGTGTGATCAGTGACTCTTCCCCTCAAACATTATACAATTAGCAGGGACTGGTTGAATTTTGGATTCATGTATGGGCATCCTGCTTGTACAGAAGTCAGTCTACCAATCGAATTCTGTACAACCAGCCTGTCGGGTTTTATCCCGATTGATCAGTGCCACTGGCTATAGCCGGCAGCACTGACCATTATATTCTAATGGGGAGGAAGTCTCCCAGCTGTTAGAACACAATAGCAGGAGGGATTCTCCTGCCACATTAAATTCATAGATGGCGGAATCAGATCATTTTTTTTTTCTTTCAACCTGCTGGTTAAAAAAAAAAAAACGTATATATGGCCTGCCTACGTGTAATAGCAACAAAGCTGCTTTATTTCAATCCGCTTGCCTAACAGACAAATAAATGTAAATGGATATAAAATTACAGTGGGACATACACATTGTCAGCATGTAATCAAACATGGCAATAGAAAGAGACTTACAATACTAATTATGTTTTCCAATGTAATAGGAATGTATTGATCATGGCATTAATAGTCATTTTCTAGAATTCTTTATCGTGAAAGGAAAGATTCAGATTTCATACAAAATAATAAATGTACTAAACCAGGAAATCTTTCAGTAGAATGTGACTCTTGATTCTTTACACTTTTAATGATTAAAGATTTAACATTAGAGAAATTGATTTAGGAAATCTGTACTACTCCTACTGACACGGTCAATAATCATTTTTCCTCCCCACTGAAATATTCTGATAGCGGTCTGTAGCCGAGTTTTACATCATTCTGGATTAACAGCATTATAATAGCTTAAACTTTGAGAAATCTAGCTCCGTTTTAAACCTCATTTCATTTGGGCAGTGTTATTTATAAATCTCCCCCATGCATATTCGGGAATTATAAAGGCTTGTAGCAGAAAAGGACTGTGATTTTTCCAGTAATTTAAACCCATACAGATTTCTTAATGGCAGCGGCCCCTCAGGAATATCATCTGACAGATGGTTACTTGTGATGTCAGAATCTCCTGTGATTATTAAGTAACATAAGTATGGAATGGATGACTGGCCTCTTTGCCAGATGTAGCTGTTTTCCATCTACCCAAAGTATTTTACTTATTTTTAATCATTCAGTATTCACGGCGCTTCACTTTTTCTACCTTTTGTCATGTAACAGCCTTAGTTCAAAATGGATTAAATTCATTATTTTCCTCAAGCTTCTACAAACAATACCCCACAATAACAACGAGAAAGAAGTTTTGTTTGAAATCTTTACAAATTTATTAAAAAAACAAATAAAAAAAAAAATCATGTACATAACAATTCACAGCCTTTGCCCAATACCTTGTTGAAGCACCTTTAGCACCAATTACAGCCTCAAGTCTTTTTGAGTATGATGCTACAAGCTTGGCACACCTATTTTTTGCAGTTTCTCCCATTCCTCTTGGCAGGACCTCTCATGCTCCATCAGGTTGGATGGGGAGCGTCAGTGCACAGCCATTTCAGATCTCTCCTGAGATGGTTCAATCGGGTTCAAGTCTGGGCTCTGGCTGACCCACTCAAGGACATTCACATAGTTGTGCCGTAGCCACTCCTTTGTTATCTTGGATATGTGCTTAGGGTAATTTTCCTGTTGGAAGATGAACCTTTGCTCCAGTCTAATATTCAGAGCACTCTGGAGCAGGTTTTCATCAAACATGTCTCTGTACATTGCTGCATTCATCTTTCCCTGGATCCTGACTAGTCTCCCAGTTCCTTTCACTGAAAAACATACCCACAGCATGATGCTGCCACCACCATGCTTCACTGTATGGATGGTATTGGCCAGGTGATGTGTAGTGCCTGGTTTCCTCCAGACATGACGCTTGCCTTTCAAGCCAAAGAGTTCAATCCTTGTTTCATCAGACCAATTTTGTTTCTTTTTTTGTTTCTCATGGTCAGAGTCCTTCAGGTGCTTTTTGGCAAACTCCAGGCAGGCTGTCATGTGCCTTTTACTGAGGAGTGGCTTCCGTCTGGCCACTCTACCATACAGGCCTGATTGGTGGAGTGCTATAGAAATGGTTGTTCTTCTAGAAGGTTTACCTCTCTGCACAGAGAAACACTGGAGCTTTGTCAGAGTGACCATCTGGTTCTTGGGTCACCTCCCTGAGTAAGGCCCTTCTCCCCCGATTGCTCAGTTTGGCTGGGCGGCCCGCTCTAGGAAGAGTCCTGGTGGTTCCAAACGTCTTCCATTTACGGATGACGGAGGCCACTGTGCTGCAGAACTTTTTCTCTACCATTCCCCAGATTTGTGCCTCAATACAATCCTGTCTCGAAGGTGTACAGACAATGCCTTGGACTTCATGGGTTGGTTTGTGCTCTGACATGTACGGTTAACTGGTGGGCCTTATATAGACAGGTGTGTGCCTTTTCAAACTATGTTCAATCAACTGAATTTACCACAGGCGGACTCCATTCAAGTTGTAGAAACATCTCAAGAATGATTAGTGGAAACAGGATGCACCTGAGATCAATTTTGGGTGTCATTACAGAGGCTGTAAATACTTATGTAGATATTATTATTTTTTTTTTTTTTATAAATTTGCAAAAATGTCAAAAAAAACTTCTTTCACATTGTTATTATGGGTATTGTTTGTTTTGAGGAAAGAATTTAACACTTTTTGGAATAAGGCTGTAACATAACAAAAAGTGGAAAAAGTAAAGCGTTGTGAATACTTTCCAGATGCACTGTACCTCAACTAACATTATTTAGCCTTTATACTAAATGATTAATCTTTTTTTTATAGCATCGTCCACTCCTCCCAACAAGGCTGCCATTTGTTCTATACAAAATACCACTGAAAAGTTCTCTGGTCATTGTATTGGTGTCCTCAGGAGGTATATGTGGGCACTACTAGGCAAAACTGCAATTTAGGTTTGCTGAAGGTTTATTGAATAGATAAAAAGAGCAATGATAAGTCACAAAAAAGCAGCAGATATGAATAAAAACATTTCAGCTTTTTTTTTTTTTTGTACCCAATTAAAATTATTCCTAATGGGCTGCTATTGGTTACTGTGCCACACTCTTTAAAGCTCAACGCTAGGAATTCAGCCACTTTGTATAATGTGCAGGCTTGCTATGAGTTACATCTAACCCAATGAGGTGCACGCCACCTCCTGGACTTATCTCTTTTATTTACAGTATATCTGACAGTTTTATGGAGCTCTGGGAGAACAGCTATTGGCTACACTACTAGGGCTCTAACAGGGGAGACACTGTCCAAATACACACAATGGCTCTGCCCTGCCCCCCTCCCCCCTCCTGTCTGCTTTGTATTTTGTGTATATTTATTTTTATGTTCATATAATACAAAGAACTTTATGATTTGGCAGAAGGCAGGGAGGGGTAGGCTGCAGGCGAATCTGCAACTGAAGGAGCCGAGATCAGAAAGTTCAGCATTGAAGTTCCAGAAATGTAGCAAAAGCTATCCTCCCAGTGCTCTATAAAACTTTCAGATGTAAATTTAAGAAATAAGTCCACAAGGTGTCATGCACCTCGTTGGACTAAGGCTTAATGTACACGGGACATTTTAAAACCTCTCCTGAATGATTTAACTTGACCGATAGTAACCGACGTTTAAAAACATCCGTTTATTCACGTTTACATGCCACGTTTGCGTTTAGAATCTTTTTTTTTCAAATAGTCAAAAATGTATCTCCATTAAAAACGCCTGTAAATGAAACGTAGCTAACCACGAGATACAGTGTTTACAAGCTGTTACAGGCATTTGGCGTTTCAAATGCCTCTGAACATCTGTCCTGAACACATTTTTTTGCTTTCTAAAAAATTAACAGCTGCGGTGAATAAGACCTTGCAAATGCAAAATGATACTAATAAAGATAAATATACCCCGCTAAGTGCCACAAATGTTAAATAAATATCACATTTGAAAAATTGCTAAAAAGTTCCATGCAGATCATTTACGCTGAGTGTCACAAAGATTAGATATCACATTTGAAACCTGGTGCGTTTTTTAAAAAATCGATAGAAAGTCCCATACAGAAGATTTGTTGCAAACATCAGTAAACTTGAAGCAATAAAAAGTTCCAAATCCCAATTAAAGTACTTGTGCTCTACAAAGTGGGTATGACTCTGGGCTTGATAAGTGTTTGATATGTGCTCACAGGATAGTGCCCCCACATGGATGTGAACTCACCCCTCCAAATGGACCAACTATTTCTAGCTTGGTCAAACACACATTTGGCAGTCCCCGTGGATATTCTGTGGACTGATGTGGTTCAGGATTGATACTTCCTCATATGACTGGATATGATAAAGAGGGCCTCATTCCTCTATATACTAGCGTTGTTTAGAGTAGATGTTGCTCATGCAAATGATAGAAAAAGCCTCATTGCGCAGAAACCTTTTTAAAACATTTATTCCATATAAAAAACTCTCACATGTAAGGGTGCCTGTAAATAGCAGGTAAGTTCCCAGGAAATCTGCCCAAAAATGGTACACAACTGTGACCCATCCACATTGTCCTTTTATGCTATTGATACTATAGATAGACACTGGAGAGGTGCTAATATGGTTAAACAGATATCCCAAAACGAATCTAGGTGGACTTTTGAGCTCCAGACCCTTACACCATTAGGGTTAAAGAGGAAGTAAACCCTCCTGCACAAAAAAAACTAAAAACACACCCTGCAAGATAAAGGCATAATGAGCTAGTATGCATAGCATACTAGCTCATTATGAATTACTTTCCTGAGAACGAAGCCCCCCCCAGCCCTCCTCATCTCCCCCTCAGGCCGCCAACATGTCGCCCGGGGCTTGCTTCCGGGTATCACAGCTCCGGCACTATGATTGGCCAGAGCCGCGATGACGTCACTCCTGCGCATGCGCGCGGTAACTGCCGCGAACGGCACAGTACAACTGACGCAACGGCATGTACGTGCCATTGCTTCAGTTAGCTTAAGTGCACATGTGATGCATGACATCGGCACATGCAAAAACAGGGATATCTCCTAAACCTGCACGGTTTAGGAGATATCCAGTGCAGCTACAGGCAAGCCTAATTATAGGCTTGCCTGTAGATTAAAGTGGTTGTAAAGGGTTTACAACCACTTTAAATATAGAGCTGGACCTCAATTGTTTTATAACTGATTTTTAAATATCAGTTTTTGTTTCTGATTTATAGCCCTTATTTCTTTTCTTCCCTTCTCCTTTTTTTTTTTTTTTTCTTGTCTAATTCGATTTTTTTTAAATAAAAAAAATTTTTGTAACCAAAAAAAAAAGATTTTTTTTTTGTAATTTTATACCTATTTTTATTTCATTTTTACTTTTATTTTAAATGTATCCTTTTCTTTTATTCAAAGTGTTTTGGATAATTACTATCTTGAGCCACTAGATGGCCTCAGAGTAGTATTATGAAGATAGAGAGTTAATTACCCATTTTTAATCACAAGATGGCGCTAATGTGTATTTGCAGGCGTGAACTAGTCTCAAGTCATCAGTTTTCAAATGTGACATTTATTTAACATTTGTGCCACTTAGCGCGGTATATTTATTTTTATTTCTAAAAAATGCTTCTAAACTCAACTGCCAAGAAACGACCCTTTGTACATGTACTGATAAGATGAAAGAGGAGAGTTCAGGGGCAGCTGAAAAACATGCCCAACTGTTCCTAAACGTGTGTTTACCAGCAACAGTGTACAGGAAGCCTTAAAATACAATGAAAGGCACTAACTTTTGGATAGAGTAGAGAAGGATAAGAAAGCCTGTCGGTTTTTATTGCTGTTTGTGGCGCCGTTAGGGAGATTCACCCTCTCTATTTGTCCTTTTTAGCATGATCATTGACAGTGAAAATAAAAGTAAAAGAAAATCCAAAATTTTGTGTTGTCCCCAGAAAAGTAATAGAGGTGGGGACACTAGGTCTGCTGACATGGGGTCCCCAAGGAATTCCCTTAATTTGCAGGGATTTCCTCTCACTTCCTATTTGACTATGGTACAGAAAGTGAAGGTAAATCTCCACAATTGGAAAAAAAAAAAGTTTTGTCTACAGTTCTAGTTTACTTCATAGTATGCCTGCAGAGTTACCAAAGTGGCTGAATTCCTGGATTCTAGCTTCAATTTACTGAATAAGCCTGAAATACTCTGTGGATTAGGGCTCATTCACAACAAGTCTGTTGCAGTGTGTTTTTTTTTTGTTTTCAAAAAGTTTTTATTTTAGCATAAAGGTAAAACAAATATAATACAAAGATATACAGAGCCATAAATGCAGGATCAAAGATTATATGCCAAGACTGTTGCAGTGTGTTTTAAATGTGCATTGCATTAATGCAGCCCATTCATTTTACTAGACTGCCTAACCCACCACAACATTTATTTTTTAGTACTGCATTTTCGCAGATGTCAGGAAGCTGCATTGGGGTGCCATTCACAATGACTGGCACCACAGCATACTAATGCACAAAACATGTGTTACCATGTATTGCATTAATGTACCCATTATTGCAGCACATTGGTGTGAACGGGCCCTCAAGCTTCACAGCTTCTGTATTATCGGTCTGTTCGCAGGGCAATGAACAGGCTGAAGTAAAGAGAAAAGTTTGAGATGAGATGAGAAAAGTTTGAGGGTTTTCCCATTTCCCCAACATTCTGGTGGAATTTGAGATTTTAATGGAATATCACCATTTTGACAAAAATCATTGGAGTCAATGGGAAAGGAAAAATGAAGGTGTTATAGTGTGCAACGATAAGTCGTTTCTAATGCCGCGTACACATGAGCGGACTTTTCGACCGGACTTTTCGACCGGACTGGTCCGACGGACTTTTGGCAGCCTTTCGACGGACTTTCCTAACAAACGGACTTGCCTACACACGATCACACCAAAGTCCGACGGATTCGTACGTGATGACGTACGACCGGACTAAAATAAGGAAGTTGATAGCCAGTAGCCAATAGCTTCCCTAGCGTCGGTTTTAGTCTGTCGGACTAGCATACAGACGAGCGGATTTTTGGACCAGACTCAAGTCCGTCGGAAAGATTTGAAACATGTTTTATTTCTAGGTCCGTCAGACTTTTGGGGGAAAAAAGTCTGCTGGAGCCCACACACGATCGAATTGCCCGACGGAGTCCGGTCCGCCAGAAAGTCCACTCGTGTGTATGCGGCATAAGGATTACGTACGGTCCTTTCAACTTTTCAGGACCTGATATTGAGGCAAAAAAATAAAGAAAAACAGGCAAAAAAAACACAACTACACAGAAAATGAAATAAACTACCCTAAATACGCATAAACGCACCCTCCAAATAAAAAATGTCCCCTGCAAGCAAATTTCAGGGAGAGAAGTACAATGAGAGTAAAGGATAGTTTCTGCTTTTGGTAAAACTTCATGGTGAAATCTTTTTGCCAAAATCAACCAACACATCTCTAGTACAGGGGTGATAAAGGAAGCTGCCTATCTGAACTAAGAAACAGGGTATACGATATTCTGTAGCTATAAGGCTTCATGTACACGTGACGTTTTTTTACAAACTCTCCTGAACGATTTACCTTGACAGATAGTTACCCACGTTTAAAACGTCCGTTTTCCCACATTTCCATATTGCGCTTAGTGGCGTTTGCGTTTAGAAGCGTTATAAAATTAAATACATTTTTTTTTTTTTTCAAAATAGCCAAAAATGAAAAACGCCTGTAAATGAAATGTGGCTAAACGCGAGTTACCGCGTTTAGAAGCGTTTGCCGCTTGAAGTGCCTGTAAACTCAGCTTCTGAATGCATTATTTTGCGTTCCAAAACTCAACTGTCTCTAAACTCAACTGTCTAGAAACGACTGTAAACAACCCTGTGTACATGGACAGATAAGATAACAGAGGAGAGTTCAGGGGCAGTTGAGAAAAACTCCCAACTGCTCCTAAACATCCGTTTACCAGCAGCAGTGTACATGAGGCCTAAGAAAGCAAAAAAAAACAGTAAGTTTTAACGCTGAACTGAACTCCAGACACACATTTATGCAACCCTGTAAAATGAACATATTTATTTATTTTTTAATGAAAACCATTTACCAGAATTGAAAGGCTATGTTTACCTTTAAGAAAAAAATAAATAAATGCACATATTTTTGCAGGGAAAAAATGTGCATTTATTCATTTTTTTCTGATGAGCCTGCAGAGCACTGATCACAGATCAGTAAATCTCAGGTGCAATGTCATGCTCCACCACTTTCCAGCTTGCTCGTACCTCCATATGGGCAGACAGTTACACAGCTGGAAGAAGTGTCAATGAACTAATACAGTGCTCATCAGCGCCCTTGAAATTCACTGAGAGCTACAAGCTGTCTGCCGTGGTGGAAGATGGGACCTGTAGTTTATTCATTCACAGATTACTGCGAATGAATGGCTTGGCTGTGTGGGCAGAGCCCCTCGCAGCCAAACCATTTTTGAAAAGTGAATGCGGGTGTGGGAAAAAGAGCACAATGAGCCAGTAAGCTGCTTCATTGCACTGAGCATGCTGTTAGGAGGGGAGAGCAGAATGACTGATATTAGCTCAGAGTCTGCTGCTTTTCCTTTCACTGTCCAGCCACAGGGTTGGGGCTGGGAGGGGATTTGTAAGTGAAAGAGAAGCTGCAAAAGAGAAAATTCCCTCCCCTGCTAGACAGAGTCTAAACATCAGGACTCAATTGACAACATTTTTAAGCATTTGAATTAAAATCGATTTTAAAGGTAAATTGAAAAAGAAAAAAAAAGAAAAAAAACGAACAAACTTAACCACTTCAGCCCCGGAAGGATTCCCCCCCTTCCTGACCACAGCACTTTTTGCGATACGGCACTGCGCCACTTTAACTGACAATTGCGCGGTCATGCAATGTTGTACCCAAACAAAATTGACGTCATTTTTTCCCACAAATATAGCTTTCTTTTGGTGATATTTGATTATCTCTGTTGTTTTTATTTTTTGCGCTATCAGCAAAAAAAGAGCGACAATTTTGAAAAAAACACAATATTTTGTACTTTTGCTATAATAAATATCCCCAATTTTTTATTTTTTTTTTAAAAAAAGCTAATTTTTTTGTCAGCTTAGGCCGATATGTGTTCTTCTACATATTTTTGGTAATAAAAATCGCAAAAAGCGTATATTGATTGGTTTGCGCAAAAGTTATAGCGTCTACAAATTAGGGGATAGATTTATCGCATTTTTATTATTATTTTTTTACTAGTAATGGCAGCGATCTGCGATTTTTATCAAGACTGTGATATTGCAGCGGACACATCGGACACTTTTGACACATTTTTGGGTCAACTGACAATTATACAGCGATCGGTACTATAAATATGCACTGATTACTGTATAAATGTCACTGGCAGGGAAGGGGTAAACACTAGGGGCGATCAAGGGGTTAAATGTGTTCCCTAGGTGTGTTCTCTAACTGTAGGGGGAGGGGACTGACTAGAGGGAATGACAGATCGTGGTTCCTAGTTATTAGGAGCTCACGATCTGTCACTCCTCACAGAACAGGGATTTGTGTGTTTACACACACACGTCCCTGTTCTGCCTCTCGTGCCTGCGATCGCTCGTGGCCGGCGGTCATCGCGACCGTCGGCCATGAGCATCGGCACCCCCGCAGTGCGGTGGCACACGCGCGCCTGCTATCCCGCTTAAAGCTGCTAAATGGGCACTTCCTGCATGCTCGCTCCCGAGCCCTCTGTGTGTCCATACAGAATGGGGCTCCTTCTTGCCCCTTGCTCACTCACTGGCTGTGACTGACAGCCGCAGGAACCAATGGTTCCCACTGCTGTCTCTCAGCCAATGAGGAGGGAGAGACCAGGGAGAGCAGTGGCTCATGCGCACATCGCTGGATCCGGTTCGGAAAGTATTAGCGGGGTCTGCAGGGGAAGCTGCATACTGAAGGATTTTTTACCTTCATGCAAAGAATTCATGAAGGTAAAAAAACCTTCAGCCTTTAGAACCACTTTCGTGTCGTAAAAATGTCCTGCAAATTTCAGACTTGTGGCCCAGAAGTAAGGAGGCGAGGTTGAAAGAGAATTTTGTGTTCCATTAAATAAAATGTGAGCCCGTCACATCTCCCATTATCCTGCTGTTTCCACAGAAGGCCTTAAAAATAAGAACTTTCAAACAAAGAGTTTAATATCATCACTGGAAAAAAACAAGTACATTGCATTTCTCCTCTTACCTCACATGTAATTTTCTATTTAATTATTATCATTGTTACTACTGCCATTTACTTACCTTCCTTCATTGGTTAAAATAGGCTGAATTTTAATTGCATAAATCAGCTGTAGCTTTTTGTTCACAAATCCTATGGTAACTATTCATTTCTATGTAGCCAGTATAACAACCCCCATATGCTCACCATATAAAAATGTTATTTTATTACAAATTATGTTGTTGTCAAGCACCATTTGGAGGAAGCAGGAAGTACGGAGAACTAAGCATAATTTGCAAAAAAAACTCAATCTATTCTTGGACACTGGCCACAAATGCAATTAGTTTTATCCCTGCCATGTGTGCACCTGGTTACAGAGGCAGAGATAGATGATCTTTATAAGAATAGACGCAAAACGTTCTTCTGTAATGTTAGATCTTTTTATACAGCAAATACAAGCACACAAAGAAGACATGTGATGGGGAAGAGGCAGAGAACACGAGGTTCAAAGAACTATTCAGACTAAATCCAACAACAATGACAATAACAAACACTCATTATGACCGCTGCTCTTATGGGAGGAACTCCTGGCAGATGGAGAATATAAGATGGTTTTGTATTTATTAAAATATAAAATATGGCAACGGTACTTGAGTTTTCATTAAAGTGAAACTAAACCCTCCTATCCTTTACAGCTGAGGAATGTACCATGCGCCTCTGTTTATATCTGCAGTTGCCGTGGTGCTGCACATGTGATCAGCTATGACATCAGTCATTTGAGGACGTGAACATTTAGCTGAGAGCAGACATAAGCACACAGGTAAATGTGACCGTTTTAACCAGTAAAGCAGAACTAAGCCCTCCTCTCCTTTACAGCCAAACAAGCTGCCTTCTTAGCCTCTTGTATTGATCTTCAGTTGCTATGGTGCTGCACATGTGATCAGTTATGACACCAGCCATTTGATGGCTTGACAGTTCAGTAAAGCCACAAGCAACTGTGACAGCTATCATGCATGGCTTGCCTTGAATGGAACTCTTTTGAGAAGCAGTTAAAGTGGACCTCAACCCAAAAGGGAAAGCTCCACTTGTCTGCCTCCCCCCCCCCCCTCCGCTGCCAAATTTGGAACCTTTAGGGGGGGAAGCGGGTACCCGGTTTTGGCCACCGCTAAGTGAGCCTGAAGTTTGATCCCTCCTCCTTCCCCCACGGCTGGCCCATTGATAAAACGCAGCTCAGTTTACGCATGCGCAGTAGGAAACCGCCTGTGAAGCTGCAAGGCTTCACAGCTGGTTTTCCTTAGCCAAGATGGTGATGCTAGCACCCAAGAGCTGATTCAGGATTTGGCTAGGGTGAGGACACCGCTGGATTGCTGGACAGGTAAATGCCCTAATAGTAAAAGTCAGCAGCTAAAGTATTTGTAGCTGCTGACTTTTAATTTATATTGGGGGGGGGGGGGGATCTCCTCTTTAAATTGATAGGTTCAATTCCGCTTTAACATCAGCCTCTAGTAGTCCCCTGTACAGCAGCACTCAGCTTGGGAGAGGAAGTGGCCGGAACCTGGGACTTTATTGCTCCATAGGGTCAAGACAAGACCGAGGCTGAATACTCCCACTTCGACACATTTCAGCCAACAGTGCGCTTTAAATGAAACTACAGTAAAACCTTGGATTGTGAGCATAATTCGTTCCAGAAACATGTTTGTAATCCAAAGCACTTGTCTATCAAAGCAAAATTCCCCATAAGAAATAATGGAAACTCAAATGATTTGTTCCACCTTCCAACCTTCCTAGTTTATAGTCCATATAAAAAGATTATAGCAATGTGACCAGGTTGTGTAACCATAAAATGTCCATCCACAAATGGAAGCCTCCACAAGGGAATTGGAAGCAAAATCCAGCAGGAGCTACAGAGTATAAGGCCCCTTTCACACATGCGGACCGTATGTCCGTATTTCATCCATCCGTTTCCGGATGAAATACGGACATACATGCATCCCTATGGGATAGCTGGTTTCAGCGGATGTACATCCCCAAACACCCAATGTCGTCCGGCTCCGCTCTCGTCCGATTCTGCGGACGGAAGAAAATCCTATTTTTCTATCTGTCTGCAGAGCGGATCGGATGAACACGGACAGACGGTCCGTGTTCCTCCGATCCCCCATAGGAGAGAGCGGAGATCTGACAGGGCGGTCCCTGCACAGTGTGCGGGTCCCGCCCTGTCATCCGCCGGCTCAGCTGGGGAAAACGGAGCGATCCCCGCTGAGCAGCGGATGTTCACGGGGCGGATCAACACGGATCCGTCCCGTGTGAAAGGGGCCTTAAAGAGAAGAGAGGCGCCTCTAAGTGTAGCAAGATGTTGCTAAATGTTGTACCTTCATTAAATGTAACCATATTGCTACACTTAGAGGCGCCTCTCTTCTCTACTCAGTTGTGACATGACACTACTTGTATATCAAGTCAAAATTTATTTAAAAATGTTGCTTGCCTTGCAAAACGCTCTCAAACACATGATGGAGTCTGTCAACAAAATTTACATAGCACTCTGTTTTTCTGAGTCTCCCCTGTCACTAGTGGTGCACTGAATGGAAATTTTGGTGCTGAAACCGAAAATGCCGGATGCACTTTGCCGAAAACTGAAAATGACAGTTTTTAAAGAATATTTATATTTTTATATACAATTGTATTATATTCGACTTTTTAATTAATATCATCAATTTAAATTAATATGAAGTTATTTGAGTCGGCAGTCTCTAACCATCTCTTGTATCCTGTCTACAGTCTCTAATCATCTCTTGCATCCTGTCCACAGTCTCTAATCATCTCTTGTATCCTGTCCACAGTCTCTGACCATCTCTTGTATCATGCCCACAGTCTCTGACCATCTCTTGTATCATATCCACAGTCTCTGACCATCTCTTGTATCATGCCCACAGTCTCTGACCATCTCTTGTATCATGCCCACAGTCTCTGACCATCTCTTGTATCATGTCCTCAGTCTCTAACCATCTCTTGTATCATGTCTTCAATCTTTTACTTAAACGTAAACACACTGCTAAAAGTATTAACAAAATTTCAATTTGGTGCACCTCTAGCAGACATGATAAAGGAGATGGTTAGAGACTGAGGACATGATACAAGAGATGGTTAGAGACTGAGGACATGATACAAGAGAAGGTCAGAGACTGTGGGCATGATACAAGAGATGGTCAGAGACTGTGGGCATGATACAAGAGATGGTCAGAGACTGTGGGCATGATACAAGAGATGGTCAGAGACTGTGGGCATGATACAAGAGATGGTCGGAGACTGTGGGCATGATACAAGAGATGGTCAGAGACTGTAGATATGATACAAGAGATGGTTAGAGACTGTGGACAGGATAATAAGAGATGGTTAGAGACTGCAGACATGATACAAGAGATCAATGCAGCCTCACCATTGTCCATCAAATGCAGCCTAACCAGTGTCTGTCAGATGCAGCCTCGCCAGTGCACATCAGGTGCAGTCTACCAGTGCATGTCGGATGCAGACTTGCCAGTGCCTGTGGGATGCAACCTTGCCAGCGCCTGTGGGATGCAGCCTCGCCAGTGCCTGTGGGATGCAGCCTCGCCAGTGCCTGTGGGATGCAGCCTCGCCAGTGCCCGTCAAATGCAGACTTACCAGTGCCTGTGGATGCAGACTTACCAGTGCCTGCGGATGCAGCCTGCCTGTCAGATGCAGCCTCACCAGTGTCTGTCAGATGCAGCCTCACCAGTGCCTGTGGATGCAGCCTGCCTGTGCCTGTCAGATGCAGCCTCAAAAGTGCCTGTGGATGCAGCCTGCCTGTGCCCATAGGATGCAGCCTCTCACCAGTGAATGTGGATGCAGCCTGCCTGTGCCCATAAGATGCAGCCTGCCTGTGCCCGGATCAGAGCGGCAATCTCCCGCTGTGTCACGGAGCTGGATTTGAATTGCCCGGGCCGCAGTAACAATGTCCCACCTCCTTTGCACACTTGACACTGATTTAAATGTCCCGGCATTGGATCAGTTTGCCATCTATCACAGGAGGTGGGACATTGTTACTGGGCAATTCAGCTCCCTGACACAGGGAGATCGCTGCTCTGCAAGGGGAGGAAAGGGGAAGACAGGACCTTGAGCTGCCAGGATGACACCCCACAATGGGTGGCACCCGGCGGCATGGCCAACTCTACTGCGCATGCACAATTATCGGCGCCTTATCTGCACTTTTTGTCTGTCAGCAATATGCCAAAAACACAATTTTCGGCCACCGAAATTTCAGTGCATCCCTACCTGTAACACAGTTATATTACCTACTGATGTTACTAGTAAGTCTGTTAGGGCCCGTTCACACTGGCCGCATGCTAAAACACTCCGCTCTGATCCCTCTCTAATGGCTGGTGTTCATTTTGCTGGGTGGTACGATGCACTCATACATCGTACTGTTTACATCAGGGATGCACCGAAATTTTGGCCACCGAAACATATCGGTCGAAAATGGCCCTTTCAGCAAAAAGCCGAAAGAGAATTCTTGCCGATACTTGCGCCGAAAATGGGGCGGGGCCTGAGCGGGGCGGGGCTCCGCCCCCGGTGCCCCCTATCAGGGGGGCTTCCTATATCGTAGAAGAGGAGAGCTGCCGCGACCACCTGTTTGATTACAGCGCCAGGAACATCACAGCTTTCATTTCAATAGCTGTGTGTTCCCACTGCGCGCCGTCACATACAGCCCCTCCCCCTTGTCCGGGCACTTTGATAGACAGATCACCCATTCAATCCTGGGTTTGGACCGGTGATCTGTCTATCAAAGTGCCCAGACAAGAGGGAGGGGCTGTATGTGACGGTGCGCAGCGGGGAACACACAGCTATTGAAATGAAAGCTGTGATGTTCCCGGTGCTGTAATCAAACAGGCGGCGGCGGCTCTCCTCTCCCTTCATATGCTGCAATGGGGACACAGGCTGCACTACTGGGGACACTGGCTGCAATGGGGACACTGGCTGCACTACTGGGGACACTGGCTGCAATGGGGACTGCACTACTGGGGACACTGGCCGCACTACTGGGTACACTGGATGCAATGGGGACACTGGCTGGCTGCATCTGACGGGCACTGGTGAGGTTGCATTGATCTCTTGTATCATTTCCGCAGTCTCAGACTCTCTGACCATGTCCCCAGTCTCTGACCATCTCTTGTACCATGTCCTCAGTCTCTGACCATCTCCTGTACCATGTCTGCAGTCTGACCATCTCCTGTACCACGTCCCCAGTCTCTGACCATCTCCTGTACCATGTCCCCAGTCGCTGACCATCTCCTGTATAAAAATATTTTTAAAAACAGTCACTTTCGGTATCGGTGTTATTTTGGTATCGATTTCGGTTTTCGGGATCAAGAAAGATTTATTTTTGGTATCGGTTTCGGCACCAAAAAAAACATTTGGTGCATCACTAGTTTACATTTGTTTTTTGTTTTAACTTTATTAAGAGTGTACAAAGTAGAACTACATTCAACTCTCTGCACTGCAGCTCCATCTGATGCGCTGCAGAAAACTGCAACATGTCTGCATTTTTTTCCATTCCACATTAATTCCGTATTGTGCCGTGAAGGTGTCACATATTGTAAAAAACAATTGTGTCCTTCTGATCAGGTGCAAAAAAACACCAGTGAATGCACATAGTGTGAATGGCTCCTTATTTTTCACAAAATGACATTTCATTCAACTTTATGCATCATGTCGCAACACACTGTACTGAGTAAAAATCCATCCCGTCCTACCTTTTTACAATGCGTTAGTGTGAAGAATAGGACAAAGGGAAAATTGTCTATGTGTTGGGATTAAGTTGGGCAATACTGCCCAACACAGCCCAATGGATAAGCTGTGAATGGGTCCTAAGACAGAAGGTGTGTTACTGGCTAGATCACAAGATGAAAATAAAAGATAAAATGTTTAAGGGTCGATTCACACTAGGAACTGCGTGTGAGTCGCTAAGGAACGCTGTGCGGTTCCTGCACGATTCACACGCAGTTCTGTGCAGTGCGCTTTCAGCCCATTCATTTTGAAAGAGCTGAAAATCGCACCACACCAAAAGTAGTGCATGCAATACTCTTTTAAACAAATGGCCACTGGCCACTCACTGCGTTTACCCACATTGGAATGCATGGTACAAAAGTACTATGCGATCCGGTGTGGGCAAATGCAGCCAGATTGTGACCTGCGTTTGGGGCGTCGTTAACTTTAAACTGACCCCGCAGCAGATCTTAACGTCACTGCGATCAGAATGCAGTGTAGGAAGCTGTGCAGGAACGTGGCTCGCCCGCAATGAATTCATGTGTGAATGGGCCCTTCAAAGGACACTAATGTCACAACATATAAAAGGTTGGTAAACTGCAATATGTTACATGTTTATTTTTGAGTTTAGATATGTCTTAATCGCATACATCAAACTTTTGTTAACTTGCTCACTGTTTACGATGTTACAAGCAAGGTTATAGAAAAATAGCTAATCGATTATGTTACCATATGAGGAATTAATTCTTAGGGTGCGTTCACACTGCTCTGTTAAAAAAATGCATTAAAAGCACATATACCTTTTTCCAGTGCATTTTCTGGGTGCAAGACTCCCAGCATGCACCTCTAAAACATAGACATGTGACTCCAAATGCACTAAAAAATCAACCGATGTGCATTTTGTGTGTGTTTTTTTAAAAGCACACCAAAGATGTCTCAAGCAGGACTTTTTTACATCTACAGTGGTGTGAAGAGTTCCAAAGGACTTAAAGGGAAATATTTATATTGTGTTTTTAGCAAGGTAAAAACGCATCAGCATGAAAGCACCTTTATTCTTGTTTTTTGGATCAATAGAATTCAACCAAGCTCACAGTAAGCAGTTAGGAAAAATATTGCTTTCACAGCTCAAAAATGAGTTTTCAAACAGTTACTAAGATTTAAATCATTACTGGTGTCTGCATAGCCAAACATGACCACACATAATTCCATAACCTGATACAAGTAATATGAGCAATGGTTCCATGTGCCATCTAGTGGAAATCAATGCTTACTACCTCGTAGTCACTTTCATCATCTAAATAAAATGTATTGGATTATTAAGGAATGGATTATTAAAGTGGGGTTCCACCCAAAAAAAAAAAACTACATGAAAAATCCTTAAAAAAAATACAAAAAAAAATTGGATATTTTTTATTTTTTTTACTCACCTCCAAATGCCTGTTGCTAGGGGGTCCCTCGTAGTCTGCCTCTATCAGGGCCTGGGCTGGTGACATCACTTCCCCCTCGGCACAGGAAGGGCTCAGCTCTGCTCCCTCCCTCCTGTCAATCATCTGGGACCCATTACAGGTCCCAGGTGACTGAGCGGCCAATCACGGAGCGCTGCGCCGCTCGCGCATGTGCAGTGGGTGCCAGACTGTGAAGCCACAGCCCAGCACCCACAGTTGCAATGCCAGCGGGACTTCGATCCCCCGCATCGCTGGACCCTTGGACAGGTAAGTGTCCAATTAAAAGTCGGCAGCTGCAGTATTTGTAGCTGCTGACTTTTAATTTTTTTTTTTTTTTTGACTGGCCCTCCTCTTTAAGGAAAAAATACATTACATTAAAGTGAAACAAATGATCTAAAGCCTGTTGCTTTGGATAGAGTGGTCAGAACTTCTGTCAGGTTTTATTGCTGCCTTTGTCACCACCGAGGGGGTTCAGTCCAGCTGACAGTGGTCTTCAGGACAAAATGAGAGAAAATGGAAATACTTTTGTAACCACCAGATTATTATTACTATTATAAAGGAATTATATAGTGCCAACAGTTTGCGCAGCGCTTAGAATAGGAATAGAAGGGAAATCTTGGGGACAATTGTTCCAGTGACAACAGTCTTAAAGGGGATTTACTTGTAGACAACTATTGCATCCACAAAACGAGGAAGCAAAGGGATGTCTCTCCAATGGTATAAGGGTGGCAAAAACAAACCCAAAAAGCCTAACATAGAATTTAACCATTCATACTCAATCCAACATTTAAAAAAAAAAATGGGTGGGCTCTAGATATACTTTAATGATAGATAAATAAATAGGGACAAACAGTACTAGTTCCTCTGTACCTTTCTTTTTACATTACAAATGATTGTGGCCTGTACTTTTAAATCTCATACAATAAGCAATGTTAAAAAAAAAAAAGTCTATGTCCAGCTAAAATGTTTTGTCTTAGTTTTGGATGGAAACCTAGGTTTTTACTTCTACATAAGAGAAATGTATCCTCACTTCCTGTCTTTCTGACAATGCTTTAACAGTTTGGAAGTGTACAGAGCCCTCCAGTAGATATACAAACTCAAATAAAAATGTTTTAGTAGTATAGTAGGGAATTTTTATTGCTGTGTCCCTACTGCAGATTTCCCCTACTACCCTTCAACTGTCCAGTGAAATTGTTGTTATCAGGACAGGAAATGTAAATCTCTTTAACGGAATCCCAGACTGCAATAAAAAACCAACAGGAGATGTAATACTTCTCCACTCTATTCAAAGCTAGAAAACAAAACATTTTTGGCTTGACATACAGTATATATGATATACAGTACATATATTTAATTGTGTAATCGCTTAAATTGGAGTTCCACCCACTTTTACAACTCTTCAGCATCCCTCACTAAACTGTGCACTGTAAACGAATTGGATATTTTTAAATTTTTTTTTCTCAGCACCTACTGTATATCTGCTGTATTCATTTTTCACTTCCTCCTCCCTGGCCGCGGCCCATCGCATCATTTCCTGTTTGCAATGCCTTCTGGGAAGGGGCGGCAACTTCCTCTGACCCTGCCGTTGCTATGGAAACCTGACCTGAAACCTATTACACTGCTTGTGCTGCATTGAGCATGTGCGAGATCTGCAAGGATGAGATCCAGGAAGAAATACAGTCTGGCTTCAGATGTCCATACTTAAGATGGCCACGGCCTGCTGTAAGTTTATAAAATAATAAACTACTGCTATAAACTAACAAAACAGACCTTAGTTTACAGACCAACTTTACTAGAATACATTAAGCTTGTTTATTATAGGGGTATTTTTATTTAAAAAGTATAACCACTTTAAGTATCTGTATATCAAGCTTTTCTTATAATATACTTAACAGCATATACAATATTCATAACAATAACGTTCACTAAAAATATACTGATACATTGGTAGTACTGTTGTTTTCATTTGTTCCCTCTATCAATTTTTATGCTGAAGAATAGAGGACCTCTCAACCAAAGGAATTGCCAGAGGGGCTTTTGAGAAGCTGCATCAAACACCAATGAATCAACAATTACTTAAAAAAAAGTCTAACTTTTATTCACATACAAAAATGAAAATTGTGGGTAAACTTCCATGAAACATAACAGAGCATAGTAGAGGATTATATAATATCATGAATAGATATCACGATAGACGATTGGTATCCTAGCACTCGACACGTTTTGTCAAACAATGTTCACTTCTTAAGGAAGTAATGATGTTTCATAGGATCTCACTGGAAAGGCGATGTCAGTAATTACAAAACTTAACAGTATATGGGGAAACAAACTGTTCAGTTTTGTAGTTACTGACATGGCCTCTCCATAGATATCCTATGAAATATAATTTACTCCTGAAGAAGTTAACGTTGTTTTACGAATTGCGTCAAGTGCTAGGATACCAACTGGCTATCTTGATATCTATACACGGTATTATGAAATCATCTACTATGCCCTGTTATTTTTCATGGAATTTTATTCATGGTTTTATTTTTGTGATGTGAATAAAAGTTAGATTTTTTTTTAAGTAGAAACATAGAAAAGTGACGACAGAAAAAAGAGCCGATTAATCAATTGAGTCCACCCATCTTTTATTTATTTTTTGATGATTCATTAGAGAGTTAATGGTGTTTGGTGCAGCTTCTCAGAAGTACCACAGGCCATTTCTTTGGTTGAGAGGTCTCATAATTGGGGACTGAGCTGCACCCTCATTCACTGTACCGGGGCCTCATTTTCTATGCATTAAGCTGAGGAATAGGTGTACCTTTGCTTGATATAAACCATGCTACTTTTAAGTTCCTCCCACTGTAAGCCGAATTTGGCCACACTTACTACTTGCACCATTTACTCCCTTTGACATGTCCAAGGATGCCCCAGGTCTTTCAGAATGCTAGCAGAGCTCCTGCCAAGTACATTCTTTGTCTCCTTTTGTCAATAAAAGGCAAAGACATAAAATGTAGCAAAATCCAAACGAAAAACAAAAAATACTTCCTTATATTCCGAAATGTAACAAAAAATAAGTAGGTGTACAAAATATCAACCCTCCCCATTAAAAAAACAAATACAAACAACCAAAAGCCCTACAGAAAGAAGCCGTCTCAGAAATGGAAAAATTAGAAGTCGTAGACCCAAGTCTATAAGACATTATCCAAATGAACGGTATAAATTATATAAGTAGGCAAGAACAAGTGATTTTTTTTTGTTCTTTCTTTGTTAGGTACAGTGCCCCCTTGGAGCTGGAAAACAATATGAAAGTGAATTTGTACACCATTTGAAATTTTTGAAAGCTAAAGTCCTTCCCAAAATCAAACAACCCAAGATCCCGGCTTTTATGTCAGTGATTTGCAAGGCACTATCATTGAAATATGGAATGGCAGCTGACAAGGATTAGCCATGAAGTCAGGCCACAGTTACAAAGTGAAATGAAATCACAGAGACTGCTCCATTGGGTGTGGACAGCGTTGTTTATATTGGTGTTCACAATCTATAGAATGCAATGATTTCAATTCTACAAAAACATTTTAAAAATAGAAATATGCACATAAATTGAAAAAATACACATAACTTTACTAGTGCTGTAAGTAATGGGACAATGGTGCCAATTTACTAAACGCTGTGCACTCTGACTTCCATCATCCAGTCATGTGCAAGCAAAAATGCCTTTTTTTAATTTTCCTTGCCTGTAAGTGGGAATTTTTGTAAAGTGAAGCTGAAGCTTCATCTCATTTACTAAGCTCTGGAGCCACTGCACTTGCAAGGTGCACCATTTGCCTTTAGTAAAGCAACCCCAATGGGGGAGAATTACTAAAACTGGAACACTAAGAATCTGGTGCAAATATGCATGCTAAGCAATCAGCTTCTAACTTCAGCTTGTTCAATTTTTCACAATAAAACTGAGAAACTGATTGGTTTCTTTACAGAGCTGCACCAGATTTTGCATGGTCCCATTTTAGTAAATCCCCCCAATGTGTCATTGCAAAAATAATTTCCCATTAGACATTCTAAAACCCAGGCAGCATGAAAAACCATAGTAGGCACACATACCTGTAGCTGTGCATTCTGATAACAAACTATGTGACTTCCTCTAAAAAACTCAAAATAGCAAAGTTCAGGATTGGGAAATACTGACAGACTTAGAGCCTCCACATAGTCATTTATTACATAACCACTGTTAAAACGTTTAACGTCCTGCCTGAAATAGGACTAACATGTCTAATATTTGCACAATAAATGAAAGATCGGTAAATTGTCAAACAGAAACTAACAAAATAGCACAAGTAAACAGGTAACAACTGTTTTAAATATTATTAATGAATGTAATATTTAATCAGTAGGTTCCCCAATTGTCAGAAAAATGTCCCGGCCAGGATGTAGCTGTCTCTACAGGATCTGGGATCCTGGAGATGCTACATTTAGTTTGTGGACTTTTGAGCATAGGCATTACAACGACAAACTGTATGAATCTCAGGTATTTAGCACCCAACAAGCCTAGAGAAATTAAAAAAAAAAAAAAATCTTTCCAAGCAAACTGGTTATGATTACTTCAGGTCTCCCCCAACCAGAGCGGGACTCCTCAACCTGCCACCTCTGGGGATGAACTTTTCATTGGCGGGGGTGGGGTTCTCAGGCCACCACTACTCACTCCTCACTTTCCTTCACAGGCCATGAAAGTCCATGAACAGGGATGTATGTTGAAAAATCTTTCAAGAGAAAGATCATTTAGCACCCTAACCCTTAAAACTAACTCATAACCTAACTATAAGGCCCCTTGCAGACAGGGTACTGTCTAGGAGAAATGTGTCACTCCTGTCGTTTTAGTGCACCCTGGAGGGAAAGATGCAGCATTCAGCCCCGCTGGAGATAGTCTGTCAAAGTCTTTGGCTGGCTGTGGTTGGCCCTTCGTTCCTGAACTACAGGGCCCCAAGCACTGGTACCACTCGATAAACTATTCTGCCCCGTCCAGCCACAACCTGCCATAAACTAGGACATTCTGCCTTCTTCTAAAGAGCTGGACTCTCCTCCTGACCCTCCCGGGCTCACAAAAACCCTGAGAGGGATGCATTAAGATGGAACCATCTAGATGGAACTATGGGCAAAATAAAAATTGACATATATGATGCAGTATGTCAGTAGTATTACAACAGCAGTCTCTGTTTTTCTGACTCCCCCCGTAACATTACCTGGTGATCTGGCCACTAGATCGGTTATTTTTCCACGTCCTTTAACATATCAAGCTGTCCAGCAAGGAGTTAAGAGGGTTGGGACAAACCATTTACCACTGGCAGGGGTGCTCACAAGGGTCAGTTTTAATATAACAAAGCAAAAACATTGATTTCAATACATATTATTTTTCAAGATGCCAGGACTGACAAAAGGCCCGTTTATAACTGTGCTTTAAAATTACTCCACAGCTCCCACAAATCTGACTCACAAAGCCTTCCTTTTAATTGAAAGATGACAGCTTAACCCCACATACCAGAATGAAATGCTCCATGTTGGTCCATCCTATATAGTAGTCAGGGTAGTGGCCGCAAGATGTGCTCATTCTGGGACCATGAGATGATCAGTATCTGCATGTTACATTTGGGTGCTACTCTGACACCTCCAGGGGCAGTTGCCAAGCATTTTTAGTGCATTGGTATCCTATAGTCATAGTGCCTATGCTACAAGTTTTATTTTTTCTGCTTCTTCATACAGTTTCAAGATGGCCCTGAATGGGGTTGACAAGATGAACTCTGATGCCTGATCACTTCACTTGATCACTAAAAATTGCCCATGCGAAATAAAGCAGATTTGTGGACTTCCAAACCTCACTCTTTGCTCATATAAAAATACCATAGCATGGACAATGAAGGGGTAGCAGGAAGGGGCAAATTTGTTTGAGGAATGAGGGTATGATAGTTTCTAGCAACTAAACAAAGTATAGTCATTATAACATTCCGCTGCAAATTATGAGGCCAGAATACTACTTCAACCCATTCAAATAATAAGTCTAACTAAATAAAATGTATAGTAGCAACAAAGTAGATCAGGCAGTTGTGCATAATTCAGGACAACCACTAGAAGGCAGTATTGTCCTATTTTCTGATCTATTAGCTATCCGCTATAACGTTAAGAATTGCCATGACAAAAATTAAAAAGCTATGTTTGGGAATCATCTCGTACAGTGACCTGCCTTGGTTGGTGTAATAATAAATTATGCACATGCACTAATATTATAAAGACAGCAGCAACTGAATTTTTCTTAGTCTAATCTCAGGTGTAATGTGCTTCGCACTCTCTTCACAAGTCAAAGGTTAAGGTTTGCAGTCATCCTGGCTTCCCCCAGAGAATTCCAATGTCCACTGAAGTTTAGTGACTAACTGAATAAGATCAAATTCCAAATCCATCTTATAATGCATTGTTTCTCAACTCCAGTCCTCAAGGCGCCCCAGCAGGTCATGTTTTCAGGCTTTCCATTATTTTGCACAGGTGATTTGATCAGTTTCACTGCATTAGTAATTACCACAGCCATTTCATCTGAGGGAAATTGTGAAAACATGACCTGTTGGGGCGCCTTGAGGACTGGAGTTGAGAAACACTGTTATAATGTATCTCTATATTAGCTACACACTCCTGAAGGGCCCCCTAGAAGAGCAGGTATTAGTAAAATGCACCTTGCTCCAAATGTGGACAAAACAGGGAAGGTGTTTGGGTTAATCTGGGCTGCCTATTATTTTTTTTTTTGCATTTTTTTAATAGAAATTTTGGCAAAATAATGGTCTTTCCACTATACTGCTTCAAAATTCTAGATTTTCTACCAATAATGCTACTATCATTTTTTTTCTAAAGTATAACTAAAGGCAAAACTTTGTTTTTAGTTTTGGATAGAGTGGAGAGGGATTAAAATGCTTGTCAGGTGTTTTTTGTTGTCTGTGCCTTTGTTAAGGAGATTCCCCCTCTCTATTTGTCCTATTTACCATTATCATTGAAAGTAAAAGAAAATCCCAAATTTTGGGTTGTCCCCAGAAAATTAAGAGAGGGGAAATCTTCCAATGGGGACACTAGTTCTGGTAACCTGGGGTTCCCCAAGGAATTCCCTTAATTTGCAGGGATTTCCTCTCGCTTCCTGTTTTGGTTATAGGACAGGAAGTGAAGGGGAAACAGATGGTGAAAAAAAAAAATCTGACAGTCTATTACCCTCCCTTAGAGCCAGTTCACACAGGGGCGGCACGACTTGAAGCGCGACTCAGAGGCGACCTGCACACGACTTCAGCAGCGGCTTGCAAAATGACTTCTGTATAGAAGTCAATGCAAGTCTCCTGAAGTCGCCCCAAAAGTAGTAGAGGAACCTTTTTCTAAGTCAGAGCGACTTGAGTCGCTCCTATTAGAACGGTTCCTATGTACAGAACGGAACACGACTTGTCAGGCGGCCAAGTCGCCTGACAAGTCGCCCCTGTGTGAACCGGGTCTTACTCTATCCAAAATTTTAAAAAAAGTTTTGCCTATAGTTCTACTTTAACTTCTAAAAAACGAACACCTGCTGAATAAAGCAGTTAAAAGACCTCGTCAGGTTCCCAAATAACAAAATGGCCAGTATTCTCCAGAATAAGTAGTAGTAGTAGTAGTAGTATACTCATCTAAACAGTGGCCTGTCCCCTTTTAGTGCTGCAGCCTCGGTCAGTTTCTTCATCATTGCTGTGTTAAGTGATGATGTAGGGGTTTGAAGAAGATGCATCACAAAGCAGGGGACACTCCCAGAAGGCAGGAATGCTGAAAGGTATACAACAGGCTGCATACCCGTGCCGTTCCTTCAGAGCCGGGCCGTAAACAGCGACTCCTGCGGGGGATCGATGTCATCGCCGGCTCGCTCATTCATATCACTGAAACCCGCGAACCCGGAAAGAAGACGGGTGAAGATGGAAGTGCCTTCAGCGGTGACAGCGTGCCACTGGAGGGCTTACTTTTCAGGTAATTTGGTCATAATGTACCAGTATGTGACGCATACTAGCACATTAGGACATACTGCCCGGCGCCTTTTTTTATTTTTAAATGCAGTTTATTACCGCTTTAACATTGTGTTTGTAAGTGCATAAATTAAGTAAAAAAAAATAAAAATAAAAATAACTTCTCATAAAAACATATTATGTACGCCTGCCCATCTTTGCACGTTTAAACTTATCTATAGGCACGTATTTTACTGATCACTACACAGGAACCTTTCTCCTAGAAAACACATGTGTAATACATCAGTAACATTTTTACAACCCTGTGAATGAGGCCTCACACACAACTGTATTCAGTTATAAAAATGAATGAGATGCCTAACACAACAAAAAAGACTTGTGTTATTTTTTGGAATATGGCACACCACAACACATGGCAGTGCACTGGCAAGGCAATAAAGAACTCGGCCCACCTTATTGCAATGTAAAAGTGTAACCCAGCCTTACCAGTGCCTTCTCTATTCAAAGCCTTAAAAAGATTTCATTTTTTTTTAAATATTTACAATTTTATATCTAGTATAAAAACAATTTCCAGTTACTGAAAAAAGAACGTGAAAAAAAAAAAAAATGTTTGGTAGAGTAGAAGAACTGGTAGTAGGGTCTCTTCCAAGGTACTGCATGCAGTGGACCCCTGTGACGGTTCTGCATTGTTGACAGCTTACAGCAGTGCGCAGATAGCCGATAACATACCTGTAATGGTGCCGGCATCTCTGTATTCTCTTGGATCCAGCACATCTTCAACAAGCACAGCTTCGCTTACATAGTGCTCTTCATGAATGCCTGTGGAACAGGCTAGGACTGCATGGTCACTCTCTTCAGGAACGGGCACGGTGACGGCCAAGGTGTCGTGGTGCACAGCTGTGGGGTCCAGCTTGGCAGGTTTCACGGGGATGTGCAAGCTGCCATCGGGTGAAGCAGTGTTGGAACCCAGGTCTAGTGCTCCATAAACGAATACAGACTTGATTGTGGAACCACCAGCTGCCAGATAGCTGTAAAACAGAAAAAAGAAAAAGATAGAAATTACCTATGAGTTAATATACTGTGGCAACAGCATAATTCACAATGACACAATGCATGACTTCAAAGTAGGCATTTTATGGCATAAAGGCTGGGTTTTAAAGCCAAACTAAACTTTTACATGAAAGTGGCTAAATGCATTCCAGGTGTATCAAAACAAAAGGTGTGCAGTATGTTTTCTTCAGAAAAATGCTCTTTGTGTGGAAGCAGTGAGCACTATGCTGATGTCCAATACACCCCCTGGTGAGGCAAACCTAGAACTGTCCAATCTACAGGGGTCAAGAGTAGAGGGTGTGTTGGACCTCTGCTGAGAGATCACTGCTTCCACACAGAGCGGAAAGGTTCTTCACTACACCATGCTGGCAGGGGACAGGCTTTTCCACTGCGAGGGTAGCTGATTTCTAAAGATCCTGTAAGGGATCTTTTAGAGAGGTGGTAAGCTTACTGCCCTCTGAAAAGTGAACCGCAGTGAACTGCATTTTTTAGAGGACGGTAAAGCAGTTGCTGTCAGGCATTCTGGAGGCGCTATTGCTGCCACCTAATGCCCATTTAGTTTTATTTTTTTATTTACGAACAGCAATTTCACACTGCGGGACAACGTCACAACTGTAAGCCAAGCGTTTAGCTTGCAGCTGAGGTGTAGCCCCAGTGATCTCAATAGGGGAGTTTGCCAGGCAGTACTGCCTATCAAACTCTACAGCTCAATTTAATAGAGGCCACAGCTTTGCCCCCATGGCATGGGTACAGCCCTCTCATGCTGTAATGTAAAAATTCAGGTGGATGGCAAGGAACTGGTAAAACCGTGGTTCAGCTACTAATTTTAACTGCCCTCCCATCCCCGTTTGAAAGAGCCCTAAGGACTTATTAATATGTGCATATTGTGTATTGAAACAGTCACTTATAGTCCCCATCAGAAGCCCTAGTGATAGGGTGACACGTGGGGGGGGGGGGGGAGATACAGGGCCAGGGCATTGTCATCCTAAAACAGGACAAATTAATGGTGGGTTCACCAAGTATTAAAGAGGAACTGAAGTCTGCTCACATAATTTGAAATAAAAACATCTTTGCCATTCTGAAGCTTCCCTCCAACCACTTTGCATATTATTTTATATATAATGTGATTCTGTACTTGCCAAATATGCTGCAGAAATCTCCCTCCACTAAGTCTGGCTGCAGCCATTTTAACTGTGGGCAGCTGAAGCTGCCTGTTCACTTCCTGGATTTACACAGACATCAGACCTCCATCTCTGGAGCTCTCATTGGACCTCTTATGATTCGCCCCCCCCCCTTCCTGGCAAACTCTCATGAGAGTGAGAGCTGTGCATGATCTCATAAGCCTAGGCATTTTACCAGACAAGAAATAGGAAGTGGGCTGTATAAGGTATTTACTGGCAGAAAAAAAATGTTTTACTATCCAAAGTTGAAACAACAAGGGCAGAAGATTTAATAGACGGAAAGTTGGAAAGTTGAAAACATGAATGAAGGTCCGCTTTAATGAAAGCTGCAGGTTAAATATATTAACACTACTCACTGAAAGGACATGTTTAAGCATTTATGAGCTTTCAGTGACCGTTTACATTTACTTTAAAGAGACCTTGTCACCAGACAATTCATTTCAACAACAATCTTCCTATGAGATTATAAATTCATTTAAAGTATTTTTTTTAGGTTATTCACCTGAATAGATAATCAAAAGGCCTGAGACTGCTGTTGGGCGCCAGCATCTTGAATGCAATGTCAGCAGCCCCAGCAGGCACAAAACAGTCTCTCAAGTGACACTCTTTTGTATTTCCCGTCTCCCCTGGTAGCTACATAAAAATGTATGGGGGGCGTGGCTTGGAGCCGAACGAGAATGGCTGCCTGATCTCCTCGCTCGGTCCCACGGAGGTCCTGCAAACAGCCTAAAGGAGCCCCTACCTGCTAACAATATGGGGAAATCGAAGGATAAACCTTCCCAGTCCCGGTCTCGATCCCCCAGGGGCATGGATCCGCTCTCCGGACACAACATCCCGGAAATCTTCCGGCCGCGATCACGCGAGGCCCCGGCTTCATCTCCGGCCTACTCCGGAACACGCGCCTCAAGCCCCAGCCCTGCCAGAAGATGCTCACAACGTGCAGAGAGCCCATCCACTGCCCGTCCACTTACCATGGATGATCTCAGGTCGGTGGCCACAGACATCAAAGAATCCTTTGCTGCTGCCTTTACAGACCTCAGGAGGGAGATTCAATCGATGCACATGAAGATCGATGACATAGAAACAACCACTATCCGCCATGATGCCGCTCTACAACAGCTGCAGCGTTCATCTCAGAGTCACAACAGCCAGCTCAGAGATCTACACAGGCATATGGAAGATCTGGACAATCGCGGACGCCGCCATAATGTGAGGGTAAGAGGAATACCTGAGTCCGTCGAACAAAACCACATAATACAGGCCACAATCCAAATTTTTAATGACTTACTAGGGAGACCCCCCGAGACCCCCATTGAATACGAGCGTCTACACAGAGCTCTCAAACCCAGAGGCAGAGAATCAGACCCTCCCAGAGACGTGATTTGCTGCCTGGTGAATTTCAGATTGAAAGAAGACATACTAAGAAGAGCCAGAGAGCGCCGCAGCTTAATGTATCAAGGGGCAGAAATCAAGATTTTCCAAGATTTGTCCCCCATAACCCTACAAAACAGAAGAGACTTACGCCCGCTGCTCGACCTACTGCGCCAAAAAGAGATCCAATATCGATGGAAATTTCCCTTCTGCCTGTCTGCAACAAATGCTGGACGCACTGCCAATCTGAAAGTCCCGGAAGATCTCAGGGGGTTCTGCAATACTCTACAGATACCACTCATCGAACTCCCGGACTGGTATAGAGACTTTCGCCTCACCCAGCTCCAAAGAACCAACTCCATGGAGGCCATACCGGTAAGAGATGAATTCCACATCAGAAGGCGCAGATCATCCTCCCCAAGACCACTTCCTCAGAGGGATCAGCTGGACAGAGACCGACAAAGCCCAACAGCGTCACCAGCCCATAGGCGGGCTCGGCCAGATCAGCTTTGATCAACCATAACCAAACGTTTGATAACATTACAACTCATATTCAGAGTTGCAGTTTCTCTTAGGTCGCCACCCCAACCCAAGTTCCAGGACCATAGAACCAAGACAGAACAGCAATCCATTTGAAGCTCACAACTCACCTGACAGAAACATACCTCAAACCTGGCCTATACTGGATCCACCAGATACAGTCAGACAATAACACACACCCACAAGCTGAGAAACCCATGAAGATCCCACGCTACACGACTCCACATCAACCCATCTCCAAGACATTTTTCCAGAGAAAATGCCACCCACCCACAGATCCCAACGGAATTCAATCCACTCCACTAAGTGCCTGAACCTAAGCCGCATACATCACCAGTGGAAGTCTGCCTGACTGAGTAACAGGACACCACACCAGCCACCAACATTTTCACACAACTACTAACCTTCACTGAACTCACGAATGACAGCTCAAGATGGACCCCCACCCTTCAAGATGGTGTCATCCACCACAGCTCACAACCCCACTGCTGCACCCCCCACCATCCCCCCTTCTCCCCCTCCCCCCCACCCCCCTACCCACCCCAACCCCCCCCCCCCACCCTTCTTTTCAGATACCTTCTCCAGATTGAAGACGACGCGACGAAGATATGAACTGCACCTGAGAAATCAAAACAAGTTAGATGCTGAATATACAGTATTCCACCGCGCTCTGAGATACATGTAGAGTATGTTTATTTTGAATGTCTTGATTTGCTTATAGGGGGGGGGGGAGGGGAGGGTAAAGCAAAGAAAAGGGTGGGGAACAAAAAGGACAAAAAAGGGGAGAAAAAAGAAAAAAAAAAGGGGGGGCTCATCCCGCATGGACAAGGGCTCTTTCCCTTTCTGACACACTCCTATTCGCTATACATCTGCCAGAGGTGTCCATGGGGGGTGAGCTTCCTAATGATGGGTAGTGTGTATTCAACCAACCAAGCCAAGGCCACAGTGGCCGAGCACTGCACAGTCTGTTAGATACCCAATAAAGACCACTTCATACCTAACTCAATGCTAAACTTTGCTAGAAACTACCATAGACAGCTTTGGGTTTGAACAACTGCTCGAGTTACAGCTCTATCCTAACTCGATGTCTAGACCACACTCAGACTAACCCCTATACGTAAGCATCAATGGATCCTTATTTTATTTTTTCTCCCCCCATAGTCAATTACTCCCCCAAATTATAGTGAGCTAACCGCTCAGAGGCTACGCCACCTTACGCCCCCTCACAGCCTCAATACGTACATCAAGCTCATAACTTACACTGAACCCAACTTAGCCCTAAAATGATTGCTGCTACATGTTTCAGTATTATATCTAAGATATATGTATAGTTGGTTTAACTTTACCTCTTCTCCTAGGCCTCCATGTAGACTGTCCAGGTGGCGACCTCCACATGTTTTTCATCGTGGCTAGTTTATTCCTAAGGCCACAGTTTAATGTTCAATGTTTCAAAATATCTATGTTATTGATTGTTTCTACCTTCACATCATCAATCTGAGATCTCTAACCACATACTCTCCCCTTGATATGTAAGCAGGCTCCCTACATACCAGTCGAATAGACCCAAGTTGACCTCCAACGGACAGAACGTCTCTCGAACTCCTTTTCGAGCTCCTTCCACTCCTCCACACAACAGGACAGTGACTATCCTAGTTGACCCACACCGAACGTTTCAACCCATTACAGGGTAAGGTAGCTGGACTACATTTACCTCCGGTAAGTACATCTCACTTCCCGTTACTAATCCCCTCCTGACTTATCACCCCCCTCATACCCTCTATCTCCCCCCCTTTTTCTATTCTCTCTCCCTCCCCCCCCCTTCTATATATCTGGGTTTCTCCCCCTCCCTGGTCTCCACCGGAGCTTCTCCTACTACATCACTCAAACACCTTTGAGGAGCCTACGACTCCTCACAGATCACACCCACCCATATCGGCCGCTTCGGCAAATTGCACTCCCTCCCCATATCTATTACACCAACTAGACTCTACCCAACGATCATGGACCCCCTACATTCCACTGTGCAACACAACACGCTTAAAATAGTCTCTCAAAATGTCAAAGGACTAAACATCCCAGAGAAACGTAGTCAAATCCTCAACATGATGAATAAATTAAAAGCAGATGTGATATTTCTGCAAGAAACCCACTTTCGCACGGACATTACCCCTAAACTAGCAAGCCACAGATACCCTACATCTTTCCATGCTACAAACCCTCTAGCCAAAACAAAAGGAGTTTCAATCTTGCTCTCTAAAAATCTTCCATGGCAACTGATAGATTCCTTAATAGACCCAGAGGGCCGCTATGTGTTCTTGAAGGGAACCGTCCATAACCGGACGTTTACCTTGGCAAACATATACAGCCCCAATACTGCCCAGGTCAGCTTCTTCCGTTCTATCGCTGCCCTCCTCGCAAATTTTCAAGAGGGGACTACGATTCTTGGAGGCGATTTCAACGTGACACTTCAGCCCATCCTAGATTCCTCTTCGGGATCTTCCACACTTCCCTATAGAGCACTGAGACAAGTTAAGATACAATTACAGGAACTCCTTTTACACGACACATGGCGCACCCTACACCCGAATGGGAAAGATTACTCCTTTTTCTCCGCACCTCACAATAGATACTCTAGGCTAGACTACCTCTTCCTCTCCCAAAAAGACCTCCCCTTCCTGAAATCTGCCACCATTGAACCCCTACTCATCTCAGACCACCACCCGATCACCCTCTCCCTCTCCTTCCCGGGAAAAACCTTAGTCACAAAGATATGGCGTCTTGACCCATCTCTCCTCACCTCAGAAATTGACACTAACCGCATCCGCACCAGCTTAAACAACTACTTCAGGGAAAATGATAACTCCGAAACAGCACCCCTGTCCCTCTGGGAGGCACATAAATGTGTCATCCGAGGGGAATTTCTCACAATTCAGGCCAACCGGAAAAAAACACAACAGACAACCTTTCAGGAACTCACCAACAAAATAAAGAGACTGGAAATACTCCACAAACAATCCCAATCACAAGACACATACTTAGAACTCACTCAAACCAGGAAACTTCTGTTGGAAATCCTCAACCGTAAAACCCGACGCAAATTCACATTGAACCAAAAGCTATTTTATGAACAGGGGAACAAGTGTGGAAAGCTACTAGCCAGAGCAATACAATCCAAGAAAGCTAGCACCAACATCCACACCATTAAAGACCCGTTAGGTAATTCAAGCTCAAACTCCGCAGACATAGCATCTCACTTCGAACGCTACTACACAGAACTCTATAACATACCACAGCAACCCGAAAAGACCGCAGGCCAAACCTCCAGAAAAACCCTTATCACAAATTTCCTCCAAAAATTCAGCCCCAAACCCATACCCCGAGAAGAGGCTCGCGATTTAGACAACCCCATTTCCGAAGAGGAACTTAAGAAAGCGATTAAACAACTAAAAACAGGCAAAAGCCCAGGCCCCGACGGTTTTTCAGCGCCATATTATAAGACCTTCATAGACATCCTTTCAGCTCCGTTCCTAAAGACTTTCAACTCCTTAACCTCCTCCAAACTACCTTTTCACAGACTGCTTGAAGCACATATCACGGTCATTCCGAAGGAGGGGAAGGACGCCACTTCAGTCACTAGTTATAGACCAATATCCCTACTCAACGTAGACATCAAATTATTCGCAAAAATACTAGCAAACCGACTCCTTCCCCTCCTTCCTACAATAATAGGGAAAGACCAGGTTGGATTTGTTCCTGGCAGAGAGGCCAGGGACAACACCATCAAAGCTATCAACATAAACCATTGGCTAACTTCCCAAAAACAAAAACAAAGGGGCTTCTTTCTATCCCTGGATGCTGAGAAGGCGTTTGACAGGCTGGCCTGGGACTACCTGGGGGCGGTTTTACGCCACCTAGGTTTACACAACCGAATGTTCAATCTAATTATGTCCCTATACACCACACCAACAGCAAAAGTCAAAGTCAACGGCCACCTGTCAGACGCCTTCTCCATCAGGAATGGAACAAGACAGGGTTGCCCATTGTCCCCCATCCTTTTTATTCTAACTCTAGAACCCCTACTACGCTGCCTACGATCGAACGAGAACATCAAAGGTATTCCCATTGCAGGACACACGTATAAAATAGCGGCTTTTGCCGATGATATTCTGCTATTTCTAAGTGACCCACTTACCTCGATCCCAAACCTCCTCAGAGATTTTGACTTATTTCGACAAATATCCAACCTAAAGATTAACTTCTCAAAATCCCATGCCCTCAACATTTCCCTCCCGACAGACTTAGTCTCCCAATGCCAAGATAACTTTCCCTTTGTCTGGAAACAAAACGCCATTACCTACCTGGGAATCCAACTGACCACACACTTATCAGACCTATACGCTAAAAACTTCACCCCACTGATTCGCACTATCTCCGAAGACCTACGTAGATGGGACAAACCCCATTTTTCTTGGTTCGGCCGTGCGGCCATCCTGAAGATGAATGTGCTCCCACGTATCCTCTATCTGCTACAAACAATGCCCATTAAACTCCCTGTAGCCTTCTTTCACACGATCAAACAACATTTTCTGAAGTTTCTTTGGAAACACAAGCGTCCTAGGATAAGCTACTCCCACCTCTCGAAACCCAAAAATAAAGGGGGTATTGGGCTACCAGATTTGCAGAACTACTACAGAGCTTGCCATCTGGGAAGAATTGTAGACTGGGCAGTCCATGAAGGAGTTAAAGACTGGGTGAGACTAGAAGATTCATTCTCCCACTTGCCCATTAAAAGCACCCCATGGATTCTCCAACGCCACATCCCCAAAACCCTAAAAGACCACCCCCTTATAGAGGCTACCCTCAGGAGCTTTAGGGAAGTTTGTAAGAAATTTCAAATCTCATCTAACCCAGGACCCCTCACACCTATCCGCCACAACCCAGCCTTTACCCCAGGGATGTCCGACAACTTCCTTAAAGATACTTGGCCACACAAAGATATACTAGCCCAACACTTTTTTAGAGATGGTAATTTCACAAACCGTGACACACTCCCCATGAACACAAGGGATGAACCCTTCCCGCTATGGACCTACTTCCAGATTCGCCACTTTCTTACAACAACACACCGAAATGCGTCTGTGTCCAGAAACTTAACCCCATTTGAAAACCTATGCTCCCAAACTACACCGCAACAGCACTTGATTGCAAATACACACTCCATGCTCTTTGCCCTGACATCCCCCAAAGACACCAAAGCTTGCCAAGCTTGGGAAAGGGAACTTCAAATTGACCTAACAGAAGAGAACTGGGAACGAATTTTCACAATAGCACACAAGGGCTCCCTCAATGTCACGATACAAGAGAACAACTACAAAACCCTATCCCGATGGTACCGTACCCCGGAACTACTAAACAAATTTAATCCTGATATGCCAAACAAATGTTGGAGGTGCTCCAATGATATAGGCACATTCTTACACATCTGGTGGTCCTGCCCTCTTCTCCAGATTTTCTGGAAACGGGTTCATGACATCACTTCTCAGGTAACCACATACCCCCTAGACTATACTCCTACCAGACTCCTTCTCCACCATTCCTCCACTTCAGCCCACACATACAGAAAATCTCTGGGAATACATATGATCAATGCAGCCAAACTATGCATCTCAGCCAAATGGAGATCCTCCTGCAGCCCAACTTTATTTGAATGGTTTTCCCGTATAGACAAAATTGCTGAAATGGAGGAATTAATCCACATTGCAAAAGACACGCCTTCAAAATACTCCCGAATGTGGGCCTGCTGGACCCACTTTTGCACTACAGAGAGATACTCCTCCATTATGAAGCCAAACTGTCCCGATTCCTCCCACAATGAATGATCGAATAAACCGAAAACCCCTCTTGAGACATACACTAACCCATCAAAACTCACTGTTTCGCTCAATCCTGCTTTAAAGCGGATCCCGGGGGGAGTCCCCCTTCAGACAGGGATCCGCACACGAAAACATCCTTACTCCGGAGACCCGGTGGAGACTGGGGAGGAGTTGCCCCTATCCCCTACCTCCCACACCTACCCCTATCCTCTATCTCATCCCTTTATCCCCTTCTTGCCTATGCCTACTCCCCCCTCCTTATCCATACCCCAACTGAACTGACAATGACAACCAACTACCCACTCCCATGACTACCCGAACTTTGGTGTTTAATCCGCCACCCACTTGTCACATTTCAAAAATCGACGAGACTAACCTACCTCACAGACTGACCCTAAGTAACAAGCCAGATACATTGTCACGTGTTCAGGGACAAACCTACGGACCCATAGATGACTACACTTGTACACTCCCCATTTAACCCAAAACTCCTGACACCTTACTCTAGGTGATGCTCCTACCTAATATGGTTCCTGATCTCAGTTGATGTGGTAAACCTCGAATTCGAGGCTTTCTTACTCTGTTATACGTCTGTATGACCTACAGTTGAATACATAAATGACTCATTATATTGTAGTGACATATGTCATGTTAATATGATTCACGTTGTCTACCCATCTACTGGTTGTAAAAACTGTGTAACTTCTTTTGTTCACAATAAAAACTTTAATGGGAAAAAAAAAAAAAAAAAAAAATGTATGTAGGATGATGAGGGGAGAGGTGAAGGAGCTGGGCCAACACAGAAAAGTAATTAGAGACTCCCAGAAGAAGAGGGGGCTATGATGTGGCAACAGGGAGAGGGAACTGTGTCTGTGCTAAGGAATCAACTCTTTCTAGAGTAGCTGAATTCCCTAGCAAGTCCAATGGCACTTTGCAAGTGAAAGAAAAAATTGTTTATGGGAAAGGAAAAATGCAAGTCAGGGCGGATAAAAATCAATGATTTTGTTAAAAAAAAAAAAAAAAAACAGATTTTTTTTTTTTTTTTATTTAAATCGATTTTTTTTTTATTTTTATCAAATTTATTTTAATAAAATGCTTTTGGAGTAAAAATATATCTAAAGATAGTTTTCTATTTAGGATACATTAATTTAGTTTATTCAGCATGAAATGGAGCTTAGTTATGTAGCATGAGGCTGTATATTCTGCAATAGTTAAATTTTTGGTAAACTCATTCAATGAATCCAAGTTGAGATAAAATGCACTGCATTGATGCATTCACACAATTTCACAGTAACCACGAGGTAAAACTAAGTTCAGGAATATTCCTTTTATCCCATTGTTTTGCAAATCTATGTACACCACAAACTGTATGATTGAGCCCAGGTTCACACTGGAGCGATTTGGCATGCGATTTTACACGCCAAATCGCATGCCAAATCGGCAGCTATTGCTGGCAATGGCACTGTTTGCATCGATGCGGCGATGACTTTGCTGCGCCGCACCAATTCCCAAAAGTAGTTCCTGTACTACTTTTGGTGACTTCGGGGGGAGATTTGTATAGACATCGGAGCAGGAACCCGCACAGATGTCTGTCAAAAACGCCCCTGAAGTCAGACTACATTGCCGGGTTGAAATCGTGCAAGTACAGCTGAACTCGCATGATTTTTAACCAGCAGCAATGTGAACCTAGGCTCAATCGGTTCTGATATCGCTGTTTTAGTAACCTGATGGCTTATTATTCTAAAAAGCAGCGCCTGTTAGCGGGCATCCACTCACCTGCTGCCGCTACGTCCCTCACCTTGATGTGTCACTGCCACATCACCAGCTGTCCTATAAAAGTGAATGGGACTGTCGGTGAATCAACAGCGGGTCAGAGGAGGAGCCTCTGCGGGACAGAGATGACAGTTGCTCTCTAAAAATTATGATTTCAATTGAGTTGATTTAAAACAAATCCACCCTGTTGCAAGTATTTCAAATACTTGATTTTTCTGTGCAATAACCTGACATCTTTTACTCTGGTGACTGGGTCTCTTTTAAGTTAATAAAAAATACATTTTCAAAATCAAATCCAGATGAGCAAAATTGATAGTAGAGGGACTTTTTTTGTTACATTGTGCTGCACTGGCAAACAATTCAAAATTAATGAGCTGCCTTAATGCAACAATTATTAAGATGCAAAATCACACATATTAATTTGCATGTGGTAAGGCACCGAGGTGGGTCTAAAAAAGGGTGTAGGGGCGCTAAAAAATTAACACTTACATAGTCTTTCCCTTTAGGTCTATTAACACTTGTCTCTTTTCATGCAGCACTCACGCATTTTGCTTCAAGAAGTAAAAAAAAGTATTACTGCCTATATGGATTAAGGATGAGCTCTGGCGTGTTCTCACACTCCACGTGCAGAGCCCGCCAGAAAGTCGGCACGGCGCTGCGCTAATCACAGGCAGTGAGACATTTCCCGATGTGCGGCTGCAGAGATGGGGAAATGTCTCAATGCCTGTGATTAGCGCAGCGCCGTGCCGACTTCCTGGCGGGCTCTGCACGTGGGGTGTGTGAACATGCCAGAGCTCATCCTTAATATGGATGATCCACATCAATGCTCTGTAGCTTATTGTGAAAGATAAGGGAAAAGTATATAAGCCCGCTCACACCTACGCAGGTTTGTTACTATGCACAATGCAATGCACGTTGATCAGTGTGAATCCAGCTATTCATTTTGACCAGTATAGTCTTGGATTATCCTTGCTAAGCAAGGACATTTAGCTTACAAGCATTAAAACAGCTGTGACATATTTGCTTTATGTCGCGTCCAGTTCAGCTGTTGCCAGTTAATTACCTGCATAACGTGACCCCTGAAATACTGACATTATGGATATATATGTTGTAGAGCTGCATGATTCTGGCTAAAATGAGAATCACAATTTTTTTGCTTAGAATAAAGATCGCAATTTTCAGGGCAACATCATCTTTCACATTATACAAAAAAATTGGGTTACCTTTATTGTATGTATTTTTTTTTTAATTCATTGAAGTGTATTTTTTCAAAAAAAAATTGCTTTGAAAGACCGCTGCGCAAATACAGTGCAACATAAAATATTTCAACGACCGCTGTTTTATTCTCTAGGGTCTTCGCAAAAAAAATATATATATATATATATATATATATATATATATATATATATATATATATATATATTTATATTTATATTTATGCAGTATCTCACAAAAGTGAGTACATCCCTCACATTTTTGTAAATTTTATATTATAACTTTTCATGTGACAACACTGAAGAATTGACACTTTGCTACAATGTAAAGTAGTGGGTATACAGCTTGTATAACAGTGTAAATTTGCTGTCCCCTCAAAATAACTCAACACACAGCCATCAATGTCTAAACTGGAAACAAAAGTGAATAAGTGAAAATGTCCAAATTGGGCCCAATTAGCCATTTTCCCTCCCCGGTGTCATGTGACTCATTAGTGCTACAAGGTCTTAGGTGTGAATGGGGAGTAGGTGTGTAAAATTTAGTGTTATCGCTCTCACTCTCTCATACTGGTCACTGGAGGTTCAACATGGCACCTCAGGGCAAAGAACTCTCTGAGGATCTGAAAAAAAAAAACAAGAATTGTTGCTCTACATAAAGATGGCCTAGGCTATAAGAAGATTGCCAAGACCCTGAAACTGAGCTGCAGCATGGTGGCCAAGACCATACAATGGTTTACCAGGACAGGTTCCGCTCAGAACAGGCCTCGCTATGGTCGACCAAAGAAGTTGAGTGCACGTGCTCAGTGTCATATCCAGAGGTTGTCTTTGGGAAATAGACGTATGAGTGATGCCCGCATTGCTGCAGAGGTTGAAGGGGTGGGGGGGTCAGCCTGTCAGTGCTCAGACCATACGCCGCACACTGCATCCAATTGGTATACATGGCTGTCGTCCCAGATGGAAGCCTCTTCTAAAGATGATGCACAGGAAATCCAACAAACAGTTTGCTGAAGCCAAGCAGACTAAGGACATGGATTACTGGAACCATGTCCTGTGGTCCGATGAGACCAAGATAAACTTATTGGTTCAGATGGTGTCAAGCGTGTGTGGTGGCAATCAGGTGAGGAGTACAAAGACAAGTGTGTCTTGCCTACAGTCAAGCATGGTGGTGGGAGTGTCATGGTTTGGGGCTGCATGAGTGCTGCCGGCACTGGGGAGCTACAGTTCATTGAGGGAACCATGAATGCCAGCATGTACTGTGACATACTGAAGCAGAGCATGATCCCTTTCCTTTGGAAACTGGGCCGCAGGGCAGTAATAACAACCCCAAACACACCTCCAAGACGACCACTGCCTTGCTTAAGAAGCTGAGGGTAAAGGTGATGGACTGGCCAAGCATGTCTCCAGACCTAAACTCTATTGAGCATCTGTGGGGCATCCTCAAACAATAGGTGGAAGAGCGCAAGGTCTCTAACATCCACCAGCTCTGTCATGGAGTAGTGGAAGAGGACTCCAGTGGCAACCTGTGAAGTTCTAGTGAACTCCATGCCCAAGAGGGTTAAGGCAGTGCTGGAAAATAATGGTGGTCACCCAAAATATTGACACTTTGGGCGCAGTTTGGAGATTTTCAACTAGGGGTGTACTCACTTTTGTTGCCAGAGGTTTAGACATTAATGGCTTTGTGTTGAGTTATTTTGAGGGGACAGCAAATTTACAGTTATACAAGCTGTACACTCACTACTTTACATTGTAGTAAAGAATCATATTCTTCAGTGTTGTTACATGAAAAGATATAATAAAATATTTACAAAAATGTGAGGGGTGTACTCACTTTTGTGAGATACTGTATATATAATGTTTGGGGGTAGAAAAAGTCATTTTCTAGCAAAAAATATTGATTTTAACTTGTAAGCAATAAATGTCAGAAAAAGGCCTGGTCTTTAAGTGGTTACACTGCCCTCATTTGCAGACCAAAGTTCATCCCTTTGACCTAAGAAAACCCAAAAGATAAGTTTCTTTTTTTTATCTCTCAGCACTGAGCAATGTTGTGATAAACTTTGCTGGCTGCCTTTTTTGACAGCTCTTTCTAAATGAAAAACAATCAACCTGAAAGAAGATAGCCCAGTAACATAGATTTTACCTGCATTCGCACAGAATAAAAGTACATGCAGTTTCACAGGATAAATAGCTCTGCAAATGCAACAGTGTAAAACAGCTGTCTAGAGACACAGACAGCGCAGCTCGGCCCTGTTCGCTTGTCACAGGATTTGATTGACAACAGCAGGATCCAATGGCTCCTACTGCTATCAATCTGCCCTGCAAGGAGAGAGAGGAGAGCTGCTGATCTCAGGTACAGAGCTGGATCAAGATCGGAGTCAGGTGAGTAAAAGGGGGGCTGAGGTGATCCTGTGGCACAGAATGCAATAAGGTAAAAAACCTTGAGCCTTTGAACCACTTTAACCACCTCCCATCCGCGCTATAGCCGAAAGACGGCTACAGCGCGGACCTAATTTGCCGGGAGGGCATCCTTCTGGAAGAACGGTCAAACATTTTCATAGACACACTTCTAAACCTTGTGGACAGCCTTCCCAGAAGAGCTGAAGCTGTTATAGCTGTACAGGGTGGGCCAACTCAATATTGAACCCTACGGACTAAGACTGGGATGCCATTAAAGTTCATGTGCATGTAAAGGCAGGCGTCCCAATACTTTTGGTAATCTAATGTATATACACCATAGTTTATAGACACTATAACGTTTACACAAACCAAATAAAATACACTTATTGTGAATTTTTTTTTTTTTTTTACCAAGAACATGTAGCAGAACATATTTTGGCCTAAATTTATGAAGAAAGAAGATTTTATTGGATAGGTTTTATAATAGAAAGTAGGAAATGTTGATTTTTTTTTTAAATTTTCGGTCTTTTTTAATTTATTTAATAAAGACAAAAAAGAAAACAGTGGTGATAAAATACTACCAAAAGAAAGCTCCATTTGTGTGAAAAACGTATATAAATTTTAATTTGCGTACAGTGTTGCATGACTGAGCAATTGTCAGTTAAAGTAGCACAGTGCTGACATGAAGGGGTGAAACCTTGCTGAGGTGGTTAAAGGGGTTAAAAAGAAATACACCTCAGTACCAATCACGTACCGCATAATAGCCTGTCACTCTACAGTTGGGAACTTTAAGGCAACTCAATCAGTAAATACCCCAAAAATGTTATTTAGTTGCCAGTGAAACTTGCACTTTCAGTGTAGGAACATATTCTGATGCTGCCATAGATTTGAGTAGCCTCAGAGATTACTACCCAGTTCCACTTTTGCGCACAGCCAATAAAGGCTTGATTTACATAACAAACACAGATCAGCGCAGCCTGGGCTAGGGAGACTTAAGCTGGCCATATACTAGAGCTGCACGATTCTGGCTAAAATGAGAATCACAATTTTTTTGCTTAGAGGATAGATCGCGATTCTCGCGGCATAACGTCATCTTTCACATTAAAACAAAAAAAAATTGTGCTAACTTTACTGTTTTGTTTTTTTTTTTTTATTATTTATTGAAGTGTATTTTTTCCAAAAAAAAATATTGCAGCAATTGCCATTTTATTCCCTAGTGTCTCTGCTAAAATATATATATAATATTATATAATGTTTGGGGGTTCCAAGTAATTTTTTAGCAAAAAATATTGATTTTAACTTAAGAAGTGTCAGAAAAAGATTTAGACTTTAAGTGGTTAAACTTCCTGCATTTACACATTGTTTAAAACTTGGCAGACTGCCCCAGGTAATATGTTTACACAGAAGTTCTATCCCTTTGATCTAAGAAGGAAGTTAGTTACAATGTTTCAAGTTCTAAACTTGGCAGACTGCTTTCTTTTGACAGCTGAGTGAGCAGATAATCTCTCCACTTGTTTATATGAAAGAATGGCAAACTCAGCAGGACAGATCATCAGAGGAGGTGAATCGAGATCACGATTTTTTAACGATTAATTGTGCAGCTCTACCATATACTAGTAGATTTTCAAACAAAAATATGGAAATCCTCAATTGTCAATCCAAAAACCACATTCACTGTTTGGAACTCATTTCAATTTTTCTCTTTCGAACTTTCTTCCAACTTGGGTTGAAAACAAACGTCGGTTTGACCCCACCAAAAATTAGAAAATCAAAGGGATATTCTTAAAATGAACATTATTCAATTAAATTGTACTACTGAATGGCCAATTTTAGCCCCCGTTCACACTTCTGCAATTTTGTCATGCACCTGCAATGCACATCAATGGAAATTGTATTATTTTCTATGGTGCCCATTCAAAACATTACAAAAATGTGTGATATCTGAAAAGGTACAGGTGCTTTTTTTTATGCCAAGCACTTTGTTATTGGCATCCAAAGTTTTCAAAGTGCAAAGAAAAAGGCATGTACACGTGTTTCTGACACTTTTATTTTTTTGCTTAGAATCCAGTCTTTTCCTCCTAGCAACAATGAAGTCACAGCAGGTATTGCTCATCATTGGCAAAACAAATATGCATGAAGCATGAAAAAACACATCAAAAACCCACATGAACCCACTACAACCACTACAGAGATGCATTGATTATGTAGCAGCACTAGTGTGAACCCAAGCTAAGATATCACACGTCACATGACTAGATCTGAAATTCTGCAATCAGTATGGATTCAATCAACAAATATCTAGTGGCCAGGACTAGTCTATTCACTCTAGATCAGTGGTCTCCAAACTGCAGCCCATAGGCCGGTTGTGGCCTTTATCCGGCCCTTGGGGCACTATTCCTCCCACTGACACCAACAACGGGGCACTACTCCTCCCAATAATATCTGACATGAGAAACTATTTCTTCCACTGACACCAATTACATCAATTATGACTGACAGTCACCAGCTCTCAATCGGCAGTGTTTAATCACTCGGTTTTCAGTGTTAGAGCCAGCGGGGGGGGCGATGCTGCATCCACCTAGGTAAGTATTATTAAAAAAAAAAAAAAAAAAAGATTCCCATACTTCTCTTTTGAATTGATTTATGTCCACAAAATGCATAAAGAGTACTCTACATATAACCTATAACTATACAACCCTTTTCAACATAGTAGAAGCATCCTGACACCATAACCAATTCCTAGTGATGTCTTCTGAGATGCAAGTGAATTGCTGAAGGCTGTGAGGTTATAAATCTATGCATTTCGCAAAGACGAGCTTCATCAGGAGAGCAGGGAACATACAAATGTGGAATAGTGCTGTACACTGTGGAAATACCCTAGGGCAGTGATGGCGAACCTTGGCACCCCAGATGTTTTGGAACTACATTTCCCAGGATGCTTATGCACTCTGCAGTGTAGTTGAGCATCATTGGAAATGTTCTAAAACATCTAGGATGCCAAGGTTCACCATCACTGCCCTAGGGGGAGTAGGGACCGAAAAACCCTGGTAAGAAGGGACCCACCCCCAAAGAAAAGCTGAGCACCAGCAGCCCTAAAATCCAGCAGTTATCCAATATCACAAATTCTTCCCTTGTAGAAATACAAGATGGGAGAAATAAAGAGGGCCTTATAATCAGAAATCCCTGACATGCCCATGAGTCCTCAGTTTGGAGAGGTACAGAGCGGGGGGGGGGGGACCTTATGTAAGAGGGGATTCTGATATGAAAGGGGGGCTCTACTGTGAAGGAATGACATCTGATGTGATGGGGGGCTTCTGATGTGATAGGGGGTTTCTGCTGTGAAGGGAGGACTTCTGATAAGATGGGTGGCTTCTGCTGTGAAGAGAGGACTTCTGATGTGATGGGGGGCTTCTGGTGTGATGGGGGTTTCTGTTGTGAAGAGAGGACTTCTGGTGTGATAGGGGGTTTCTGTTGTGAAGAGAGGACTTCTGATGTGATGGGGGCTTCTGGTGTGATGGGGGGCTTCTGCTGTGAAAGGAGGACTTCTGATGTGATGGGGGACTTCTGATGCGATAGGGGGTTTCTGCTGTGAAGGGAGAACTGATGTAAAGTTACTCCTTTCAGTGTGCTCATTCATTTATAAATCAGATTTGTTTACGTTCTGCAAATATCTGTAAAATACTGTATACACTGTGGCCCTCATACTGAAAAGTTTGTAGACCACTGCTCTAGATATTATTAATACGGGTAATGGAGCTACTGATTTCACTTTCAATACACAGCTGAGGAAGTAATGTAAATTTGATGCTTAGTACATCATTTTTTTCATGCAGGTTCTGCTTTTAATGGCAGCAAGAAATCAAATAGATTCTATAGTGCTCTACAACATGCAATCCGTCTTCACTTGGGACATTTACAAATAATAAAAGAACATTTCTGCCCAGGGATCCCAGCGGTGAACCAGGATAGGCTGCCATATGAGAATAACACCGGATCAACATAAGGTTGTAGAGTTGTCAGGAAAATGTTGACGCTTGCTACATTTCAGTAAGGTTTGAAAAAAACCTTACTCGTGTGAAGGTGTTACTGCTAGCAGAATAAAAAAAGAAACAACACAATTTTTGCTATCCTGCAATTAGCATTCAATCTGATTCATTAGGAACAGCACTAAGCATGAAATACAGAGAGCTGGGAGAAAGCCCGATCTAATGGGTTAATGGGTCACATTGTATTTGGCGACTGATCACTGAACATTTATTGCTATTGGCAAACAATCTACAATTTAGCTTAATGTCGACTCTAGAGGAGTAAATATTGAGAGAGCCACATGGAGAGAAGTATAATGGTCTTTATGGGTCGGCTCTGCATGAACAAGCTGGATATTCAATCAGAATTCCAGTATAATTGTCAAGGTAGAGTTCTAGATAAAACCAGACAACCTCAACCAATGCAAGAATTTTAAAGGACCAATTAGAAAATAATACCTGGAGATGGTGGTTCCAGTTGCATGCACATATCAATATAGCCCTCCACACAGAATACCAGATCTTTATCTCTAGGTTAGGTAGGTTCACATAAGCCCATGCTCTAAAAGGGCAATTTAGCCTCTTTAGAGGGCATTTGAAAGGTGATGAGGAAGCATTAAATCAGACGCAGCTGCGGGATGTCCCCATCCAGTTGAATGGTTCGTGTTCGGTGTGTGGTACTGCCCACGGAATGTGACAAGCAGGATAATTTTTGCCAAACCACGATGCAAAGCATTGTGGTCACCGCATATGTACACCCCTTTCCGCTGCCTTTGCAGCTTAATGGTTTGGGACAGTAAAAACATGGCTCAACTGCCCCTTTTTAGTAATCACCCCCCCATTCTCCCAAACGAGTGTAAACTAGTCCTGTGCAAAGGTAACCTCCAGTGGCGGCAGCTCCATAAGGGGTGTCGCCCCTCCCCCCATCCATGTGTCCGGCCCCCTCATCTACATGCGGGGCACATGGATTACAATGGTTCTAATAGGCTTCAAAAAAGGGTGACCTTAGGGGTGTTTGATTGCCGCCATCCGTCTCCCACGGGGGGGGGGGGGGGGGTGATCGCTGCCGCCCCTCTCTTGGGAGGTGGTGCTGTTAGTTTGCGATGCGCGCCCCCCCCAGTATACAATTTGGAGCACCATCCACCACTTGTAACCTCCCCCTCTGGGGTCCCCTGCATGGTGTGACTCGGCCCTGCCCCCTGCTCTCTGCCCACAGGATTTGACTGACAGCAGCAGGAGCCGATGGCTCCCGCTGCTCTTAGCCAAGCTTGTGAGACTGGGGAGAGAAGACTGGCAGAATAGGCGCAGCATTGGTTCGATACAGGACTCAGGTAGGTCTCAAAGGGAGAGGGGAAGCAAGTGACAAACATTTTTTACTTTGATGAAGGGAATGCATGAAGGTTAAAAAACATTTTAAGCTGGCTTTCGGGGCCGTTCACACCAGAAGCTGCGATAGAGTGCACCACACTGGGTGTGTGGTGTGATGACAGTGGTGAATAATGCACATTTACTTTTTCCTGTTTTTTCACTAAAGTGGTTCTAAAAGTACAAGGTAGTTCCCTCCATCACCCCCTAAATACTTACCTGAGCCTGATCTCAGCAGCGGCTCTCCCGACTCTCTCTCTCTTTATTGGTCAAGCACAGCCAGTGAGGTGGGAGCATGGCCGAGCCATGTTGTGGGTGTCAATGGACACACCAAGACAGCTCAAGAATGAGTGAACACGACACGCATGAGTGGCTCCAGAGAAAGCAGTTTGCTCTGGGGGGACTGGGCAGGGGGGAGGAGAATCAAGGTTGCTTTGTGCAAAACCATTGTACAGAGCAGGTATGACATCTTTGTTAAAAAAATGTGCCTTTAGAATTACATTAAATCCTACTGGCCTCAGCATGGTGTGACACAAGCCACCACATAATGTACATCTTTTCGGAGCACGCCACAACAGCATGGTGGTGTGAACTGGCCAGAAACATTGTCTTGCATTGGGCAAGGCTGCCAAGCGTGGTCTTAATGCACTTTTTCCTTATCCCTCCCCTCCCCCACATCCAGGACTGCTATGTGTCATGCTGCCATGCATTATACACGGTTAAGGATTCCTGTCTGCAGCACTCTATGAATCAGTAACTATCACTATTCTGGAAGTGTTTGATAATCAAGTATATGGGTTTGCACTCTGCACCTTTTTTCCTCCGATCTCCAAACACATCAAACAATTAAATAATGAAACCCCACACTCAAATATTGGCAGAAATTGGCCGCGGCACTTTTTTTGGTTTTCAGAAAAATTCATAACGTTTCAAAACCATATTACAATTCTAAATCAAATAAAATTTATCATTCACAAAATTGCTTAGCCATAATGACACAAGCAAATTACATTTCATCAACTATATAATAACAAGTCCCCTTTAAATGCAAGGGGACGTACCGCATAAAGTGTACGCGATGGGAGGGAGGGTGGGTAGGTCTTCCTAAAACAAATCCCTTGACCGGCAGCAAGAATCCTGGGACAGTGGGCCCTTTATATACTGAGCCCCACTGCTTCCAGAAAATTCCACCAAATCCTATTGGTCCATCCCTACCTGCTCACAGGCGAGCAGGGATATTTAAAGGGACATCGTCCCTTAAATTGCATTGCATATTAACCACTTCCAGGCTGCCCACCGTCGTTATACATCGGTACTTTGAAGAGGACTATCTTTGTTATGGCAGCAGCTAGCTGCCATAACCCCGGTATCCTCTTCTTCAGCGGTCCACTTCAAGATAAAAGTATACTTTTTCACAAAAAAAAAGTGCGCTTGTAATACTGCTGCGCAAATACGGTGTGACAGGAAGCATTGCAATGACCGCCATTTTATTCTCTAGGGTGTTAGAAAAAAAATGTATAATGTTTGGGGATTCTAAGTAATTTTCTAGCAAAAAAAAACAGTTTTTAACTTCTTCAGTGGGCGGTCCACTTCAAGATAAAAGTGGTCTCTGCGGCGGATTTGCCGCGCAATCACTTTTATTGGCGGAGGGAGAGGGCCACCCCTCCCGTCGCGCTCCGGTGCCCTCCACCACTTACTGGAGCCGTTGGTAGCGGCGGAGGCGAATGTATCCTTTGCCTAGCCTGACATGGAGACGAGTGAGGGGAAGATGGCCCCCACCCGTCTCCATATCATTGCAGGGCAGAAACTACGTCAAAACTTCACTTCCGCCCATAGCTCATTTTTTATTGCATTTTAGTGTAAATATGAGATCTGAGGTCTTTTTGACCCCAGATCTCATATTTAAGAGGTCATGTCATGCTTTTTTTCTATTTCCAAGGGATGTTTACATTCCTTGTAATAGGAATAAAAGTGACACATTTTTTTTAAAGAACAATGTAAAAATAAATAAGAAAAAAAAAAAATTTAAATGCGCCCTTTCCCGCCGAGCTTGCGTGCAAAAGCGAACGCATACGTGCGTAGCACCCGCATATGAAAACTGTGTTCAAACCACACATGTGAGGTATCGCCGCGATCGGTAGAGCGAGAGCAATAATTCGAGCCCCAGACCTCCTCTGTAACTCAAAACATGCAACCTGTACAATCTTTTAAACTTCGTCTATGGAGATTTTTAAGGGTAAAAGTTTGTTGCCATTCCACGAGCAGGCGCAATTTTGAAGCGTCATATGTTGGGTATCAATTTACATGGCATAAAATTATCTTTCACAATATAAAAAAAAAATTGGGCTAACTTTACTGCTGTCTTATTTTTAATTAAAACAAGTGTATTTTTTCCAAAAAAGTGCGCTTGTAAGACTGCTGCGCAAATACGGTGTGACAGGAAGTATAGCAACGACCGCTATTTTATTCTCTACGTGTTAGAAAAAAAAATGTATAATGTTTGGGGGTTCTAAGTAATTTGCTAGCAAAAAAAACCCTTTTTTTAACTTGTAAAATCTCAGAAAGAGGCTCGGTCCTTAAGTGCTAATTAGTTTAAATACCTGGGGAAAAGGCGGAGGCAACCCCATGAAGGTGTGCCCAAAGTAATTGTGCTCCCCTTTTACAGCAGGTAAAATCTGCATCTGACCTGGAAATCTGTTGACATCACAGATGCTGAACCAATATTTATAGGAGGCAGCCTATAAGAAGATATAATAAACACCAAGGCATACAGTAAGTATATTCACAAGAATATATATATTCACAAGCTCATCAAATCACTCCCAATGCAGTGACATCAATGAGCCAAGGCAAACAATATAATTCTTTGTGTATACTTTATAAAATTGTGCTGGCATGTCAAACTTGGCAAACAAAAACGATGAAACATTAATGAGGATCGAATTAAAGATGTGCTTTCATGAAGCTGCTCTTTGTCATCTAATACAAGATATGTCAAAAGTCACATGTCCTGTCTGCGTAATGGAAAAGACACAGAAAACCCAAAAAAAGCCTTTATGATCGCATTTTCTCTGCATTACTACACACTGGGATCATGCTGATCTGCAGCCAATTCTAGGCAAGACCCTGGACATCCGGTCATATTGTCTCAGTATGTTTAACCTATTTATAGCCTAATGTACCATTGTTCATTTAACGCTAAGATGAAGGACAAAACTGAAAAGACCTTTCCGTAGTAACTATGAACACTGCAGAATACAGATTCAAAATATGAACAGAATATAGATCATGCTGATAGAGTGAAATTGAGACAAACAGAAAAAAAAACTACGTAAAAAAAATATATATTTAAAGAAGTCTCGCTTCAATTTTTTTCAGTGTTCATAAATACATATAGGGGGATATTTACTAAAACTGGAGCACTCAGAATCTGGTGCAGCTGTGCACAGTAGCCAATCAGCTTCCAACTTCAGTTTGTTCAGTTCAGCTTTGGCAATAAAACCTGGAAGCCGATTGGTTTCTGTGCAGAGCTGCATCAGATTTTCCACGCTCCAGATTTAGTAAATAACCCCCATAGTATAGTTCATTGTCCCATGTTTCTAAGTGCTTTGAAAGCCGAGTTACAAGGTCAGACAGGTCCCCCCTCCCTCCCATGACTGTATGACAAAGCAGCTAGCAAGGAGATGGCTGCTTGATCATTGGCGCTCAAGATAAGCATTGGCAAGAGGAATGCAGAGGGACAGAAGGCTGAGACAATGCTGGTTGTAAAGCAGCTGTCTCCTTGCTAGCTATGTTGTTGGGCAGCAGTGGGAGGGGGCCCTAACTTACCTTGTAGCTAAGCTTACAAAGCATATTAGGAACATAGGACAGACAAAGTGACATAACACTGAAAAAAAAATAAAAAAATGAAGGGACAGTCAACCTTTATGGCTCATTTAGACAGCAGAGCTGCTGGCAGATGCGTGTGCATCCACCTAAGAGCTGCGGGTTGCAAAAGCAGTGGGTTTGCCTGCACTGGATTGCCCAGTATAAATGTACCGTGTAATTCAGTTGCAGTGTTGCATGTACTACTTTTGGCGCAATGCACTATGATTTGAGCCCATTCAAACTGAATGGCTCAAATTGCACCACACAGAATCGCGTGGAAATTGAACAGGAACGATAGTGTGAACTAAGCCTTAAAGTGATTGTAAAGGTAAAAGGTTTTTTACCTAAATACTCCCTCCTAAATACTTACCCGAGCCCGACCTCCATCCAGCACTACTCTCTCTCCCCTCACTGGACATGAAGGCAGCAGGGAGAGCCAATGGCTCCTGCTGCTGTCAATCACAGCCTGTTAAGAGGCAGCAGGGGGCGGGGCCAAGGCACACAGCCCAGCTCAGGATCAAGCACACACAAGTGCTTGGTGTGGGGGCACTCGCAAGTGAAGAGAAGCCAGGAGTGCCAGTGCGGGAACAAGAAAAGGAGGATTGAGGCTGCTTTTTGCAAAACTATTGCAGGTATGTATAACATGTGTATTATTATTTAAAAAAAAAAACTTTGCAATCACTTTAAAGTACACTTTCCTGCTGCCTCTTCACCCCCCTTGCACTTTCAGAAGCATTATATTTGTCTACAACCCAAGACCTGCATATGAGGCCTGGCTAGGACTACATAGCCTTTGCCTGAAATCTGCACAGTTCTTCTTCAGTGCCTCGTAGTGATACCACTAGTGATACCATATGCACTGAAAGATCCCATTCACTTCAATGGAAAGCCAGTGTATTACCCTGTCAGGCTACATTACAATTACACTGCAAAACAAGATTGTTCACTACCTCTGTGTCAATGGGCTAGGTATGACAAAAATGTGTGGGCTGCCCTACGTCTGACATTTTTTACATAAATATCTGTCATGCCGATTCTTTAATATTCTGTAAGTCACTGATCTAAGACAGCCATGTAGACTAGGAGTTTCGTCTTCCCTGGGTGCATATATGCTCCAGGTTACCGACTCAAAACCACAATGTCAGGGTAAAAAATATTTTATATATATATATAAAATAATTTATATATATATATATATATATATATATATATATATATATACACACACAGATTAAATCTCTGCAGTACATGCACATTTTATTATGTTTTGTCTCTTTAAAAATGCTGCAAGTACAAAAATACACCCGATGATCTGGCAACTTCCAGCTGGAGCTGACAACACAGTTCTGCTGTTGCAGCAAAATGACTCTGGCTGGTTGACTACAGAACACCTACCCCACTCATTCTCTCTATGATATATGGGGAAGGGGTGTTCTATAATTTAGGGGTTAAACTGGGTAGGGATAATACCACTGGTCAGGATTTCATTGCAGCAGAGGCACTGTGCTGTCAGCTCAATCAGGAAGTTTAGGAGTACACTTGATTTCTTGACAGGATCAGCAGAATTTTTTCTCTACTCGCAATATTTTAAAGGAACAAAGCATGGGAAACTTTGTGTGTGCTGTACTAGGGAGATATGCAACAAATCATTTTTTTGCTTTATTTTGCCTTGGAATGCACTTTAAAGCGGTAGTGAAGTCCACTTTGTGATTTTTACCTACAAGTAAGCCTATAATAAAGTTTACCTGTAGGTAAAATTAATATCTCCTAAACGTGCACCGTTCAAGAGATATTCACCCTGGATGCAGCCAGTAATGTCACCGATGCATGCGCTCTGAAGGTCCGGCATACTGTGCTGGACCCCCAGAGCACCGTGTCGTAAATGGCACGAGAGTGACATCATCGTGATTCCAGCCATTCACACAGCCGCAGTCCACGAACCCGGGGGGGGGGGGGGGGAGATGGAAGCCCTTTCAGTGGTGACAGCGCTACTGGAGGGTTTCATTTTAAGGTATTTCATAATGTGCTAGTATGCTATACATGCTAGCACATTATGCTATTATTTTGCAGGGAAACTTTTTTTTTTTTTTAAGAGGTTGGCATACCTACTGCTCTTATGACAGCAGTCTAGTCTTAAAATATTCATTTAGGTATTCCACTAACTTTTATTAAGATATTACACAATTTATGGACAAAACATATCCAAACATGAACATTTTAATAAACAAAAGAACATGATTATTAAGTAAAGCAAAAGATACTTATCCCTAACTATAGTTAAAGCTGAGATTTAGTATGCATATTTTTCCATCCTTACATTAGTCCGGTTAGGACCAACAGAGGCAGACTCGTACTTACAAATGAAGGCAGCGTGACGTTGCACTGGGCCCCAAAACCACTGGGCAGCCATCTTGCTGCTCACCGCATGCTGCCACCTACTCTCTGGCGGACCTGTCAGCAATCCCACTTTAAAGCATAGCCGGTTAACACCTTCCTGTGCCATCCCAAAACAAAAAAAAATGTCTGGGCTGGAGTCACACTTAAAAAAAAATGTACCTGTTCCAACTTTCATACAAATTCACAGAACCTACAGAACCTAATTTTGCTATCTTCTTCGTAACCTGGGGACTGCCTGTATAAGAATGTATCGTACCTGAAGATCCCAGTGGAAGCTGGAAATCACTGTAATAGGTACCGCTACGACAGTGATCGCTGTTAGCTTCTTGGTCCCGTGCTAAGTAGCAGCTAATGATATTGTGTTTTACTTACTGTACTTTGTGTCAAACATTTGCCTAAAAGAAATAGATTTTTAACAATGACCTTTTCATAAGGATCAGTCATTACAAAAATGAAAAACTACAAAAACCGGTCAGACCGGAGGATTATCCTAAGGCAATGTTGCAAATATATCTTCTGTAACGAAAAGCTAATTAGAGCAACAATTACCTGTAAGCAAATAAAAGAGCAAACGTATACTGTACTTATTAATAATGAATGCCGCTTCAGAAGCTGAAATAAAGTTTTTAAAAATTAAAAAGACATCAATGTTATTTGCACTATAATTAAATTAAGACCGTCATTCTCATCAGTCTGAGGATTAAGGAATAGGGAGTGTGTAAAGGTCTGCTTTAAAGTGTTTCTAAGGTGTCATTGTTTTTTATATTAATGCAGAGGTCTCTAAACTTTCTAAACAATGGGCCAGTTTAGAACTTAGTGCCTTCAGAATTTAGGGGGCCGGACTGTGCCCATCGGGAGTAGAAAATTTTCCAGCATCAGTGGGAGTAAACAATGCCCCATCTTTGGTGAGAGGAACTGTGGCCCCATTGATAATGTCTTTGGGAGAAATTGTGTCCCATAATAGGTGTCATTGGAAGGAATTCTACCCCTTAGTTGGTGTCATTGGGAGGAATTGCACCCATTAGTTGGTGTCATTGGAAGGAATTGCACCCCTTAATTGGTGTCAGTGGATGAAATCATCTGGAGACTACTGCCCTAATGCATTAAGATAACCCCCCCCCCCATATCTCTAAGCACCTGACTCCTCCACACATTGTGTGTGTTTATGGACACATACAGCCTGGGTCAGAAGCGCACCCGTATAAGTGCCCCCCCCCCCAACCCCTCAGCACACAGCCTTGATGAGGGGGGCACTTGAAGGAAAGGAGGAGTGGAGAGAACTGGCTGGGAACTCCAGAAGAGGAGGTAAAGGACTGTTTAATATCATTGCACAGAGCAATTTTATTAAAAAAAGAAATGCCTTTACAATCACTTTAAAGATGCTCTGTTTTAGCTCTTTTTATGGTATAAAAGGAACTTACCATGCATATCCTTTTGAGAACCTGTAAGACCTTTTCACTAGCATGCAAAGCACAGATACTTTATAAAATGCATTAAAGATTAAATTTTGTGTTTTTTTTCTTTATTTAAAATAAGCACCAGGGCGATGGAAAGGAGACCTAGGGAACCTAGAAAACGAAGACTGGAATGGGGCACTGGACACATGCAAAGCTGTCTCGCCCAAACTATCTGACAGATTAACCCAAATATACATTCTACACCATACATACCTCACACCGGTAAGAATGGCTAAATTTAGTCAGGGACAACCTTCCACATGTCTATTATGTAGTCGAGAAACAGGCACATCCTACCACCTCCTTTGGTCCTGCCCATACATGCAGGGATTCTGGAAACAGGTGGTAGATTTCCTTCATGACAACATGGGGCCCCCGTTGACTCTACAGGTAGACCCCAAACCGTGCCTACTAGGTATTTTTCCAGACACTGACAAATATGCTAAAAATGTTATGCATGAGACATTACTCTCTGCCCGGAAAAAAAATGCTAAACTTTGGATGAGGCAGGCTCCCCCCCAGACTGTCTGACTGGAAGACTGACGTAAACATCACATTACCCTTCAAAAAAATAATCTACATTAATAGAGGGTGCCCTGCAGAATATAACAAAGTTTGGGACCACTGGCTTAATGCATCTGACACATGTGTATAGCACTGCAGAAGTCGCCTCCCTCTGTCATGTACCGCCCAGCTGGTCCCAGGTCATATATACCACTCTCCTCAAGCAAATATAATTGAAAAAAATATGCTGATGCTTAAAAAAAAAAAAAAAACGCGCTACTAAATAGCAACAGTCTCTGTAATCGATCAGGAACTTTCTGTGTTACTTATATATGTAATATGTGGAATGGTTGTACTGAATGAGGAAAAATGTTTGTGCATTGGAAAATTGTATACTTCTGTGGGAAATAAAACATTTAATTAAATAAATAAATAAAGCACAAGGCATGTTACTTACATGAATGGTTTCCCTCGTGCTGGTGGCTTCTGTCTCCCCATAACCCCACAGTGGTGATCTTCCAGTGCCCTTTCCACCCCTCTCCTCCATTCATAGAAACTGTACTGTCAACGCCCACAATGAAAAGTGCTCTATGAATGAAGGACGGGCGGATGAACGTGAGGTCCTCCTGCATTCATAGAGCACTCTTTATTATGGGAACCAATATCAAGGATTCTAAGAATGGAGCAAGGGGGTGGCAGGCATAATCGGTACCTCTGACAAGTGCCTGTGACAGTTGCAGCTGCTCAATATAACCCCCATGGTAATGGAAGATCACCATTGCGGGGGTATGTGGAGGGGGAGGTAAAAGATTGAGGACAACCACCAGCATATGGGACACTCTTCATTTAATTTATGTAAGTACCGTCCCTGGTGTTAATTTAGGAAAAAAATTTAAAAAATGATTGAATCTCAGCTTTAACACACAGATATAAAGTTTCAGATTGTAAGGTCAGTAAAAGATAACTAGCTGACTGGTTCCTATGGATTACTGCACTGGGAAACTTGACTCTTCAAATAAGCTCTTTACAGAGTGGGTGAGCGTATTTTTTATTGCGATAACCTACATGAACAAAGCAGATGGCTGACCGACTGCATGGATGACATTCAGAAGTTGGAGCATATGTCTAAGTTGGCCAGATACACACATTTCAATGGGCTGGTGTGTCTACAGGGCATGTACAAACTTCCAAACTAAGCAGAATATGTTTTACTATTTAGAATTGCTGCAAGGTAATGGAATCGGCACAAATAGCAGTTTGGACACATTCCATTGAACATTCAGCAGTAGCCAGCTGTCCAATTTACAGTACATATCCCAAGCAACATGCCAGGCAGTACAGGTGCAGCATCAAAGTCCAACCCTACTCATTAACTCTAACAACCAAAATAAGCTCCTAATAAAAGACTTACAATGTATACAGTTGGTTTTAAATACAAATACAATTCACAGTTTAAAGTGGACCTTCACTCCAAAATGAAAGTTTGCTACAATCTAATACACACACTTTTTAGAAAAGCTGATCTTTTATATTTTCTTTAATTAACCTTTTTTTTTTTTTCATTTTTCAGCCTGGCCCTGCAGACTAATCCCCCAGTTCTTTGTCTGTAATAAGGTATGGACTTTCAGTTGAAAAGATGGAGGAAGTGTCAATGGGCTATGAGTGCTGTGATTACCACACTTTTATTCCATTGAGAACTACAAGTCTGTCCCCTGCGTTGTCAGAAGGGACTTGTAGTTTAGTCATTCACAGATCTTTGCGAATGGGTGTTGCACACTAAATACAGGTGTAACACACAACATGGTGCAAAAGGTGGAGTTAGCCTTTAACAATGTAAGGCAATTGTGGCACATTTTAACCACAGCCTTTGACCAAACTCAGTCTATGAAATTGCCAAAATGTAGCAGGACTTCACTAGATATTACCCATCATCTTGTGGCTTGTCCATTAAATAATACAGAGGGGTAAAAGCCTTCCACAAACTCTCTTCCTACTATTGGTTACATGGCTTGGTGCATGAAGATCTAGCAATGCAGACAAAGGAGGTTTCAGAGAGGTCTACTTGAATGGTTGCATCACAATTCCAGTTCTTACTAGAACGTGAAACTGCAGAAATACTGTGCAACCACAGAGGGAATGGTTTTACAGTACTTTAAGAACTTAATTTCAAATTATGGGGTAATAACATGCATTGCATTAAGTCAACTCTTTCATTTTTAATGGGCTGCCAATGCAATGAAAATTGGAATGGCATCATTTTTTTTTCGATACGCATTTGGGTTACATTGAGATGCCATTTAAAAAGAAAATGAATGGCCCTGAAGCGCATAGCGGTACACAGGTATGAATCAGCCCTTAAAGGGGTTGTAAACCCTCGTGTTTTTTCACCTTAATGCATCCTATGCTGGCAGGGCTGGCAGGGGGCCCGAGAAGAGAAGGATCTGGGCTGCTCTGTGCAAAACCATTGCATAAAGCAGGCAACTATAACATGTTTGTTAATTTTTTTATTTTTTTTTAAGCCGAACCTTTAACACTTTAAAAAAAATAGCATTTCTGTTTGCACATGATTGGATTATGGAAATCAGCAAAGCTTCACCACTTAAACAAAGCTCTGGGTAAAAGAAGTGTGACTGCACTTGCAAAAAGCAGTCTATTTGCTTTTAGTAAATCCACCACATAAGCTAACAAAGGGGCGTTTAAAATAATTAAGGCTTTTTAAAGCGGGATTCCGGCCAGGATATTTTTTTTTTTTTTAAGTCAGCAGTTACAAACACTATAGCTGCTGACTTTAAATAAGTAGACTTCCTGTCCTGGGTGCCCACGACGTCGGCCGCCCGAGGCCGACCCGTCCCTCGGCTCTCGGGTCCCGGCACCGCCATCCTAAGTAATGGAAACAGGCAGTGGAGCCTTGCGGCTTCACTGCCAGTTTCCTACTGCGCACGCGCGAGCGGCGCGGCGCTCTGTGAATGGCCCCGTGGTTTTCTGGGAACACACACAGTTCCCAGAAGGCAACGGGGCCACTCACCGAGGAGCAGGACACGCCGTGGAATAGGAAGAGGCAGATTAGGAAGACTGCCTAGCAACAAGGGTTAAAGGTAATTTTTTTTTTTTTTCACGTTTTTTTTTTAATTTTTTTAAAGATTTTTGGTGCAATTTTTTTTTTTAGGGTGGCCCTCCACTTTAACCGCATCCAATTCGCATAACATGTGAATTGGCCGGGCCTTCAATGGAGCCAGTTCACACATGTCTGGGACGGCTGCGGTCTGTTTCTGAAAAGGGTCCTGTGCGATTTTGGGTCTGGCTTAGGTGCGAATAGAAGTAAAAATTTGCACCTGAACCGGTGAACAAATTCGCACCGGACTCCAGACTGCAAACCACAGCTGGACAAGTGTAATTCCAACCTAAAAAGGCAAAGAAAAACACATTGTCAATGACTGACTTTTAATGTCACTCTCTGGTGTATAAAGACATTGGAATCTATAGTCTTGTGTCCTGCATGTTTTTAGTTATCATTATACACTAATCTATGATCCAAAAGGAATGTGGCACCACAAATGCTTGCAGCTGCCGGTTGCCTACAGTTGTCATAAGCTACTGTCTTTAGTGGGCAGCTTAAAATGTATTCAAGCCGAAGAACAAAATTAGTTTTCTTTAGGCCTTTTTCTCTTTTTCTTTATTGTTACCAGTAAGTAATACACAATGCTCACTCACCTTACAGAACCCATGTGGAAGCAGCGTTGTCATCCCAAGACCAGAAGTGTATTGGGCCTCATTCAATGGGTGCTGGCACCCATAATGTGTGCATGAGGTGTTTGTTTTCGCTTCTACATCCCCCCCAAGCATTTTGCAGGCAGCCTATGAAACAGATGCAGACGCACAAATACAGCCACATGCCAACATTTTACAGGCATGAGGGTGAGGAGCCTGCGCCTGCCAAAAAATTGACAAGCAGCTGTATCCATGAAGCCACTGCCTCTGCATCCACTTCCATAGACTGTCTGCATGCAGCTTGGGGTGGATACAGACGTGAAAACAACATGCCTCATTCATGCAGTACAAGTGTTAGCACCTGTCTGAATGAGGCCTTGGAACTACAGAATGCATCCGCCTTTCCTCGTCTCTATAAAACAGCGGGGTGGTGTTCTTAAATCCACAGAAAGCAACTGGAGCTTGCCTTTCTAGTGCAACGGTGGCAAAGTATCAGGGCCGTAGATGATTTTATTTCTTCAGGGTGGGCGTTCAGCCTTGGGCACCCAGAGAAGAACTGTTAATCACTTGAAGACCAGGCTTTTCCTGGCATTTTTTGTTTACAAGTTTAAATCAGTATTTTCTGCTACAAAATTACTTATAACCCCCAAACATTATACATTTTTTCTTTAGCAGCGACCCTAGGGAACAAAATGGCGATCGTTGCAATGTATTTATGTCACACAGTATTTGCGCAGCGGTTTTGCAAATGAGATTTTTGGGGAAAAGAGAACTTTAGTGAATTTAAAAAAACAAAAAACAGAATAGTTATTCCAATTTTTTTGTATAATGTGAAAGATGAAGTTACGCCGAGTAAATAGATCCGTAACCATGTCACGCTTTAACATTGTGCGTGCTTGTAGAATGGCAACAAACTACGGTAGTTAAAAATCTCCATAGGCAACCCTTTAAACGCCTTTACAGATTACCGGTTTAGAGGTAAAAAGGAGGTCTAGCGCTTATTGCTCTCGTTCTAACGTTCGCGACAGTACCTCACATGTGTGACTCAAATACCATTTACATATGTGTGCGCGACTTACGTATGAGTTTGCTTCTGCGCGTGAGTACGGAGGGATGGGGGGGGCCTTACTTTTTTTTTATTATTATGATTGATTTTACTTTTTATTTTTACACTGTCCCTTAAAAAATTTGTTATCACTTCTTTCTACATCCCATAATAGAAAAAAAGGATGACAGGACAGGTCATCCTTATTGAGAGATCTGGGGTCAAAAAGACCCCAAATCTCTTCTTTACCCTTAAAAGCAATTATATATATATTCTTCCAGCCTGGACTAGAAGTGACGCCATGACATCGCTCCGGTCCTCCAAGGCCATAGAGTCGATCAAAGAGTGTTAACTCTTTGATCGCCTATGGGATCAGCAGGCCGCACCGCCGGATCGTTTCTCGGGCGCACTGCTGGAAACCGTAAGCCTGAGAAACACCTGTGAGCGACGGCAATGAGCCTACTCACTGGGGTTCATTTACTACAGGCAGATAGACCATGCACTTTGCAAGTGCAGTTGTTTCAGAGCTTAGTAAATGAGATACTGCTTCATTTTGCACAGAATACCCAATGATTGGATGATGGAGGTCAACAGAGCTTCCCCTCATTTACTAAGCTCTGAAGCAACTGCACTTAAAAATTGGACACTGTATTTTCCTTTAGTAAATCCACCCCACTGTGTACACAGTAACATATGATACAGTCCATGTACCCACAGAATATGCTTAAATTACTGTGCAATGAGCGACAGTCAAACTTCCACACAATTATTGATAAAAAGTAAAACTCTGCATTACATATTCTTTTCTGTACACAGCCTACCTTGAAGGAGAACTTCATTAACATAGTGAGGGGCTACTATGCAACCTGCAACTGTTGTACAATGTATCATAAAGAGTGCACGGGTCAGGAGTACATCATATACAGTATAAGCCCAGCGCACTGAGACTGATTTATAGAGACGAGGACTGCTGACTGTTCACATCTCCTATGTCTGAATAGGATAAACCCATTCACAACAAACAGCAGTTCCCTGGTGCTCCATTGTATTACTCTTGCATCACTAGTGTCTGCATACCAGTGCCTTGCGGTTAACTACAAAGCCAATTCTCCAGGAGAGCGTATACACACACACAGACACACAATGTAAGATGAAAAAGTGCTAACACAAACTGTCAGTTCAAAAGGGACTGGGCAAATTTAGATCATTGTGTGGCCATCACCACTCAACAGAATTCAATCAACTTCTGCTGAAGGAACATGTTGGAATTTTTTTCTCATTTAGAAACTGCAGAGGCTGATGAGTGTATTCTGCCAGTGAGCGGTGCAGCTCTCAGAATACAAAGTCAGAGGGGGTGCCTTTACCCAGATAGCAAGCAATTGTGCTGCAAGTTCGAAAATGGCCTGCTAAGCTACTGCATGACTTGCCAGGCTTCACAAGTTTGTTGCACAATTGTAGCAAGTCCACATTGCATCACTCCGGATCAACTTTATTTGCAAACATTCTGCAAGTCGGCTGCAAGTTCTGGGTCAGTTATGTTGTGCAATAGTCATCCCACCACAGGGGTCACTGTGGCTGAATTTTAATGCTGTACACTTGCAGAGGTCTTGATGTAGACTCAGCACTGCAACTTTGCTCTTGCTAGAGACTTGTCAGGCAAATTTACTACAAATTGGAAAAGTGTCAACTTGTGGTTCAAGTGCTCTGCAAGTGTACAACTTGCTAGTGAAATTGTGCAGCAAGTTAACAGACTTACAATTCAACACTGCCACAAATTTGTGGAAATTTATCCTTGCTATCTGGGTATCCGCCTCATTGTGTGGCTAGAGGAGTCAGTTTAAAAAGAAAATGGTATGACCAGCTTAAGAGGAACATCATGAGCGTGAAGCTGCCCATAGATGGATCGAGATCTGGCCAGTTCAGTAGGGAGTGGCCAAATTTTGATCTATCTATGGTCGTTCCCGCTCAACTTCGTTATATCGACTTCTGTCAAACGGGGCTGTTTGAAAGCCTCAATCAGCAGACTTTAGCAGCTGATCAATGTATTCTGACAGCAAAAAGAGTCCCACTGTCAGAATACAATGGCAGATCTGGGAGGATTCCTCCATCCACCGCACTGACTGATGGGAAGTAAAAAAAGAAGAGGCATCTATGGCCAGCCTAAATCTAGCAGTGAAAATGTGTTATCTACAGAGGCAAACATTTTCCATAGGTGCTTATTTGAGCTAGATGTGTTGGCAGGACTGAAAGTAGTAATATGGAATGCTGGAGAGATTACACATAGTTTGACAGGGTGGTAAGTACTTTTAGGGTCCAAGTACACTAGGAGCAGAAAAAAATGCTCATAGTGGCTCATATTGCACACGAGTTTAGGAGAGTTTATGGGCATTTGCTTTTATAAGCATTTTTTTCCAAAACATTCCCCTCTGCTCATTTTTCACTATAATCAATGTACACTTGAAAACGCCAAACGCTCCTAAACGCCAAATTTAGGCGCCTTTATGAGAGATTTGTTTTTTCTGCCTGAAAATTCCTCTCAAAAACACAATTGTGATGTTTTTTTTCTGCCTCTGACCGCTTGAAAGAGCTGAAACTTTCTGGGCAACCCCTGCACTTGTGATATTTCCAGGTGAATTAGCTTTGGTGGGGATGTAAGGAGCAGGAAAGCTAGTTAATGGGTTTGCAGCCACTTTGAGGTAAAACGGTATACTTAGGAATATCCAACAAAGTTTGGCAGGGTGGAATGGATTCACTAAACACAGGTGTAGGGGAGAATCTAATAGTGAACAGGGGTTAATATACATGGCACTGGTATGCTGACACTAGTGATGACAGGGTTAATACAATGGGGCACCAGGGAGCTGCTGTGTAAATAGGTTAACCTTATCCAGACACAGGAGACCCCTGATCAGTCAGCAATCCTCACCTCTATAAATCAGTCTCTGTTCTCCTGCATGGGTGACAGCCATCAAGAACTAGTGAAAGGTGGAGCAGGCTGCCTCTGCACTGTGTGCAATTCAAGGAAAAATTTTTAATTTTGGCTGAAGTGTAGGACCCATACGTTGTTCTGGCATTCATTTTGAAAAGCAACCCAACGCACTAAAGCTTGTCATACACTATATGAGTTTTGGACGGTTCCTAATGAATCGGCTGTTTTTTTGCATAGTGGGGGGCCCAGTCAGCCGTCCAACATACCTCGATAGAAAAATCATTGTCGGCCAAAGCCAGCTGTACCCAGATGCTGCCAGTGTGCAGGTATTTTGACAGCCAGCTGGGCCAGCTGTCAAATAAAAATAGGCAAAGTGGGATATTCATCCATTTTCATTGTATAGCATGGATAGAGGAATCTCTTTCTTTTTTTTTTAAGTCTGCAAGCTGAACCTGCAGACGATAAAGAAACTCGGCGTGTGGCTAGCTTAAGGTAACGCACCTGCATCACAGGTTGTCACAATATACAATAGTGCATTGTGGTGCCATGCTTTACAAAGAAAAAGGGCCATTTCAATTGGCTGCCTTAATGCGCATGGACAAACTGCAAAAATGTCAATGGGCTCCTAAAGCTATGGTAGTGTCACATAAAACAAAAATGTACTCCAGCTTCATAAATGTAGTAAAACCCACAAGGTTTCCCAGGTTCACAAAAACACACCTCTGCCTGCATTGGGTATATAAGCCAGCCTTTACCTATGAAACTTTAATACTACATTTAATGAATAACTTAAAACGAATCAAAAAGGTAATAAAAATGAAAATCAGACATATAAAAATAAGAAATTAGACATCTGCAAATGTGAAGGTCTACAGTGTTACATGTATGCTCCAGCTCTCTTCTAGATTATTGGTTAGATTTGTTTCTGCTTTACAGTATAGTCAGATTAGTGAACTTGCAACAACACATTTGAGTAATGTCTGTGATACTTTTTTATTTGCTCTAACAATTAAAATTTGAGGGCTCCAAATGTTTAACTGTTAGTGCAAATCATATAAGTGTCATGGACATTACTCAACGCTGTGATAAAATTGAGCGTCAGGGTGACCTCCAATTAAAGTACACTCAACATAGCCACAGCAAAGCGCAGACAATATTATTTAATAGCAATCTAGTTTCTATGATCAGCATGAAATTATTCACCTTGTTAAAAAACAAAACTCAACAGCTACTTGCAAAGACAGTGACTAGGCCAAAGAAGTGCAGATATTGAGCGTGGGGTATATTAGTAATAGAGGAAGACACAGATGAGCAGCATGTATAAAAGGCTTTTCTTATGATCTTATTGCTCACCGGCACAAATGCAAAGTCTTAGGTGAGTATGTATCCTTAAGCCCAGGCTGTCCGAGCAGAAAGCTTTCAATGGAAAGGCAGGGCCGGACCACCCTTGCATGTGACCTTGCCTGTGAGTTGCTTGTGTGGGAGTTGCTCTCGGAATATTTCTCAGAACGCCGCTATGTTCATTGGGACTCCTTTGACAGCTTTCTCCCAGCATCTATAAATAGAGCCTCCTTGTGTAAAATGAGAGGGACAGAATGGTGCTGAGTGTAGTAAGCAGCCATAGGATCCTGTCTGCCTGGGCACACACCACAAACAATAGATTTAACTGGATATCACCAACCAGAACAATGCCACACACATGAAAAATCTAGGATAATTTGCGGGCAAGAAAAAAAAAAAAAAAAAGTCTTGCTTTAGGGTGCCGTTACATCTATTTATTCCATAAAGCACTATATGGGTTAAAGCAGCATATTCATTTTGGTAGGGCTGCGGAACGCTTTAAAAGTAGAACTTTACCACAATCAGGGTGGATGGGCTTGCCATAATGTGAAAGAATGTACAGCATACGTTGACATAATGGCAAACTTACTCTCTCATGTGCCTGGGCTCCTCCTCATTACTGACATTTTCAGCCCATCTTCTTCTGGGTCCAACGTTTTTCAGGCTTTGCCATTGGGCAGCCACATAGGTCACCACTTTTGGAAATGCTGGAGCTACAGTGTCTTGGCCACTGGCTATGTTCCCAGCCATCAGTACTTGGCATTGCGCATGCACTGCAGGCAATAAAAAAATTGACTTTGCATGTCTCTTCTGCCAACAAAAAATAAAAACTCTAGCGCCAAGAAATTTATTATTAGGACTTTATTTCCCATTTAAACCACGCATGCAGCATTTACAACATAGCACACTACAACACATGCAGTGCATGTTTTGGTGTGCTGTACTGCAGTTGTGTTGGTATCTATAGGTACCACAACACAATGCACATTTTACAATGCATTGCTGCATATAACCATAATGCATAAGTGTGAAGCCAACCACAAAGTAAACTTATCCCAAGAGGAATATGGGGGCTGTCATCACTTTTTTAAAAAAAAAATGCTAGTAAAACTGGTTATGTTAAGCTCAGGGTAGATATAAATCAATGTTTTTTGTTTTTTTTTTAATAAAAAAAAATAATAATAATATGATTTTTTTTTTATTATTTAAATCGGATTTTTTTGATTTTTAATCAAATTTATTTTAATAAAATACTTTTAGAGTAAAAATCTATCCTAAGATAGTTTTCTATTTAAGATACGTTAATTTAGTTTATTCAGCATGAAAATGGAGCTTAGTTATGTAGAATGAGGCTGTACATTCTGCAATATTTAAATTTTTGGTAAACTCATTCAATGAACCCAAGCTCTGCAAGCGGAGATGACATGCACTGCATTGATGCATTCACATAATTTTACAGTAACTATGAGAAAGTTAAGGAATATTCCTTTATCCTATTGTTTTGCAAATCTATGCACACTCAAAACTGTATGATTGAATCGGTTCTGATATCGTCGTTTTACTAACCTGACAGCTTATTATTCTAAATAGGAAAACTTCATTTTGTTTGCAAATATTAAAGATTCTAACTACCAGCAAGAATAAGTCCTTACATTTATAGAGCATATCTCATTTTAATCCATCATGGCAGCGCCTGTTAGCAGGCATCCACTCACCTGCTGCTGCCACGTCCCTCACTTTGTTGCGTCACTGCCGCATCACCAGCCGTCCCATTAAAGTGAATGGGATTGTCAGTGAGTCAACAGCAGGTCAGAGGCGGAGCCGCTGCGGGACAGAGTTGACAGTTTCTCTTTAAAAAATCTGATTTCAAATTGAACTGGTTAACCTGCTGGTTTTAATGGTCTCTGAGTCACTAATCTAAAAAAATCTGAAACAAAACACTCAAATCAGAAAAGTCATGGAAAAGTCAGGCTTCCTTATTTAGATGCTTGTTCCAGGTCAGCGTCCCAAAATATAGAAGCCAAAAGGAGAGCATGAGAGCCAGACAACTAGCATTTGCAGAATAAGAAGCCAACAATTCCAGCCTCCGTGTTTCTCTCAGGAGAGGAGGTCCAATGACCGAAATCATAGATCTATAGTCATTTGATCTTGCTGAAGAGAAGAAAATAGGATTTTTATAACAGCTTACCGATCCTTTTCTTGGAGTACATCACGGGATAGAGAGCCACAGTAATTACTGTATGGGTTATATGGCACCTACAGGTGATGGACACTGGCCCACCTTAGACAGGAAGTTCAATTCCACATATAACCCCTCCCCTTACCGGGAGTACCTCAGTTTTGTAGCAAAGCAATACACGTGTAACCAGAAAGAGGGGAGGGAACCTCTGTGTACCGTGATGTACTCTAAGAAAAGGATTTTACAGGTAAGCTGTTATAAAAATCCTATTTTCTTTATCGTGCATCACGGGACACAGAGCCACAGTAATTACTGTATGGGATGTCCCAGAGCAATGCTATCTTAGGGGAAGGGGACACCAAAAAAAAGTAGGGTGCAATCAGACCTGAGGACCTATACTGCTGCCTGCTGCACACTGCGCCCTCATGCCTTCTTACATCCACCTGATAGAATCTGGTGAATGTATGGACTGAAGACCAAGTTGCGGCCTTGCAGATTTGAGCCATGGAGGCTGGGTGATGCACTGCCCACTAAGCACTAACAGCCCTGGTGAAGTGCGCTTTGGTTTGAAAAGGGGGAACTTTCCTAAGCTTGAATAATTACTTGCCAAATTCATTTGGCAATAGTGGATTTCGATGCTGCCTGTCCTTTCCTAGGACCTTCAGGCAACACAAACAAAACATCTGTTTTCCGAATCTGAGCAGTCACCTTCAAATAGATTTTGACTGCTCTCACTACATCCAAAGAATGTAATGACTTATCTTCCTTAGAACAGGGTTCTGGAAAAAATGAAGGTAAAACAATATCCTGGTTTAGATGAAAACCTGACACCACCTTTGGCAGAAAGCTAGGATGAGGACGCAGCACTACTCTATCCTTGTGAATGATTAAATATGGCTTTTTACTAGAAAGAGCAGCCAACGCTGATACCCTTCTTGCAGAAGAAATGGCTGCCAGAAAACCAGCTTCCTTGTCAAAAGGACCAAAGGAATATGTCATATCGGCTCAAAAGGCTGTTTCTGTAACGCCGACAGAACTAAATTCATGTCCTAAGGGTTCAGGGGTGCTCTAACCGGCGATACCCCCTGTAAAAAGCTTCGGACCAAAGAATGCGAAGCAAGCGGATGTTGAAACAATACCGATAAGGCCAAGACCTTACATTAATCAAAGTAGATATCACTGAGCCTGAAAGCCCACAATTCTTCAGAATGTGGGTTTCAATAGCCAAACTGTTAAATTTAGCATTTGTAAAGTAGGATGGAACACTGGTCTCTGCGACAGCAGGTCTGGACGTGGTGGTAGGGGCCATGGGGCCCCTACCACCATTTTTACTATTTCTGCATACCAAGATCTTCTGGGCCACACTGGGGCCACAAGAACTACCGACTTCCTTTCCCGCTTGATCCCACGGGGTCACCAACGCATCTGTTCCATATGCGAGTGGGATCCCTTGTTCTTGACACAAAGTTGTCAACTTTGTTGTTGAACCTGGACTCAAACAGATCTATGTCGGGGATCCCCCATCTTTGGCATATATCTTCGGAATTGAACTTCTTGTATAGGGTGTGCCAGTGTCCATCACCTGAAGGTGCCATATAACCCATACAGTAATTACTGTGGCTCTGTGTCCTGTGATGTACGATAAAGAAATCACATGGCTATAAAGACATAGATATCTATGGCTATAAAACCTACTAACAAACAGAAGTCCGAGCGAAGCCAGAATACCTGATCTGCATACTTTTTCAAGGTCCGTCACTCAGAAACCGTTAGATCATCATGACACCTAGGCAATTAGTGTTTTCGGAAGAGGTCAGCCATGGCACTGGTATCCCTGAAAGGATTTTTCCACAGCAGTCTATTAGTTTCAATCTTGCCCTTTAAAATGACAGTTGAGGATGAACAGTGACAAAAGCACAGGGCACACTGTACATCCTTCAAAATGTTGACAAATGAATCCAGATAGTGTTGCAGAATCTGATGCTGCCCTAAAGAGAACCTTGGCCATGCAGGGCAAAGCAACAGATTCACTTTAATGGCCCCTTCCCTTGCTGTGAATATTTGCATTCCTTTTATTTCCCTACCATTTTGTTCAGATATGGGGAGTGAAGGAAAGCCCTGTGTGAGCTGCAAGAACCCTAGTGGAGATGACACAGGGCTAAGGCCTCTCTCCCTGCCTCCATGTGATAGCCCTGGGCCAATGACCAGCCTGTCACACAAGAGAGGTAATGAGTAATGTGCTCCTCCATATCTGGAAGCAACGGATATTTTCTTTGCTCACGAAGGCTGAAAACAGCAGCGGAGGAAAGGTGAAGGGAAGTTAGGTATGTACTGCTTGGGAGCATTGACATTGGAGTGGTACAAAATAAAAACAAGCCTTATCAGCAGATAATCAGTACCTGAATGGGCAACTTCAAAAAACAAGGCGGACTAAGGGTGACTCCTAAAAGCCTACCCCCCAGCAATGCATGTTAAATGGATTCACGTTCCCTCACCGCCGAGATTTATTTTTTTATTTTTATTTTACATCTGTCAGGGCTGGGCTCCTGCTCCTTAAGGAGCAGCTCTTTTCTTTCTGTGTTCAGAAGCTGCTCAGCTGTCGAATAATTACCAGCCCCTCCTTGTTACCACAGTGACTCACCTGGTTATCATTACGCTGCCTCATTAGTCCAGCCTACAGCCAGCCCTTTTTTGCTATTTAAGCAGTCTAGTTTATTTCCTCCTTGCTCTTGCATGGTCTATGATCTTTCAGTACTTCCTTCCTGTGCATGACTTGGCCTGGCTGACTTCTCTTCGATGCCTGTTACTGATTTTTGCTCCTGACTATGCCGACTTCTGGTTTCCTGACCCCGGCTCGTCTGATTACCCACTCAGGCATCCAAACCCTAGCTTCTGTTTTTTGACTATGTTCCTCACCTGTGTTATTTTTGCCATTTCATTAAAAGTGTGGTTTTAACTGCACTTTCTGTCTCAGTTTGGTTTATGGTTCCTGACAAACATCAAATTTCACCATTTTTAAAAGTTTGGTTTAAGTAATTTCTTAAAGGGTTTGTAAAGGTAAATGTTTTTTCACCTTAGTGCATTCTATGCATTAAGGTGAAAAAACATCCGACAATACCGCCCCCCGTTTTACTTACCTGACCCCTCGAAAGTCCCGCGCTTGCCCCCGACATCCTCTTCGCCGCTCAGCCTGGCCATCAATTGGCTAGAGTGGATGGATTGAAAGCAGCGCAGCCATCGGCTCGCGCTGCTGTCAATCACATCCAATGACGCGGCACGCCGGGGGGCGGGGCCGAGTGATACCGTGAGTGGCTATGGCCGCCGGCTGTATCACGGGAGCGCGCCCGCAAGCACTCAACACCATGCGAGGGAGCTCGCATGAAGGCGTTGAGTCCTTGTGGGGGGAGCCGAGACAGCCGCCGAGGGACCCCAGAAGACCAGGTTCGGGGCCACTCTGTGCAAAACGAGCTGCACAGTGGAGATAAGTATAACATGTTTGTTATTTAAAAAATATATATATAATATATCTTTAGTGATCCTTTAACATTGTTTGTACTTACAAGCAAAAAAGCAGAATCAGAAAGCCCACAACTTGACCTCTTTGGATGGGAGCAGTGACCTGAAAAGTAAAGATAAAAAACGTATTAATCCAGGCAGACTATAAATAATACAATCCTTTCAGCCTACACAGTCTGCAAAAAAAAGGATAGAGTACCAAGAGCATAAGAAGAAGAATACAGGAAGCAGTAGCAGTTTTTAATATTGTTCATCGTCTTTTACGACTAGTTAAAATGGTATTTTGATGCCCTGATCGAGCTTACTGTACACGTGGGCCTTCTCGGCTCCTGGTATGGTTTTTTTCTGTATGTCTTTCTTTTTTTTTTCTGGATACACAGTTTTTTTTTCGTATGTTGAAAACCTTAAATAAAGAATTAAAACAAATGAAAAAGAAATAAAAAATAGAATTTTGAGCTCTAGTGTTAAAATAAACTGGTCTGCACCCCAAAAGGATCAGAACTACAAGCAAACAATGCTTGCACATACCCTAGCATCCCTGTACCTTGTGGTACCTAAAAACTGCAAGACACAAGTGAGTGGCTCAGCCTATCAGCATTTACCAATACAAAATGGTTTGCTTAATACTAACAAAAACGGAGCTTGCCATGGATAATTTAGGTCAGCCTTTCCCAATCTTTTCAAGACAGAGGAACCCTTGAAAAACCTTTCTAGTCTCAGGGAACCCCAGCTAAAAATTACTATATCCTACAACTCATGATACATTAGTGTGATGGTCATTGGGAATAATTTCCCCCTTAAGAGATACCTAAAAATATCAATGGTGTCAGTGGGAACTTATCTGAAAGGCAGAAATTACTCATTGCTGAAGGAACCCCTAGCAACCTCTGGAGGAGCCCTAAAGTGCTCCCCTTGCAGACAGCTAAAAAGATCATTGATGCCAGTTGTAGTTGAGAGACAGAAATTGTTAAATTGATCAAGGAACCGTAGGGTTTAATGGAACCCTAGTAGGGAATGGCTGATAAAAGTAAATCAGAGATGGAAAAGGTTGAAGAACACAGTCACCAAAGAACCAGGAACAAAAAGGTCTTCGCAGATTGACCTGTTGAAAAACTGCTTTGCTCCACATATCGGTTTAATCCCAGTGCAGAGCGTACTACACATTACACATCATCCACATGACTCAATGTCATAAGGGTGGACAAATGCAGACTAAAAATAGGAAAATATAGATCAAATTGCCATTCAACGCAACAGCCAAGCTGCAGACATAAAAAAAATGGCCACATTTCTAGTTCCTGTAAAATACACCATAAGCAAAATCTGTTTTTTTAGAACCAAGCTTTCTTCACGTAGATGCAAACCCCAACTAAATGACCCTAGAACTTCTCTCTTTTTAATAAAATACATGTTTCAACTTTTATTTTATCCTTTATTACATCTCCATGTTGTTAGCTCATGAAGCCATATTGCAGCCACTTCCTGTCTACATGCATGCATCCCAACAATGGATGCAAGGCATTTCTTGAGGTGGGTTTCCAGATGGTGACAACAGTTGATGGTGCTGAAATGGCCACTTGAAGTTGGTATCAAACCCCTGTACAACAACGCAGTAGAAATATTGGGAAAGAGGAAGTAAATGTCACCCCAGAATAAGTGATGTCTGAAAAGGTCCTTCATGACAGGATTGCTACATATTTATTTTAATGAAAGCTGCAAATTTTAGAAAGATGGAAAATGTCTTTTTAAATTACATTCACATGCTAAAGCTTATATGTACTTTAAAGTGGAAGTTTAGGCTACATATAAAAGGGTGCTTTCACACTGCCCCAACTGCCTGAAGTTTCCCCACAAGGTGGGTGAACCACATTTAGCTGCGGTTTTCGACCGGGTTACCCACGTTTTCCCATAGACTTCTATTAGATCGAGCATTTTTGGGGTGTTTTCTGAAAGCACATCAAAAGTCCTGCATGCTGCATCTGTGCTGTGCTTTCAGAAAATACACCAAAAACTCACAATCTAATAGAAGTAAATGGGAAAGAATGGGTAACCCACATAAAAACCCTGATCTGTGCTCACGCTGTGGAAAAACCACACCCGGGCAAGTGCAAAAAGGGGTCTAAAGCCAGCCATTGATGGAGCGATGGTTGCAGGAAAGCAATTCACTTGTTCCCCCAATCAACCAGGGCCGTCTTTAAGGCAGGGCAAAAGGGGCAGCTGCCCTGGGCCCTGTCATTGGTGTGGGGCCCAAAGCAGCTGCCTCATACTTGCCAACTATCCCAGTTTAAATTCGCTTGTCCTTTGAAGTTTTAGTCCTGTGCCGTCTCCTAATATCTCAGTGTGAAGTGCTGGTACTAATGCTGCCCAGCTCTGTCTTACAGATAACTTACCTGCACACCCCGTGTTTACATGTAAATAACCGGCATTCATATGTAAATAGCGGCGGCAATCATAAGTAAATAGTTGCGGCTGGCAGCATTGATATGTAAATAAAGGCGGCATTCATATGTATATCATGCCCCCTGCAGTGAGGAGATGATGTGCTGTAACCTCTAGCAACTAGTGAGCAGTAATACTGTACAGTAATCTCTAGCAACCAATTAACAAGCAGAAATAGTTTGCTGTACAGTAACCTCTAGCAACTAATCAGTGAGCCGTAATGTGTGCTGTAACCTCTAGCAACCAGTCAGTAAGCAGTAATGATATGCTGTAACCACTGGCAATCAATCGAAATTGCTGCCTGATCTGATACAGTAAACTGATTTTAAGTCTAGCTGCTATTTATTGTATGTCCCAGAGCAGGTAGTGAGCGAAATTGCATGGGGGGAGGGGGGGCAAGAACATTTTTGCCCAGGGTCCAATCAATATTAAAGACAGCCCTGCAATCAACAGCCCGTGTTGATGGTGGAATCCCACACGCAGAGTCATTGTGTTCTCCCAGCGGAGTGGGGAAAGCCACCCCCACCAGGAGAACACAGTGATTATTGCTAGCAGCTATAACAGCTGGTAGCAATCATTGCATGTAAATTCGACAGGCTTGTTGTACCTAAGTTGAACGATCGATCAACTTTTGTACATTCCGCCTGCCCATACATGGCTCGAATCTCGGCTGGTCGAGAGCCTGCTTAAAAAACACTGTTTGCCCTCCTCCTACCTATGCTGTATACTGCTGGTAAAAAAACATGTGTGTAAATGCAATTTCAATCTGCTCTGGGGCAGTCACTCGATGCAGAACATTCATCCCTGTATTGTCATGGAGCAGCTGCTGCAGGAGAGAGGATGGAGCGCTGTCAACGGATGGGCAACTGATACCGATGTATATATAAAAATGCAGCGCTAAACACAAATATGAATATTAGCTACCACAATACATATATGTGACAATCAATCCTTCAACGTGATGGCATAAGAACCATATGTGGGAAAAGGAAGGAGGAATAAACCTCATAGGAAAAAAATAGAGTTCATAATAAAATAAATGTCCATCAGTTTAAACGACATGTGTTCTCCGGTGTCAAAGAAAGAGAAGATGTATATCATAGGTGCAATGTGAATCGCAAGGGTGATCTTCTTATACTAGGCATCCACAGGTGAAAGTAGAAGGAGCAAATACGCTTACCGAAAAAGGTGAACACGTTCGCCGTATGGCTAGGTGTCATTCAGGCTTGTGGATCAGCCGATCCAGATGGGTGATTGCGAAGAAGCGTGTACGGCAGGTTCAGCTGGTTCCTTTCCAACCACCATAGGCAGCCTGGGAACTTCTGATGTTCAAGGTGTAGGTGTAGTCACCTTCCCGGCGAGTGGATGGCCAGAAAGTGTGGCTTTCACTCAGCCAGTGTGGGGACATGCAAAAGGAGGAGAAGACTCCACAAGTGTATTGTCAGCTTTGGGGGAGGTTGGACCATGATGGACATTTGATTTTCATAAATTGCTAGATCTACGGAACATTTTTGGCATGTGGTTTTCACTGAAAGTAAAAATGTTTTTAAATATTAACTTCCTGACAGGATTGCAATAGATTTACTTTAATGAGGGTGGTGAAACTGTCCACTAATTGCAGCAGGGAATTGATACCAGGGCACAGGAGTCACAAATTGTTAATTCAGTATTGCGATTCCACATTTGTCATTCATATTGAAAATGGTCTGGGCACGCTGCCCTGAGAAACAATGAGTCGACAAGAAGGAATAACTTTCAACTTCAGATAATTTGAAATAGATAATTATTTTTGCATAAAACAATTAATCTGTTGCCATATAGTACAATAAAAATGCAAAAAGTGTTGTTCCAAACAAAAAAAAAAAAAACTGGCTTGTATCCATCATGTAAATATCTGCGTTCAAACCAGATTCCTCTTAAAACAATAGAAGTCTTGTTGTGAAGAGTATGCAGTACTAGATGAAGGTTAAATACCAATGTTAAAAAGACTCCAGTCCTACACTGGCTAGACCAGATGCAGCCATTTTAGATATAAACACACACACACGCACACACAGATATATAAACATATATAGTTTCAAGAATCCCTGCCCTTCTGAAAGTATAAACTTTCCAAAAATGCTCCACCTTACAGTATTAGAAATCAATGCTCAAGTTCCAGTCCGTGACTTTGCTTACGCTGAGATGAGGTCAATAGTCTTCTGCATGCAGTGGAAAGAAGTTTCTAATGCTGCGTACACATGAGCGGACTTTCCGACGGACTTTCTGACTAGGTCCGACGGACTTTCCGAACCAACGGACTGGGCCACACACGATAGGACTAAGTCCGTTCATAAGTTCGTTCGGTTTGAACGTGGTGACGTAAACGGGACTAAAAAAGGAAGTTTAATAGCCAGTAGCCAATAGCTTCCCTTGCATCGTATTTGGTCCGTCGGACCAGCACGCAGACGAACAGTTTTCCCAATTTGAGTCCGTTGGACAGATTTGAAACATGTTCTATTTCTAGGTCCGTCGGATTTTTATCCCGAAAAGCTATCGGACCACACTATCGGATTGTCCGCCGGACTAATCCCGACAGACCTAGTCCGCCAGAAAGTCCGTTCATGTGTACACGGCATTAGTCTCCTCTCCACCAGTGATGAGCATGTAGTAAGTTACAATGTGGCAGCAGGGGCCTGGGTTGTGTCATACATTTGTGAACACAGCCAACTGGATTTACATGATAGTCCTCTCTAATGCCGCGTACACATGATCAGACTTCTCGTCGGAAAAAGATATGACGGCTTTTCCGATGGGATTCTGCTCAAGTTTGCCTTGCATACACACGGTCACGCATAAGTTCGCTGAACTTACGACCATCAAGAACACGGTGACGTACAACACTACGACGAGCGGAGAAAATGAAGTTCAATGCTTCTGAGCATGCGTCGAATTGTTTCCGAGCATGCGTAGGAATTTTGCGCGTCAGAATTGCCACAGACGATCGCATTTTCGGATAGGAACTTTTTCCGACCGAAAAATTGAGAACATGCTCTCAATCTTTTGCTGGCTGGAATTCGGCCAGCAAAAGTCCGATGGAGCATACACACGGTTGCATTTTCCGACGAAAAACTCTCATCAGTCTTTTGCGGGCCGAAATTCCGAGTACGCGGCATAAGCCAGCCCAGAAAGTAGACACTGACCCTGGATAATGTCTGAAGAAAGATAAGTATATCTTTCTTGCAAGGCAATGTCGGGGGAATTGCTGTGATTAAAGTGAGAGGTAACAAATACCTGGAAGCGTTGAATGTACACATTACTTAGCACTCAGGAACTAAACATGAAAAATATATCTGATGCAAGGTCCTCCTTAACATGGGTGATCATGCCTGTATAGTATAAAGAGACTATTTTTTTGTAAAGCCTCTAACTTCCAAGTGAAGAGTAAAGGCAGTCCATTGAAAACGATTAGGGCTCTGCGGCTGCATGGGCACAGCCACTGGTCTTATGTGATAGGCGTGCAGGTGAGCAGTCTGGAAAACACACTGTCCGATTTCGGGGCCACTCATCCGCATCCCTGTTAAATCTTCAGCCCCCCCACCAAAAATTTAAGTCAGCAGCTACAAATACTATAGTACTGACTTTTATTATTAGGACACTTACCTATCTCCAGGGATCCTGCGATGTTGGCACCCCAGACAATTTTTCAATCGGCTGGCAGGTGGTGCTGCCGCCATTCCTCACAAGGGAAACCGGCAGTGAAGCCTTGTGACTTCACAGCTGGTTTCCTACTGTGCATGCGCGAATAGCCTGGTGGCGGTGCAAGGAGGAGGGTGGCCGAACTTCCAGGGAACCTCGCCGTGGTGAGGTCTCCTGAAAGTGGGGATTAGTACCTGTCAAAAACAGATACCCAATAGCAGCCAGCACTGCAATCTAGCAAAAATTGTGTAAACACATGGGGTACAAAAATGCAGCACTAAACATAACTAAACAGTCAAAATGTTGCCATTTGGCATAATAAAAGATGGACTTGGCCAAAAAATGTCTTGCGTTGGTATGCAGCCCAGGAGTCTATGACCGCATTTCCTTCTGAGGCATCCAGACCATCATCACTACATGCTTGATTAAAGCTACCTTTTGGTAAGCGTATTCAATCTTTTCTCTTGGGTGGCGGATGCAGTAGTCATAGTGACTCCTTAAAGAGGAGTTCAACCCATTTAAAAGTTAGCAGCTATAAAGAGTATAGCTGCTGACTTTTAATAAATAGACACTCACTTGTGCCACGGTCCAGCGATACGGCCAACTCAGGCCTCGCATCTCTCCCCCTTCTCTCTGCGGCGCCGGCATTGCAAGTGTGGGCGTCCGGCTGTGGCTTCACAGCTGGGCATGCACCGCGCATGCTTGCGCTTGCGCATTATGAATGGCCAGGAAATCTTCTGGGACCTTTGACGTGTCCCAGAAGATTGCGGGGAGGGAGGGGGGAGAGGTGAACTTTCACTCGGCGCCACAGCGCCAGGAGAGAAAGTGGGAGCTAGGTACCTGTGAAAACTAGGTACCTGCCCACCACCCCAAAAAAAAAAAAAACAATGACATGCTTAATGTCATTAACTTTGTCTTCTTTAACTTTTTTAAATTATATTATGTCACAATATTTTTTTCACATTGCAGTGTGCACTTTTATTATGCCAAATGGCAACATTTTGACTGTTTCGTTACATTTAGCGCTGCACCTTTGTACCCCAAAAACAGGTACCCGTTCTCCCCCTGAAAGATGCCAAATTTGGCAGTGGATGGGGGTAGGAAGCAAACGAGCAGAGCTTCCCCTTTTGGGTGTAGCTCCGCTTTAAATTACAACCAGCAGCTGTGTTCCTGCTACATCCTAATAGATCTCAATGGGCTGCCTGCAGGCAACATCTGAAAGTTGAGCACACTGCAAAAAACCTCCCATTTGAACCTTGTGAATAAAGCCTTTTTAACAAATGTAAAGCTGACCTTTCCCCTTCACACTAAAAATCCATGGTCCAATGTATGTAGGAATGTAGCCACCCTGTCTTGCTTGCTCTCGAGATAGACTATGGATTAGGGGATGAGTAGTGTGCACAGAGCAGTGTTCATGACCTCAACTAACATGCACTTACCATTCCAAACAAAGGGAAGTGGGAGGGAAAAGGAGAGGTTTGGGAGATCATGAGAGATGTTACAGGGAGGCAAAAACAATTTAGTGAAAAATGGATTAGGGCTCTTTCATGCAAGCTTTGCTCTCTGAAGAGCAATCCGTGTTCACATCACTCTTCAGTAAGCATTTGGCAGGCAGTGAGGAGGCATTGTCTCGCTTCCCCACTGCCTTGAAGATTTTCTTTAAGTAGTCGATGTGTACGGATTATTTTTGGAGAAAAAGAACATAGCTTAGTGTCACTTTAAATGACGAATTTCGGATAGAGCAGAAATAGGATCCTGCAAATCCTATCTGGACTTCTGAATTACAGGCCGGTCATTCCCATGGCACTGACTCAATTCACAGGAGGAAAACAGAACCACAAGTGTATGAATAATAATATAATGATATTTATTAACTACCACTATTTATTCAGCCGTCATTTAAATGCACACTCTATACTGTTTGCATAGCATTTAGCTGGCAGGTAAAGAGCACAAACCAAACCTGGATGTTAGATGCAGCAATGATCACAGAGAATGCAGTAACCACTTGCTGACCAGGCCCTTTCAGGCACTTTTTGTTTACAAGTAAAAATCTGAATTTTTTGCTAGAAAATTACTTAAAACCCCCAAACATTATATTTTTTTTTATAGAAGAGACCCTAGAGAATAAAAGCCGATCATTGCAATTTTTTGTGCACACTTTAATGAATTGTATTATTATTTTATTTGGTAAAATATAAATGATGATGTTACACCAAGTATATAGATGCCTTAACATGTCACGCTTTAAAATTGTGCACGCTTGAGGCGACAAACTACGATAATTAAAAATCTCCATAGGTGACACTTTAATTTTGTTTACAGGTTATCTGTTTATAGTTACAGATGAGGTCTAATGCTAGAATTATTGCTCTCGCTATAAAGTTTGCAGTGATACCTCACATGTATGGTGCGAACACCGTTTACATATGTGTACGCAACTTATTATGTATGTATGTTTTGACTTCTGTGCATGAGCAGGGAACAGGGTCGCTTTAAATGCTGTATATATTTGTTTTGCTGTTTTTTTTTATTTTTTTTACACTGTCCATTACATTTTTTTTTTTAATCACTTTTATTCCCATTACAAGGAACGTAAACATCCTTTGTAATAGAAATAAGGGATGACAGGTCTTCTTTATGGAGAGAGCTGATCTTTTGTGTACTTCCACCCAAGACCCGAAGTGACATCATGACGTCGCTCCGGTCCTCCAAGATCATAAAGGTGATCAGAGACAATCTGGTCTCCATTCACCTCTATGGCCAGCTGTGCAAAGCGCCGAATCGTTACCGGGTGCACCGATAAAAAATTTCTGGCGAGCGGAGAGAGCAACGACCCCCCCCCCCTGCTGCTTCTGAAAGCAATTAAGTGGCTAATTAGCCGCTCGGACCGCGTTCTTGAGAAAACCAAATCGCCAGCTGAAAACAAAATACTGAAGTTATGGCAGATAACTTCAGCCATAACCCTGGTAAACCACTTTAAGTCATGACGTATATATACGTATTACCGTCAGCAAGTGGGTAATATCTGCAGTTTAACAGACAGCACTACATACAGTTAGACATACAGAGAAAAGACAGCCTACTGAGTAACAAAAGGAATGCATACATCGATAGTTAAGGTATTTCTGTTTCATAAAAAAAACTGGGTATGACCATTCTGGATTTTATGACTCTGAATTTTACTATTCAGGGCACTTGCAGCGTAACATGGCCATACGTTTAAAGGAAATCTATGGTCCCAGCATACACTTTCATTTTACACATCAGCATTGTAATAAGAATACAAAACAATAGTTGTTTTTTGATAATCCAACATCAGCTTACTTGAAAAATCTCCATTATATTGTGAGTTCTGCCCATCTGTTAGACATCTCTTTCCACAAATCTCTGGATTCCCTGCATGCTTTGCAGCTTCTTCTCTGCTATTTACAATTCCTAAGGACTACATATCCCATGGTACCTTGTTGACCACAAGCAGCGATTTCTGTACTGACTCCGCCTACTGGAACTCCTCCTCTCAGCACCTCTGTAGTTCCGAAGGGAGGCTCTGTGAAATGTGTGACATAGCAGTGCCTACTCATGGAGGTTATAATGAATGCATGCAGGTCACAGGATTCAAAAAAGTAGATGTGTGGGGATCTTCACAAAGTTTAGAAACTTCAAGATCATTTAGAGTATTAAAGCGGAGTTCCACCCAAAAATGGAACTTCTGCTTTTCCGGTTCCTCCCCCCCTCCGGTGTCACGTTTGGCACCTTTCAGGGGGGAGGGGGAAGCAGATACCTGTCTAATACAGGTATTTTGCTCCCACTTACAGGCAGAGATACCCCAGCCACCCGCGGGTATCTACGCCACATCTGGCGCCTTCTCCCCCCCCCCCGCTGTATTCTGGGAGACACACAGGTCCCAGAAGCCAGCAGGGACCAGTGGGATAGCGCTGCACGTGTCGCAAGGCTTCACTTCCTGATTCCCTTACCCAAGATGGCAGCGGCAGCATCCGACAGCCGAGGGAAAGATCGGCTTCGGGTGCCGACATCGTGGGCGCCCTGGACAGGTAAGTGTCCTTATTTTAAAAGTCAGCAGCTGCCGTATTTGTAGCTGCTGACTTAAAAAGCAAATTAAAAAAATCAGCGGACCTCCGCTTTAAGTGTATGCTAGAATTAATGAAAATACAATGTGGAAATTAATGTATGATTTCACATTTTGACCATAGATACACTTTAACCACTTCAGCCCCGGAAGATTTGGCTGCTGAATGACCGGGCCATTTTTTGCGATTCGGCAATGTGTCGCTTTAACTGACAATTGTGCGGTCGTGTGACGCTGCACCCAAACAAAATTGATGTCCTTTTTTTTCCCACAAATAGAGCTTTCTTTTGGTGGTATTTGATTGCCTCTGCGGTTTTTATTTTTTGCACCATAAACAAAAAAGGAGCGAAAATTTTGAAAAAAAACACAATATTTTTTACTTTTTGCTATATAAAATATCCAAGAAGCAAATTTTTTCTCAGTTTAGGCCGATATGTATTCTTCTACATATTTTTTTGGGGGGAAAAAAAACGCAATAAGCGTTTAGTGATTGGTTTGCGCAAAAGTTATAGCGTCTACAAAATAGGGGATAGCTTTATGGCATTTTAATTTCTTTTCTTAGTAATGGCAGCGATCTGCGATTTTTATCGTGACTGCGACATTATGGCAGACACATCGGACACTTTTGACACTATTTTGGGACCATTGTCATTTATACAGCGATCAGTGCTATAAAAATGCACTGATTACTGTATAAATGACATTGGCAGGGAAGGTGTTAAACACTAGGGGGCGATCAAGGGGTTAAGTGTGTCCTAGGGAGTGATTCGAACTGTGGGGGGGAGGGGCTACCTAGGACATGACAGCGATCACTGCTCCCGATGGCTGGGAGCAGTAGATCTCTGTCATGACACAAGGCAGAATGGGCAAATGCCTTGTTTACATAGGTATCTCCCCATTCTACCTCTCCACACCGCAATCGCGGGCCGCTGGCAAACATCGAGTTCCTGGGACCCGCTAGCACGCTCCCGCGGCATGCAGGGGACGCGTGTCGGAAAAGTGGCAAATTTAAGGGGACGTACCTGTACGCCCATTTGCCTGCCTGTGCCATTCTGCTGATGTACATCTGTGTGCGGCGGTCGGCAAGCGGTTAAAGGCAGCCTTTCTCAACCATTTTAACATGGAAGAACTCTTGAAATAACTTTCCGGTCTCAGGGAACCCCTGCTAAAAGTTACTAGATCTACAACTAATGTTACATAATGAGATGGTCAGTAAGAATGCTCCTTACACTTGTGGTCATTGGGAAGAATTACCCCCGTACAATTGGCTAAAAAGATCAATGCTCTCAATGGGAACTTATCTGATAGGTATAAATTGCTCATGCTCAAGGAACTCCTAGCAACCTCTAGAACAGGGATCTCCAAACTAAAGCCCTCCAGTTGTTGCGGAACTACACTTCCCATGAGGCACTGTAAAACTCTGATATTCACAGACATGACTAGGCATGATGGGAATTGAAGTTCCTGAACAACTGGAGGGCCATAGTTTAGAGACCCCTGCTCTAGATCAGTGTTTCTCAACTCCAGTCCTCAAGGCGCCCCAACAGGTCATGTTTTCAGGCTCTCCATTATTTTGCACAGGTGATTTGATCAGTTTCCCTGCCTTACCAGGTGTTTTATCTGAGGGAACTCCTGAAAACATGACCTGTTGGGGCGCCTTGAGGACTGGAGTTGAGAAACACTGCTCTAGAGGAACCATAGGGTTCCATGGAGTCCTGGATGAGAAACCCTGCTTTAAGGCCTCATGCACACTGGACATTTTTGTAGCTGCTCCTAGGGGTGTTTTTTTTTCCTGCCCCTTAACACCCGTGCATATTAGCCTATGTGTCCATGCACACATAGGCTTTTAGCAGCGTTCAGTGGCAAGAACTTTTAGAGGCAGGAAGAAAAATCCACTGCCAGGAGCAGTTTTGGCAGAAAAAGACGCTTAACGCTGCTAAACGCTTAAGTCTTAATTCATTTCAATGGGCAAAATAATTAATTTCATTGGCAAGAAAAATAATTTAACGGCCAGGCTCTTGACGCCTGTAAACGCACCTAAAAGTTTGTAAAAGCTTTAGACACTTTTACAAGCATTACACTCTTATTCTGCCAAAATGCTGCTGCCAGGAGGAAGGTGTCTAGGAGAGTTTGCAAAACGTTGTGTGTGCATGAGGCCTTAGGCCCGGAAAACACTGGTATGACATGCGCTCCGGCTATGAGAGCACAAGTCACATGACAAATGCAACTGAACAGTTCTAATAGGAGCGACTTGAGTTAGAAAAAAGGTTCCTGCACTACTTTTGGTGTGACTTCGGCATGACTTGCATTAACTCCTGTTAAAGAAATCATATGCAAGTCTTGCCGACGTCACGCTGGGATGTTGGCTTCGAAGTCGCGGCAGTGTGAACCGGGCCTTAAGCGGAACTAAAGTATTTTTTCAAAAAACTGTGAGCAGACAGGTAGCCAATCAGACATGGTAGCCAATCAGCTTCTAACTTTAGCTTGTTCAGTTAAGCTTTGACAATAAAACCTGCAAGCTGATTGTTTTTTATGTAGCGTTGCGCCTGATCTTGCACTCTCCAGTTTTAGTAAATAACCCCCAATGTCTCTTCTGCAATAAAGAAAACCTACCTGACTGTTTGTAGCCTTCCTTAAGCCTGGTACACACTAATAATAACTGCTGGGTTGAACGGAAAAGAAAAACTGACAGCTCAGGTTGGAGCCCCTGTACTAACAATTCGTTAGTACAGTGATCTCCCCTGTTTTTCTTTTGTGTCCTGATGGGGAAGCCCCCAGAAAGAACACTGCAGTCAGCACTCTTAGCCATTGGCTGAGAGTGCTGATCGGGAACCAATCCACTGACTTTTTTCAGTCATGCCCCTTCGACAGAAGCCCATGTGTACTAGGCTTTAGAATGTATACAGAGTTCTGCATACGCAGCTAAGTATACCTCCCAGCACTGTGCCTGCATGCTGGGATGAGTGAACTTCGGTGCATGCAAGGTAATTACATCATCCCATGCCAGCCAATCAGGGTGGATGAAGACTAGCACCCCGAAGAAGCTGAAGAAGACGATGACGATATCAACGAGGGACCTCTCAGGGGTTGGACTGTTGGAGCTACAATTGACGTACACAGCTCAAATTTTGGCCAATTCAGCAGGAAACAGACAAAATATGAGCCATGGTTGGATCTGATGGCACTACCCGGCTCAACAAACTTTGAGAAATTGAAGGAGCCGGAAAGAATAAAGTCTGCCAAACAGCTGTACTTCCCTTTCGGGTAATGTGACAGCTGCGGGTGGAGACTGTCAGAAGACAATAGACATTAGAAGATTAGTTTAGCATGGATGGGGAAATCTATGGAAAAGTCTTTCTGTGTATGGTAAACTTTAGTGAGAAATGCCTGACATATCACATATTTGATTTTTTTTTTTTTTTTAAATGATAGACACAACAAAAATGCTAGAGTAAGGCCTCATTCAAATGGGCATACTACAGGTGCTCCGTGCATCCCTGTGCAGGCAGCCTAAAACAATCATTTAAAATGACAGCAGTTCACTCAACAGCGGTTCTGTGAAAAAAGAACAACATGCTGCATTTTGTCACAATGCACATAAACACAGCGTGCTTAAATGCAACTGTGAAAACAAAAAAAATAAGAAAAGTTTGTCTCCTCTAAAGACCCCTCCTCTCCATTCCATGACAATGCAAACGTACTTGTGCTGCTACAGGAAAATCAGAAGGATTTAGGTGTGGACAAGCCCTTCAAGTCCCATCTACAGTACTTGTTTTCTGGTTACATCCAGACACCGGGGATAGTCAATTTGGATAAACACAGGATACAGCAGAAATACAACATCCCATTACAAGAGAACAACAAGCAGTTAACATGAAGGATAATTGCTATTCAGAGTGGATGTTCCACCTTTGTCACTCAGTGAGTCCGGAGCAAAGCCATCACTATTTCAGCACTCCAGTCCCATGCAGGAAGAACAAGACTTCACTTTTTTAGTTCAGTGTTCTCAGCTCTGTAATAGACACGTTATTCTAAGATCATAAAACCACAAAACTCCACCTTCAAAAAAAAAAAAAAATCATAGTTGACAAAAAAAAAAAAAGTTCTATTTCAGAATGTTACATTTGAGAATTTAAATTCTATGTTTAAAAATAAATTTGTATGGTAACCACCTAGCCATTGTACTGCCTCCTCACACTTTCACTGAAGACTTTTCTGGCTCACCTAATAGATTCTGAAAATCCTAACAGTCTGATTTTGTATAGTGGTTTGTACATATATTTTTTCTTTAAAGGAAAGTTTATTTTACTTTGTTGTACAATATAAAATATAACATATTCATTTTAAGTAGCCTTCCATCCAGCTAGCAGATGGCGCTCTAGTCTACTTTTTTACATCAATACTGTGAAATCTTTTTAGTTGGTAATCTAAACTTTAATAACATTTGTCAGTTTACCAATAACCTTTACACTTTATTAGGTTATCCCCTTTATTTGAACTGCTTACATCTCAATAAAGGCTGTTCCTAAATTTTGACTGGTAGCATGCATTAACCTTGCTGCCCGCCCGCAGTACATTTAGTGCAGTAGGGTGGCAGCTCCAGGCTAAGCGACAAACTGACATGCACACTAGCGCGCCCAGCGGCACAATCGCATGCCATTGTGTCAGATGACAAAAAAAATAACAACATCAAAAAACTCGCCCTGCCTTTTACTATATACAGTATCTCACAAAAGTGAGTACACCCCTCACATTTTTTGTAAATATTTTATTATATCTTTTTATGTGACAACACTGAAGAAATGACACTTTGCTACAATGTAAAGTAGTGAGTATACAGCTTGTATAACAGTGTAAATTTGCTGTCCCCTCAAAAGAACCCAACACACGGCCATTAATGTCTAAAACGCTGGCAACAAAAAAGCGAGTACACCCCTAAGTGAAAATGTCCAAATTGGGCACAAAGTGTCAATATTTTGTGTGGCCATCATTTTTTTCCAGCACTGCCTTAACCCTCTTAGCATGGAGTTCACCAGAGCTTCACAGGTTGCCACTGGAGTCCTCTTCTACTCCTCCATGACAACATCACGGAGCTGGTGGATGTTAGAGACCTTGCGCTCCTCCACCTTCCATTTGAGGATGCCCCACAGACGCTCAATAGGGTTTAGGTCTGGAGACATGCTTGACCAGTCCATCTCCTTTACCCTCAGCTTCTTTAGCAAGGCAGTGGTCATCTTGAAGGTGTGTTTGGGGTCGTTATGTTGGAATACTGCCCTGCGGCCCAAAGGAAAGGGATCATGCTCTGCTTCAGTATGTCACAGCACATATTGGCATTCATGGTTTCCTCAATGAACTGTACACAGCTCCCCAGTGCCGGCAGTACTCATGTAGCCCCAGACCATGACACTTCCACCATCATGCTTGACTGTAGGCAGGACAGTTGTCTTTATACTCCTCAAATAGTTGTTGCAACACGCTTGACACCATCTGAACCAAATAAGTGTATCTTGGTCTCATCAGACCACAGGACATGGTTCCAGTAATCCATGTCCTTAGTCTGCTTGTCTTCAGCAAACTGTTTGCGGGCTTTCTTGTGCATCATCTTTAGAAGAAGCTTCCTTCTGGGCCGTCAGCCATGCAGACCAATTTGATGCAGTGTGCGGCGTATGGTCTGAGCACTGACAGGCTGACCCCCCACCCCTTCAACCTCTGCAGCAATGTTGGCAGCACACATACGTCTATTTCCCAAAGACACACTCTGGATATGATGCTGAGCACATGCACTCAACTTCTTTGGTTGACCATGGCGAGGCCTGTTCTAAGTGGAACCTGTCCTTAAAACACTTGTATGGTCTTGGCCACTGAGCTTCAGCTCAGTTTCAGGGTTTTGGCAATCTTCTTATAGCCTAGGCCATCTTTATGTAGAGCAATAATTCTTTTTTTCAGATCCTTAGAGAGTTCTTTGCCATGAGGTGCCATGTTGAACTTCCAGTGACCAGTATGAGAGAGTGAGAGTGATAACACCAAATTTAATACATCTGCTCCCTATTCACACCTGAGACCTTGTAACTAGAGGTCGACCGATATATCGGCCGGCCGATATATCGGCCGATATTTGGCGTTTTTTACTTAATCGGCATCGGCCGATTGTGCTGATAAAAAAGGCCGATTGTAACTTCAGCCGTGACTTGCAAATGACTTCTGTAATAGAAGTTAATGCAAGTTTCCTGAGGTTATCTGTGGAGAGGATTCTCTCCTCCTCTGGGCAGCCTGCCAAGTCTGATAAGAAGATACATTTGTATCTTTCAGGTTCTTTTTATCAATAGACTGAACTCTGTGTGTAGAAGTTCTCAGTTTAACCATTTAAAGACTAAATCTTTTCTGACACTTGTTGCTTCCAAGTAAAAATCCTGTATTTTCTGCTAGAAAATCACTTAGAACCCCCAAACATTATATATATTTTTTTAGCAGAGACCCTAGGGAATAAAATGGTGGTTGTTGCAATATTTTATGTCACACGGTATTTGCGCAGCGGTCTTTCAAACGCAATTTAAAAAAAAAAATACACTAATGAATTAAAAAAAAACCTAAGCAGTAAAGTTAGCCCATTTTTTTTCGTCCAAAAGTTTTGATTACCTGTTTTTGTGTATTTAAAATTTAAGATAGTTTTTTTTTTTTTTTTTTTTTTTCTAAATTATACATACAAGTGAACTGATTGGAGGTTTGTTTTGTTTAATGTTTAAATGAAAAAAAATTCTGTATTACTTAAGGCTGCTTTCACACTGGAGCGGGCAGGCGTTGATGGTAAAACGCTGCTAGTTTTAGCGGCGCTTTACCGTCATTTTAGAGGCGCTATTCGGCTGCTAGCGGGGCGCTTATAACCCAGCTAGCGGCCGAGGAAGGGGTTAAATGCGCCCCTCAAGCGCCGCTGCCAAAACGCTTTGCAGACGCTTCGGCAGCGGTGCGCATTCATTTCAATGGGCAGGAGTGGTGGAGGAGCGGTATACACCGCTCCAAAGATGCCGTTTGCAGGACTTTTTTTTACATCCTGCCAGCGCATCGCCTCAGTGTGAAAGCACTCGGGATATCACACTGAGACTGCAGGGGAGCCGTTTTACAGGCACTTTACAGGCGCTATTTTTAGCCCAAAAGCGCCTGAAAAACGCCCCAGTGTGAAAGGGGTCTAACTGTTAGATTTTATGAGATGAAGGGAAAAAAGAAAAAAAAAAAAATCGGCCAAATATATCGGCCCAAAAAAATCGGCATCACATATCGGCCATCGGCCACCGCGATTTCTAAATATCGGCATCGGCATCGGCCAGAGAAAAACCCATATCGGTCGACCTCTACTTGTAACACTAACTTGTCACATGACACCGGGGAGGGAAATGGCTAATTGGGCCCAATTTGGACATTTTCACTTAGGGGTGTACTCACTTTTGTTGCCAGAGATTTAAACATTAATGGTTGTGTTTTGAGTTATTTTGAGGGGGCAGCAAATTTACACTGTTATACAAGCTGTACACCCACTACTTTACATTGTAGCAAAGAGTCATTTCTTCAGTGTTGTCACATGAAAAGATATAATTAAATATTTACATATACCTGTGAACAGTACTATTCTTCCCTTTCTTATTTATAACACTCCAATGGACAATAGACAGGGACAACATAACATATAACCACCAATCAATACAGTTCGATTAAGGGGAGTAAAATAGGTACCCTTTGTCCCGAAAATGCCTTACCGATCAAGGAAGTCTGATAACTCAAATGTAAGCAAAAGGCTTACCTCAGCCGGCTGATTATCAGAAATTCCCGGATCGTCTCAAGCTCCTCGTTTCGGATACTCAGGGTCACCTGGAATCCCCTCCTAAGGCAAAGCTCGCCATGCTGACTCGGTTGAATTGATGATAGGCAACTCCTATCCTCATATTGATTAGTGGTTCCAAATTAATAATAACTACTGCAGTAGGGAACAGACACAAAAGATACGCTCAGCATCTTTCCAAATTACTGTTCTGCTTTATTATGACGCAATTGAAGGTTTTTATGCACATGATTACGTAGGTATCACATTAATATTACAATTGTACGTTTATGGTAACAAGGGGCGTTACATAGGCAGGCTTATTCTAATCAGGACTCAAAAGAATGTAAACATTTACTGAAAACATTATTAGTGCCGTGTGCACAGTGAGGGCAGTGTGCAATACATACAAAATACAATACAATTATATACAGAACTTACAAATTTCCATTACACGGTGTACTTACTTTTGTGAGATACTGTACCTTGGACTGTCTACTTTCCAAAAAGGGATTTGGGGGGGTATTTGCACTGCCCTGGTATTTTAGGGCATCAAGAAACGATATGCCGTTAGTATATCAGGACTGATCAATCTTCAAATATATACATACCATAGTTTGTAGACACTTTCACACAGACTAAATAATATTCACTGATTTGGGTTATTTTTACCAAAGAAATGTAGCAGACTACATTTTGGCCTAAAGAAAGACTATTTGTTTACATTTTATAAAGGAAACTAAGAAAAACATTGGATTTTTTTTTCAACATTTTCTGTATTTTTTCATTTATATAAACAAAAAATAAAAACCCAGTTGTGATTAAATACCACCAAAAGAAAGCTCTATTTGTATGAAAAAAAATTGCATACAGTGTTGCACAATCAAGCAATTACCAGTTAAAGCAGCGCAGCGATGAATAGCAAAAAATGCCCTGGTTATTAAAAGGCTCCTGTGGATCACAGGAGTGCAGTTCCATTTGCTCTCTGGTGATGTCACAGAGTCAGTCCAGGCTCGGGTGTCATCACGACAATGGAGTCGGGATCTGCCCAGATCCCTGGACCGACAAAAAACAGTATCTCACCCACACAAAATCATAACCCTAGGTTCCCAGGAGGAAGTCGTGATGACAAAACATGTCGGGACATGGCTGTATGGCAACCATTAGTGACATTGGACGCAGTACCGGAAGTGACGTTCCGAATGTTACGATTTTGTGTGCTAAGATACCGTTTACTCATGCTGGTCCGCTGTGACCATGTCATGCCAGTTCCTCGCTGCTGCAGTGGATTTGTTACATGCTTTATCTATTTGATTCCATGTGAGTGTAATGTGTGAAACATTTTTAACTTGAATACATTTTTATCAAACTATACTGTACTGTACTTTGTTTCATTATATGTGGATTTTCCATGAGCTCTACTTTCACTATTGGAGATCGGAGGTGGTTTAACCCTTTGTGGGCTGTCGTGTATTTGCCAAGCATGAGAGTGCAAGACAACTTCGTCTGGCAAGTTCACGTCTAAAGGGGAGTGGAGTCATCATTTGCGCACGGTGTGGTGGATGATGTTTGAAGTCAACCCTTTAGTTTCAATAAGTTTTTATATATTTTTTTTTTTAAATACAAAAGTAAGAAGTACAATACACATTGAATTCGTAGTAGCTGATACCAACTACAATTCAGACATGGCACGTAGCAAGAACATAATAGCAATTATTTCTTATCCAAAAGCTGAACTGAAGTCAACCCATACTACACAATGTTGAATCACACAAAGCTTTCACACTTGTTTAATGGACTGTTTAGTCGCAGACTTTGTTCATTCATTCTTACAATTCAGAATCATTAATTTGTGTTAATGATTATCACTTGTCACTGGGCGATTTGTTATTTTTGATTTAAAATCACTTTAACTCACAGCGCCGCTATTTACTATATTAAATTTAAACGGTAAATGCTTATGATTATCTGTTTAATTTAAGTGGCAGCTTCAAACACTATATTTGCTCCTGGCGCAGAGGTTGTACCTTTAGTTTGGGTGTACGTAGCTTTTGGAGCTTCTGTTTTTATTTTATCTGTTATATTTTATTACAGTATACAAGGTAACAACAAATATTTATTTCCGTTGGATGATATTTCAAACTATGCCAGGAATATTGACAAACTTTTTGATAAATAGATCCAATTCTTCTAAATGGTTCCTCTAAAATAATAAGCTCAGGGACATGACATAATGAACATCTAGTTAATCATGGAGAAGCCCAGCATATAAAAGGTAGCTGACAGTAACTGTGATAATAAATTAACCAAATAGCCTTCATTTTACAAAAAGCTAGAATACAATTAGGGAAGACTTTCCTTTTTTTCATACGGTCACAGCAGCCAGTCATTTGAGAATTTTTATCATTGTTAAATTTTTATTTTTTTTTTAAATCTTTATTTACACATTTCAAATATAACAAAGCAGAACAATGGAGACAAGACATTAATATAAGCCAGCACATGATATCATAAGTGTTAGGCTGCAGCCACACCTGATCGTTACCTTTTCAGGCAGAAACTCACGTGATTTTACCGTAATTTGATGCGATTTTGCACAGGTCAAAAGTAGGGGTGCGCATCTTCACTGGTCTCACGCTTCGATTCGATGACGATTATCTGGTCAATTATTGAAATCTGCAATGCATCACCATTACTGACGCTCCCACTTCCACTTGGGCCGCCTAGGTGGCCCTTCCTCCCTGCAATTTTCTGGGACACATCACAGGTCCCAGAAGATTGCCCGGCTATGCAGGACAGCGCAGTGAGACATGCGCACCAGGCTGTGAAGCTGCAAGCTGTCACAGCCAGATGCCCACAGTAGTATTGCCAGCGCCGTGGACAGGCAGGGGAGAGGATGGAGGGTTTGGGTGGCCACGTCACTGGATTGTGGGACAGGTGAGTGTCTTTTTTATTAAAAGTCAGAAGATACACTTTTTTGTAGCTGCTGACTTTTAATAAACAAAAAATTTACTAGGCGGCCCCTCCCTGCCAGTGATCTTCTGGGACACAACACAGGTCCCAGAAGATTGGCTGCCCAATGGCAGAGCGCAGTGCATGCCCGGCCGTAAAGCCATAAGCTGTCACGGGCGGGTGTCACTGCCCACAGTAGATATGACGGTGCCAAGGAGAGGAGTGAGGCTCCGTGCGGCTGCATCGATGGACCGTGGGACAGGTGAATGTCTGATCATTAAAAGTCAGCAGCTACACTTTTTGTAGCTGCTGACTTTTAATAAACTAAAAAACAGGTGGAACTCCACTTTAAAAAGTGCACTAATCCGGTTCACAATAGGGTACAGGAATTCACACACACGGCTGCTGGGAGGTCAGGAAGGAATCCACAACTAACAAACAGCCCTGTGAAGTTCCCTGTACTACGGTCTCTGTGATGATATTTCTCTGGGCTCCCCCATTTGCACCTTCCAGCACACTAGGAGTTAGGCCCCTTTCACACGTGCGGACAGTATGTCCGTTTCATCCATCTGTCTTCGGATGAAATACAGACATACATGCATCCCTATGGGATAGCAGGTTTCAGCGGATGAACATCCACTGACATCCGATATCATCTGTCCCCGCTATGGTCCGATTCTGCAGACGGAGGAAAATCCTATTTTTCTATCCGTCTGCGGATCGTATCGGATGAAAACAGGCAGACGGTCTGTGTTCATTCTTTCCCCCCATAGGGGAGAGCGGAGATCTGACAGGGTGGTCCCTGCACAAGTGCACAATGTGCAGGGACCACCCTGTCATCCACCGGCTCAGCGGGGATCAACGGAGCGATCCCTGCTGAGCAAGCGGATGTTCATGGGGCGAATCATCATGGATCCCTCCCGTGTGAAAGGGGCCTTAACACAGTGGAATGTGCAACTGGTGGGGGCGGGAAGCTGGGAAATACACCGAAATAGCCGGGAAGCACAGAGCACGTGTAGGAGCCAGTGTTTGTACTCTACATACTGCTGTTAAAATACCTGTGTGGTAAAAAATGCCAGTATAAACCAAGTGCCCACCGGTGTATGTGCATTTTAAAATATATGCAGCACAGCTTCATACCTCATTTCTTAGTGTGTGTATAATTGTATAACTGCGTTTTAGTCAAAATGGCTTTTGTTAATAAATGCAATTGTAATCCATTAAGTGGCTTCCGCTTTATGTGTTTTTTTAAATATATGCAGCTTCATACCTCGTTTTTTAGTCTGTGTATATAACTGTATAAGCCGCTCATGTGACTGCTCGGTCCAGCCCACATCTCTCCTCTCAGTCTCACGTCTCTCGTCTCTCCTGACGTTAGTAGGAATTCTCAGCCCCGGCCACCGACTGTAGCTATCAGATCAGAAGAGAGCGAGCGGGGCTGACGTCAAGAGATACGTGAGAGGAGAGAGGTGGGCTGGACCGAGCAGTCACATGAGCGGGATATACAGTTATATACACAGACTACAAAACAAGGTATGAAGCTGCATATATTTTAAAAAAAACACATACAGCGGTGGCCATTTAATGGATTGCAATTGCATTTATTAACAAAAGCCAATTTGACAAAATTGCGCGGAGCACTCTTCCAGGAGAGGCGGGGCAAGTCGGAATGACGTCACCCGACATCGATTTTTCGGTGCCGCATCGGGGACCCCCGATTCACAATGCATCGATTAAATTCCACACCCCTAGTCAAAAGGTCACGGATGTAAAAACAGAAAAACGCCTGTAATCTGCCCAAAAAGAAGCTCATGTACTTTTTTGAGCTTCAGGCATTTTGCTTCAGGCTACAAAACGCTCAGATGTGAACAGGGGCTATTTAAATGAATGGGATTTTGCTTGTTGGATGTTTTTTCTGGTGTTTTACGAGCTGAAAATGCTCAAGTGTGAATGCAGCCTTAACCCACCTATACCCCCATCAGGATCATGTCCCCCAAGATATCCCGGGAGAACAACTTCAGATAGCAAACATAGCACATTGGGTATCAGTGGCATAAGGTGCATAAAACAAAGAACATCAGCGGGGGAAATCGAATTAGGGATCCAAGTTAGTCGTGGAAAAAAAAAAGTCTCTGGAAATCACACATACGCATACGCATACTCGATGGGGCATAAACCAAGAAGTGATAAATATAAAAGAAAAATAAACCCAGAGGAGAAGGGGGTTTATAAGGGAGAGTTCGGGAGGATTCAAAATCACTAATGCCCCAGCTTTCCCCCCTCATCCCCTCAGGGGGAAAAGGGAGAGGTAAGAACCCCAAAAAAAGGGGGGGAAACCAGTATCCCTAGGTCAGAAGCATAATAAGCAAGCTATAAAGAAGATTTATATCGAACAGTGCATAATATATTCACGCTAACAATTGTACATATAAGAGGTAGTAAAATCTATCCATAACACACACATTTTGTAGAATTATGAGAATTTGTGAAGACAATGATACCTCCACCACTCCTCCAGCTGTATATCGAGCACCTTCAACAACCAGCCCCTGACAGTTGGAACCATTGTAGACTTCCAGTGCACTAGTATAAGACTTTTACAGGCGTTAAGAAGGTGAGGTAACAGCGATTGTTTGTATTTACCTACTGACAGGAAAGTAGCATGAAACACCACAGGTAGGGGGTCGTCCTCCAACTGACGATGTGCAACTGTGGCTATAAAGTTGTGTATCTCCGTCCAGTAAGGTTTAATAAGGAGATATTCCCACCACAGATGGAGGAACGTGCCTCTTTGTCCACAGTCTCTCCAGCAATGTGTAGACGTGGACGGAGACATTCATAACAGTTTATCCGGAAACCTATACCACCTCGCCAAAAATTTGCAACAAGACTCCTGTATCTTATCAAACAGAGAAGGGGTGTGCCAGTTTAGTAATTTTGTCATCTGTACCCTCAGGAATTGTGCAACCTAATTCAGTCTCCCATTCCCTAATATAATATAGTGTGGTAAGAGGACAAGTTTAACAGTAATTTATAAAACCCAGATATTGGTCTAGGAGGGCAATCACTATTCAGAAACAGATTAAGATCGATTTCACACTGAGGCATTTTTCAGGCATTAACGCTAAAAATAGCGCCTGTAAAGGGCCTAAAAAGCGCCTCTCATGCCTCCCCAGTGTGAAAGCCTGAGGGCTTTCACACTGGGGCGGTGCGCTTGCGGGGCGGGAAAAAAATGTCCTGCAAGCAGCATCTTGGGGGCGGTGTGGGAGTGCTGTACACAGTGCTCCTACACCACCCCTGCCCATTGAAATTAACGAAAAGCCTGAAAAGCGCTTCAAAAGCGCCGCAACACGGGCGCTTTTTAACCCTTTTTTGACTACTAGCAGGGGTTAAATTTGCCCCACTAGCGGCCGAAAAGCACCACTAAAACAACTCTAAAGCACAGCAAAAACTAGTGTTGCTTTACCGCCAACGGAACCCCCTCCCCAGTGTGAAAGTACCCTTAAAGAAAGTAAGGGATTCCTTAGGGTGTAGCTTACCCTGTAGGCTTCTAAAAAAAGACCCGCAATTGAAGGTGCTGCCATTCATAAAATGGGGAGGTACCCCACTTAGCCCTAAGCTCAGACAGGGACTTTAATTCCGTGCCTCTCTGGAACTGGAAACACCTGACCTCTAATGCATCCCCCCAGGGTCTTAAGAATGCCAAATTTTCCCCAGGCGGGTACCAAGGGAAGCCTATCAGAGGAGAAAGTAGTAACATCTCATTAAATATCCCATGAAATAGTTGCTCTCACTTCCTGTTGTGGCTATGGGATAGGAAGCGAAGGGGAATCTCTCCAATGGATCACAGATGACAACAAAAAAATCCTGCCGGATTTTCTTCCACTTATCGCTAGCAGCTGCTATAGTCGCTAACAATAATTACAGTCTTCCCCCTTATTATTAAGTTGCACGTGCTCAGCGTCATATCCAGAGGTTGTCTTTGGGTAATAGACGTAAGAGTGCTGCCAGCATTGCTGCAAAGGTTGAAGGGGTGGGGGGTCAGCCAGTCAGTGTTCAGACCAGTCTCCATAGCTGTCGGTCCAGAAGGAAGCCTCTTCTAAAGTTGATGCATAAGAAAGCCCGCAAACAGTTTGCTGAAGACAAGCAGACTAAGGACATGGATTACTGGGACCATGTCCTGTAGTCTGAGAACAAGATGGTTTTAGAAATAGGCTCGGTCCTTAAGTGGTTAAGATGTTTGGGCAAAGCTGGACATTATAGGGACATTACATGCATGAATGTGGCCTAATTCCCAGACCAGCAAAATCAGTTATCATATGGGAATCAGTGAATGATCAGCACAGAGCATCCTTCCTATGACAGAAGGTTCAAAATACTTCCAACATTTTCAGGTGTGAAAAGCACATCCATCTCTACTAGACCCAATCATTTCACACAATTATCCTAATAATTACATTTAAAGTCCAAGTAACAATATCATTTGTTCAGCAAGCCTTGACGCCTGATCTGCTACAAGCTGGGTAAACATCTGTCTGTCAGAAGGACAAGGACTGTTTCCATAATCTACACTGAATAAATTCCTCCACACACACTGTATTACCCGCTACAAAGCTGCAATATCAGAGAGAGACCTTGTATGTACAGAAGGCAGGAGATTAGATTTAATACATCTAGACACTGAAGTCAGGCTACCAGTTTCACCTTAGATAACCCTCATGGCCCTCGTACACAGACGGCTGAGCCCGCTCAATGTGTTCAATGTAATTGCCGGTATTTCCCCCACCTGGGCAGCTCAGGTGCAGCTGTTATAAAGACCCCTTTCACAATGGGGCCGCAGCCACGTTAGCGCTACAGCGCCACTTGTGTTAGCGGCACTGTAACGCTGTTTAAGCGATGCTTTTTGGCCGCTAACGGGGAGCTTTTAACTCGCGCTAGCGGCCAAAGGGGTTAAAAACGCCCGTTTTGCGGTGCTTCCGAAGAACTTTTCAGGCGCTTTGGAAGCGCTGCCATTCATTACAATGGGCAGGGACATTTTGGGAGTGCTCCCAAACCGCCTCAAAGATGCTGCTTGCAGGACTTATTCTAACGTCCCGCAAGTGCACCAGCCCAGTGTAAAAGCACTTCAGCTTTCACATTCGGGTGGCATGGGAGGCAGTTTTCAGGCGCTATTTCTAGCACTAAAACTCCTGAAAACTGACTCAGTGTGAAAGGAGTCTAAGTTACGGGGCCCCATACAGCCTACCTGACAGGACCCTCCCCAAAAATATCAGAACAATATTTTTGCTAAAATAGCACTAAAATCATTTTTCATCAACACAAAACACAAATTGCAAAATTCCACCTAAATCTAAAAGATAAAACTGTGCTGAGTTAAAAAATAAAGCTCTGTGTGTGAATGAGGTCTTGGGGGTCATTCATATGGGCGCCTCGGCCTGTACAGTGTGAATCAGCAACCTATGCTACACCATGGGAATGCAACAGCTGTACGAACACAGTTGCAGTGCCTAATTTGACAGGTGACAGGTGTGTGGGTGTATGGTCCTGAACACAGTGTGCATTAGCGGCTCACTCACCCACACCTGCCAAATTAGGACCTGCGGCTGTGTTCATACAGCCGCTGCCTCCCCAAAGAATAACAGGCAGCTCCAGCGCACAAACAAACCGCTCACTTGTGCTGTATGAGCCAGATAACCTATGTGAATAAGCCCTAATTTTTGTTTTTATTATTTCTTATGCCCCGTACACACGGTCGGATTTTCAGACGGAAAATGTGTGATAGGACCTTTTTATGGGAAATTCCGACCGTGTGTAGGCTCCATCACACATTTTCCATCGGATTTTCCGACACACAAAGTTTGAGAGCTTGCTATAAAATTTACAGACAACAAAATCCGTTGTCGGAATTTCCAATCGTGTGTACACAAATCCGACGCACGAAGTGCCACGCATGCTCAGAATAAATAAAGAGATGAAAGCTATTGGCTACTGCCCTGTTTATAGTCCCGACGTACGTGTTTTACGTCACCGCGTTCAGAATGATCAGATTTTCCGACAACTTTGTGTGACCATGTGTATGCAAGACAAGTTTGAGCCAACATCCGTCGGAAAAAATCCTAGGATTTTGTTGTCGGAATGTCCGCTCAATGTTCGACCGTGTGTACAGGGCATAACAATTTTATTTAAAATTTTTTTAAAAATTGAGCTATTATCATTTTTTACAATTTTTTTTTTCAGCCTTTTTAGGGGAGCTTTCTTGGAATATCAGGGGTCTAAACAGACCCCTGATATCTCACTTTTAAGACAGAGAAAGTGATTTAGGAGGCAGTCCTCAAATTGCTATTTCTGTAGCCTCAGCTGCACAGAATGAATAAGCAGGAATAGATCTGTACAGTGTTCCTGCTCATTCACAACCTGAAGCATAAGAAACACAGTTTACTATGCTTCAGTTATGAATCAACACAGTGAGTGACCAGTACAGATCAATCACTGTGCCTTATTAGCGGCCATGCTTTAACCTCATGCTGCCCTCGTAATGCAAATGTGCAGGGACAGAGGGTGGGCTTTAACGGCCACACGGCAAACATATGCACCTATGGATGGCCTGCATTTCTAGGCACGCTCCTAGCATAGAAACCAAGTCTTCATAAAAATCTCTAGTGGGGATGGGTTCAGGACCAGCCTGAGCTATCCTGCCAGGAAACTGTCACTACAGACAGCCAATCATAACTGGCAAGGGCATTCCCCACCCTGCAGCCGCACATATATAAGGGGCACGGCTGCAGGGCCCCTACAGCTATACCTCTGCTGCTTATGATTGGTTGTGCACAGTGACAGTTTCCTGGCAGGATAACCCAGGTGGGTTCATATATGCCTGAGCTCCTTCCTGGTCTCTAGTCAGGATTGGGCACTGGTGTAATGGGCCCTGATCATGTGATCACTGTTACAGCCAATCACAACAGTCATAAGTAAGTCTGCCCTGTCTCCAGACGTAAAGACCCATTTAAAGTGGAACTAAACTATTATATCAATCGATATTAACTATTTTAATCCTTATCCTGCTGGCCTTAGGATCGGAAAGTACATAATATTTACTAATAATAAAGTGTGGTGCTAATAAATTGCTAGGCAAGTAATAGTGATCTCTGTGAAAGAGTATTTAAAACTTAAAGTGTATACCCATAGAGTGAATGTTACAACATCCCAAAGGATATATAAAAGTAAATAATAGCAGTGAATGCTTAGGTATGTGAAGGAGTGGATGCTTAGTAACAAGCAATGGGTTAATTAAGAAACAATTGTGCATAAGATACCATATTTAAAAAAATCTATATAATACAATAATAATACAAAGTGTCCCAGTATATTGAGTGTGTAGCTCAGTAGAAACGTATTGTCCGTTTGTGCAAACGCTGAAAGGAAAGACGTCCAAAGCCCTAAGAAGGGTAAACATATATAGGTATTGGAAGTCTGTTATTGGAAAGATGCGGTACTTCAAGTGAACCCCACAGCCATCTGGGTGTAGGCCATCTTCATATGCAGTAATTTAAGGGCTGTTTTAAAAATCCTTAAATACAGGTGGATTCTTCACTCATATAGATGTTTTCAACATAGAGAGAGAAAGACAAAAGGATGCCCTTACCAAATAAGGTGGACTCACAGGCCCTTGGCGGTGAGTCAAACGAGCTTGTACCGTCAAGCGGTATAGGGTGGCGATCTGTGAGAAGATTTTGTGTGGAATCCCGTCAGAAGTCCTCAAATGATGTACCAATTTGGGATCAGGAACCTCCAAGGATCGGCTTCGGTCGCCGGTTGATCGTTTCCTCAATGGTCCATCCCATGAGCGAGTGAACAAGGAAAAGAAGAAAACTTCCACATAGTGTAAATCCTTATTTTTCAAAAAAGCGTAATAGCACTTTATTCAGGAATACACTCCGAAAAATTACAAGCGAGGGCAGTAAAAACTCGGTTAAAAATCCAAAATAATAAGAAGAGGCATAAAAAATGGTATAAAAACAGCGCAGTGAGTAGTGGTGGGGTGTAAACATAGGAACCCGACGCGTTTCGCCCTCAAAGGCTTCTGCTGGGGTATGAATAAGCCCCCCACACAACTGCGCTTTATATAATCTTTTTTGAATGGAGTGTAACAGCTGATTAGTGCTGTTACACAGGATGACTTCCGGGTTCGGCAGCGTCACAGGTGACCGACGGTCACATGATGCTTTTGTGGCCAATCGAATCTCAGAAGAGCTGGTCAGGGAGCCAAGCCTCACTTTCACTCTCCAATCAACAAGGCGTCACTCCTATTGGTCTCGGAGGTCACGTGTCAGTCACGTGATGTGCATCCTAGGGAGTGACGATAGGCCGCTCACGGCCTGCGTATCACAGGAGATAGGAAGTGAAAGCTTAACATGCTAGAACATGGAACGCAAACACAGCCGCGGTCCGTAATATTACGATTTTATTTTAGATCCAATTTCATATAATACAATCCGAATCCCGGGAATCCTCAACTACTGTCTCCATGTAAAACTATATGAATTGCACAATAAGTAAATAGCCACTTAAGGATTTTAAATGTGCAAAACAACAAATAAGGATATGTAGCAATGTGGCATTCTTGAGAAATAGTAATGTTAAAGGTGCATAACGAACCAGAATGGTCCAAAAGAATTACAGAATATAGATGAAGAAATATATAGATTATATAGCAGAGACCTATGTAAAATTGTATTTATGTAAAATTGTGTTTTAAGGAACACACAACCTGTATCAGATTAAATTTGAACAGTTCATGTGTCAGGAAACCATTCATGAAAGAAGGATAAAAAATCATTGTTAGCCTAAAAAATGTGCCAAACTAGAGCATGGTCAGCAGTAGGGTCCAAAAAATGATAAAAAGTAATAAATGGAACAATAAATAATAAAAGTGTTGATACTATATGGATGGAGATTGTGTTCCATATCGAATTTCAAAACTTCATTACATCTATGGCTCAGTGGCAGATGAGGTGAAAGTACATGAAGTAAAAAATATATGTATAAATACAGCGGGGAAACAGAGGTAATTTCTAGAGAGATCCTAAATAGTAAAAATCCCTAAAGAAATATTATGTTCTGCAGAATGAAAATAAATACTCGCTAGGTGCTTAATGAGGAGTACTTATGGTCCTCATATGAGTGAGGTTGGGCAAACTGCATGAGGTGGTATTAATAGGGACTTGGTGAGGAGTGCTCATGGTCCTCACACAGATGAGGTTGGATAAACTATATGAGGTGGTGATCGCTAATGAGAGTCGTTTAATGACAGCGTAAAGAGACAATGGAAAATAAGAAAGGTACATGTATCTAGATGATCCAGAGGGGTACCATATGAACCACAGATATTCAGGGACAACCATCGGGGGGATATCAACGCCTAAGATTGATTGATAAAAGCGTTGATATCCCACTCGACATTGAGTCCGTGTGGCACACAGCACCTCATTAGGTGTATCCAAAAGGTTTCAAGTTTGGAGACCCCTCTTATGCTTGGTTCCCCCCTCCAGTGTGGAACGAATTTGTCAATAATTTGGAACTTCGTTCCAGATGGATTCTGGTTGTGGTGATGTAGGTAGTGTTTGGGAACACTATGATTTGTGCGTCCTTTTAATATAGCTGTGATGTGTTCGTTCACTCGTATAGAAAAATTTCGTATAGTTCGTCCTATATACTGCTTACCGCAGGGACAGGTGATAAGGTATATGATGAACTTAGTAGTGCAAGTGGCGAATTGCTTCATCTTATATTCCCTCCCAGTTGAGGATGACACAAAGGTTTCAATTTTGCGGGATTTGCAAGCATTAACTTTGCATACCGTGCATTTCCTGCAGGGGTAGAAGCCTTTGAGGTCAACGAAGAAAGATGGTGTCTTTGGGGGGTCCACTACACCCGGTGCAATCCTACCCCCTATCGATGGTGCACCCTTATAGATCACCCCAGCCTGTTTAGGTAGTAATGGACCCAGTATTCGGTCATTTTTTAATACTTTCCAGTGTTTTGAGATAATACTCTTTATTTGTTTATGTTGGATAGAGTAGTTGGTAAGGAAAGCCCATCTATGTCTATCATCCAAAGGTCTTTTGGGTTGTTCCACCAACAGTGATGAACGATCAATGTGGGCTACTTTCAGAATCTCCTGGTCAATTTGTCCTCCATCGTACCCTTTTTCCTTGAATCTAGACTTGATGGTCTCTGCTTGTCTGTAATAATCTGGCAAAAGGGAACAATTGCGTCTGATTCTCATCAGTTGGCTCCGAGGAACTGATTTCAGCCATGCTGTATGGTGACAGCTCTCAATCGGAATGTATTCGTTACGGTCAGTAACTTTGAAGAAGGTTTTCCTCTCCAATTGGCCGTTGACAGCTGAAATTTCTAAATCTAAGAAATGTATTGTAGAGGAGCTGGCTTCATAAGACAAATGGATGCCCACCTCATTATCATTTAGGGTCGACATGAAATGGTTCAGTGATCCCATGGAGCCTCTCCATAGGAGGAGGATGTCGTCGATGTACCTGGCCCACAGGGCTAGCTGTGGGGGTTTCAGGACACCGACGACATCCTCCTCCCATTTGGCCATGAAGATGTTGGCCAAGCTGGGGGCAAATTTTGCCCCCATAGCTACCCCTTTTGTCTGTAGGTAATAGCGGTTATTGTACCAGAAATAATTTGACTTGGTGGCAAAACGTAGCAAATCCATAATAAACCTCTTTTGGGTCGTGGGGATGTTTTTATCCCTTGACAGGAATAATTCAACTGCTCCTAGGCCTAGTTCATGGGGGATAATAGTGTATAGGGAAGTAACATCTGCAGTTATTAGAATGAGGTAATTGCTGTAGGTAATCTGTTGTAATTTATTGATGGTGTCTCGAGTGTCCTTCAAAAAGGATGGTATCGTTTTCACTATAGGTTGCAAATAGTGATCAATGTATTTCCCTATACGAGATGTTACGGAATTAATCCCACTAATAATTGGGCGACCCGGAGGTTGGGTGATGTTTTTATGTACCTTGGGCAGGTAATACATTATGGGGATGCGAGGAGCCACCGGAACCAAGAAATTTTTTTCTTTTTTGTCTAGTATGCCTAGCTGGAAGCCGGTATCAATCACAAGTCTCTCTGCGAACGGAATGACCTCGTCATCCGCCCGGCGGATAAGGGCGGAGGAATTGTCGTTCTTGATAGAAAAGACTATCAAGCAGAAATGACCAGAATTCTAAGTGACACAGAAACCTATTTGCCCCTTGGATCTAACCCTACTACAGGTTTTAAAAGAACATTAGTGGATCTGATTGATACCGGCTTCCAGCTAGGCATACTAGACAAAAGAGAAAAACATTTCTTGGTTCCGGTGGCTCCTCGCATCCCCATAATGTATTACCTGCCCAAGGTACATAAAAACATCACCCAACCTCCGGGTCGCCCAATTATTAGTGGGATTAATTCCGTAACATCTCGTATAGGGAAATACATTGATCACTATTTGCAACCTATAGTGAAAACGATACCATCCTTTTTGAAGGACACTCGAGACACCATCAATAAATTACAACAGATTACCTACAGCAATGACCTCATTCTAGTAACTGCAGATGTTACTTCCCTATACACTATTATCCCCCATGAACTAGGCCTAGGAGCAGTTGAATTATTCCTGTCAAGGGATAAAAACATCCCCACGACCCAAAAGAGGTTTATTATGGATTTGCTACGTTTTGCCACCAAGTCAAATTATTTCTGGTACAATAACCGCTATTACCTACAGACAAAAGGGGTAGCTATGGGGGCAAAATTTGCCCCCAGCTTGCCCAACATCTTCATGGCCAAATGGGAGGAGGATGTCGTCGGTGTCCTGAAACCCCCACAGCTAGCCCTGTGGGCCAAGTACATCGACGACATCCTCCTCCTATGGAGAGGCTCCATGGGATCACTGAACCATTTCATGTCGACCCTAAATGATAATGAGGTGGGCATCCATTTGTCTTATGAAGCCAGCTCCTCTACAATACATTTCTTAGATTTAGAAATTTCAGCTGTCAACGGCCAATTGGAGACGAAAACCTTCTTCAAAGTTACTGACCGTAACGGATACATTCCGATTGACAGCTGTCACCATACAGCATGGCTGAAATCAGTTCCTCGGAGCCAACTGATGAGAATCAGACGCAATTGTTCCCTTTTGCCAGATTATTACAGACAAGCAGAGACCATCAAGTCTAGATTCAAGGAAAAAGGGTACGATGGAGGACAAATTGACCAGGAGATTCTGAAAGTAGCCCACATTGATCGTTCATCACTGTTGGTGGAACAACCCAAAAGACCTTTGGATGATAGACATAGATGGGCCTTCCTTACCAACTACTCTATCCAACATAAACAAATAAAGAGTATTATCTCAAAACACTGGAAAGTATTAAAAAACGACCGAATACTGGGTCCATTACTACCTAAACAGGCTGGGGTGATCTATAAGGGTGCACCATCGATAGGGGGTAGGATTGCACCGGGTGTAGTGGACCCCCCAAAGACACCATCTTTCTTCCTTGACCTCAAAGGCTTCTACCCCTGCAGGAAATGCACGGTATGCAAAGTTAATGCTTGCAAATCCCGCAAAATTGAAACCTTTGTGTCATCCTCAACTGGGAGGGAATATAAGATGAAGCAATTCGCCACTTGCACTACTAAGTTAATCGTATACCTTATCACCTGTCCCTGCGGTAAGCAGTATATAGGACGAACTATACGCAATTTTTCTATACGAGTGAACGAACACATCACAGCTATATTAAAAGGACGCACAAATCATAGTGTTCCCAAACACTACCTACATCACCACAATCAGAATCCATCTGGAACGAAGTTCCAAATTATTGACAAATTCGTTCCACATTGGAGGGGGGAACCAAGCATAAGAGGGGTCTCCAAACTTGAAACCTTTTGGATACACCTAATGAGGTGCTATGTGCCACACGGACTCAATGTCGAGTGGGATATCAACGCTTTTATCAATCAATCTTAGGCGTTGATATCCCCCCGATGGTTGTCCCTGAATATCTGTGGTTCATATGGTACCCCTCTGGATCATCTAGATACATGTACCTTTCTTATTTTCCATTGTCTCTTTACGCTGTCATTAAACGACTCTCATTAGCGATCACCACCTCATATAGTTTATCCAACCTCATCTGTGTGAGGACCATGAGCACTCCTCACCAAGTCCCTATTAATACCACCTCATGCAGTTTGCCCAACCTCACTCATATGAGGACCATAAGTACTCCTCATTAAGCACCTAGCGAGTATTTATTTTCATTCTGCAGAACATAATATTTCTTTAGGGATTTTTACTATTTAGGATCTCTCTAGAAATTACCTCTGTTTCCCCGCTGTATTTATACATATATTTTTTACTTCATGTACTTTCACCTCATCTGCCACTGAACCATAGATGTAATGAAGTTTTGAAATTCGATATGGAACACAATCTCCATCCATATAGTATCAACACTTTTATTATTTATTGTTCCATTTATTACTTTTTATCATTTTTTGGACCCTACTGCTGACCATGCTCTAGTTTGGCACATTTTTTAGGCTAACAATGATTTTTTATCCTTCTTTCATGAATGGTTTCCTGACACATGAACTGTTCAAATTTAATCTGATACAGGTTGTGTGTTCCTTAAAAACACAATTTTACATAAATACAATTTTACATAGGTCTCTGCTATATAATCTATATATTTCTTCATCTATATTCTGTAATTCTTTTGGACCATTCTGGTTCGTTATGCACCTTTAACATTACTATTTCTCAAGAATGCCACATTGCTACATATCCTTATTTGTTGTTTTGCACATTTAAAATCCTTAAGTGGCTATTTACTTATTGTGCAATTCATATAGTTTTACATGGAGACAGTAGTTGAGGATTCCCGGGATTCGGATTGTATTATATGAAATTGGATCTAAAATAAAATCGTAATATTACGGACCGCGGCTGTGTTTGCGTTCCATGTTCTAGCATGTTAAGCTTTCACTTCCTATCTCCTGTGATACGCAGGCCGTGAGCGGCCTATCGTCACTCCCTAGGATGCACATCACGTGACTGACACGTGACCTCCGAGACCAATAGGAGTGACGCCTTGTTGATTGGAGAGTGAAAGTGAGGCTTGGCTCCCTGACCAGCTCTTCTGAGATTCGATTGGCCACAAAAGCATCATGTGACCGTCGGTCACCTGTGACGCTGCCGAACCCGGAAGTCATCCTGTGTAACAGCGCTAATCAGCTGTTACACTCCATTCAAAAAAGATTATATAAAGCGCAGTTGTGTGGGGGGCTTATTCATACCCCAGCAGAAGCCTTTGAGGGCGAAACGCGTCGGGTTCCTATGTTTACACCCCACCACTACTCACTGCGCTGTTTTTATACCATTTTTTATGCCTCTTCTTATTATTTTGGATTTTTAACCGAGTTTTTACTGCCCTCGCTTGTAATTTTTCGGAGTGTATTCCTGAATAAAGTGCTATTACGCTTTTTTGAAAAATAAGGATTTACACTATGTGGAAGTTTTCTTCTTTTCCTTGTTCACTCGCTCATGGGATGGACCATTGAGGAAACGATCAACCGGCGACCGAAGCCGATCCTTGGAGGTTCCTGATCCCAAATTGGTACATCATTTGAGGACTTCTGACGGGATTCCACACAAAATCTTCTCACAGATCGCCACCCTATACCGCTTGACGGTAAAAGCTCGTTTGACTCACCGCCAAGGGCCTGTGAGTCCACCTTATCTGGTAAGGGCATCCTTTTGTCTTTCTCTCTCTATGTTGAAAACATCTATATGAGTGAAGAATCCACCTGTATTTAAGGATTTTTAAAACAGCCCTTAAATTACTGCATATGAAGATGGCCTACACCCAGATGGCTGTGGGGTTCACTTGAAGTACCGCATCTTTCCAATACCAGACTTCCAATACCTATATATGTTTACCCTTCTTAGGGCTTTGGACGTCTTTCCTTTCAGCGTTTGCACAAACGGACAATACGTTTCTACTGAGCTACACACTCAATATACTGGGACACTTTGTATTATTATTGTATTATATAGATTTTTTTAAATATGGTATCTTATGCACAATTGTTTCTTAATTAACCCATTGCTTGTTACTAAGCATCCACTCCTTCACATACCTAAGCATTCACTGCTATTATTTACTTTTATATATCCTTTGGGATGTTGTAACATTCACTCTATGGGTATACACTTTAAGTTTTAAATACTCTTTCACAGAGATCACTATTACTTGCCTAGCAATTTATTAGCGCCACACTTTATTATTATTTTTACACTTGCAACGGTCAGATTGTTGTGTTGGCTGCTTCATTTCAGTTTACTCCAGGAGTTGGCGCAATTTCTACACCTTCTTTTTACACATAATATTTACTGGTTTTAAAATGTTTTTCAATTTCTTCAGTTACTTTCTGGTTTCTGGCCTAGGCCAAAATTATGTCAAACATGCCAAGAGTTTTCATGGTCATTTTTTATTCTTAAATCAGGAGGGGAAGAGAGGCTCTCAGCCAGGCACACCCTCCTGCCTGCATGCCTTAGTTAAGGGCAGATGGATTCCAGAAAATAAATTGTACATGAATCATCTTTCCTTCCGCAAGATGGCTACAACTAGAAATACTAAAAGGTTAAATTCAACATTCATATATAAAACGCAATCACATGAAATTTATTTAAGAACTGAATAAACAAATTATTTGCTAAGGGCTTGTTCACAGTTCTACACTAACAAATGTGGTTTTCACGCTGTAAATAAACCGACCAGAAACGGGCACTATCAGCAGCAATAGAGTCACTTAGCTCCACTACAGGAATCAGACTTAAGATTAAAATCCCCTATAAGCTTTTCCCAGTAAAAATATTTCAAAAGTGAATGTTCAATATTTTTAAATCTGCTGCTTTCATTAAAGTGGTTCCACCCAAAAAAAAAAAAAAAAAATACTTGAATGTGTCTGAAAAAAAAAAAAAAAAAAAACATTTGGAAATTTTTTTTTTACTCACCTCTAAATGCCTGTTGCTAGGGGGTCCCTCGTAGTCTGCCTCTTTCAGTGCCTGGGCTGGTGACATCACTTCCCCTCGGCACAGGAAGGGCTCAGCTCTGCTCCCTCCCTCTTGTCAATCATCTGGGACCCATTACAGGTCCCAGGTGACTGAGCGGCCAATCACGACACACGGCGCCGCTCGCGCATGCACAGTGGGTGCCCGGCAGTGAAGCCACAGCCCGGCGCCCACAGTTGCAATGCCGGCGCCACTGAACGGAGGAGGAGACGAGCGGGGCTTCGATCCACCGCATCGCTGGACCCTGGGACAGGTAAGTGTCCAATTAAAAGTCAGCAGCTGCAGTATTTGTAGCTGCTGACTTTTTATTTATTTTTTTTTTTAATGGGAACTCCACTTTAAAATAACACCCCATGATCCTGCCATGAAGGTCCTTGTTCAGACACTCTGTTACAGCTTGACAATGCTCTGTCCCGGTCTCACAGTTTTTCTTTTGTGTTGTCAACCTGCCACATGGATTTCTAGTGCCTCTGCAGCAATGCTGGCAGCACTCACACATCAAGTTTTTCCACCCCAAACTCGTTCATCCATGTCTTTATGGACCTTGCTTTGTGCACTGGTCCAAATCATCTGGTGGAGGGGGGATAATGGTGTGGGGTTGACTGGGATGCCATTAAAGTTCATTTGCGTGTAAAGGCAGGCGTCTCAATACTTTTGGTAATATAGTGTATGTGGCATACCTGTGGAAGCTGTAAATCACTTACAGTGATTACCACTGCCTTCCAGGTCCTGTGCGTTGAGCCTGTCCTATCGCTTATTAAACACATTTTGCATTTTCACAATGAATGCAAAGCGTTCTCTGCTTGAACAAGGTGGAAATAACCACCTTGTCTCTCCGCCTTGTCCAGTCAGAGAATGCTTTGCATTCATTGTGAAAATGCAAAGTGTTTTTTTGAATGGTGCCCATGCCAGCAAATGGCCTCCTGTATTCATTATGAAGCAGGGCACTAATAACCTAAGTAGTGCACTAATGATCACATTAGAACATTATGATTATGTGATATATTTTTATCAGTGTATGTGTAATAGATATATATCTCTATCTATATATATATAGATATATATATCTATATATATATAGATATATATATCTATATATATATAGATATATATATCTATATATATATCTATATATATATATATCTATATATATCTATATACACACACATTTTAGTACACTAAGTTAGGTTGTAGTGTTTTCACTTGAATTAATATGTGTATAGCATCGCGACACTATTATAGTTTTTCAAAGTTCCAGCTCTCCAGCTCATTCCTCCCTCTCTGAAAATGATGGTGGGCCTGAACTCTTCTTGCAGCCCACAATGCCTCTCAACAACCCTGGGAGCTATGGACACCAGTGGGATGATGTCACAGCTATAGAGAATTCTCCACCGCTGTTGGCCCCTCCACAAAACAGAGACTAGCCATAGCTTTGTGTTCCGAGTGAGAACATAGAAAAACTTTTTTTTTTTTTAAATGTGTAATTATATGAAGCTATTTATTCAAAAAAGTAACAGGAGATGGTCAGAGCAAAAGGGAAGCATCATTTTAGGCAATCAATTGTGTAGCCTTCCTTCAATTTTAGGCTCATTTAATGTTTGTTAAGAATATGCAGCCTGATTACTGTTCTGCTTAAAGAGGAACTTCGTTCTCCTGTCATTTGGCACAGCAGTTTTCATAATTCTAGTGCATGGCATATCTGTGAATATGCAGGTTTCGGATCTCCATAGCAGTCCATCTTTGCGCATGTGCAGGGGGGACCCGCATGTGCACAAATGTACCGCAGGGCTTTGCCAAAACTTGAAGCACATTGCCGCATGGACAGAATCTAAGAAAGAAATACAGCAGGAGTACTTTGAAGCACAAAAAAATGAATTCAATAAAAATCCAAAACATGACAGGAGGGATGAGGAGAAGGTAGGGCAAAATTAAAGTTAATTTCAAGTGTTACTAAACCCACAACAGCTAAATTAGTGTGTATATGCATTAAAGCATGCTTGTTATACTCACTGTGGAACCTAAGGGGTTAATCCTTTACATTGTGTAAAAAGGCTGTTTCACCCTATCTTCTCTGATTCTCCCCTTCTTCAACTGTCCCCAATCCATCTCCTTATTGTACAGAGTGCCTCAGGGGCACTCTGCACATACTCAGTTGGGTGCGTTTGGCAAGAGAGTTTTTTATTCCTTGGGAGGGTGCAAATAATCAGCACACGGCCATCCAGCACTGTCCAGACAGAGGGTCAGGGAACCTGCAGCCTCATAGGACAGTCAGAAGAGAATGAAAACTATTCCTACAAGCTTTAACCAGACACTGATAGAAGTCACAAGACTGCTATATACTGCTGATGAGAAAAAATATTTAGCAGTTTACATTTACTAAAATAATTGCATTTCCATGTTCTGTGTACTGTGGGAGACCAGATATAGTTAATGCATGGTCCTGGGTTTTGTAACACTTTAAAGGTGAAGGTCTGCTTTAGGGGGCCATTCACACCAAAGTCACAAGTGGCATTTCATTCAGTTCTACTGCTGGCAGCACAGAGTACAGCAGAGGACTGCGTCCCACTACACTGCTTTGAAAAAAACGAATGCATGCAGTGGTGTGAACTGGCCTGCTAGGGAACAAGGCTATTTCCCCTTGTCTTGCATTGGGACTGCACTGGCCAAAGTTACCTAGTGCTGTACAAAAAGACATCTGGTGTGAATGAGCCTTTTTTCCGCAGCAAAACGTTTTGAACCTAAAGACTCAACTATACAGCACATGTTTGCTTCTTAAATGAACTCAAACTGATTCTATGCCAAGACATTACTGGGCAAGTGTACTATGATTAGCATTTGATCATCCTTTAGTGACTATTTTAATGTGTCCTTAGATTATCACCTCGCTGATGCCTAGACAGTGACAGTCTGCTTCATACGAATATAAAAAAACTTGCTGATTCTATTTATTCTCAGCTCTCTAGAACATAGTACTATATCACTTCTTAGAAGCCACAAAGAATGAATAAAGCCTAGAACATCGGTCGAATAACCGTCTGTTTTTTTGGGGGTTTTTTTGCTAGTCTCATATCGAACATGAAGAGGTTACTACACTTACAAAAATTCTCAAACTACAGAATACAGCTTCGGAAGTGATGTAATGTATTGTAATGTATTCTGTTGATTCATAACATGCATGGTCTTGCTCTTCCAATTTTTTGTGGAGGAAAACTGTACTGATTAAACGAAAATTGTACGTTCTGGTATCGTACGAGAAAAATTTTCGTATTTGTCCCTTCGGATAATTTCCGATGAACTATGGTGATCAGCTCTCGAAAGCTGTGTACTAACGATCAGATTATAATACAATTGATTTGAAAGCGGTAGTTTTCTTCCGATTTTCTGATCATGTATAAGGGCCATTTAAAATACCCATTTTTTATGTTTAAAATACGTAACAGCTCAGAGTTGGTCCTAATTCTGGTCAGTTTCCTAATCTGAGAACTGGCAGCAATTCTTTGTTCTTTCAGGGTTAGTTTACCTTTGCCAAAAAACTTGCTAAATAAGATGCATCTGCAGATTAGAACAAACTGTGCAGCTTTGACTAAACTTGAATATTGCCCTTGCTATAGGTGTAAGCTATTTACGTACTTCCCGAAGCCTGACTGGAAAACTCCCAGGACGTTGCTAGGACACTGCTACGTGAGACCCAGTTGTTGCTGCTCACCTTTACCATCACAGGAGTGAGCTCCCAAATACTGAGCTCAGAGCTACTTCATCAGGGGAGATAAACAGCATGTGGGGGGGGTTGAATCAGAAAAAAAGCTGACTGCTGTGATGGAAGAGATGAGCAGTAATATCTAGGTCTTCATTGGCAATTTCCTGGGGATGCTACAGTTAGGCTTCAAGAGAGATGTAAATGGCCTACCCACACCTATAGTAACTATAACTATAGTAAGGGCATTATTCTACTTTAGTCAAAACGACACCATTTGTTTTTATCTACAAACACCCCTTACCTTCATAGGCAGTTTTTGTTTGTAAAGGTGAACTAACCTTTTAAAACTGTAGATTGTTGATGCAGAAGTTATCTAATTGTCTTAGGGGATAATGACGATTTTTTTTTCTTGAATCACCTGCAAACAGAGTTCTGAGGATGCACTTTTAAATGTATTTATTTTTTCTTTTAGTTAAATCTGAACTCCGGGTTATGTGAAAAAAATTACTTTTGCAGCCCCCCAGCACTGCAAGGGTAACGCGCTCATTTAGCCTAGAACAAGACAAGCATACAACCTTTGCAGTGCAGGGGTCCCAATGCATGGGTAATTTGTTTTCACTTACCCTGGAGTTCAGCCCTCGATGGACATGTCTGACTAGCTATGTAACTTTTTTTCCTGGAAAGTCAATAGCAGCAGCTGATTAAGCTAGAACACAGCAGTGTTTATGAATAAGCCATTGAAGGGAGCCAGGAACACTTCATTGTGTGTGATGGTTTCATGATGCAACCCAACATCAGACAGCAAGTACTTCTGAATGCGCAACAAATAATGACATGAAGAGAACAAACAGAATACAAAACCTACATGCAAGATCTAGGTAGAAGGAAACAGACATCTGAAGCTGCTATAAAATTTAGAGGACAGTCTGACATCTGATCAGTCACAGAAAGAGCTCTCATTCCCACTCACAAATATATTATTATTTAGGCTTGACCATGACCAGAGCTGTTCTCCAGGTCCTAGTTTCTGCAGTGACTGAATGAGCAATGGACAACTGTCGTACAATATTTTCTGCTTGGTTGATCTTGCCTACTTCTGAGATTACCCACGACCATGCTTTATTGCAAGATCACCCAAGACCATGACTGATCTTGCTTATTTCTGAGATTACCCAAGACCATGCTTACTTCTAAGATTACCAAAGACCATGGCTAATCTTGTTTTTTTTTTTTTTTTTTTTAGATTACCCAAGACCATGTTTTCTTCTGAGATCACCCAAGACTGAGCATTCTTCTGAGACCACCCAAGACCGAGCTTCCTTCTGAGATCACCCAAGACTGAGCTTCCTTCTGAGATCATCCAAGACCGGGCTTTCTTCTGAGATCACCCAAGACTGAGCTTCCTTCTGAGATCATCCAAGACCGAGCTTTCTTCTGAGATCATCCAAGACTAGAGCTGCACGAGTCTGGCCAAAATGAGAATCATGATATTTTTGCTTAGCATAAAAAGATCACGATTCTCGCGACGTAAAATCTTTCACATTATACCAAAAAAAATGGGCTAACTTTACTGGTTAGTGTTTTTTTTTTTTAATTCATTAAAGTAATTTTTTCCAAAAAAAAATTGCATTTGAAAGACCGCTGCGCAAATACTGTGTGACATAAAATATTGCAACAACCACCATTTTATTCTCTAGGGCAGGGGTCTCAAACTGGTGGCCCTCCAGCTGTTGGGAAACTACAAGTCCCATGAGGCATTGCAAGGCTGACAGTTACAAGCATGACTCCCACAGGCAGAGGCATGATGGGACTTGTAGTTTCGCAACAGCTGGAGGGTCGCCAGTTTGAGACCCCTGCTGTAGGGTGTCTACTAAATATGTGTATATATATATATATATATATATATATATATATATATATATATTTATGTTTGGGGGTTCTAAATAATTTTCTAGCAAAAAAAAAAAATATTTTAACTTGAAACCAACAAATGTCAGAAAAAGGTTTAGTGTTTAAGTGGTTAAATTTTTTTCACTTACACACAAAGACTATTCCATTGACAAATTGTTACAATGTTTATACTTAAGTTCAACTGATAAAGAATGTTTTGATTCTTGGCAGACTGCCCAGTTTTTCTCTTCCTTTCTTTTGGGCTGTGGCTTCCAGAAGAGCAGAGAGAATTCTGCATAGAAAGAATTGTGAAACAGTTTAGTCAAGATCGCAATAACGATTCTTGACGATTAATTGTGCAGCTCTACCCAAGACCGTGCTTTCTTCTGGGATCATCCAAGAGCGTGCTTTCTTCTGAGATCACCCAAGACCGCGCTTTCTTCTGAGATCACCCAAGACCGCGCTTTCTTCTGAGATCAGCCAGGACTATTATTTCTTTTAAAAACACCCAAGACTGTGCCCTCTTCTGAGATCACCTAAGACTGTACTTTCTGCCCTTCTCCTGTCCCTGTGAGGTGGTCTTTGGCTACAGCAAATTAAGTAGAACTCATTAAATAGAGATTGAGTGAACATCCTGATTTTAATATATTTGCACTTTGTTGTCTTGGGTTAGCAACTTACTTTTCGTTCCCAAGAGAAATATGGCTCCTGGCGCTGTTGACTTTTCAAAGAGACAATATTAATCCCCTGGCTTTCATGCTGACCCTCTTGATTTGTTCTTGTTCTTGAGTGACTCAAAATATTGAAGGAACTATGGTTTCCAGAAGGAGGTCAGCAAGGCAGCCCCCAAATTTCTTTTGAGAAAGGTTTAGGTCAGCCATACTTAAAGCGGTAGTAAAGTTTCTATGAAAATATAAAATAAGCCATAATGTATTAGTATGCCCACATACTAGTACATTATGACAAACTTGTTTACAAACAGAGCCCTCTAGCGATGCGCTGTCAAGGCCCTCCCCAGTGCTTCCATCTTCATCTGGTCTTGGTTCTGGGTTTCGCGTCTGCAGGTGCTTGATTGGCCAGGTCGATGTGACGTCACTCCTGCACATGCACATGGGAATCACCTTGTTGCGGCATGCAGAGCGGGTCGTAAATGTGATCTGAGCTGCGCATGTGTGACTCAGATCACATTACCTGCTGACAGGCAGTGGTGACATGTATGACAGAAGAGACCTCTAGGGTCTCTTCTGTTATAAAATTTGAAAGATTATGAGTTTACTACCACTTTGACCAGGGTTCCATGCAGTCCTAGGTTTCATGCAGGTAGGGATTAACTAATCTGTGACCAATTGACCCCTGATTTGATGGTGCCTGCATAGTTCCAGAGCTATTGCCACTCGGCTGAGCCAGCTGCATGATGCCAATGATCTATTTAGCTGTCTGTAAGGGTGACTTTATGACCCCCACTGAACTCCAATAAACTGGTTTTAGGAGGGGTCCACTGAGTGATGAAAATTGTTTCCTCTGGGGCAAAAAGTTTGAGAATCATATTCCCAAGAATTTTCCACATTTGGGATGGGTGAGCGCTGTTCCTAAATCTGCCCTGTAACTCCCTTTCTCCCTACCTGATGTATCAAAAAAACACTCAAACTTTCAAGGTAGGTTTGATTCCAATTGGTGGCTGTGATAACGTAACTCCTTAGCGCTTAACACTTAAGTGGTTCTAAAGGTTTTTTTTTTACCTTAATGCATTAACGTGATCAGCCCCCCTTTATTCTTACTTGAGCCTGATCTCGATCTAGAGCCCAAGAGATCTCTCTCTCCCCTCACTGGACATGGACACCTGTCAATCACAGCCTGCGAAGAAGCAGTGGGGGAGTAGTGTCAAGCCGCACTTTGTGTCGATGGAGTGGCCCCGCATGAGTGCCCCCATAACAAGTGCTATAGGGGCACTCAGAAGGGGGAAGGAGCAAGGAGCACCAGCAGGAGACCCGAGAAGAAGAGGATTGGGACTACTGTGTGCAAAACCATTACACAGAGCATGTAAGTATACCATGATTGGAATGAAAAAAAAAATCACTTTACAATCACTTTAAACTGACCATACACAATCTGAATCTGATTGTAAAATCGCCTTTAGATCTACCAATTACTAGGTAATAAGGGATTGTGTGATTAGATACATTTAGGTTTGTCATATTACATAGTTTTATTACCTGCAAAAGGGTGTGTACAATTAGATTGTAGCATGTATTACCACCCTTAGATGTGTAGGCTTTCTGAAGTTTAACTTTAGCAAACCCCCCTCCTGCCCAGACCAATTTTAAGCTTTTAGTGCTGTCACTCTTTGAATGACAATTGCGTGGTCATACAACACTGTACCCAAATTAAATTTTTATCATTTTTTTTCCCACAAATAGAGCTTTCTTTTGGTGGTATTTGATCACGCCTGGGTTTTTTATTTTTTATTAAACAAATTAAAAAAACGAATAAAAAAAAAAAAAATACAAAAAACAGTTTTATATTTTTTTAATGAATTTTGCAAACCGGTATTTTTCTCCTTCATTGATGTACACTGATGAAGCTACACTGATGGGCAACGATAGGCTGCATTGATGGGCACTGATAAGGTGGCACTGGTGGGCACTGATAAGGCGGCACTGGTGGGCACTGATGAGGCGGCACTGGTGGGCACTGATGAGGCGGCACTGGTGGGCACTGATGAGGCGCCACTGGTGGGCACTGATGAGGCGCCACTGGTGGGCACTAATAGGCAGCACTGGTGGGCATTGATGAGATGGCACTGGTGGGCACTGATAGGTGGCATTGGTGGGCACTGAGGTGGCACTGAAAAACACTAATAGGTGGCACTGATAGCTGGCAGAGATGGGCACTGATGGGTGGCAGTGATGGGCACTGATCAGCACTGGTAGGTGACACTGATAGGCAGCACTGATGAGGTACTAATTGGCACCACTGGTGGGCATTGATAGGTGGCATTCATGGGCATTGATAGGTGACACTAATTGCTGGCACTTATGTACTGGTGGGCACTGATTGGTGGCACTGGCAGGCGGTACTGGTGGGCACATATATGAGGTGGCTTCGCCTCTTCCTCTTCGGGACCGATGTCCCTTCAACAGAAGACGGTGATCGGCTTTTTTTTCTTCTCACGCTGTCAGCATGAGAAGAAAAAAAAAAAAAGACGATTACCGATCTTCTGTTTACATCACGTGATCAGCTGTGATTGGCTGACAGCTGATCACATGGTAAGGGGTCGGGATCCCGATCTGTGATCACCCAAGTCTCAATTATTCGGGTGATCACAGCACGCGCCGCTCGCGCCCTTCAGGGGGCGTGGCCAGCATGCAAAGGGGAGAACGTCTATTGACGGTCTCCCGGCAAAGCAGATCTGCGCTGTAGCCGTCATTCATCTATAGTGCGGATATGAACAAGTTAGATGAAGGTAGCTTTGGCTTTAAAAAAAATACATTACACACGCTTATATTTATTATATACACACACACATGTACATATTATATAATTACTGTATATCCCAAATGTCACTTCTTTGCAAACAATGTCCATTTTATACCCAATTTGTGCACTGACCTCCTTCAGATATTGAATTTTCTGCTTGTGTAATTTGCTTAGTGCCTTTTTTCAAAGGAGTGCACAGACCAGAAAATCTAATTATAGGTATCCCCTGCAGCAGGACCTCTCGGCTGAAGGGATGCAGATGGTGCTCCACTTCTTAGGTGGTGACGATGAAGGCATAGTCATTTAGAGAGAAGTCATAAGACAGAACTAAATAAGAAATTTATCTACAGAAAGAAAAAAAAAGGTATTTTGTTTTCTTTTTAAATTAAATATAGTGTAAGGACTTTGTATTGTAAAGCATAAAATAATAAAAAAAAAAACTTGACAAAACTATTGTGAGAGTTAACAGAAATCTAAATTTAGAACAGCTGATACATGGAACAACAAGCATATCCAGGAACTGGGAAAAATTAGGCAGCGCCCAACCCAAAGGTTTGTCACATCATCTTACATTTCTGTCTGGAAACAGTTATGTATGGTAGAAGTGTTTCCACTAAGGGTTAATGTAAAAGTACAGTACAGCTGGAGGATCCCTAACTAATGATCTCATCACCACCAAATCATGAGTCTATTTTTCCCGTCTGGCTGATGTCAGGACAGCCATCGCTAGGAGTGGCACCCACCATCGTGTAGGAAATTGATGCTGAACAAGAATCCATGGCGGCTGTAAACCGCCAACTGTTGAGAAGTGCATCTAGTAGCTTCATCGTGTCATATGTCCTTCCTCACTCCTGCTGGCGTATATAATAACAGTCCACAACCACTTACAAACCTCGGACACACGAGCAGAGCCTGTCAAACTGGAAAAGCAGATGGCAAAGGCTGATCAAGACAGGCAGAGGAAATATGGAGGGGGCAGCTCTGAGAATTCAAAGGATATGCTAGCAGGAGCTACAGTAGGCCATCTTGGTGCCCTGACATTAGAATACGGGAAGTTCATTACAATAGTTTGACCACAATGCTTCACACTACAAATATACAGCACCCAAAGAAACAGTCCTGCGGGTTATTTTTTATAAAAAAAACATTTAGATTTAGGGCCAGTTCACACCACATGCAGTTCAGTGAGTTTTTGTTCTGCATCAAAAACGCATGGAAAGTAGTTTATATGGTTTGCAATGGCATAGTTCACACCAGTGCGGTCAGTTCCAGGGCTTTTCAGTTCCAGAAAAAAAAAGTAGAACATGCTGCATTTTACCTGCACTTGGAACGCAGTAAAAATGCATCAAAAACACACTAGAACGCATAAAAATGCATTAGAACCACACTGGACTCTAGTATAGTGAAAAAAAAAGCACCTGGAATGCATCCAGAAACGCACCAAAACCGCACTAAAAACGTATCCGGAACGGTATGGAGTGCGTTTTGGTGGTGTGAACCAGCCCTTCAAGCGGTTCTCCAGTCCCCATAATTGTTTTTTTTTTTTTTTAAACGCTCCCCTGTGATTGTTATTTTTATATTTATTTATATTTAGATTAGACTACATTTACAACTATATGTACAGTGGGGACGGAAAGTATTCAGACCCCCCTTACATTTTTCACTCTTTGTTATATTGCAGCCATTTGCTAAAATCATTTAAGTTCATTTTTTTTCTTCATTAATGTACATACAGCACCCCATATTGACAGAAAAACACAGAATTGTTGACATTTTTGCAGATTTAATAAAAAAGAAAAACTGAAATATCACATGGTCCTAAGTATTCAGACCCTTTGCTGTGACACTCATATATTTAACTCAGGTGCTGTCCATTTCTTCTGATCATCCTTGAGATGGTTAAACACCTTCATTTGAGTCCAGCTGTATTTGATTATACTGATTGAACTTGATTAGGAAAGCCACACACCTGTCTATATAAGACCTTACAGCTCACAGTGCATGTCAGAGCAAATGAGAATCATGAGGTCAAAGGAACTGCCTGAAGAGCTCAGAGACAGAATTGTGGCAAGGCACAGATCTGGCCAAGGTTACAAAAAAATTTCTGCTGCACTTAAGGTTCCTAAGAGCACAGTGGCCTCCATAATCCTTAAATGGAAGACATTTGGGACGACCAGAACCCTTCCTAGAGCTGGCCGTCCGGCCAAACTGAGCTATCGGGGGAGAAGAGCCTTGGTGAGAGAGGTAAATAAGAACCCAAAGATCACTGTGGCTGAGCTCCAGAGATGCAGTCGGGAGATGGGAGAAAGTTGTAGAAAGTCAACCATCACTGCAGCCCTCCACCAGTCGGGGCTTTATAGCAGAGTGGCCCGACGGAAGCCTCTCCTCAGTGCAAGACACATGAAAGCCTGTGTGGAGTTTTCTAAAAAAACACCAGAAGGACTCCAAGATGGTGAGAAATAAGATTCTTTGGTCTGATGAGACCAAGATAGAACTTTTTGGCCTTAATTCTAAGCGGTATGTGTGGAGAAAACCAGGCACTGCTCATTACCTGTCCAATACAGTCCCAACAGTGAAGCATGGGGGTGTATTTCAGCTGCAGGGACAGGACGACTGGTTGCAATCGAGGGAAAGATGAATGCGACCAAGTACAGAGATATCCTGGACGAAAACCTTCCCCAGAGTGCTCAGGACCTCAGACTGGGCCGAAGGTTTACCTTCCAACAAGACAATGACCCTAAGCACACAGCTAAAATAAGGAAGGAGTGGCTTCACAGCAACTCCGTGACTGTTCTTGAATGGCCCAGCCAGAGCCCTGACTTAAACCCAATTGAGCATCTCTGGAGAGACCTAAAAATGGCTGTCCACCAACATTTACCATCCAACCTGACAGAACTGGAGAGGATCTGCAAGGAGGAATGGCAGAGGATCCCCAAATCCAGGTGTGAAAAACTTGTTGCATCTTTCCCAAAAAGACTCATGGCTGTATTAGATCAAAAGGGTACTTCTACTAAATACTGAGCAAAGGGTCTGAATACTTAGGACCATGTGATATTTCAGTTTTTCTTTTTAATAAATCTGCAAATATGTCAACAATTCTGTGTTTTTCTGTCAATATGGGGTGCTGTGTGTACATTAATGAGGAAAAAAATGAACTTAAATGATTTTAGCAAATGGCTGCAATATAACAAAGAGTGAAAAATGTAAGGGGGTCTGAATACTTTCCGTCCCCACTGTATGAAGATTATTGTTAAATCTTTACCTGATCTTGGAAGCAGGCAGGGGCCATCTCTGCTGTGAGCATCTGAAGCCCGCTTGTGTCTATTTCCAGGATTCAGTGCAGCTGGCTACCCAGCATGCAACTCCCGATTTCGCGCTTGCGCAAGTAATAACACTGCACGGCGCAGTTTGTCCAGAACAGGTTGCCTTAGTAATGGCGGTGCCGGGGCGGAAGTACCCGCTCTTTGTTAGGGCAACCAACCTGTCAATCACATTCCAACCCAGAAAATGGCGGGCGCCTACTGCCATCTAGCATCGCGTCAATTCCGATTTTGAAATGACGCGATGTTAAATACGGAGGGCACCCATTGACTCCTGGCATTGATTACACTGGTATACCAGGAACCAAAGGGAAAAAGGAAAAGACGCACCTCGCCGCACTAAGGCTGGACGGAAGTGGAACGAATTTACCAAACAAAAAGGATGCACTCTCCAAAAAAAATGGCGAAGGCATCGGCAACAAATTCAGCAAATTCAATATCAACAAATTCAGCCAAAGACGTAAATTAGGAAGGAACTCAGGTTTAAGATGGACACATTCAAAAAATAGCAAACATCTAGTTGTTCTGTACAAATTAGATTCATATATATATATATATATATATATATATATATATATATATATATATATATATACACATACATGTGTGTGTATATGTATATATATTATATATGTGTGTGTATGTATCAAAGAAGAAGTATACTTATAGTGTCAATTAGGTATAATTGGTGGTGACACCTGTGTGGTTACACCCTGTGTGGGTATTTAGATGTGATCTTGTGTAGTCAACATTTCACTTAGCCTTCATTCACGTTGACTGCAGCTTTGAAATCAGGCAACTTCATTTGAAATCACACGATTTCAAGGCCACATGACAGTGAAACTTTTGGGTGCGAATTCAAAGACGTGCACCTTCGTGCACAGATGTCTATGCAAGTCGCACCCGAAATCGCCAAAAGTAGTTCAGGGAATTACTTTTTCAAATCGATGCAGCACTGCAAAGTCAGCGTCGCACTGATTTGAACAGTGCGATTGCTGGCAATAGGAAGCGACTTGTCATGCGATTTGACCTGTGAAATCGCATGACAAGTCGTTTCAATGTGAATAAGGGCTTACAGCTTGGTGAAGAGCAGAGATGCTTGAAACTTTGCAGTCGCTACATTGATTGTAGCTTTATGAAGACTCCACTTTAAAGTAAAGGATTTTGCATATTGGAGATTGTATATTTCATTGATACGTTTATTGATGGATGATTGGGAGCCCACTATTGATACAATCTCCATGACTCACCCTCTATGTGTTTGTATATATATATATATATATATATATATATATATATATATATATATATATATATATATATATATATATATATACACACACACATATAAATTATATATGTTTACTGTATCTGTCAGCAACAATCACTTTGAAGCCACAAAGAAAGCAAGACAATCAGATAATGTAATTTCATTAACCCACAGATCCTCTTTACAACCGTTAAGCCTCTTATATAGAGAAGCATAAGCCTCTTGACTTCTCAAAAGTGTAATAAAGAAACGGACCAATGAAACTTGGAATCTTACAATAAGTGTGGGTTTTGGCAAGCTGCCCCCATAAGTCCAAATTATATATATTTACGGAATAGGTTTTTGCGGTTCGTTTCTGTGGGTGAGATTTATGAAAATCTACAATGAACTCTGGAAAAGGAGGGGAGTAGTAGCCAATTTAATATTGTCGGTTCCATTTATTAGTCTGTGTTCCAATAGCTATATTTTTCCAAGACAGTCCTAAATTTTGATGTGTACGTGCCAGAGGGTATTAAAGGTGAACTCTATGCAAATTTAAGAAGACATAAATGAATGCAGCTCTGTAACCACTGAAAGCTTATTCACAGCAGTGGTTGCACATTGTAGCAAAGCATTTTTACCCCACAATGCTAGCTCAGTGATAGGGTTTCTTTTCCAGTGTGTAATGTATGATGTTATGTGATCATATCACTGCCTTTGTTTTGGTAGTTAGCATATATACCTCAAAGAAAGCTAGCAAGTCTGATATTGTGTTCTCATGAAAATAAGCCCCACCCCGAAAATAAGACCTAGCGTGATTGTCAGGGATGGCTCCAATATAAGCCCTACACCAAAAATAAGCCTTAGTTAAAATCCTTGTAAAAATACGTAATTTGTTTTGTAAAAAGATTATATAATGTGCAGTGTCTCCTTTTGAAACTTTATTGTGGAAAATACCTTATTTACAGCGCCGCTGGGTCCTCACGTGACCTTCCAGAGATCTTCTCCTCTCCTCCCAGCTGACGTCAGCGGCCCCTCCCTCTGCAATGCTCAAAGTGGGGCTGAAGTCAGCGGGGATCTCATCCCCTCCCCTCTGCAGTATTCAAAGCGGGGAAGAAGAGCTCCAGAGGGTCATGTGAGCGCCCAGTGGTGCTGTAAATAAGGTATTTTCCACAATAAAGTTACACAAGGAGACATAGTGCACATTATATAATCTTTTTACAAAACGGATTACATAATTTTACAATGACTTTAACTAAGGTTTATTTCTGGGATTACAGAATGTCATAATGCTGACTCCTGAGCTGACAAGGGGAGAGGGGGAGAGAGGGTAGAGACAGAGAACACAAGAACTTTATTTAAAACATTTTATTGTTTTATTCCAGGTTTTTTAGAACATAGAGAAGCACTGTGCTGTCTATAATGCTTTAACCACTTCAGCCCAGGAAGGATTTAACCCCTTCCTGACCAGGCCATTTTTTGCGATACGGCGCTGCGTCGCTTTAACTGACAATTGCGTGGTCGTGCGATGTGGTACCCAAACAAAATTGACGTTCTTTATTTCCCCACAAATAGTTTTCTTTTGGTGGTATTTGATCACCTCTGCGGTTATTTTTTGCGCTATAAACAAAAAAAGAGTGACGATTTTGAAAAAAAAAAAGCAATATTTTTTTTCTTTTTGCTCTAATAAATATCCCAAAAAAAAAATTAAAAAAAAAAACAAATTTCTTCCTCAGTTTATGCCGATATGTATTCTTCTACATATTTTTGGTATAAAAAAAATATGCGTAAATTGATTGGTTTGCGCAAAAGTTATAGCATCTACAAAATAGGGGATAGATTAATGGCATTTTTATTATTATTATTTTTTTTTTTTTTTTTACTAGTAACGGCGGTGATCAGCGATTTTTAATTGAGACTGTGACATTGCGGCAGACAGATTGGACACTTCTGACATGTTTTGCGACCACTGACATTTATACAGGGATCATAGCTAAAACTAGCCACTGATTACCGTATAAATGTCACTGGCAGGGAAGACGTTAACACTAGGGGACGACCAAGGGGTTAAATGTGTGTCCTAAGGAGTGTTTCTAACAGTGGGGGGGATGGGACTGCCGATCGTTGTTCCTAAGCAGTAGAAACAACAGATCAGTTTCCTCACCCCTGACAGAACGGAGATCTGTCTGTTTACATTGACAGATCTCCGTTCTGGCTTTCTCAGGAGCCCTGCGCATTGGCTCCTATGTCATGTGGCAGGCGCACGCACAAAAGCGCCTGCTGTACAGCTAAGGCGATTCAGAGGAGTGCCATTCTGCCGGCCAGTCGGCAAGGGTTTAAAGGATCAGGATATATATTTTTTTTTTTCAGAAGATGACATGACTGTATTTGAATAAATGTAGATTATTGTACATGCTGTAAATAAATAGGACCTCCCCTGAAAATAAGCCTTAGTGTGTTTTTTTGCAGCCAAAAGTTTTCAGCTTATTTTTCGGGGGAAAGCCAAAACTGTTTTTCATAATACATTTTTTATACATTTTTAAAGTCCTGACGAAGGAGGATTCTCTGGCCGCCGAAACATGTTGGCTATCTTCAGGGTGGATTTGATTTAAATCATAATTTTTAAAGAGAAACTGTCATCTCTGTCCCGCAGCGGCTCCTCCTCTGACCCGCTGTTGATTCACCGATAGTCCCATACACTTTAATGGGACAGCTGGTGTTGCGGCACTGACACAAAAAGGTAAGGGACGTGGCAGCAGCAGGAGAGTGGATGCCGCGCTGCCATGATGGATCTGAAATGACAAGTGCTCTTTAAATGTAAGGACTTATTCTTGCTGGTAGTTAGCATTTAATCTATCTTTAATATTTGCAAACAAAAAGAAGGTTTCCTATTTAGAATAAGCTGTCAGGTTAGTAAAACAGCGATATCAGAACCGATTAAATCATACAGTTTGTAGTGTACATAGATTTGCAAAACAATGGGATAAAGGAATATTCCCGAACTTTGTTTTATCTCATGGTTACTGTGAAATTGTATGAATGCATCAATGCAGTGCACGTTATCTCAGCTTGCAGAGCATGGATTCATTGAATGAGTTTACCAAAACTGTAAATATTGCAGAATATACAGCCTCATTCTACATAACTAAGGTCCATTTCATGCTGAATAAACAAAATTATTAATGTAGCTTAATAGAAAACTATCTTCAGATATATTTTTACTCCAAGAGCATTTTATTAAAATAAATTTGATATAAAAAAAATAGTTTTTAAATAAAAAAAAAATCTGATTTAATTAAAAAAAAAAAAAAATAACCGCATTTTTATCCACCCTGGCCATCTCTTTACCTATAGTGGATACAATAAAATTTGGTCTCTCAAGACGATTGTTAGCCACTTTTCTTCTTTTGTAAGACATAAATTTCTCAAATTTGCCCTCATCTTTTGGGGGATCCCGATTTTGTACAGAGTTGCCGAATCGAACCCATTCAACTAAAGGCTGGTTTCTCATTACTAAAAAAGGATCAGTGTCTAGCGTCTCATTTCCACTTTTCACTAAAGTTTTTTTGCCATTTGTGTCTCCATTGGAAAGAGTTACCTCTAAATTTTCCCACATGAGTATCGTCACTAAATTAAAAGTGGGGGGAAATCCAAAATTTTTGAGTTGTCACCAAAACAAGGTGGAGGTAAATTATCCAATGGAGCCAAATGTTCTAGTGAAAGCTGTTTAACATCCCAACTAACTTCAAGAAGGCATTGTTTCCCCAATTAAAGGAAGAACACCATTCCTTTCCAAAAGTGTACAATGACCTCACATTTATTAAAAGTGTTGACTTTATTAACACCTCTCCTCTTTAAACACGCTACACAGTTACAGGACATATCCTCAGTCAAGCCAATCACAACTATTTTTACAATAATTAGGGCAAGGGTATTGGGGGCAATACATTTCTTTGAAGGGACTTAAAGCCCCACTTAAAATGTCAATTAAAATATTTTTATGAAAGGAAAAGTACTGTACATATCATTCCTAGAGAATAAGGAAGCGTAAAGTCTGCCAGTGCATATGTTCCAAATAACATAGTGTTCCTGGTATTTATAAGCACAGTCACAGCGTCTCCAGGAATGAACGGAATATTTTCCCATAGTTACAGTACTTGTACAACAAAGCCGCTCTACATCTTGACTTTATTTTTACTTCCCACAGCCTCGTAGCATGCCTTCCGTGAATCTTAATATTTCGAAAACAAAGTCAATTGCTTATTCTACAGTGTCATGAGATAACAATGTACCTTGGCACAACTGTGGTAGGACTGACTAGAGTGCAAAAAGGAGTGCATGTGCCTGGTCCTACTTTTTTTTAAGAGGTCAAAACTGAGATGGTGGCAGTGGGCCTGTGTGTTAGATCATAAGTTGCGCCCCTTCCCCAAGTCTACCCTACACATGTCTATGCTATGGGCACATACACACTGGATACTTGCCAGAACCAGTGAACCTGATGCTAATCATCCGCATCCAGGTTCGGGCAGAGGCACCGATTACATGAAACCATTCATGGAAGTGGTGTCGTTCGACGGCCTGTGATCTGCACCCATTTCAAACCTGTGTCCCCCATATCGGAGGCCTCTAGACTGCATAATGTCACTTTTATTATTTGGAATCATTTGTCGGAATTGGTGAAGAAAAGCATATTACGTGCGTACTTCATCAAAGCATTGTCTGCACTGCACCCACCTACTTCAGAAGGCAGGTGTAGCTTGTTATTGGTGGGTCTTCTTTGAGGTGCAGCCGCAACTGACAGGAGTGGCTGTTGCTCAAAGGATGGCATCACAACAAGGAGAGCTTTCTGATTTGAATCCTTAATGTATGCTGTGAGAGCACAGGGTACCCCCTCCCCAATGGGGCCTATGTACACTTCATACATTAGGGACACCCCAGTGGTGGGTGACATGGTGGTATAGATTCTTCCATTGCTGCACAATGAGTACATTGGAGTGCACAGAGGGTGTGCCAGGGCACACCCTAATCACCCCCGTGCTGCATAGATTCCCCTAGTGCCCGGGCCCGTGTCATTTACCGACCACTTCCTTTTCTGAATGAGCACAGTGAGTGACTGATACAGGTCACTCACTGTGTTCATTCATAACTGAAGCCTAGTAAACTGTGTTAACTAGGCTTCAGAATGTGAATGAACAGGAAGAAGTCACTCAGTGCAGAGCATTTCCCATTCCTTCACTGTCCAGTGCAGCGAATGCTGCAGAGAAAGGGGATGGGGAATCTCTGTCACAAAAGTGAGACATCAGGGGTCCGTTTAGAACCCCGATATTTCACCAAAGCCCCCAGTGGGGCTCCCAAAAGAATTGTAAATGAAAATAACAATTAAAAAAAAAACCTACTGACACTGCCCAGCTGTCCTCAATCTCTGCCTTACTGACACCGTCCAGGTTTTAATACATTTTAAAATGTTTGTTTGTTTGTCTATCTATCCATATATACACACACGCATGTGTGTTTGAGCTTTGGGGTGCACACCCTAATGCCATAGTCTGCACACTACAATGAATGAGTAGTCATTGTTTATACTACACTATAAGCATTTATCCAAGGTCACAGATCTTTCTGAAGTCTATCGGAAGGAAGCCAATAAACTATATGGCTACACTCGCATCTCTGCACTCCATGCATCAAAAATCATCCCTATGAAAGATGCATGCGGTTGCAGCATGGTGGTTCAGCCTTTTTAGGGTGAAAACAAGCAGCAAGAAGGCAACATAGGTAGCATATGCACTTTGAGGACATCATTTGTAATAGGCCCCCAAAGCATGTCAACACAGTATGTCAACAATGTACCGGATTCTTCAACACACCACAACACATAGATGCGATGTGGTGTACTGTGTTAGCCAAAAATGGGTCAGGTAAGCTTTCTACAGTGTTCTACAGCAACAGAAAATTTAGACCTTATTCACACCAGTATACTTGAGCGTATGCCTGTGCCAGGACTATGTTCTGTGCATCCCCGTGCAGGCAGTCCCACCTATGTCAAATGGGATGAAGCAGCTGCACGGACAAAACTGCTGTTCCCAATCTGACAGCCGTATGAGTGTGTCCCCGAACGCACATTGTCTGCAATCGGGTATACGCACCTGCACCCAAGGGGTTGGCAACTGACATGAATAGGACTGCCTGCACGGGGAGGAACAGAACAACAGTGCATCCCTGTGTGAGCAGAAGTACGTCTTAGTGAACAAGGACTAAAAAACTGAGACAACACCAGTTGTGGGCAGATGTGCACCCATAGGTGTGAATTGGTGCACATCTTTCCACAAGGATAGAAATGCAGATGCTACTATTGCTGCTGACTTATTTTCTACAAAATAATTCAAGAACCATTTGCCACAATATTGATCTTATTTTCCCAAAACCAACACATCACGGTCCTGGAACAGAATGCAGCTTCCATATTTATTTCCTCACAGGTTCTCTTTAAAAAGAGTTTGCTGGCTCACTGACTGGTTACCTTCCGATTTTAACATTCATATGTCCAGCACTGGCATACATAACAGGAACATAAACAGGTTTGTACAGTTATTTGATACTGGATTCAATATAAAAGCTAAGACGTCTATTTAACAAAAAAAAAAAAAAAAAAAAAAAAAAGGATGAAATCTATATCTTGATTTTTCTTAACAGGAAATACTGATTTTGACCGTTTTGTCCTTTTAAAATGTGGTTTGTGGCCATTTCTCTGTGCGCTTTCACCATATTTTGACAGATTCAAAAAATTACCAACAAAATATTGTCTGTACAAATGTTGCTAACCGATAAAGACTTTCTGTTCAATTTTACTTTGTAAATTCCCCCATGAATGTCAGCTGGCCTCCATCTTTACTAGGTAGGGATAATAAAGAAAATACTAAAGAGGCTCATTTTTGAAAAGACAATGGGGGTTATTTACTAAAGGCAAATCCACTTTGCCCTACAAGTGCACTTGGAAGTGCAGTTGCTTTAAATCTGAGGGGTAGATCTGAAATGAGGGGAAGCTCTGCCGATTTTATCATCCAATCAATGTGCAAGCTAAAATGCTGTTTTTTATTTTCTTTGCATGCCCCCCTCGGATCTACAGCGACTGCACTTTCAAGTGCACTTTCAGTGCAAAGTGGATTTGGCTTTCGTAAATAACCCCCAGTGTGGGGCTGTGCTCTACTCCAGTCTGTCTACTTTTCCATATAAATTCGCTGCACTTGGAAAAAGTCCTTTATAAACCAGTGAACTGGTATAACAATGGGTCAGTTATGGAGCAACAACAGTTAATTTCATGAACATTCATAATTAGGCCGTCAAAGCAGAACTCAAGCCATACCTTCCATTTTGCACAGTTGTAGATGTTCTTCTTTACTGAAATTGCCTACTTTGATTTAAATGCACACGGTAAGCATCTCACAGTGTTCATTAGAAGCTGCAGAATATCAGATAGGGCTGATGTCATTTCCTGACTGGAGGACATTCCCATCCCTGGCTCACTTTTTTCATTCATTGGATTTTACTTCTTTTCGTTATTGAAGGTTAGCATCACATGCAGATGCCACCATAGCACCCTGTTAGGCCCTCCTCCCACCAACCTATGATCTGCCTGCAACATATAGAGCAGCGTTTCTCAACCAAATCCCAAAGTACTCCAATCTAAAATGTAACAAACATAAATGGTACTTATCGAAGGCAAATTTGAACCTGGGACAATGCCTTGAGGAAATGAAAGCAGAACAGGCAATTTTTTTTGTTCCTATGTTCCACGCACAGCATAGATTAATTGCTCATTTTTGTATAGGGGTTTGGAGAGGGGAAATATACTCCTCTAACCCTGCCATCCTCCCAGCACAAGACCGGTTCCAGCCCCCTCCCAGCAGTCTAGTGCAGTGGCCTGTTCCTGACATCATCACGCCCATAGACCTGGTCTGAACGTGAGTATGTCAGGAACGGTCCATCACTGAATTGTGGCGGAAGGGCAGGTTGGATCAGGTGAGTATAAGGTGATCGCCCCTTGACAAAACATGCAGTTAACCCATGCAGTGCAGACACAGCCCCACTACATGGGAACAGAAAAAGATTGCCTGGTGATTTGCTTTAACGTCACATCAAAAGCCATCATATAAATGGGTAGTACTCAGAATGGTTAGGGGTGGAAAGTGTGGTTCCCCAGGGCTCTGCCCTGGGACCAATCCTATTTCATTTATTCATAAACGATCTGGAGGATGGGATAAACAGCTCAATCTCAGCATTTGCGGACGATACTAAGCTAAGCAGGGCAATAACTTCTCTGTAGGATGTGGAAATCTTGCAAGATGATCTGAACAAATTAATGGGGTGGGCAACTACATGGCAAATGAGGTTCAATGTATAAAAAAAATGTAAAGTAATGCATTTGGGTGGCAAAAATATGATTGCAATCTACTCACTAGGGGGAGAACCTCTGGGGAATGTAGAATGAAAAAGGACCTGGGGGTCCTAGTAGATGATAGGCTCAGCAATGGCATGCAATGCCAACAGAATATGGGCATGCAATAAAAAGGGGATTAACGCCAGAGATAAAACAATAATTCTCCCACTCTACAAGAAACTGGTCCAGCCATATCTGGAGTATGCTGTCCAGTTCTGGGCACCAGTCCTCAGGAAGGGTGCGCTGGAACTGGAGAGAGTCCAGAGAAGGGCAACAAAACTAATAAAGGGTCTAGAGGATCTTAGTTATGAGGAAAGGTTAAGATCACTGAACTTAATTCTCTCTGGAGAGGAGACGCTTTATAGCGTACTGGTGACCCCACAAAGCCTTAGGGATAAGGCTTTTCAGCGAAAGGGAATTTTACAAGACACGCGGCCATTCACTAAAATTAGAAAAAAAGAATTTTAGCCTTAAACTGCGTAGAGTTATTTACTGGAAGAGCGGCTAGGATGTGGAATTCTGAAACCCGTGGTTTCAGCGGGGAGCATCGATAATTTCAAAAACTATTAGATGAGCACCTGAACGATCACAACATACAGGGATATACAATGAAATACTGACATACACATATAGGTTGGACTTGATGGACTTGTGTCTTTTTTCAACCTCATCTACTATGTAACTAATCCCCCATCATGTTAGTGGCTTCCCCACCACATCAGAGTCCCTCCTAAAAGTCAGATCCCCCCACCTCTCTTCATATCAGATTCTCCCATCCCGAGTTTTCTTATAACAAAGTCCCCCAAAATTGCAGAGCCCTCCCCATCATATATAATCAAATATATAAACTCGCACTGATGGTGTGAAGAAATTTAAAAAAAAATTTAAATGGGTGGTAAAAAAATTGGTGGTAAAAAATGGGTGATAAAAAATGATTGAATTAAGCCGCTATACACAAAGTGCTAGACACTTGAACATAGTGGTAAAATATATAAATACAGTGCTCACAAACGAAAACCCATAATAAGTGATAACAAAAAACATAAAGTCCATACAAAACTATGAAGGTGCTTCACAAATAGTGTGTAAAAATGCAGGGAATGCTTCACATCTGGTGTGCAGAAAGTGCAGAGAAAATGTTGCAGGAAATTTTTCAGGTATACCAAGACACCCCCACATGTGTCCCCACTCACCAAATCACAATGACACCCCATCATAGTTCCCATCTTTTGCCTCCAGCAGCGCAGCAGAGGGTAGGAGGTGCAGCAGGTCTGGAGGAGCCAGACCTCCATCTACTTCTGAATGCTGGGGTTGGCCCTGCATGCCACCTGCCCTGGACCAGCATTATGAGTTGCTATGATGTGGGTGGGTGGGCAGGCCAGCAACACTATAGCGAATGATGCTGTTTTAGGGCAAACTGGGTCCTGTTGCATCACACTGGGTAAGCCCAAACGGCACCCTGGTTAATAAATACTGGCACAGAGAAGCAAGAGACCTAACAGCGTTTTCACGGTGTCCAAAATAAGGTATATAATGAACACAGGAAGATTTTATTTGAAAAAGTCATTAGAATGTTGAAGACGGGGGAAATAAGAAACCAGTCAAAACATAAGCACTTCAGTTTTAAAAGCGGAGTTCAGTCTGGGAAAAAAAAAAAAAAATTAAAAGTCAGCAGTTGCAAATACTGTAGCTGCTGACTATTAAATAGGACGTTTACCTGTCCTGGGAGCCCGCAATGTCAGCACACGAAGCCGACCCATCCCTCGGCTCTGGGTGCAGGCGCCGGCATCCTTACTAAGGGAAACAGGAAGTGAAGCCTTGTGGCTTCACAGCCTGGTTCCTACTGTGCATGCACAAGTCGTGCTGCGCATTCTGAATGGTCCCTGCTGTCTTTTGGGACCTGTGTGTCTCCCAGAAGTCAGGAGGGGTAAGGAGGAGGGGCTGGACATTGTGTAGTTCACCGCACAGTGTGCGGCGATCTTTCCCTCGGAAGTCGGACAGATACCTGGACTTGACAGGTATCTGCTCCCCCCTCCCCCCTGAAAGGTGCCAAATGTGGCAACGGGGGAAGGGGGGGGAGATCCGATCAGCGGAAGTTCAATTTCTGGGTGAAACTCCGCTTTAACAACCATTACCTACTTAAAAGACAACTAAAGGTAGCCTATCAATTTTTAGTGAATTATTACCACAGCTCATGAAAATGACACAAATTAACAAATGTAATAAAAAAAAATCATGATGACTTCGGCATACATCTGTAATTACTTACTGTAACCTACCCTCTGAGCCTGTGCTGCTGGATTCTGTTAGTAATGCTGGGAGGAGCATAGGCCAAAGCAGTGTGAGAAGAGTGGGCAGAGCCACTGTGCTTCTTCTAGGTTGATTGGCACGCTGTTGCTTTCTAAGGAAAGGAAGCAACGCCCCTAATGACGTCAGGCCGCCGCGCTGTAGTCTCTTAACAGCGGCATAACGCAAAAGGGGACAACGGAATGATTTGTAAAACGAGGAAGCCAAGTTGTCTCTACATTACAGGAAACTGACAAGCTGGAGGGGGAGCAGGTACACTTCTCCATCTACTTACATTCAGATTACAAAGGGAGAAATATTTTACATCCTATTTACTTCTATCACATATTGATTCTTCATTTTTGACCTTAGTTCTACTTTAAAGGTGAAGTCCAGCCTGAGCTTTTTAGGCTGGGCTTCTCCTATGGGTCACAGGAGTGCAATTCGCTTTGCACTGCTGTGACCTGTTTTCAGCGAAGAGCGGGCTGAAGTCCAGCCTGAGCTTTTTAGGCTGGGCTTCTCCTATGGGTCACAGGAGTGCAATTCGCTTTGCACTGCTGTGACCTGTTTTCAGCGAAGAGCGGGCTTAAGTCCGCTCTCCGCTGGCGTCACTGCCATCAGTAGAGACAGCGTGTCATCCCGACTTCCGAAAGTCTGTATCCGCCAGCTGCCTTGACTGATGGCAGTCTCAGCAAGTCGCTGAGACGCCCGCTCCCCACCCCTCCACAGCTCAGCGGTCCAATGAGCGTGGAGGATCAGAGCAGGAGAGATGCTGACTGACAGGCAGCATCTCTCCGCTCGTGGAGGAGAGAGAACCGAGCAATCGGCAGTCTCTGGTGGCTCGGTTCTCAGAGCAGAGACGCTGGAAGACAGCTGCAGCATCGGTCTGATGCATTCACCTAGGTAAGTATGAATAAATTTTAAAAAACACTTCTTTTTTAAGTATAACCAGGATGGTTTGGGATATGGAAATCCGGATATCACACAATTAGCAAACCAAAGGAAAAAATCTTAGCGAGGAACCACCCTTCTGATCTGTAGCTGAAAGAAATGAGTCACTCTCTGTCTATGTTACTAAGAGGAAGTGAATTTTCTAGCAATAACAGCTCCTCCTTGCACTCTAGCACAAGGCGCATACAATGAAGGTCTGACTATTAACACACCCAAATTTGTTACAGATACAGCAAACATTCAAAAGACAGATTCCTACTGTGCCTAAGCATGTTTAGTCATCTTTTCTAACAGAATGAAAAACTGAATCTGGTGACGTTAACAATCTGATTTTAAAGTGATATTAAAGCGATTGTAATTTCTATTTTCTTTTTGAATAACAAAAATGTTATTAACCCCCAATTCCAAAAAATAAAATACAAAAATGGGACTCTAAATCTGCATAAAAACTGAATTCAATGATCTGCAAATCTCACAAACTCGTACTTTATTCACAATAGAAAACATATCAAATGTGAAAACTTAGAAAATGTACCATTTTAAGAAGAAAATAAGAAAATGTTGAAATTGATGGCACATCTCAAAAAAAATGTCACTAAGCCCTAGTTCACATCAATGCTACTTTGAAATTGCGCTACTTCACTTGAAGTAGCGCAATTTCAAAGTAGCAAGGTCAGCGCGATTTAGGGTGCTACTTGATAGACATCTGTGTGGCTTCATGCACAGTTGTCTATTGAAGTCGCACCTGAAGTCGGCAATAGTAGTGCTGGAACTACTTTTGTAAATCGGTGCGGCGCTGCAAAATCGGTTTTGCACCAATTAAAACAGTGACATTGCCTTCAATAGGCTGCAACTTGTCATGCGATTTGATCACTCAAATCGCTCCAATGTGAACCTAGGATAACAAAGGAAGAACTGGAAGAACATTTTGCAGTTAGGTTAATTGGCAACAGGTCTGTACCATGATCGAATATAAAAAAAAAAAAAAAATTTAAATATATCATCATCTACAGTACATATGGTCATCAAAAGATTCTGAGAATCTGGAGAAATCTCTTTGTGCAGGGGACAAGGCCGAAACGCAGTATTGGATGCCCTTGATCTTTAGGCCTTCAGATGGCATTGCGTTCATGACATCACTGCATGGGCTCAGGAATACTTCAAAAATCACTGTTAGTGAACACAGTTCGTTGTGCCATCCAAAAATGCAAGATAAGGCTCTATCATGAAAAAAAGAAGCCATATCTGAACATGATCCAGAAACGCTACCATCTTCTCTGATCCAAAGCTCATTTAAAATAGTCTGTTGCAAAGTGTAAAACTGTTCTGTGGTCAGACAAATAGAAATTTGACATTTTTGGCAATCATGGGCCCCGTGTCTTCTGGGCTAAAGAGGAGAGGGACCTTCCGGCTTGTTATCAGTGAATTCAAAAGCCTACATGAAAAAAACAAAACAATACTGCGCTTGTGTAAGAAATAATAAGCAGCAGCAACAAAAATTGAGAGATATTACACAACCAAGTAAGTGAAAAATAAATAAAGTTGCGCACTATAAGGCCCCTTTCACACTGGGGTGGTGGGGGCGTCGGCGGTAAAACGGCACCGCTTTACCGTCGTTTTTGCGGCGGTATTCGGCCGCTAGCAGTCCGGTTTTAACCCCAGCTGGCGGCCGAAAAAGGGTTAACACCGCTCGCATAGCGCCGCTACGGCGGCGGTATAGCCGCGCCGCCCCATTGATTTCAATGGGCAGGAGCGGTGAAGAAGCGGTGAAGGAGCGGTGAATACACCGCTCCTTCACCGCTCCAAAGATGCTGTTTGCAGGAGTTTTTACTTTTCTCTCCTGCCAGTGCACCGCTTCAGTGTGAAAGCCCTCGGGCTTTCACACTGGAGAAACAGCAGCGGCAGTTTTAGGTCGGTTTGCCGGCGCTATTTTTAGCGCAATAACGCCTGAAAACTGCCCCAGTGTGAAAGGGGCCTAAGAGTAGACCATTAACCACTTGCTTACTGGGCACTTAAACCCCCCTCCTGTCCAGACCAATTTTCAGCTTTTAGTGCTGTCGCACTTTGAATGACAATTGCGCGGTCATACAACACGGTACCCAAATGAAATTTTTATCATTTTTTTCCCACAAATAGAGCTTTCTTTTGATGGTATTTGATCACCTCTACGGTTTTTATTTTTTGTTAAAAAAAATTTAAAAAGACAGAATTTTTTTTAAAAAATTATATTTTTTTTATATTTTGTTATCAATTTTTGCAAACAGTTAATTTTTCTCCTTCGTTTATGTACGCCGATGAGGCGACACTGATGGGCACCGATAGGTGGCAGTGATGGGCACTGATGGGTGGCGGTTATGGGCACTGATGGGTGGCGGTTATAGGCACTGATGGGTGGCAGTGTTGGGCACTGATTGGGCACTGACTGATGGCAGCACTGCTAGGTGGCACTAATAAGTGGCACTTGTGGGCATTGATAGGTGGCACTTGTGGGCATTGATAGGTGGCACTTGTGGGCTTTAATAGGTGGAACTTGTGGGCTTTAATAGGTGGCACTTGTGGGCTTTAATAGGTGGCACTTGTGGGCACTGTGGGCCCTGGCAGATGGCACTTGGAGGCACAGATGAGGCATCTGTGCCTCCTTCCTCTTTGGGACCGATGTCCCTTTGACATGAGCCGGTGATCGGCTTTTTTTTCCTCCTCACGCTGTCAGCGTGAGGAGAAAACGAAACCGATCACCGAGCTTTTGTTTACATCATGTGACCAGCTGTCATTGGCTGACAGCTAATCACATGGTAAGGGGCCGGGACCGGCCCCTTACTCGGATCTGTGATCACCCGAGTCTCCGTGACTCGGTGATCACAGCGCGCACACCGCGCGCCCTGCAGGGTGCGCGCGGTGCGCGTGCATAGGGGAGGACGTCATATGACGTCCTCCCGGAGATTGAGGTCCGCGCTGTAGCCGTCATTCGGCTATGGCCCGGACCTCAAGTGGTTAAAAAGTCCAAATGTGTTCATAAAGTCCAATGCAGCAGCACAGGGTGAATAGCAACAAAATAAATATAAATTAAAATAAACAAACTCTAGTGCTTTTGTTGAGCCAAATCCTCCACCTTGTGACGTCACCAACATTGAGGTCAAGATGTGCTCTTACCCCAAGTAATGGACCCACTACTATGGAAGGTCAAATAGGCGTTTTGGATATCCCGGTTGCATCCATAGGAGATGTGGTGCGGATGGTGCGGATCTCATAAGCTGTTTCTCCAGAACTGTCCATAAACTTCAGGACACCTAGCGATACCCAAAAATAAACAAGGGGCTCCAATAGTGTAAAAAATATTTTCTTAAACGGAGTTTATTAGATGCCAAATGCACTTAGACAAACTGCCAAAAAGTACAGTGCATAAATAGGAAAGCTGCAGCAATCAGTACCGATGATATTGTTGCGATAACAGGTTTGTGTGTCCTCCCCGACCAGTTTTGTCGCAATTGGACTTCTTCCGCGATGAAACCAGTCGGGCGAGGACATTAGTGCGTATCGTAAGGGCAGCTCACACATCTGGAAAGTCGCTATCAAGGCTGAAATCTAGACATCTTTTTCAGGGGAGGTCTTCCATATTTCGCTAAACCGCATACTGCTTCTATGACAACTGCATAGCTTTGTAGTAGAGGAGAGTGGGTACTTAAACAGTCCGTCTGCAGTCCAGACCTTTCACCAACTGAAAATATTTGTCACATCTTGAAACCAAAAATATGACAAACAGGACCCAGGACTGTTGAGCAGTTAGAATCCCAGGTATGTGCTAATGACCGCTCTGTCTGCTACAACACTATGAACTAGGATTTTAAATAATGTTAGAATTAGTTAGAAGTTGACAATGGACAATCTGTGTTTCCAGTAAAGAAATAGGATTCCTGCCATAAGGTGTTGTACACCGCAGCTAGTATGACCCCTTGTAAAGGCATTACCATCCTTGTTTCTCTTGCTTATTGAAGGGAATGAAGGCTATTCTTTTATTGGGACAGGAACTAATGAACATTATATTTATTCTGTAACAATGTAGCATTGTGAGGCAGCTCAGTAGGATACCACCATACCATGCACAATGTCACCTTTGAATATATTGAGCACAACATAGTATTGACAACAGTCCTCAGGACAATCGCAAAAAAGGAAATAACAAGAAAACAGCAAAGTTTTTGCATTTACTTACTAAATTAATCCTAAGCAATTTGATCGATAAAGCCCATCAGCATCTTCAGATGTCAGCAGTTCTCCGGCAAATCATTCTTAGGAATGTTTATGGTCAATCAGCACTTTTCCGCTGAGATAGGAATACTAGAAAAGGTATCTCTTCGGTGTGTAGACAAGCAAGCATACACTGCCCATGAGGCCAACTGAGGTGGGATGCATGGTGGGCGGTAGCACTGAGGCTGGAGTATCTATACTGGACATTCTGTCCTCTGTGCATGTTCAGCCCCACGCACACAGCGTCATTGGTTGTTAGGGTGCAGACGGCCGCATGACATCAGCCTAAAGATTGGTAAAACCCTGGTCAGGTTTTGCTTTGTTAACGGTTTCCTGTTGGAGAGATTTACCCTCACTTTTAGTACCATAGACACACGAAGTAAGACGAAATTCCCTCTTTAGGGGGCCATACACACTTCCATAAATGATCAATTTCTTCCAATATAGTCAACAACCCATTCAATTGATATTCCACACACGAGGCAGTGGATTTCAATTAATAGTTAAGTTACAACTACTCTAATCTTTATTTCTCTGATCTCAATCATCAATCAAAATTTTAATCTAAATGAATCGGACCTTCCATGAAAAAAAAAAAAAACAGAAGGGACGTTGTGGCTATTCAATGGTTTGCAAATTTGATTGCCAGAATCACACATTGATCAGATAATAAAAAGCATGTACAGCCACCATTAGAAAGATGTCACCAAAGCATCATTCCCATTCCCAGAGATCATCTAATCTCCTGTTAAAGTGACAACTGTATAATGTTGGATTTTCCATCACTTTCTACTCCAGTAACAATAATCCCCAGGAAAAACAGAGAGGGTCTATCTTCCAGCAATACAGACAGCAAGAATAAATCTGATAAAGCTAGCCATGCAGTAGAAGAACTTTGTTCAAATTTTCTTTTTTTTTTTTTTTTTTTTTTTTTTTTATAATGTCACTTAATTTTTTTAAACTTTCCATTTTAAGAACAATTGTTTGGATTTTCTATCAGTGTAGGGGGTAGTTTATTTATGACCACAGTAACGAGAAAATTTGAAAAAACTAACTTAACTTTTTCTCGAACAAATGGATGTCGTTTTTGTCCAGGAAACTACATTCATTCCAAAACTGAATGTTAAAATTAAACGAAATTTTTAATAACTTTCAAATAACATTTGTTCAGTCATCGAATGCACAATGAATTTTTGAACGAATGTTCGTACAAATGTTAATTTGAAAAATCTACTAGTGTATAGCCAGCTTTAGCCTTCCTCGCTTTATCCCAAACTAAAAAGCAGTAGATTTTCTAGAGATACACTTTAAAGTACAACTAAAAGGCAAAACTTTTCTTTTTTTTAGCTTTCGATAGAGTACAGAGGGATTAGAACGCTTGTCCATTTTTATTGCAGTCTGTGCCCACATTACAGGGGTTGTAAAGTCTCCAGGTTTTTAACCTTAATGCATTCTATGCATTAAGGTGAAAAACCATCTGTGCTGCAGCTGCCCCCAGAAACCCCCTTTTTCTTGCATGAGCCTGTCCGTTCCAGGGATGTGCATGAGCCCAGAGACTCCAGCCGCTGTCTCGGGTCCTCGTTGGATGGATTAATAGCAGCAGGAGCCATTGACTCCCGCTGCTGTCAATCAAATCCAGTGACAAGGGAGCGAGGGGGGGGGCCGAGTCCTTCTGTCTGTTTCAATGGATGCAGCAGCGGGACTCGGGAGCACGCCTGCACGGGTGCCCCCATGGAAAGCGGCTCTCCCGATGAAGAGGAGGCATCAGGAGCGCCGCCAGAGCACCCCAGAAGAGGCGGATCGGGGCTGCTCTGTGCAAAACCCTTGCATAGAGCAAGTAAAACATGTCTGTTATTTAATCACCTAAGGACCAGAAGGATTTACCCCTTAATGACCAGGCCATTTTTTGCGATACAGCACTGCATCGCTGTACCCAAACAAAATGTATGTCCTTTTTTCCCACAAATAGAGCTTTCCTATTGGTGGTATTTGATCACCTCTGCGGTTTTTATTTTTTTTCGCTATAAACAAAAAAAAAAACAAAAAAAAAAAAAAAAAGAAGAGAGAGGGTGTAAATTTTGAAAAAAGAAAGCAGTATCTTTTACTTTTTGCTATAATAAATATTCCCCAAAAAATATTTAAAAAAGACTAAATTTCTTCCTCAGTTTAGGCCGATATATATTCTTCTACATATTCTTTTTTGCCAAATAGCGTATATTGATTGGTTTGCGCAAAAGTTAAAGCATCTACAAAATAGGGAATAGATTTCTGGCATTTGTATTATTATTTTTATTTTTACTAGTATTTATTTTTACTAGTAATGGCGGTGATCTGCAATTTTTAGCGGGACTGTGACATTGCGGCGGACAGATCGGACACCTAACTGACATTTTTGACACTTTTTTGGGAACCAGTGACATTATTACAGTAATCAGTGCTAAAAATATGCACTGTTATTGTACCAATGATACTGGCAGGGAAGGGGTTAACATCAGGAGCGATCAAGGGGTTAAATGGATTGCCTGGGAGCGTTTACTAACTGTATTGGGGGAAAGCGTCACTGGGGAAACACAATGATCCGTCTTACTGCATAGCAGAAAGATACGATCTGTGTGATCTCCCCTGTCAAAACGCAGATCTGCCTTGTTTACACAGGCAGATCTCCATTCTGTTACTGCGGGGAACGCGCGTGCCCACAAAATAGAGTTCCGGAGCCAACGTACAATGACGGCGTTTTGTGGGAATGACCCCTTTCACACTGGGGCGGGGGCTGCGTCGGCGGTAAACTGCCGCTATTTTTAGCAGCGCTTTACTGTCGTATTTGTGGAGGTATTTTGCCACTAGCGGCCAAAAAAGGGTTTAAAGCAGCGCTTTGCCGGTAGTATAGCCGCGCTGCCCATTGATTTGGGCAGGAGAGGTGTATACGATGCAGTGTATATTCACCACTTTTTTTACCGTCCTGCCAGCGCACAGCTCCAGTGTGAAAGCCCTCGACCCCTTTCATCACACTGAAGCGCTTTTCAGGCGCTTTCATGTTAAAAAAAGCGCCTGAAAAGCTCACGAAAAACTATTTCAATTAGGGCCCTTTCACACTGGGGCGGCGGGCGGCAAAATGCTGCTATTGTAAGTGGCGCCTTACCGTCAGGATTCAGCCGTTAGCGGGGGGGGGGGGGGGGGGGGCGGTTTTACCCCCCCGCTAGCGGCCGAGAAAGGGTAAAAAACCACTGCAAAGCGCCTCTGCAGAGGTGCTTTGCCGGTGGTATAGCCGCGCTGCACCATTGATTTCAATGGGCAGGAGCGGTATACACTCCGCTCATTCACCGCTCCGAAGATGCTGCTAGCAGGACTTTTTTTCCCGTCCTGCTAGCGCACCGCTCGGGGCTTTCACATTGGGGACAAAGCAGCGGCACTTTCAGGGCGCTTTGCAGGTGCTATTTTTAGCGCAATAGCGCCTGCAAATCGCCCCAGTGTGAAAGGGCCCTTAAAATCAATTAATGCTTTTACACTGGGGCAGTGCGCTGGCAGGGCGGTGAAAAAAAAAACCCTCTCCATTGAAATGAATGGAAAGCTCTTCAAAAGCGCCTGAAAAGCTCTTCAAAAGTGCTCAGTGTTACTGGCAGTTTAGAAGCGCCTCAGTGTGAAAGGGGCCTTACAATCACTTTAAGGCCCCTTTCACACTGGGGCGGTGGGTGCGTTGGCGGTAAAGCGCCGCTATTTTTAGTGGCACTTTACCGTCAATATCGCGGCGCTATTCGCCCACTAGCGGGGCGCTTTCACCCCCCGCTAGCGGCCGAGAAAGGGTTAAAACCACCACAAATGCCGGCGGTATAGCCGCGCTGCCCCATTGATTTCAATGGGCAGGAGCGCTTTAGGAGTGATGTATACACCGCTCCTTCACTGCTCCAAAGATGCTGCTCGCAGGAGTTTTAAAAGAAAAATCACAAATTTTGGGTTGTCCCCAGAAAAGAGGGGAAAACTTCCAATGGGGACACTAGTTCTGGTGACCTGGGGGTCCCCAAGAAATTTCCTTAATCTGCAGGGACTTTATGTCCACTTCCTGTTTGACTATGGGAAGGGAAGTGAAGGGAAACCTCCACAATAGGACAAAATGAAAAAAAAGAAGTTTTGCCTATAGTTTTACTTTAGTGATCTGTACAAATAAAAATCTTTTCAGGAAAAGGAAAGCTAACCCCTAACTGAAAGATGACATTGAAGCATTTGAAGTTGAGCTAAAAGTTAAGCACAGAGGCAAAGACAAACCTTATCTTTCAAATAAAGCGTGACCAAGGAATTTTGGTTATGCGATTGCACAAGAGTCTGAAATAGCATTCCCTATAAGTCTTTGCTGCTTACTGTGAATTATTGTCATGCTGCAGAGTACAAAATACTGACCATGTCCATTTAAACTACAAATCAATCCTCCCTTATTTCAAGTTTGCTCCTAGGATTTTCCTGGCAGGAATAAAGACACATTTGTATCAAGACAAAACGGATCATTTGGCCACAGTGTAGGCTTCTTGCCCCCACGGGTGAAGAAAAAACAAAAAACAAACAAAAAAAAAAAAAAAACAACAGCAGTTGTCACCATGTACCAGTTTTTTTTTTTTTTTTTTTTTTTATTACAGATAAAAAAAATAAAACATTTTACATTTGGGTGCAGCAATTTACGTGGATACATAAGTATACACGAGCATATACACATAAATTGCAACACAGGCAGCTAGAGAGGATGAAGAAGCTATGCTTGTATTCACAAACGCACGTTTACACGCCTGTACGCGTGTCTACGCTAGCTCTTTCCATAATATAACTTGTGTTTTTTTACTCAGGATCTTTCTGCCAGGACATATACAGTACATCTGTAAAATATTATGTCCATGAGCAAGAGGTCTAGGCCACTTTCACACAGGTATTCCGCGTGTCAGTTTTTCATCCATCTGTTGACGGGTGAAAAACAGACATCAATGCATCTCTATGGAAAAACAGATGATCATCCGTTTAGGCCCCTTTCACACGAGGCGTACTCCGCTTCCAGGGAGTCTGCCTCAGTCCGCTGGATCAGCGGGAGATCTCTCCGTTGATCTCCGCTGAGCTGGCGGATGACAGGTCCCTCTCTGCTCACTGAGCGGGGAGGGGCTTATCAGTCACCGCTACTGCCTATGGAGAGATCGGACAAAAAACGGACAGCATGTCCGTTTTCATCAGATCTCACCCGATCCGTCAGCGACGGATCCGAGCGTAGAGGCATCCGTCTGCTTTTAGCAGATCGGACCAAGTCGGGTGTCACCGGACATGTCACCGCTGACATCCATCGCTCCATAGCCTAGCATGGAGCGCCTGTTCAGGTCCGCCGTCAAAACTGACATGCGGACCTGAACGGTCCGATCGTGTGAAAGGGGCCTTACATCTGCATCTGTCAACATCAGTTTTTCCATAGAGATGCACTTATGTCTGTTTTTGGAATGGACAAGCGGAACTTTAAGAGGTCTTATCTTAAAAAACAGAGACCCAAGTTCAGTCATCCTATAAAAGCACTACAGGGTGCTTTAGCTGGATACAGATTATTTAAAAGAGAAGTGTGGGAAGTAAAAAAAAAAAAAAAAATGTGCATACTCCGCTATATGGCTGTAGCATGGATCTGTTGCTGCAGCTGTCCCCTGCCGTCTTTATTAATGACTATTAAAAGTAACTATCCTCACCTGTGATCAGTTTGCGTGTAATTAGTGTGTGTGTATAAAGGGTCAATGAGTTTCTGGACTCCTGACAGACCCTTGCATCTTTCATCCAGTGCTGCACTGACGTTTCTGGATTCTGAGTCATGGGGAAAGCAAAAGAATTGTCAAAGGATCTGCGGGAAAAGGTAGTTGAACTGTATAAAACAAGAAAGGGATATTAAAAGATATCCAAGGAATTGAGACAGCCAATCAGCAGTGTTCAAACTCTAATCAAGAAGTGGAAAATGAGGGGTTCTGTTGAAACCAAACCACGGTCAGGTAGACCAACTAAGATTTCAGCCACAACTGCCAGGAAAATTGTTCGGGATGCAAAGAAAAACCCACAAATAACTTCAGGTGAAATACAGGACTCTCTGAAAACATGTGGTGTGGTTGTTTCAAGATGCACAATAAGGAGGCTCTTGAAGAAAGATGGGCTGCATGGTCGAGTCGCCAGAAGAAAGCCATTACTACACAAATGCCACAAATTATCCCGCTGACAATTTGCCAAACAGCACAGAGACAAGCCTAAAACCTTCTGGCACAAAGTCATTTGGAGCAATGAGACCAAAATTTAGTTTTTTGGCCACAACCATAAACTCTACATTTTGGGGAGGAGTCAACAAGGCATATGATGAACGGTACAGAGGTGGATCGCTGATGTTTTGGGGATGTGTGAGCTACAAAAGGCATAGGAAATTTGGTCAAAATTGTTGGCAAGATGAATGCAGTATGTTATCAAAAAATACTGGAGGAACATTTGCATTCATCAGCCAGGAAGCTGCGCATGGGACGTACTTGGATATTCCAACATGACAATGATCCAAAAACACAAGGCCAAATCAACCTGTCACTGGCTACAGCAGAATAAAGTGAAGGTTCTGGAGTGGCCATCTCAGTCTCCTGACCTCAATATCATTGAGCCACTCTGGGGAGATCTCAAACGTGCAGTTCATGCAAGACAGCCCAAGAATTTACAGGAACTGGAGGCATTTTGCCAAGAGGAATGGGCAGCTTTACCATCTGAGAAGATAAAGAGCCTCATCCACAAATACCACAAAAGACTTCAAGCTGTCATTAATGTTAAAGGGGCAATACACTGTCTTAAAGTGATGTTCCGGCTGAAATTATACTTTTTAAATAAAAATACCCCTATAATACACAAGCTTAATGTATTCTAGTAAAGTTAGTCTGTAAACTAAGGTCTGTTTTGTTAGTTTATAGCAGTAGTTTGTTATTTTATAAAAACTTACAGCAGGCTGCGGCCATCTTAAGTGTGGGCATCTGAAGTAGAGGTCGACGGATATATCTTCGGCCGATATTTGGCTTTTTTTACTTAATCGGCATCAGCCGATTGTGCTGATAAAAAAAGCCAAGTATAACTTCATCGGGACTTGCAAATGACTTCTGTAATAGAAGTCAATGCAAGTTTCCCGAGGTTATCTGTGGAGAGGATTCTCTCTCCCCCCTGGGCAGCCTGCCAAGTCTGATAAGAAGAAACATTGTATCTTTTCAAGTTCTTTTTATCAATGAACTGAGCTCCTTGTGTAGAAGTTCTCAGTTTAACCATTTAAAGACTAAATCTTTTCTGACACTTGTTGCTTACAAGTAAAAATCCTGTATTTTCTGCTAGAAATTCACTTAGAACCCCCAAACATTATATATATTTTTTTTTAGCAGAGACCCTAGGGAATAAAAAAGCAGTTGTTGCAATATTTTATGTCACACGGTATTTGCGCAGCGGTCTTTCAAACGCAATTTTTTTTTAAAAAATTAATGAAATAAAAAAAAAAAACCTAAGCAGTAAAGTTAGCCCATTTTTTTTCGTCCAAAAGTTTTGATTGTTTCTAAAGAAAAAATTTGCGCTAGGTGTACAAACAGTAACTTAGTGAATATCACCCGTGAAGGAAAATCCTGCAGCTATGCACTATACCTTGATAAGGGCACTACTAAATAGATATAACAAAAAGCACAGCGCTGGATATAAATGCAAAAATAACAACAAAAATTGATATTACTATTAAAGCACCAACAACTTTCATATGTGATAAAAGAAAAAAATAGAAATGAACAATAACATGAATGCTTCACTATAGTGATATATATGCGTGAACAATAACATGAATGCTTCACTATAGTGATATATATGCGTGACTATTCCCAGTTTTTTATCCACACATTTAGAAAAAAGTCCAAAGATGCAAAAATTATGTCAAAACAAATGTCCAAAAAAGCAATTAAATGTGACTTTGAATAATAAATCCGTGACTGTCACCGTGTTGAAATCTCGTCACCTGGTATAGATTGAAGGCTTACCAGATAGCCTCTGATCAGAGGCATAGAGCTAACAGCTTGGGGTTTGCCCTCCACAGCGGCTGGAACTTTAGCTGGGATGATGGATGTAGATCCACAAACGATCGCCACAGGCTTCCAGACAGCGGTACAATCAGGGAAGAGAGCTCTCACCGATATGAAAGTGTTTAAAAGAAAAGAGAAAACTCCAATGGTGTAGAACGTTTTATTTCTTGTTTATTAAAAGTCGCCTCACTGGCATCCATAAAAACACTTTTCCTTGCAAGGAACCAATACAGCTTTAAAACGAAACTCAGCGCATGCGCCGTCGGTACGAGCGTGTCTATCCTACGGCCGTTTCGTCAGAAATGACATCATCAGGGGCCCTGATGATGTCATTTCTGACGAAACGGCCGTAGGATAGACACGCTCGTACCGACGGCGCATGCGCTGAGTTTCGTTTTAAAGCTGTATTGGTTCCTTGCAAGGAAAAGTGTTTTTATGGATGCCAGTGAGGCGACTTTTAATAAACAAGAAATAAAACGTTCTACACCATTGGAGTTTTCTCTTTTCTTTTAAACACTTCCATATCGGTGAGAGCTCTCTTCCCTGATTGTACCGCTGTCTGGAAGCCTGTGGCGATCGTTTGTGGATCTACATCCATCATCCCAGCTAAAGTTCCAGCCGCTGTGGAGGGCAAACCCCAAGCTGTTAGCTCTATGCCTCTGATCAGAGGCTATCTGGTAAGCCTTCAATCTATACCAGGTGACGGGATTTCAACACGGTGACAGTCACGGATTTATTATTCAAAGTCACATTTAATTGCTTTTTTGGACATTTGTTTTGACATAATTTTTGCATCTTTGGACTTTTTTCTAAATGTGTGGATAAAAAACTGGGAATAGTCACGCATATATATCACTATAGTGAAGCATTCATGTTATTGTTCACGCATATATATCACTATAGTGAAGCATTCATGTTATTGTTCATTTCTATTTTTTTCTTTTATCACATATGAAAGTTGTTGGTGCTTTAATAGTAATATCAATTTTTGTTGTATTTTTGCATTTATATCCAGCGCTGTGCTTTTTGTTATATCAAAAGTTTTGATTACCTGTTTTTGTGTATTTAATATAGTTATTTTTTTTAAATCTAAATTATACATAGAAGTGAACTGATTGGAGGTTTGTTTTGTTTAATAAATGTTTAAATGTAAAAAATTTTCTGTATCACTTATTACTTAAGGTTGCTTCACACTGGAGCGGGCAGGCGTTGACGGTAAAACGCTGTTAGTTTTAGCGGCACTTTACCGTCATTTTAGCGGCGCTATTCGGCTGCTAGCGGGGCGCTTATAACCCAGCTAGCGGCCAAGGAAGGGGTTAAATGCGCCCATGAAGCGCTGCTGCCGAAACGCTTTGCAGGCGCTTCGGCAGCGGTGCGCATTCATTTCAATGGGCAGGAGTGGTGGAGGAGCGGTGTATACACCGCTCCAAAGATGCTGCTTGCAGGACTTTTTTTTAACATCCTGCCAGAGCATCGCCTCAGTGTGAAAGCACTCGGGTTTTCACACTGAGACTGCAGGGGAGCCGTTTTACAGGCACTTTACAGGCGCTATTTTTAGCCCAAAAGCGCCTGAAAAACGCCCCAGTGTGAAAGGGGTCTAACTGTTAGATTTTATGAGATGAAGGAAAAAAAAAAAAAAATCGGCCTAATATATCGGCCCAAAAAAATCGGCATCATATATCGGCCATCGGCCACCGCGATTTCTAAATATCGGCATCGGCCAGAGAAAAATCCATATCGGTCGACCTCTAATCTGAAGCCAGACTTTATTTCTTCCTGGATCTCATCCTTGCAGATCTCGCACATGCTCAGTACATCACAAGCAGTGTAATAGGTTTCAGGTCAGGTTTCCATAGCAACGGCAGTGTCAGAGGAAGTTGCCGTCCCTTCCCAGAAGGCATTGCAAACAGGAAATGATGCGATGGGCCACGGCCAGGGAGGAGGAAGTGAAAAATGAATACAGCAAATCTACAGTAGGTGCTGAGAAAAAAAAAATTTAAATATCCAATTCGTTTACAGTGCACAGTTTAGTGAGGGATGCTGAAGAGTTGTAAAAGTGGGTGGAACTCCACTTTAAGAACTGGGGTATGTAAACTTTTGATCAGGGTCATTTGGGTAGTTTCTGTTGTCATTATGATTTAAAAAGAGTAAACACAGTTGATTGATAATAAAAAGCTTCAGCCAAAAACTAACCACGAGTTAAAGAAAAGTTTGTGTTATCATTCGTATTCTCTGAAAAATGGCCAAGAAATGGAAAAGAAAGAAAACTTTTGAGCACAACTGTATTGATGTATGCCGAACTGTGCTAGAATTTGCAAGCATCAGGCAGGCAATGGAGGGCTGGACGCAGAGGCTTTCATCAGCATGACTCAAGCACCCCGAGCTGTACGGCCAGTGCGGCACAAACACTATAAAGACAATTTTAAAAAAAAGGGCCAAGGTCTGGCAAGTCTTTTTCTAGCACTGTTAACAGATGTGCAGAATCACTTTGCCTGGCTGGCTAATTATTATACATGAAAGGGGAACTGAAATTATCTAACTAAACTCTGCAAGACCTCTTTTCTCCTCTGTGAAGGATGAGCTAAAGTGCAAAACTCACTAATACAAAGGAACCAATTGAGTGCTACTGTTAGTTGATATAGGTTCAGTCTCAAAGCAACAAACTGTCAGTTTTCAAAACAGAGACATTCTGTGATAACCTTGCCTGTATGATGGAGAAGATATATATAAGGGATTCGGCTAAGGCTTTTATGGAGTTGAGTTTAGGAGCTTTGGTAAAAAAAACACCAAAAGCTCCTAAATTCAAGTTTAGGAGCCGCTAGTGTACATAGAGCCTTAATTCAGCAACTGCAAACTATCATATTGCCACTGGTAAAAATATAACCAACTTCTATATATAATTAAAGCTGACATTAAATCTAATTATATGTTGCCATCCCTGGTCTTCCTTCCATCATCAACATTCTAATGAAATTTTTAAAATAAAACCCTGTTCTTCCCTATGCAGTGCAGGTAGATCCTGGCTGGTGGGAGAAGCTGTATATAGCTTAAAGGCAGAAGGATTTAAAAGTCTTCTGTGTGCAGCAGCCTCCCCAGCATCCCCTAATACTTACCTGAGGCCCATTTCTGTCCAGCGATGTCCACGGGTCCCTCAGCCTTCAGAGACTCTCCCTCCTGGCTGAGACACAGCAGCGGCGCCATTGACTAACACGGTTGTCAATCAAAGTCAGTAAGCCAATCAGGAGAGAGAGGGGCAGGGCTGAACGGCAGCTCCATGTCTAAATGGACACAGGGAGCTGTGACTCAGCTTGGTTGCCCCCATAGCAAGCTGCTTGCTGTGGGGGCACCTGACAGGAGGGAAGGGCCAGGTGCAGCGAAGAGGGACCCGAGAAGGAGGAGGATCCAGGCTACTCTGTTCAAATCCACTGCAATAGAGCAGGTAAGTATAACATGTTTGTTATTTTATTTTTTTAAACAAGACTTTACAATCACTTTAATGAAAACATCCCCACGCCTTGCCTCCTTATTTCTTGCATAAGCCATCAGCTCTGATGCAAGCAGTGGACTGGTTACTGGGAGAAGTTATGCAAATGTCAAAATGCCTTGATAGATGTTAGGATGTTAGTCAGGAGGAACGGGTGTTCCTAGATAGGCTGTATTTGCATGCAGACCTCCCCAGGTAATACGCAAATGACTGAAAGAATGATTGTTGGCACTTATAGAAATATTTTTTTTTTTTTTCTGGAAATCCAAAAATAATATTATATATATATATATATATATATATATATATATATATATATATATATATATATATAAATATAAACAAAAAAATTGAATAAGCGAGGAGAGGAGAGCTGATCGGCTGCTCCTCTGACAGGGGGGGTCTGTGCTGATCGATTATCAGCGCAGCCCCCCCCCCCCCCGAGTTTTCCCACACTGGACCACCAGGGACGCCACTAGGACCACCAGGGATGTCACCATAAGTTATGCCACCCTAGACCACCAGGGATGCCAATCAGTGCCCACAATGGATGCCAATCAGTGCCCACAATGGGCATCACTGATTGGCAGGCATTATTGTTTGGCACTGATTGGCATCCATCAATACCATACATAACAGCCCATCCGTGCCGCCTATCAGTACCGCCTATCAGTGTCCTTCCGTGCCGCCTATCCGTTCCCATCCATGCCACCTATCCATGCCACCTATCTGTGCCCATCCGTGCTGCATATCAGTGCCGCCTATCAGTGCCCATCTGTGCCGCATATCAGTGCTGCCTATCAGTGCCCATCCGTGCCACCTATCCGTGCCGCATATCTGTGCCCATCCGTGCCGCATATCTGTGCCACCTATCAGTGCCCCATATTAGTGCTCATCATCAGTGCCCATCAATGGCACCTCATCAGTGCCACCTCATATGTGCCCATCAGTGCAGCTCCCATCAGTGCCCATCAGTGAAGGAGAAAACTTACTTATTTACAAAGTTTTGTAACTAAAACTAAAAAATACATTTTTTTTTTCAAAATTTTCGGTCTTTTTTGATTTGTTTAGCAGAAAATAAAAATCCCAGAGGTGATCATATACCATCAAATGAAAGGAAAACTCTAGGCATGGGACTTTAAGGGCACAATAGTATTAAACTACAAAAAATATATTTAATAGGGGTGTTTTATTAGAAAAATATAAAAGACATTGGACACACATAGATTGTTTAAAAACACTTCAGCCTAGATATGAATCCTAGTAGTAGTACACCGTATGGATCCTATCCTGCAAATTTATGTAGCATAAAGAAGGCTATAAACGTATACATATATCGCTTAGTCCATATATAGGAGAAATACTTCCCCTGAAAATTGAACAGTGGGCAAGCACATAATTATAGCAGACAAGATGCAGCAGGTTTGGTGATCCGCGGTGAGATGTTCTCTAGTTGCTCTACATGTTTTGCGTTACACAGAACGCTTCCTCAGGAGCTAGAGATTCTAAAATTCAAATGCATGAAAGAAACAAAAAAACACAGAAAATCAAAAGACATAAATATACTAAACACAATATACATATGAGTATCAATATTGAAGATATGATCACTACCAGGCAGAATGGCTCAAGGGACAGGCCCTACGAAAGATTATGGTCTCCAACCAACGCACGGTAAGCCCAATGGTTGGGGTCAGCAAAGACAGGGAAAGCAGAGAGTGCAATCTGAATGGAAGAGTTTTAAAGGGTCTCAGAGTGTATACATTTTTGAAAAGATTTGAAGCAGTGGGACCGAGGACAAGGGGGGAAGAAGGGGGACGGAAAAAAAAAAAAAAAACGGGGGGGGGGGAGGGGGGGAAAAAATGGGGGGGGATGGTGAAAAATAAATGGAAGAGCGTGGTACACTTACCAATTGAGTGTGGTAGGATTGCATAAATCAGTCAATAATGATTGTATGCAAATGGTCACAATTTGATCATAAATATAGGGTATCTGAATTAAATTGGGAACAGCAATCGGCCACAACCTGGAACCTCTCAGAAAAATGTAGCATCAGGTATCCATAAGAGGGAAAGCAAAGGCTTTATCGTTGTAGTGCTGGTATATGGAAGAGAAGGAAAGGGAAGATAAGCAATCACATTGATATTGCTATGTGTTGCAGTCAAAGAAAAAGGCTGCAAACATAAAGGTGCTTTGCTTATAGATTAAAGAACGCTAATGAAACAAAAGTAACCTTACCCTCGGGTAGATGAGAGGAAGCAACAAGGTTGTACCATCCGGTCTATGCAGGGACCGGTGCTGTGGCCGCATAGAAGCAGGCGACGCAGCGTCCCTATATATGGTGACTCCAGCCGGAAACGGACGGCTCAAAGGGGCGTGACGTAGTCCGGCCCCGCTGCAGGCTGCCTAGCATGCGCCGTAGCACGTCATCCTCACGCAGGGACGCAGCGCCGGGACAACTCCGCGCATGCGCCGAGAGGTAGCGTGAGGGGAGACGGGACAAAGCGGATGACACAAGCAGCAAGGGCGGAGTTGGAGGGGAGGAAAGTCCCCGTATCTCCGACAATCGCCGCACATCCGGTCGAGAGAGCGGACCGGATGTGCGGCGCTGGGCAGCAGTACTCATTGAGGCAGGAACTATGCGAATGGGGAGGAGACCAACACTAAGGGAGAGTCCCTTAGGAGAACATAAGAATGCATCGATCTGGGGGCAAAAAAAAAAAAATTCCTGGGGACGTTGGCACAAATCGCTACTGAGTACCTGCAGAGTCACCCTGCTGATTGAGGTACTTCGGCACTAGGTTCTTCATTTGATACCATCAAAAGAAAGCTCTATTTGTGGGAACAAAATGATAAAAATTTAGATTGGGTACAGTGTAGCATGATCGCGCAATTGTCATTCAAACTGCAACAGCACTGAAAGCTGAAAATTGGTCTGGGCAGGAAGGTGTATAAGTGCCTGGTATTGAAGTGGTTAAAAATATAAGAAAACGGATGAAATTGTGTTACCAAAGGAATTATTTTAGTATGTCTATTGCTGAGCCAACTATTATTTAGATTTAGACGTTCTCTTCTGCTTCTGGTTAATTTCTACTAATTATTTAAGTTTCCATTTCATTTAATCTCTCTTCTTGACATTGTGGATCACTGACTATTCTTTGCACTCTCATTAATTGATTCCTGGGGATAGAGTTGAAGACTCCTTGAGGGTGAAAATTGTCATAGTGTAACAATTGGTTGCGATCTGTACTTTTAACATACAGATCGCTTTCAATTTTGGTCTGATTTACTTTCAACATGGTATCCAGGAAGGGAATTTCCGCCCTGCTGTGTACCATATAGAACTTCAAACTGGGAATAAAACACTGATCAAATAATAAAAGGGTTCCAATGTTGCCACCCCACACAGCAAACACGTCGTCTATAACTCTGTACCATCCCTGGCAGTGTTCCAAAAACATTTTATTATTATTATATATAAATGATGTTTCAAATCATATTCATGAACGAGTTTGTGTATGGGGGTGTAATATTGGAACTCATCTTTGCTCCTTTAACCACTTCAATACAGGGCACTTATACACCTTCCTGCCCAGACCAATTTTCAGCTTTCAATGCTGTCGCAGTTTGAATGACAATTGCGCGGTCATGCTACACTGTACCCAAACTAAATTTTTATCATTTTGTGCCCACAAATAGAACTTTCTTTTGGTGGTATTTGATCACCTCTGCAGTTTTTATTTTTTGCTAAACAAATAAAAAAAGACCGAAAATTTTGAAATAAATAAAAGTTTTGCTTTTGTTTCTGTTATAAAATTTTGTAAATATGTAAGTTTTTTCTCTTTCACTGATGGGCACTGATAAGGCAGCACTGACAGGCACTGATAAGGCGGCACCGATGAGGTGGCACCAATGAGCGGGCACTGACAGGCACTGATGGGCACTGGTAGGCGGCACTGATGGGTGGAACTTATATGCAGCACTGATGAGCATTGATAGGCGGCACTGATGGGCACTCATGGGTTGCACTGGGTTGCACTGATAGGCGACACTGATGGGCACCGAAAGGCTGCAAAGATGGGTTCTTATGGGTGGCACTGATAGGCGGCACTGCTGGGAACTGATAGGCGGCACTGCTGGGAACTGATACGCAGCACTGATAGGCATCCCTGGTGGCACTGGCAGTGGTAGGCATTGTGAGTGGGCACTGATTGGCACCTGCCTGGGCATTGATTGGCAGCTGCCTGGGCACAAATTAGTATTTCCCTGGGGGTCTAGGGGGGCATATCTGGTGGTCCAGTGTGGATGGCCATCCTGGTGGTCCTGGGTGGGATCCGAGGGGGGGCTGTGCTGATAAACAATCAGCACAAATCCCCCCTCCCGTCAGGAGAGCAGCCGATTGGCTCTCCTCTACTCGCGTCTGTCAGACGTGAGTGAGGAAAAGCCGATCACCGGCTCTTCCTATTTACATCGTGATCAGCTGTGATTGGACATGTCTGATCACGTGGTAAAGAGTCTCCGTCAGAGACTCTTTACCTAGATTGGAGTTGCGGTGTGTCAGACTGACAGACCGCAACAACGATCATCGCGATGCGCACCCCTGGGGGCGCACAGTGGCTTAATATCCTGAGGATGTCATATGACGCACAGTCAGGTAATTGAAACCACTTTGCAGCCGTCATTCTGCTATATGCAATTTGTTGATCATTGTAACAATGTGATTGTACCAAGAGCTGTCAACATGCTTCCATACCCAATTCATGGGGAATAATGGCATAAAGGCTGGATACGCCCCATGTAAAAAGGATGGAATCAGGTGACAATTTAATACCATTAATCTTATTGAGATTTATCCCTTGAGAGCGGTCACCGGTAATAGCTTGAAATCGCTACAAAAATGTCTGTCAGCGGTTCGTTCTCTTATTCCGAGGCTGATGCTTCTAAGATCTTCACGGACACAATAGGATTAAGAGACTTTCTGACCCAGTCCTCCATGGTACAACCAACTCAGAAGATGGCGGTAACTCTAGCCGAATATTATAAGCTACAAATGATCCAGAGAGGTCCAATTTGCACAGATCATAAACAAGTGCTCATTTGATATGACTCTGACGGTACAATTTTTACAACAGAAAAGAATCCTTATCTAACAACAGATTATGGAGCTTGAGAAACAACTTGAGCAATTTCCTAATCAGGATGAGTTGTCTGACTTTAAAAAGAATAATGATGAAAACCTTGCTGGATTTCAAAAAAAGTTCAATTACAAAAAAGGACAAAATTGTAACGTGATCGTGATTATTACAGCAATGATCGGATATATAACTTGTATATAACTGGTCCGCCTGGCTGCTCTCGGAAACACTCAGAAACTGAGTATTTCTGAACCTCTCTGAGGGTTTCCGAGTCCATCCGAGCGGCTCTGAGCGGTTTCCCTGAGTATTTCCGAGTCTCTCCGACACCCCCCCACCTCTGGCCAAATGTGGTACTGCATACAATAGAAGTCAATGTGGAACAAATTATCTTTGTTTCCATTGACTTCTATTGGGAAACTCGCTTTGATTTACAAGCATTCTCCTGGTACAGATAATGCTAGTAATCCAAGGTTCCACTGTTTATATTATAACACTTGTGTGACCGTCTCTCTCTGGTACCAGTAAAGTCCGGAATTAAAAATTTTTTGGTAGATGGTCATATTTATGGATGAGTTACCTCTTCAGTTAGCCAATTATTCCTTATAGTTGAAAGAATGATAGTCAAATAATGAAACAGAGTGGGTCAGGGACAGTCAGGCTGGGGAACAAAGGGATAGATCAGGGTTTCTCAACCAGAATTCCTCCAGAGGTTGCTGGAGGGTCATTGAGCAATAGACGATTTCTGCCTCTCAGATAACTAACCACTGACACCATTGATCTCTTTAGGTACCTGTAAGGTGGAATTCTTCCCAATGTCCAAAAATGTAACCTGGAGCACTCTTCACACTGACCAGCACTCTAATGTGCTGTGAGCTGTAAATATAATAATTATTGGCAGGGGTTCCCTGGAGCTAAAAAGTTATTTCAAGGGATCCTTCATGTTAAAAAGGTTGAGAAAGGCTGGGCTAGATGGTGTTTGATGTTCTCCAGCCAGGAAATGAGGTGGGCTTTATCTGACTTGATGAACACCATGAGAAGGTCACAGTGTGCAGTGAAAGGCTGGGGTCCAAATTGATTGATAGATATACAGTAGATATAAATAAATAAGAAAAGCCTCCCATTTCCTGTTCTTCTGAGGATAAGTATTTATATCCAGGACACAAACAACTTAAAAGGCAGAATGGCACAATTAATAATACATCAATTTCCTTTCACTTTAGCAACATTACCATGCTTGCTCTCAGTCATGTCTGCCATCTGACATCAAGACTCAAACAAGGAACGCGGCCATGCGCCTTCATATAATGCATCTTATTTTTGGATGGACACCAGATGGACCTTTAAAGAAAACCTTTCATGAAAGATAAATAGGGGTTGCCAATGACATTCTGAAAAATGCAAGTTAACTGGTTGTTATGCTAACCCCCTGGCAATAAAGTGGGATTAAAGCCCAACACTAACTATTCCTAAAAATGTTCCCACTCCCTGCTCCTAACTATCCTGTCTGTGTAAAAAAAGATCTGTATACTTACCTTTTTTTTTTTTTTTTTTTTAATCCGGTCATGGGATCCTGCACCTCTGGCTTTCCTATGTCAGTGAGCAGTTGCTGCAGGGCAGAGGAGGGAGTGCCAACAATGGCTGGGACATGGAAGCCTGTGGGTGATGACAGCTCCCAGCATTCCCAGCCATAGTTGAGCGTTCCTTCACACGGAGAGCTGAAGCTGCAGGATCATGTGACCATACCATTCTAGAAAAAAGTAAGTGTACAGATCTTTTTCACACAGTGTAGGCAGGATAGGTAAGAGTCAGGAGAAGGGAACATTTTTCTGAATTTTTTGAACGGTCCACTTCAATACCCTTGGAGTCACCAATGAATGTCTGAGTAACTCCAGATGTCCTTAGCTACATACTTGTTCCGGTTCAGTGTACTGAGGCAAAAAAGATAAATCTGACAGCCAAATAACCAGCATTTTCAGAAGAAGAGGATAAGTCTTTCATGACTTTCATGACTTTTAAAGTGTAAGTTCACCTTTACAGAAAATCTGTAAGGTGAACATACACTGGAGCCCCTTCCCATCGCACCTGGTCCCGCTAACCTGGAGTCCGGCGATCTCCCATTCCGACAGATCGTATCACCACTGTACCAGTCAGGGGATTTGAAATCCTTGCGGCTTTCTCTCCTCTTCGCCTGCGGTGACAGGACGGGCTACACGGGTTTCCGATTGGTCAGCACCACCCATGTGACGGTGCCAACCAATTACAATGCTCCTGTACGTACCTCCTGACGAAGTACATTTAGGAGATTGAGCCGCAGGGGATTTCAAAGCCCTGGACGAGTGAGGCGGCGACCCGATGTGTCAGTGCGGTTAATCGCCGGACTCAAGGTCAGCAGGTCCTGTGTAAATTCACCTTACAGATTTTTCTGTAAAGGTGAACTTCGCCTTTAAAATGCAGAAACAATCAAAAAGTTTAAAAGGGGTAACTACACTGCATCTGAGCACTATAAACCAAAAATGCCATTTTGTTCATTCTTAATATTTGAAGCAAACTCCCCCCTCTATCCATGTCTCCATGCTTATTTTGCTGAGAAATCACTTTAAAAACACCCCCCCTAGCATTTCTGGTCGTGGCCATCTTGAGTAAGGGCAGATGATTCATCCAGCATTTACTTCCTGGAATCCATCTGCCCTTAGCTCAGGCATGCATGCAGGAGGGTGTGCTCAGCTGAGAAAGCCCCTCCTGAAGACTCCTGGGATGTATGACATAATTTGCCTAGGCCTGGAAACCAGGAAGCAACTGAAGATATGTAAACAAAAAAAGTTTAAAACAAGTAAATATAATATACTTTCCTATTTACTAATGCTAGCAACATAATGATTAAAATAGTTCCTGTTAATTGAGAGAGTAGTTCTGCTTTAAAGCAACTTATCAGCAAAGATTCCTTACAAACAATGATAGGACTGAAACTAGCAGTGGTAATTTACCCTGCTCTACTCATCTGCTTTAGCTATAGGAGGTTGGAAAGTGCCTGAAATTGCTGTGTGTATGGCGGGCATACAGGGCTACTTTACAGTTATTGATATTAAAAGATGAAGAAACTCCAAATGTCCTGGCCACCCCTCCAGACCCCACAATCGTAGCATGCATGATGCCCCATGCTGCTGTTGTAGCAGTCTGTACAGTACACTGCAATACACAGCCCCAGATTGAGCATCCATCATAATGCTCACAATGACAAGCACTCATCGGTTGACACAGCCCACATGGCCGTACTGACCAATAAGAAGCACATCTGAGGCTTCTTCTTCTTCCAGTAAGGTGTCCCTGAAGAAAGAAGCATTTTTGGTGGTTGTGCTGACCAATGAGCGCTTGCCATTGCAAGAATTATGATGGATACTCTCGCCAGGGCTGTGAAATTGCTGCGTACAGACCGCCACACCGGCAGCATAGAGTATCAATCTATAGTTGCGAGGTCTGGAGGGGTAGCCAGGATATTTGGAGTTAGTAGTTCACCTTGAAGGTCATTAAAGCCGCGTTCCACCCTCAAAAAAGTTTTTTTTCTTTTCATAAGAACACTTACCTGTCCAGGGAGCCCGCGATGTCGCCCCCCCCCCCCCCCCCCGAGGCCGATCCGCCCATAGGATCGGCTGCAGGCACCGCCATTGTAACTAAGGGAAACAGGCAGTGGAGCCTTCAGGCTTCACAGTCGGTTTCAGACTGCGCATGTGCAAGTCGTGCGGCACTTTCTGAATGGCCCCGTCGTCTTCTGGGGGACACACAGGTCCCAGAAGGCAGCGGGGGAGAAGGAGGAGAGGCAGAAGAGTAAATGATGTACCTCGCTGCAGTGGGGCTGGGACGGAAGTTCACCTTTTTACTGCATAAAAGGTAAGGAAAAAAAAAGTATGTCCAAAAACGAGGGGCGGGTCTTTAGTTTAAGACCAAGTAGTTAAGTTGGGTGGAACTCCGCTTTAAAGGTGAACTAGCGCTTAAAGCTCATGTACAGACTGGCACACCGGCAACACAGGCCATCATGGTCACTATGTGCAGTAGGGTGGCCAAGATATTTGACGCTAATTAATCTTTAATTTTGCGTGAAAAGGTGGACTTGCCTTTAAGTGTACATTAAAATGCTGTCCTCTTTAAAAATGCCTCTAACTTATGAAGCTGACTTTGGCCTCCCCCACTCTGTCCTGCCTAGATGGCAGGAGGTCTAACTATTAAATGTGCAGCCCCAGCACCAAATGAGCCTTCAGCTATGAAAACACAACTTGCCTAACCACACATGTGCAGTCAGATTTCTCTCTCTCTGAGTTCAGCAGCTACCAGAGAGTGGACTGCGTATGCGTGGTAACATAGGCCAAGTTCTTGTAGCCAAATTCTCATACGTGGAGGTACTAGGGCTGCTCACCCAATGGTAAGACATTCTGCCATCTGGGCAGGAGGTAGAAGGGAATTCCATGGTAGAAGTAGCTGAAAAAAATAGAAATCATTTTTAAATGTATTTTAATGCACACTTTAACCGCTAGCCTACCGCCCACCGTCATATGACGGCCGGACGGTAAGCCTATTGTTCTGAGCGGACGTCATATGACGTCCGCCGTTTAAACAGGGCATGCGCGCGATCGTGAGCGCGCAGCCCTGTACTGTGGGTGGCGGCGTGTCACCGAGACACCGCTCGTCACCGACAGGGGTGAACAGCCACTGCGCATGGCTGTTTACCACGTGATCGGCCGTGATGAAGTCACGGCTGATCACTAATGGTACATACCGCATTGCACGGCGCATGCGCGCGATCGTGAGCGCGCTGCGCGTGCACGTCGGTGGCGGCGTGTTCCCCGGGAACACTGCTCGTCACCGACGATAGTTTACAGCCATTTGGCCAGTACTGTGTACCATGTGATCGGCTGTGATCCATTCACAGCCGATCACTAAGTGTAAACAAAGACCTGTCACTAGCTGTTACTAGCCCTTCTCTCCTCACACACCGTATCCAGTGTGAGGAGAGAAGAGCCAGGAGCAGTGAGTTACAGATCTTTGTATTTGTAGTGTCTGCACCAACACCACTTCTGTCCCATCGCCCCCCCCAATTGTCATCTGTCACCCAACAGTCACCCCATAAAAAGTGCACCTGTCACATAGAGACTGCCATTAGTGACCATCAGCGGTGCCCTGTCACCCACCAGTGACCTGCCCTGTCACCCGTCACCCACCAGTGACCTGCCCTTTCACCCGTCACCCATCAGTGACCTGCCCTGTCACCCGTCACCCATCAGTGACCTGCCCTGTCACCCGTCACCCACCAGTGACCGTGCCCTGTCACCCGTCACCCACCAGTGACCATCAGCGGTGCACCCGTCACCCATCAGTGACGTCGCCTGTCAACAATCTGTGACTATCACCTGTCACCGTCTGTGGCCTGTCACCCATCAGTGACCGTGCCCTCTCACCCGTCACCCATCAGTGACTGTCACCCGTCACCCACCAGTGACCATCAGCGGTGCACCCGTCACCCATCAGTGACTGTCACCCGTCACCCACCAGTGACCATCAGCGGTGCACCCGTCACCCATCAGTGACTGTCACCCGTCACCCACCAGTGACCATTAGCGGTGCACCCGTCACCCATCAGTGACGTCGCCTGTCAACAATCTGTGACTATCACCTGTCACCGTCTGTGGCCTGTCACCCATCAGTGACCATGCCCTCTCACCCGTCACCCATCAGTGACCGTCGCCTGTCAACTATCTGTGACCATCGCCCATCACACCATCACCTCTCAGTGAACGTCACCTGCCACCCATCGCACAGCCCATCAGTGACCGTCACCTGCCACCCATCTGTCACCTGTCGCACAGCTACCCGCCACACAGCCATGTCCAAAAGAGGATATACAAGTGAAGAGGCGTTCCAGATCCTCTCTATGACTGATGAGAGCACCGGGGAGCTCTCATCAGAGTCCCATTCTGATTCCGAAACAAGTTCGGCATTTGAGCCGATCGAGAGTAGCAATGGTTCGGATGAAGAATGGGTCCCTGCTAAAAGGGCACGACACTCTGGAACCCAGGAAGCCGCCAGCAACCGGGATTATATTCCCAGTACCAGCTCTGCCGCCAGAAATAGGCCCCAGGAAGAAAGGCCCAGTACCAGTGCTGCCGCCAGCAATAGGCCCCAGGAACAAAGGCCCAGTACCAGTGCTGCCACCAGAGATGGGCCCCGCGCACAAATGCCCAGTACCAGTGCTGCCACCAGAGACAGGCCCCTCGCACAAATGCCCAGTACCAGTACTGCCACATCACACCTGAGTTCCAGCACAGGAAATTCAACTCCCCCAACTACTGGAGTGTCACGTCCCCCAAGAGCCAGGGCCGCTACCTATATGCCAGATGGTCTTGCCAACCCAACATGGCTGCCTTCCAACTCGGGATCACCAAATATTCCCCCTTTCACAGCACAGCCAGGTGTGCAGGCCAACACCCAAAATTTTACAGAGATCAATTTTTTTCACCTGTTTTTGCCCGACACTTTGCTGCAGTTCATTGTGGACCAGACAAATTTGTAGGCCCAGCAGTATATTGCCAGCAACCCCCAATCATCTTATGCCCGTCCGTTTGAGTGGAGAGATTTGAATATGGAGGAGTTCAAATTGTTTTTGGGCCTCACCCTAAATATGGGGCTTACAAAAAAAAATGAAGGACATACCTATTGGTCCACCCACCCCATCCACCATATGCCCATGTATTCTGCCGCTATGTCCAGGTCCCGATATGAGATGATTATGAGATTCTTTCATTTTAACGACAACACCCAGTGCCCTCCCCGCAATCATCCAAATTCCGATAAGTTGTACAAGATTCGCCCACTAATAAATTCATTTTCCCAACGATTTGCAGAACTTTATGTCCCCGAGAAGAATATATGTGTGGATGAGTCCCTGGTAGCATTTTCAGGCCGGCTAGGAATAAAACAGTATATTCCTACCAAAAAAGCCAAATATGGAGTCAAATTTTACAAGCTGTGTGAGAGAGCCACGGGATATCTATATGCATTCCGCATATATGAGGGAAGAGATTCCCAGCTCCAGCCCCCTGAGTGCCCGGCCTACATGGGCACAACTGGAAAAATTGTATGGGACCTGGCTTACCCACTTCTAAAAAAAGGCTATCATATATACCTGGACAACTTTTATACCAGCCTGCCCCTTTTCAGACACCTTTATATTGAAAAAACCCTGGCCTGCGGAACTTCAAGAAAAAATAGGAAGGGCTTCCCACAATCCATTGTGAACAAAAGGCTGAAAAAGGGGGAAAGAGCAACACTGAGATGTAATGAAGTGCTGGCCTTGAGGTGGAAGGATAACAGGAACGTGCACATGATGTCCACCATTCATGATGACACTGCAGTTGTAGTTCAGCGAAGACGAGGTCCCATTGAAAAACCGACATGTGTCCAAGACTATAATCTCTACATGGGGGGGGGGTGGATTTCAATGACCAAATGATTCAGCCCTATTTGTCAATAAGGAGGTCCCGATTCTGGTATATGAAGGTAGCAATATATCTAATCCATTTGGCCATTTACAATTCCTACATAATCTACACAAAATCCACAGAAAGCCCCGCCTCCTTCCTAAAATTCATAGAAGAAGTAGTCACGTCCCTCATCTATCCACAAAGTCCCCTCCCAGAATTACCTCGTTCTGATGCTGTTAGCCGACTTCATGAACGCCACTTCCTGTACAACATTCCACCATCGGAAGCAGGCCGAAGACGGCAAAAAAAATGTCGTGTGTGCAGCAGAAGAGGTTTTCGAAAAGATACAAGCTACCATTGTCCCCAGTGTCCCTCCCAACCTGGCCTTTGCATTGGTGAATGCTTCGAACTGTATCATACATCCCCAAGTTATTAGCCCATATTTTCCCCATTTTCGCTGATCATTTTCCATGCTTCCCCAAAATAACCATGCCACTGCCTTCAATGTGAACTGACCCTGGCCTGCTTTTTGACTATGCCTCTGCCTACCGTTTGGACTGCTTCCACATGAACTGACCCTGGCCTGTTTTGACTATGCCTCTGCCCACCGTTTGGACTGCTTGCTCGTGAACTGACCCTGGCCTGTTTTGTGACTACTCTTCTGCCTACCGCTTGGACTGCTTGCACGTTAACTGACCCTGGCTTGTTTTATGGACTATGCTTTTGCCTACCACTTGGACTGATCTGTTGCCCTGCTACTATAGTACACAGGGGTCTCACATATGTGAGGGGCTCCAGAATAGTTTTTCCGGATGGAGATAACATTTTTTTTTTTTGGTCTGGAGTCCGGAGGCTTCATAGAGATTTGGGTGGGTCGAAGCCTCTACCCCTGTGCCCCTGTGCACAGGTCTTACCCGATTGCGGCCCTCAGCCTTCTGCTGACTTACTGCCATCATGCCTTTGCCTGCCGCATGAACGGACCACACATCTGCCTGCTACCTGGACTATGCAAATAATTCGCTGTAGCAAGAGGCAGTATGTTTATGAAGGGCTGGGGAGCGGTACAATAATGTGTGTCTGCAGGTAACAGTGTACCAGGACCAATATTATGGCTGTGCTGGCTGTCTCTGCCTGGACAATTCCTATGGACTGTGCTGTGCCGACTATAGACAATATTCCTGCCTGCTGCCTGGATAGTTATTGCTGTCGCTAAGCACATCCCTGACTGCTGCCTGGACCAGTGCTCTCTTCTGTGGACACTACTAAAAGCACAGGTAATACTTTTTTTTTTAATCCTTTCCGCAATAGAATTTATTTTGGATTGTAATTCTTGGTATGTACATGCTATGTGTTAGAAATATGAAGGGCCTTCAAAAATGATAGGTTGCCAGGAAATTATCTATGTAATGTATGCTCCTAGAACGCCTGATGGTGCTACTTGGATGTTGGGCCACTGTATGTGGCCAAGCTGTGTAAAAGTCTCACACATGTGGTATCCCCATACTCAGGGGGAGTAGCAGAATGTATTTTGGGGTGTCATTTTTGCTATGTGTTGGAAATATCTTATAAAATGGACAACTTTGTGTAAAAAAAAAAATGCGTTTTTATTTTTTTTCCACATTTTCCAAAAACTTCTGGAAAAAAAATAACCGTTCAAAAGACTCATTATGCCTCATAGATTATACGTTGGGGTGTTTGCTTTCCAAAATGGGGTCATTTTGTTGGCAATTCCTTTGTCCTGGTGCTCCAGGGCCTTCAAAAGTGTAATAGGTGGTTGAGAAATGAGATGTGCAATTTATGCTCGTAGATCGCCTGATGGTGCGACTTCAATGTTGGGCCTTTGTATGTGGCCAGGCTGTGTAAAAGTCCCACACATGTGGTATCGCCATACTCAGGAGGAGTAGCAGAATGTATTTTGGGGTGTAATTTGTTGTATGCATATGCTCTGTGAGAGAAATAACCAGTTAATATGAAAATGTTGAAAAAAAAAAAAAATCTTCCTTTTGCAAAGAATTGTGGGAAAAAATTACACCTTAAAAAAACTCACCATGCTACTTACTTAATACCTTGGAATGTCTACTTTCTAAAAAGGGGTCATTTGGGGGGTATTTGTACTTTTCTGACTTGTTAGTACCTCAAGAAATGAGATTCACCTGATGTACTGAAGGCCTGATCAGATGTTTTCAATTTTCAGTGATTGGCACCATAGTTTGTAGACTCTATAACTTTCACAAAGACCAAATAATATACACTAATTTGGGTTATTTTTACCAAAGATATATAGCAGTATAAATTGTGGCCAAAATTTATGAAGAAAAATTACTAATTTGCTAAATTTTATGACAAAAACAAAGAAAAAGGCAATTTTTCACAAAATTTACGGTCTTTTTTTATTTATAGCACAAAAAATAAAAAACCCATTAGTGATTAAATACCACCAAAAGAAAGCTCTATTTGTGTGAAAAAAAGGACACAAATTTCATTTGGGTACAGTGTTGCATGACTGAGTAATAGTCATTCAAAGTGTGAGAGCACCAAAAGCTGAAAATTGGTCTGGGCAGGAAGTGGGTTTAAAGGGGTTGTAAAGGTAAAAATTTTTTCACCTCAATGCATTCTATGCATTAAGGTGAAAAAACTTTTGACAGTACCGCCGCCCCCAGCCCCCCCGTTTTACTTACCTGACGCCTCGAATCTTCGCTCCTCGTCCTCGTCAGCTTCATTGCAGCTCAGCCTGGTCGCTGATTGGCTGCAGTGGATGGATTGAAAGCAGCGCAGCCATTGGCTCGCGCTGCTGTCAATCACATCCGATGACGCGGCGCGCCGGGGGGCGGGGCCGAGTGATACAGCGAGCGGCTATAGCCGCCGGCTGTATCACGGGAGCGCGCCCGCAAGCACTCACCACCGTGCGAGGGAGCTCGCATGAAGGTGGTAAATGCTTGCGGGGAGGAGCTGAAACAGCCGCCGAGGGACCCCAGAAGACCAGGTTCGGGGCCACTCTGTGCAGAACGAGCTGCACAGTGAAGGTAAGTATAACATGTTTGTTATTTTAAAAAAAAAAAAAAAACATCTTTACAACCCCTTTAAGTGCTCCGTATTGAGGTGGTTAAGCTGTAGTGCATATGTAATTAAATGTGAACTAACCCTTCAAGGGGAAATCTGTGAGTGTAGAATAAAAAACAGCCCCACCCTCAAACGTCCACTTGTGTGACAGAGAGAGCATTTCTATAGAACCCCCCAGGTCAACCTGTTGTAGCCATTATCAGTTAAGCCTGAGGGGAAGATATTGTGGGTTTACTGCTAAATGTAAAAGCAAATATAATACAAATTACGCTCAGGGCCTATCAGGGATAGTTCATGAACAATAGACACTAAATAACATCTATTGGCAATTTCCTGTGACCAAATGATAATCCCTAACAGGGAAGGGTCTTCCTTGTTATATCAGTGTAATGGTAACCCAAGTTTTCTACTCAAGATGGCCATACACTAGTAGATTTTCCTATGAAAATTCTCATCAGTACCTTCGATGATATAATGAATGTTATTCATGTACTTTAACCACTTGAGCTCTGGAAGATTTTACCCCCTTTATGATCAGGCCATTTTTGCTATTCAGCACTGCGCTACTTTAGCTGGTAATTGCACGGTCATGCAACGCTGTACCCAAGCAAAATTTAAATTTATATATTTTTTCTTGCTTTCTTTCAGTGCTATTTGACCACTGATATTAGAACAAAAAAAAGGAGTTTTATTTTCTGATACAAGACACAAAAAAAAAAAAAAAATGTAAAAAAATAAACATTTTCATCTTCAGAAATTTTGGGCAAAATGTATTCTGCTACATGTCTTTGATAAAAAAAAAGCCCAAAAAGTATTGATTGGTTTGCTTGAAAGTTATGCGCCTACAAACTATGGTATATATACACACTGGAATTTTTATTTAACTTACACTACTAAAGGCAGTGATAAGGGACTTATAATGGGGCTGCAACAGCGCAGGGGACAATCTGACACAGATGCTGGGGACAATCTGACACAGACTAACTGCCACGGACATCACCAGTGACATTAATACAGGGATCAGTGAGAATACTATATACACACAGTCACTGTACTAAGGACACTAGCTGGGAAGGGGTTAACATCTAGGGCAATCAAGGGGTTAAATGTGTCCCTATGTGTGACATGTGTAAGGTGAGCTGCTTTCACTGACAGATCAGATAGTTTCTCATCCCTGCTTTGCAGAGCTCTGTGTTGAGTGTAATAATAATAATTGTCAACACAGAGCTCTGGGCTGTGATTGTACACAGCCAATCAGCAGGTCCCAGCTGTGAATCATTGGCCGGAACACAGTGACGGGCTCCCGCTGTGTGCCGGGGGGGGGGGGGGGGCGCACCCTAAATCCGGAGGAAGGCAGCAACGTATGGGTACTAGGGCTGGGAGATTTCCCCCCCCCCCAAAAAAAAAAATCTGCTTTTTTTTATAAAAAAACTCGATTCACGATTCGAATCCGATTTTTTTTTTTATTATATTAATTAAAGTGCATCAACAAACAAAATTGCCAAGACAAACCCTTTCTCTAACCGAAAAGTCAGTGTGAGCTTATCAGAGACTGTGGATATACTGCATGACGGTTATCAGAGACTGCGGATATACTGCATGAGGTTATCAGAGACTGCGGATATACTGCATGACGGTTATCAGAGACTGCGGATATACTGCATGAGGTTATCAGAGACTGTAAAAGCCGGATATACTGCATGACGGTTATCAGAGACTGCGGATATACTGCATGAGGTTATCAGAGACTGCGGATATACTGCATGACGGTTATCAGAGACTGCGGATATACTGCATGACGGTTATCAGAGACTGCGGATATACTGCATGAGGTTATCAGAGACTGTAAAAGCCGGATATACTGCATGACGGTTATCAGAGACTGCGGATATACTGCATGAGGTTATCAGAGACTGTGGATATACTGCATGACGGTTATCAGAGACTGCGGATATACTGCATGAGGTTATCAGAGACTGCGGATATACTGCATGACGGTTATCAGAGACTGCGGATATACTGCATGATGGTTATCAGAGACTGCGGATATACTGCATGATGGTTATCAGAGACTGCGGATATACTGCATGATGGTTATCAGAGACTGCGGATATACTGCATGATGGTTATCAGAGACTGTGGATATACTGCATGAGGTTATCAGAGACTGTGGATATACTGCATGAGGTTATCAGAGACTGCGGATATACTGCATGAGGTTATCAGAGACTGCGGATATACTGCATGAGGTTATCAGAGACTGCGGATATACTGCATGAGGTTATCAGAGACTGCGGATATACTGCATGAGGTTATCAGAGATTGCGGATATACTGCATGAGAGTATCAGAGACTGCGGATATACTGCATGAGGTTATCAGAGACTGCGGATATACTGCATGAGGTTATCAGAGACTGCGGATATACTGCATGAGGTTATCAGAGACTGCGGATACACTGCATGAGGTTATCAGAGACTGCGGATATACTGCATGAGAGTATCAGAGACTGCGGATATACTGCATGAGGTTATCAGAGACTGCGGATATACTGCATGAGGTTATCAGAGACTGCGGATATACTGCATGAGGTTATCAGAGACTGCGGATATACTGCATGAGGTTATCAGAGACTGCGGATATACTGCATGAGATTACCTGTGAATTGGGGCCCCCGATGACAGCTTTGCAGAGTGCAATGCACAGAGGACACATGAGGCTGTATTCGCGCGCTAGCTAGCAGAGAGGGGGCGGGGCCGGAAGCTCCACTTGGAACAGAGCGGCTGTACTGTAGTAAGCACTGATCGGAGTGGGCGCGTCAGTGAAACTTCTGGCCCTGCCCCCGGACCTCTGTATTCCCCAGCCAGTATAGAGGGGGCGGGGCTGGGAGCTCCACTGACGCGCCCACTCCGATCACTGCTCTAACTACAGCCGTTCTTTTCTGAGCATACAGGCTACATGGGATGGAGTCAGCGCGTCAGTGGAGCTCCCAGCCCCCACCCCCTCACTGCTGGCTACATCGAGAATACAGCCTCCCGTGTCCTCTGTGCGCTCTGCAAATCCGAAACTCTGAAGGGAAAAAAATCTAAAAAGATCGATTTTCTTCAAATCTAAATCGATTTGAGCTCACAACTCGATTCAGGATTAAAATCGATTTTTTCCCCAGCCCTATCCGTACTACAATAAAATGTTACAGGACAGGATTTTTTATGAGTTTTGTGTATAGCTTCCAACTGCAGGCAGTCCCCGACTTACGAATGACTCCTACTTACGAACGGCCTCAATGCGGGCTGCTTGTGCTCCACGCTGGTCCTGGACACCTCCGAGCAGCTATCTTGCCACATTCTACACTGCAGTACTTCATGTACTGCATGGCCAGAAGAGCCCCAGAAGTGCCTGGAACATCCCACATCCCTGCACAGTGCTCCGACTTACGAACAAACCTACAGTCCTTAATGTATTCGTAACCCGGGGACTGCCTGTACATGCACCCTGCCAGAAATGTGTCACAAATGCCTTATTAGATCTCCCTGTATGTGTTTTAACAGGTTCCCTAAGATGCAAGAGTGTTTGTCTGTCACATTGTAAAAGACAAAATCCATAGAAGACATAGAAAATTCTTTGAGCGCATTATTTGAATTTGCTTATCTGACACTTGAACCTACCGTAGAGGGTTAGGATCTCTATGACTCTTGTAATGGGGCATGTCTGTCCTGTCAGTCATTGAGTTGGAGCAGAAGGGAGACATTATGTCACCATTATAGGCCTGGCTGCATTTTCTACAGAAGGATTACTAAAGCTGTGCCCTTTTCTGGCCAGCTGCTTGATCATTTTAGAAAAAACTCAGCTAAGGTCAAAAGTTGCATATTGTTAGTTCAGTATTTCATATTTCTATTATCTTGTACGTAATTGGGGCTCAGCGGTCTAGGCCAAAGTATGCTGAGCTTTGTAGCTCCTAGGATATTCTCTGCCTAAGGCCCCGTTCACACTTTGGATTCATGGACATGGGTCCATGATTCCAAAATGCGCTGAAATCGTGGCAAAATGCTCAACCAGGTTTTAGGTGGCATCCATTCCTAATAGCACCTCAAACGTGGTACAGTTTTGCTACGCGATAAAATGCATGTGTAAAAACGCGCCTGAATGAGGGCCAGAATTGGGGCCCTGAGCTTTTTTGCCACAAAAAAATGAGCATTCAAATGAATGAACTGCCCTATACACGACACATGGAAACACATTAGCTGCTTAAAAAATTAGTGAGTGGGAACGCATAACATGAACGGAGCCTAAAGTTGGCCATACACAAAGTATATTTTGGCTGGTTCCTGATGTACTGGTCATAATGCAATCCCTAGGTGGTCCCGTTGACACCTCCTTGCCTGACATCCTTCAACCTGAAACTCAAAGAAGCCAGATGGAAAATTTTTGGCCAAACAATGACTGCATCCAGTCAGATACAGCCATAATTTGGGTATTCTGACAGCCATAGATGCTGACGGTCAGAATACAATGGCCCGCAGGGGAATTTCGTTCATCCGCCCCGTTTAATGTAGAAGGGAAAAAGAAAGGAGAGGGGGTGGGGGTAAGGGGAGCATGTGTAGAAGAATAAAAAATCTGAGTTTGGGTGCTCAACGATGAGTTGGGCAGGTAAACTGCGGCCTGGGGCAGGTAGGGCTGTCCAGGAATTTATACGCTGTATAGTAGGAATTAGGGTTGTCCCGATACCGATACTAGTATCGGTATCGGCACCGATACCGAGCATTTGCCCAAGTACTTGTACTCGGGCAAATGCTCCCGATGCTTCCCCGATACCTTGACTGTCAGCTGTGATCGGCGCGTGGGGGAGTTACAAGATTCTCCCCCAGCGGCTTTCACTAGCTTTAGTGACAGACAGCGGTGATCGCTCACAGCTGACTGTCACTGCATCCTCCTCCGTGCCCCCTCCTTTCCTCTGTCCTTCTCAGCTGTCCCCTCCGTTCTGCTCTTATCTGTCCTTATCTGTCCCTCTCCGCTGTCCCCTCGTTCTGCTCTTATCTGTCCCCTCCATTCTGCTCTTATCTGTCCCCTCCGTTCTCCCCTTCAGTTCCTCCGTCCTCCTCCTCCTTCCTTTGTGTATGGATAGAGTCAGCTGACTCTGTCCATTCACATAACTGAAACATTGTAATCTTCTGTGATTACGATGTGTCAGTTTATGAATGGAGAGAAGCTGCGGTCTTCTCTCCATTCATTGTCAGTGCAGCTGACGCTGCAGAGAAAGGGACTGGGGAATCTCTATCCTCTGTCTCTTTCTCTGTCTCAAGGGGGAGATATCAGAGGTCTGTTAAGACCCCTGATATCTCACCAAAGCCCCCCAAAAGGGCTGATTAAAAAAAAACAAAAAAACAATAAAGAATAAAAGAAATATTATTGTAAAAAATAAAAATTGTAAAAAAAAAAAAAATAACACACACATACAACGTTCACCCCCTCCCCCCCCCCAAAAAAAAGCAAGCACTGTTAAAAAAAAAAAAAAAAATGAAAAAAAAAACACTGTCACGTGACATTAAAAAAAAAGTATCGGTAATCGGTATCGGCGAGTACTTGAAAAAAAGTATCGGTACTTGTACTCGGTCCTAAAAAAGTGGTATCGGGACAACCCTAGTAGGAATGCACCGAAATTTCGGCCACCGAAACATATCGGCCGAAAATGGCCCTTTCGGCGGGGCTCCACCCCCGCCCCTAGTGCCGCCTATCAGGGGGGCTTCCTATATGGTAGAAGAGAGGAGAGCCGCCGCCTGTTTGATTACAGCGCCTGGGAACATCACAGCTTTCATTTCAATAGCTGTGTGTTCCCCGCTGCGCGCTGTCACATACAGCCCCTCCCCCTTGTCCGGGCACTTTGATAGACAGATCACCCGTCCCAGCATTGGACGGGTGATCTGTCTATCAAAGTGCCCGGACAAGGGGGAGGGGCTGTATGTGACGGCACGCAGCGGGGAACACACAGCTATTGAAATGAAAGCTGTGATGTTCCCGGCGCTGTAATCAATCAGGCGGCAGCGGCTCTCCTCTCCCTTCACTGGCTGCAATGGGGACACAGGCTGCACTACTGGGGACACTGGCTGCACTACTGGGGACACTGGCTGCACCAATGGGGACACTGGCTGCACCAATGGGGACACTGGCTGCACCAATGGGGACACTGGCTGAATCTGACGGGCACTGGTGAGGCTGCATTGATCTCTTGTATCATGTCCGCAGTCTCTGACTCTCTGACTATGTCCCCAGTCTCTGACCATCACCTGTACCATGTACTCAGTCTCTGACCATCTCCTGTACCATGTCTGCAGTCTGACCATCTCCTGTACCATGTCCCCAATCTCTAACCATCTCCTGTACCATGTCCCCAGTCTCTGACCATCTCCTGTACCATGTCCCCAGTCTCTGACCATCTCCTGTACCATGTCCCCAGTCTCTGACCATCTCCTGTACCATGTCCCCAGTCTCTGACCATCTCCTGTACCATGTCCCCAGTCTCTGACCATCTCCTGTACCATATCCTCAGTCTCTGCCCATCTCCTGTACCATATCCTCAGTCTCTGCCCATCTCCTGTACCATATCCTCAGTCTCTGCCCATCTCCTGTACCATGTCCTCAGTCTCTGCCCATCTCCTGCACCATGTCCTCAGTCTCTGCCCATCTCCTGTACCATGTCCTCAGTCTCTGCCCATCTCCTGTACCATGTCCTCAGTCTCTGCCCATCTCCTGTACCATGTCCTCAGTCTCTGCCCATCTCCTGTACCATGTCCTCAGTCTCTGCCCATCTCCTGTACCATGTCCTCAGTCTCTGCCCATCTCCTATAGGGCTGTCCAGGAATTTATACGCTGTATAGTAGGAATGCACCGAAATTTCGGCCACCGAAACATATCGGCCGAAAATGGCCCTTTCGGCGGGGCTCCACCCCCGCCCCTAGTGCCGCCTATCAGGGGGGCTTCCTATATGGTAGAAGAGAGGAGAGCCGCCGCCTGTTTGATTACAGCGCCTGGGAACATCACAGCTTTCATTTCAATAGCTGTGTGTTCCCCGCTGCGCGCTGTCACATACAGCCCCTCCCCCTTGTCCGGGCACTTTGATAGACAGATCACCCGTCCCAGGATTGGACGGGTGATCTGTCTATCAAAGCGCCCGGACAAGGGGGAGGGGCTGTATGTGATGGCACGCAGCAGGGAACACACAGCTATTGAAATGAAAGCTGTGATGTTCCCGGCGCTGTAATCAATCAGGCGGCGGCGGCTCTCCTCTCCCTTCACTGGCTGCAATGGGGACACAGGCTGCACTACTAGGGACACTGGCTGCACCAATAGGGATACTGGCTGCACCAATAGGGATACTGGCTGCACCAATAGGGATACTGGCTGCACCAATAGGGATACTGGCAGCATCAATGGGGATACTGGCTGCACCAATGGGGATACTGGCTGCATCTGACGGGCACTGGTGAGGCTGCATTGATCTCTTGTATCATGTCCCCAGTCTCTGACCATCACCTGTACCATGTCCTCAGTCTCTGACCATCTCCTGTACCATGTCTGCAGTCTGACCATCTCCTGTACCATGTCCGCAGTCTCTGACCATCTCCCGTACCATGTCCCCAGTCTCTGACCATCTCCCGTACCATGTCCCCAGTCTCTGCCCATCTCCCGTACCATGTCCCCAGTCTCTGCCCATCTCCCGTACCATGTCCCCAGTCTCTGCCCATCTCCCGTACCATGTCCCCAGTCTCTGCCCATCTCCCGTACCATGTCCCCAGTCTCTGCCCATCTCCCGTACCATGTCCCCAGTCTCTGCCCATCTCCCGTACCATGTCCCCAGTCTCTGCCCATCTCCCGTACCATGTCCCCAGTCTCTGCCCATCTCCCGTACCATGTCCCCAGTCTCTGCCCATCTCCCGTACCATGTCCCCAGTCTCTGCCCATCTCCCGTACCATGTCCCCAGTCTCTGCCCATCTCCCGTACCATGTCCCCAGTCTCTGCCCATCTCCCGTACCATGTCCCCAGTCTCTGCCCATCTCCCGTACCATGTCCCCAGTCTCTGCCCATCTCCCGTACCATGTCCCCAGTCTCTGCCCATCTCCCGTACCATGTCCCCAGTCTCTGCCCATCTCCCGTACCATGTCCCCAGTCTCTGCCCATCTCCCGTACCATGTCCCCAGTCTCTGCCCATCTCCCGTACCATGTCCTCAGTCTCTGCCCATCTCCCGTACCATGTCCCCAGTCTCTGCCCATCTCCCGTACCATGTCCTCAGTCTCTGCCCATCTCCCGTACCATGTCCTCAGTCTCTGCCCATCTCCTGTACCATGTCCTCAGTCTCTGCCCATCTCCTGTACCATGTCCTCAGTCTCTGCCCATCTCCTGTACCATGTCCTCAGTCTCTGCCCATCTCCTGTACCATGTCCTCAGTCTCTGCCCATCTCCTGTACCATGTCCTCAGTCTCTGCCCATCTCCTGTACCATGTCCTCAGTCTCTGCCCATCTCCTGTACCATGTCCTCAGTCTCTGCCCATCTCCTGTACCATGTCCTCAGTCTCTGCCCATCTCCTGTACCATGTCCTCAGTCTCTTCCCATCTCCTGTACCATGTCCTCAGTCTCTGCCCATCTCCTGTACCATGTCCTCAGTCTCTGCCCATCTCCTGTACCATGTCCTCAGTCTCTGCCCATCTCCTGTACCATTTCCCCAGTCTCTGACCATCTCCTGTACCATCTCTGCAGTCTCTGACCATCTCCTGTAGTATGTCTGCAGTCTCTGACCATCTCCTGTACCATCTCTGCAGTCTCTGACCATCTCTTGTACCACCTCTGCAATCTCTGACCATCTCCTGTACCATCTCTGCAGTCTCTGACCATCTATTGTACCATCTCTGCAGTCTCTGACCATCTCCTGTACCATCTCTGCAGTCTCTGACCATCTCCTGTACCATCTCTGCAGTCTCTGACCATCTCCTGTACCATCTCTGCAGTCTCTGACCATCTCCTGTACCATCTCTGCAGTCTCTGATCATCTCCTGTACCATCTCTGCAGTCTCTGATCATCTCCTGTACCATCTCTGCAGTCTCTGACCATCTCCTGTACCATGTCCCCAGTCGCTGACCATCTCCTGTATAAAAATGTTATTAAAAACAGTCACTTTCGGTATCTGTGTTGTTTCGGTATCGATTTTGGTTTTCGGGATCAAGGAACATTTATTTTCGAAATATAGCGCTATTTCTGCCTATATTGTTTGGTGCACAAAAGCACCTGTGAAATGTGAGTACCCCAGTATGGGGGTTGTGGTTTTTTTATGTTTCAATAAAGTGTCTGGCGATATTACACTATAGTCCCTTCTCTTTTCTGGTTTATTACTTGTGGAGCCTGAACGAGCCTGTCTGAAGATCACCTGTTGTCCCATCATTGAGCCCAGGGGTGGCTCCACGGCGTGTATTGACACAACTAAACACTGTGTCACACGCTCTAAGGTGAGCGCAACTACTTTGGGGGTCACTGAGGCACAACACGGCAGGATAGGGGCACTGCGATTCAGCAATTGGATTTCTTTGTGAAACACTTCATGCACTTTAATTCACTTTGGAACTTTTTTGCTGCACGTTGCTGTGTGATACTATATTGGAAGAATTTTTTACAGAAAAGGACAGTCACTGTCTCAAAACATCACGTATCACTTATGTGTTGATTTATCACCTGTCACTCATATGATTTCATTGGAGTTTTGCATGTGATAATATTTCTTATTTAATGCACGTTTTTTATCCATAATTTTCATTTGTAATTTATTGAGCATCATCATTGTGGGTACATCATATATATATAGATGTATGCAAAGTTTATTTATTTTTTGCACATTGCACTTTGAATTTATACGTAGGGTATTTTTGGTGTATTTTTTACACATTAATCTTTGCAGGGTTATTACTGTTGTTTTTTCAGCACCAATAAGTGAGTATCTATTTATTTTACACGTATAGTAGGTTATACTTTGGATTTAATACATAGGGCATTCAATGTTTTTGATTTGGATATGCGATATAGATTTAGGATTTGAATCACATGCACATAGCATTTTTTGCATATGATACCAATTGGGTGAATGTTTACAAAGATACATACCTGAGCGCAACGCAATTATTTCTATTTATAACATTTATTTTCGGTATCGGTTTCAGCACCAAAAAAAACATTCGGTGCATCCCTACTGTATAGTGATTAAAAAGTTTCTGGCTTGGAGAGGAGTAAGAATTCTGACAGTCAGCAATTAAGGAGCGACCAGTATTCTGGACAAAATAAATTCAGGCCAATAGAACAACATTTTATGAAATTGTTCCTCCTTATGTTTCAGTGCAGAGGTTCCATGGTTCAGAGTTCACAAATTTTCAAGAACCATAGACTAAGGCTGGCCATACACTATACGAAAAATTGTCCGAAATTTGGTCATTTAGACAGTTCGTTCGTTTTTCGGCCAGTTAATGGGCACAAAATCGATAATCGTTGGGGCGTTTTTGAGGCGAAAAAACTTAGGACAAGTTTGGAAATTTTCTGCCGAATGAACGATAAATTGAAAGGTTAATGTGTTTCCCGTCCGAACTGTCTGCACTAGGTATATGTAAAAAAACAAACAAAAAATTTATTTATTTATGTCCACTGAAGGATTTATCGGTCATTACATGATGACACTATTGTTTGTGTTCACGGCCGAATGTTTGTTTTTCGAAAATGGGTTTGGCTGATTTTTCGTATAGTGTATGGCCAGCATTAGTTTCCAGCAAAGAATACTTGTCTACATTAAATGAAATGGAAGAGGAAGGAGCGTCTATTTCTCTTTGCAGGAATTGGAGTCAAATGAAGGGGGAAAGCCAATAGGTCACCCCCTAGGTTTACATCAATCATCTTAAGAGCATATGTATATTTTTAACAGGTAATAATAATAGTTTTAACTGAATTTTAACCACTTGACGACCGCCTCACGCCAATTTACGTCGGCAAGGTGGCACGGACAGGCAAAATCACGTACATATACGTGATTTGCCTTCCGCGGGTGGGGGGTCCAATCGGACCCCCCCCGGTGCCCGAGGCGGTCGTCTTTTGTCCCACGGCGATCGGAGATGAGGGGGGAGGCCATCCGTTCGTGGCCCCCCCCTCGCGATCGCCGCCGGCCAATCACATCATTCCTTTGCTGCTGTATGCTAAACAGCAGCAAAGGAAATGATGTCATCTCTCCTCGGCTCGGTAATTTCCGTTCTGGCCCGAGGAGAGAAGACAGGTATGTGAGTGCACAACACTACACACACACACAGTAGAACATGCCAGGCACACAAAACACCCCGATCCCCCCCCCAATCACCCCCCCTGTCACAAACTGACACCAGCAGTTTTTTTGTTTTTTTTTCTGATTACTGCATTGGTGTCAGTTTGTGACAGTTACAGTGTTGGGACAGTTAGTATTACCCCCCTGTAGGTCTAGGATACCCCCCTAACCCCCCCTAATAAAGTTTTAACCCCTTGATCACCCCCTGTCACCAGTGTCGCTAAGCGATCATTTTTCTGATCGCTGTATTAGTGTCGCTGGTGACGCTAGTTAGGGACCTAAATATTTAGGTTCGCCGTCAGCGTTTTATAGCGACAGGGACCCTCATATACTACCGAATAAATGTTTTAACCCCTTGATGGCCCCCTAGTTAACCCTTTCACCACTGATCACCGTATAACTGTTACGGGTGACGCTGGTTAGTTTGTTTATTTTTTATAGTGTCAGGGCACCCGCCGTTTATTACCGAATAAAGGTTTAGCCCCCTGATCGCCCGGCGGTGATATGCGTCGCCCCAGGCAGCGTCAGATTAGCGCCAGTACCGCTAACACCCACGCACGCAGCATACGCCTCCCTTAGTGGTATAGTATCTGTACGGATCAATATCTGATCCGATCAGATCTATACTAGCGTCCCCAGCAGTTTAGGGTTCCCAAAAACGCAGTGTTAGCGGGATCAGCCCAGATACCTGCTAGCACCTGTGTTTTGCCCCTCCGCCCGGCCCAGCCCAAGTGCAGTATCGATCGATCACTGTCACTTACAAAACACTAAACGCATAACTGCAGCGATCGCAGAGTCAGGCCTGATCCCTGCGATCGCTAACAGTTTTTTTGGTAGCATTTTGGTGAACTGGCAAGCACCAGCCCCAGGCAGCGCCAGGTTAGCGCCAGTAGCGCTAACACCCACGCACGCAGCATACGCCTCCCTTAGTGGTATAGTATCTGATCGGATCAATATCTGATCCAATCAGATCTATACTAGCGTCCCCAGCAGTTTAGGGTTCCCAAAAACGCAGTGTTAGCGGGATCAGCCCAGATACCTGCTAGCACCTGCATTTTGCCCCTCCGCCCGGCCCAGCCCACCCAAGTGCAGTATCGATCGATCACTGTCACTTACAAAACACTTAACGCATAACTGCAGCATTCGCAGAGTCAGGCCTGATCCCTGCGATCGCTAACAGTTTTTTTGGTAGCTTTTTATTGAACTGGCAAGCACCAGTGGCCTAGTACACCCCGGTCGTAGTCAAACCAGCACTGCAGTAACACTTGGTGACGTGGCGAGTCCCATAAGTGCAGTTCAAGCTGGTGAGGTGGCAAGCACAAGTAGTGTCCCGCTGCCACCAAGAAGACAAACACAGGCCCGTCGTGCCCATAGTGCCCTTCCTGCTGCATTCGCCAATCCTAATTGGGAACCCACCGCTTCTGCAGCGCCCGTACTTCCCCCATTCACATCCCCAACCAAATGCAGTTGGCTGCATGAGAGGCATTTTCTTTATGTCCTCCCGAGTACCCCTACCCAACGAACCCCCAAAAAAGATGTCGTGTCTGCAGCAAGCGCGAATATAGGCGTGACACCCTCTATTATTGTCCCTCCTGTCCTGACAATCCTGGTCTTTGCATTGGTGAATGTTTTGAACGCTACCATTCATTAGTTGAGTATTAGCGTAGGGTACAGCATTGCACAGACTAGGCACACTTTCACAGGGTCTCCCAAGATGCCATCGCATTTTGAGAGACCCGAACCTGGAACCGGTTACCGTTATAAAAGTTAGTTACAAAAAAAGTGTAAAAAATATATATATATATAAAATTAAAAAAAATAGTTGTCGTTTTATTGTTCTCTCTCTCTCTCTATTCTCTCTCTCTTGTTCTGCTCTTTTTTACTGTATTCTATTCTGCAATGTTTTATTGTTATTATGTTTTATCATGTTTGCTTTTCAGGTATGCAATTTTTTATACTTTACCGTTTACTGTGCTTTATTGTTAACCATTTTTTTGTCTTCAGGTACGCCATTCACGAATTTGAATGGTTATACCAGAATGATGCCTGCAGGTTTAGGTATCATCTTGGTATCATTCTTTTCAGCCAGCGATCGGCTTTCATGTAAAAGCAATCCTAGTGGCTAATTAGCTTCTAGACTGCTTTTACAAGCCGTGGGAGGGAATGCCCCCCCCACCCCCACCGTCTTCCGTGTTTTTCTCTGGCTCTCCTGTCTCAACAGGGAACCTGAGAATGCAGCCGGTGATTCAGCCAGCTGACCATAGAGCTGATCAGAGACCAGAGTGGCTCCAAACATCTCTATGGCCTAAGAAACTGGAAGCTACGAGCATTTTATGACTTAGATTTCGCCGGATGTAAATAGCGCCATTGGGAAATTGGGGAAGCATTTTATCACACCGATCTTGGTGTCATCAGATGCTTTGAGGGCAGAGGAGAGATCTAGGGTCTAATAGACCCCAATTTTTTCAAAAAAGAGTACCTGTCACTACCTATTGCTATCATAGGGGATATTTACATTCCCCGAGATAACAATAAAAATGATTAAAAAAAAAATGAAAGGAACAGTTTAAAAATAAGATAAAAAAGCAAAAAAATAATAAAGAAAAAAAAAAAAAAAAAAAAAAGCACCCCTGTCGCCCCCTGCTCTCGCACTAAGGCGAACGCAAGCGGCGGTCTGTCGTCAAACGTAAACAGCAATTGCACCATGCATGTGAGGTATCGCCACGAAGGTCAGATCGAGGGCAGTAATTTTTGCAGTAGACCTCCTCTGTAAATCTAAAGTGGTAACCTGTAAAGGCTTTTAAAGGCTTTTAAAAATGTATTTATTTTGTTGCCACTGCACGTTTGTGTGCAATTTTAAAGCATGTCATGTTTGGTATCCATGTACTCGGCCTAAGATCATCTTTTTTATTTCATCAAACATTTGGGCAATATAGTGTGTTTTAGTGCATAAAAATTTAAAAAAGTGTGTTTTTTCCCCAAAAAATGCGTTTGAAAAATCGCTGCGCAAATACTGTGTGAAAAAAAAAAATGAAACACCCACCATTTTAATCTGTAGGGCATTTGCTTTAAAAAAAATATATAATGTTTGGGGGTTCAAAGTAATTTTTTTGCAAAAAAAAAATAACTTTTTCATGTAAACAATGAGTGACAGAAAGGGCTTTGTCTTCAAGTGGTTAGAAGAGTTGGTGATGTGTGACATAAGCTTCTAAATGTTGTGCATAAAATGCCAGGACAGTTCAAAACCCCCCCAAATGACCCCATTTTGGAAAGTAGACACCCCAAGCTATTTGCTGAGAGGCATGTCGAGTCCATGGAATATTTTATATTGCGACACAAGTTGCGGGAAAGAGACAAATTTTTTTTTTTTTGCACAAAGTTGTCACTAAATGATATATTGCTCAAACATGCCATGGGAATATGTGAAATTACACCCCAAAATACATTCTGCTGCTTCTCCTGAGTACGGGGATACCACATGTGTGAGACTTTTTGGGAGCCTAGCCGCGTACGGGCCCCCGAAAACCAAGCACCGCCTTCAGGCTTTCTAAGGGCATGAATTTTTGATTTCACTCTTCACTGCCTATCACAGTTTCGGAGGCCATGGAAAGCCCAGGTGGCACAAAACCCCCCCAAATGACCCCATTTTGGAAAGTAGACACCCAAAGCTATTTGCTGAGAGGTATAGTGAGTATTTTGCAGACCTCACTTTTTGTCACAAAGTTTTGAAAATTGAAAAAAGAAAAAAAAAAAAAAGTTTTTTCTTGTCTTTCTTCATTTTCAAAAACAAATGAGAGCTGCAAAATACTCACCATGCCTCTCAGCAAATAGCTTGGGGTGTCTACTTTCCAAAATGGGGTCATTTGGGGGGGTTTTGTGCCACCTGGGCATTCCATGGCCTCCGAAACTGTGATAGGCAGTGAAGAGTGAAATCAAAAATTTTCACCCTTAGAAATCCTGAAGGCGGTGCTTGGTTTTCGGGGCCCCGTACGCGGCTAGGCTCCCAAAAAGTCCCACACATGTGGTATCCCCATACTCAGGAGAAGCAGCTAAATGTATTTTGGGGTGCAATTCCACATATGCCCATGGCCTGTGTGAGCAATATATCATTTAGTGACAACTTTGTGCAAAAAAAAAAAAAAAAAAAAAAAAAAAAAGTGTCACTTTCCCGCAACTTGTGTCAAAATATAAAATATTCCATGGACTCAATATGCCTCTCAGCAAATAGCTTGGGGTGTCTACTTTCCAAAATGGGGTCATTTGGGGGGGTTTTGTGCCACCTGGGCATTCCATGGCCTCCGAAACTGTGATAGGCAGTGAAGAGTGAAATCAAAAATTTACACCCTTAGAAATCCTGAAGGCGGTGCTTGGTTTTCGGGGCCCCGTACGCGGCTAAGCTCCTAAAAAGTCTCACACATGTGGTATTCCCATACTCAGGAGAAGCACCTGAATGTATTTTGGGGTGCAATTCCACATAGGCCCATGGCCTGTGTGAGCAATATATCATTTAGTGACAACTTTTTGTAAATATTTTTTTTTTTTGTCATTATTTAATCACTTGGGACAAAAAAAATAAATATTCAATGGGTTCAACATGCCTCTCAGCAATTTTCTTGGGGTGTCTACTTTCCAAAATGGGGTCATTTGGGGGGGTTTTGTACGGCCCTGCCATTTTAGCACCTCAAGAAATGACATAGGCAGTCATAAACTAAAAGCTGTGTAAATTACAGAAAATGTACCCTAGTTTGTAGACGCTATAACTTTTGCGCAAACCAATAAATATATGCTTATTGACATTTTTTTTACCAAAGACATGTGGCCGAATACATTTTGGCCTAAATGTATGACTAAAATTTAGTTTATTGGATTTTTTTTATAACAAAAAGTAGAAAATATCATTTTTTTTTCAAAATTTTTGGTCTTTTTCCGTTTATAGCGCAAAAAATAAAAACTGCAGAGGTGATCAAATACCATCAAAAGAAAGCTCTATTTGTGGGAAGAAAAGGACGCAAATTTCGTTTGGGTACAGCATTGCATGACCGCGCAATTAGCAGTTAAAGCGACGCAGTGCCAAATTGGAAAAAGACCTCTGGTCCTTAGGCAGCATAATGGTCCGGGACTCAAGTGGTTAAAAGGTACATATGAGCAGAAAATGCCAGAATATATGAATTTTACCTAAATGTTGACCTAATCTCCTGCAAAGTGGTGAGCGATTTGGAATTCTTTTGTTTAGAATGGAGGATATACAATACTAATGAGAGGTAATTATGGATACTTGTTCGTGGATTGCACTAGATATTGAAGTCTTATGGACAAAGATTTGGTCTATTTCTGCTGGGGTGAACTCTCCCTAAGTCCACATACCACTTCAGCAAATACCACGGAAGAATATGGAGAATGGAGTATGACTTGGAGACGCTATATCCCGATTAGTTCATCTGAGAGGCATAAGTCCTGAAAGGTGGAAGTGTCTGGTGTCTTTTTAGTTTTGTCTCGTACAGACGATGAGAAAACTGGACGAAAAATAAATAAAAATAAAAAGGCATTTGGAGCGATTGTTTGTCTGATAATCTGTTAGTTAATACACAGTTTTTGAAAGCCGATGACGACAGTTTATGCGAAAAATATCCGAAGGGAGAAGCAGGAAAATGTTTCTCGTAAGATGATGGAATGAACGATTTTTGTGTAATTAGTATAGTATTTGTACGAAAAAATTGAGTGACCAAGACCGCACATGCTCGGAAATTAAAAAATACATTACAATATAATACATTACATTGCATTGTAATACCTGAATAGGTTTAGGGCTAGCGGCCATCATTAAACATTTCAGGCTGAACTTGTTTATAAGCAGGAATGGTTTAAAGGCTAAAGCTGGCCATACACTGGAATAATTTTGTTCGAAAGTTTTAGTTTTAAGAACTTTTGTTTGTGTGACCAAATTGATGGTTAGTTGTTTTTGACTATAGTGAAGAGAAAACTCAAAGGAGCAGATTCATTTTTTTTTTTTTTTCTCTTGTACGACTGAATTTCTAACAGTGAATATGGTTTTCGTTTGGAAAAGTCCATTCACTCCAAAATTGCATGTGAAAAGGAACATTTTATTAACCACTTGCGGACCGCCTACCTGCAATGTAGTATAGATGAGTGACGCACACAGGCAAAGCAATGTACTCATGTGTGACAACTTCAAATAGTTCTGATTTTAGACACTTACACAGTACACTGCCTTGGGGTACTCTACAGGCCTGCACCACAGAGTTCCATTGGGGGAAGAATAGGTGGGCGGATGTCTCTTCCTGATTCTTCCAGCTAGCCCTCCCTATCCCAGATGATGTTGCAAGGGGCGGCTGCAAGAACCTGAAAGATACAGCTGGATCCTGATGACCTCATAGAAAATGATGATCATGCAGGAATGGCTGTAAAGCCACAGAACAGCAGATCACTTACAACACCGTTGGATTTCCTGGATGTGCAAGTATGTTGTTGTAGATAACCCAGGGGAAAAAAAAAAATTGCAGGTGACATTCCTCTTTAAAGAGTAACTTCAATCCGAAAAGAGAGTTAGTTCTGTTTAAAATCGCTCTTCACGCCCCAGAATTGCGGGTTTTTGTTCCTGTGTTCATTTTTTTTGGCCCCACTCTTCGTCACAATTCTGGCTTAGACCAAAATGATGTGTCCCTGGTCCTGCAGTCTCCTGGGGTATTTGCATCCCATGAAGAATCGAGCACATGGAGCGATGGAGGGGTGGCTGCCTGCACCTGGAAGAGGCAGCCAACTGAAGAGGGCCATAATGGCAGCACGAGATCTGGTGTATGTCACCTATGGTTGCCACCTCATCCCTTTAAACCCGAACACATATTAATTACACAGGTTCTGTGGCTGATTAAGAGGGTAATTGAACTCACTTGGTGCCTTATCTGCATTTAATTAGCCTCAGAACCTGTGTAATCCAAAGGTGTTCGGGTTTAAAGGGATGAGGTGGCAACTCTAATGTCACCTAAACAGCAGATCGCAGCAGGAGACTGCTGGAGTCACTGTGCTGGGAAATGTGTTTTGAAGAGAATGCAGCACTAGGAGAGAAAAAGAAAGAAAAAAAAAAAAAACATGGGGGGGGGGGGGGTTGAATATGGCTTTAAACTCCTCTGGAACAGGGATAATCTTGTGACTGAGTCCACCAAGAAGCGGTCGCTTGTAATGGGCAAATCATGTGCGGTGGGCTTGGTCATCTGGGTTCTTATAAGCATCCAAACACACCCAAGCTCAACTCTACTCTGGAAGCGATATTTAATTCTTCTATTACTCTCCCAACTCATCCAAACAGCTTTTCTGGTTATAAAACGTCACCACTTCACAGTGGAGATGCCAGAGTCAGAGTTGTGACCAATTCATATCCACCTTACCGACCTGTTAATGAATCTGCTGCCAAGTTCTGCCATTTGTCACACTACCACGAGACAGACTTCTAGAGGGTATCTACCACTCTTTTTGTATTCCGAGAATTGTTTTTCAATATTCCTCCATACGGAAAAGAAGAAAGGTTACTTGTTATGAGCAATGCAAGATGAAATGTCACTCATACAGAAAGCACATTGCTTGTGTTGTGCAATTATACAAGTTCATACTGATTAAACTGAGTTTATACTGTCTGCCAACAAGACAAGGAACACAATCCAGGAAAACCCAAGGGCCCGTCATACACAACATCAACATGTCCTTGTAGGTATCCATTCACCTTGAGGACATCTCCAAAAGAAAAAATGGAGATCTACACCATCTACAAACATGTAGTCACTCCACAGATCACAGGCCCAGCCATGGTTCTAGAACAATTGTAAACACATCCTTCCACCTGGCCTCTCCTTATACATCATCTAGATATCTGTGTGTCTTTACAGACATCACCTGACATAAATCAGATCCATCGGCCTCAGTGAAATACCATGCAAATGCAAGAAATAATCCTGGCCGTGTGTTTTATGCTGTCACCACTAAGACATCCACATGCAAACTTCCGTATGTAAATAAACTGCATATAAATCATATAATGGGGCTGCAATATAACACACTGCAGATGTGATTCTATTTAACCCTTTGATTTCAGGACACATCTAGAGCCATCCGGTGGTAAACAAGCCTTTGGGAGTCATGACAGCACTACATTTGGCCTTGTTTGTTCCAGAGGAGGCTATTCCTGCCTGAAGACTTATGCTGGCCATAGACTATACGAAAAATCGGCCGAAATTCGGTCATTTAGACAGTTTGTTCATTTTTCGGCCAGTTAATGGGCACAAAATCGATAATCGTTGGGGCGTTTTTGAGCCGAAAAGACGAAGGACAAGTTTGGAAATTTTCTGCCGAACGAACGATAAATTGAAAGGTTAATGTGTTTCCCGTCCGAATTGTTTGCATTAGGTATATGTAAAAAAAAAACTAACAAAAAATTTATTCATTTATGTCCACTGAACGATTTTTCGGTCATTACATGATGGCACTATCGTTTGCTCACACGACCGAATGTCCGTTTTTCGAAGATGGATTCGGACAATTTCTCGTATAGTGTATGGCAAGCATTAGAAAGCAAAATGCACTTCAGCATCAGACCAAAACAGAATGCTGCATTGAGCATGACAATTTCAGGAAATAGATCTGATTGTCACCCATGGCTTTCAGCTGATCCCATTATGTATAGGGAGGATCTGATATGTTATGTATAAGAGGAACCAATCTAATCTGGAATGTTTAGGAGGATGTGTTATGTAAAAGAGGATCTAGTCTGTTATGTGTAGTAAAAATGCAATCTACTATGTATAGGAAGATCTAATCTGCTATCTAAGGAGGATCTGATATGCCAGGGAAGATCCAATCTGATCTGCTATGTATAGGAGGATTCACTCTGTTATGTGTAAGACAATCTCATCTGTATAGGAGGATCTGATCTGATGACGAATTGGAGAATGTGATCTGTTGGTGTATAGGAGCATCTGATCTGTTGTTGTACAAGAGGATCTGATCTGATCTGTTGATGTATAAGAGGATGTGATCTGTTGATGTATGGAGGGATCTTGATCTGTTGATGTATGGAGGGATTTTGATCTGTTGATGTATGGAGTGATCTTGATCTGTTGATGGAAGGTTCTGATCTGTTGACGTATGGAAGGATCTTGATCTGTTGACGTATGGAAGGATCTCGATCTGTTGATGTATGGAAGGATCTCGATCTGTTGACGTATGGAAGGATCTCGATCTGTTGACGTATGGAAGGATCTCGATCTGTTGACGTATGGAAGGATCTCGATCTGTTGACGTATGGAAGGATCTCGATCTGTTGACGTATGGAAGGATCTCGATCTGTTGACGTATGGAAGGATCCTCTTGATCTGTTGACGTATGGAAGGATGCTCTTGATCTGTTGACGTATGGAAGGATCCTCTTGATCTGTTGACGTATGAAAGGATCCTCTTGATCTGTTGACGTATGGAAGGATCCTCTTGATCTGTTGACGTATGGAAGGATCCTCTTGATCTGTTGACGTATGGAAGGATCCTCTTGATCTGTTGACGTATGGAAGGATCCTCTTGATCTGTTGACGTATGGAAGGATCCTCTTGATCTGTTGACGTATGGAAGGATCCTCTTGATCTGTTGACGTATGGAAGGATCCTCTTGATCTGTTGACGTATGGAAGGATCCTCTTGATCTGTTGACGTATGGAAGGATCTTGATCTGTTGACGTATGGAAGGATCCTCTTGATCTGTTGACGTATGGAAGGATCCTCTTGATCTGTTGACGTATGGAAGGATCCTCTTGATCTGTTGACGTATGGAAGGATCCTCTTGATCTGTTGACATATGGAAGGATCCTCTTGATCTGTTGACTTATGGAAGGATCCTCTTGATCTGTTGACTTATGGAAGGATCCTCTTGATCTGTTGACTTATGGAAGGATCTTGATCTGTTGACGTATGGAAAGATCTTGATCTGTTGATGTATGTAAGGATGTGATCTTTTGATGTATGGAAGCATCTGTCTGTGTACAGGAGAATGTATGATGGGAATAGTGCTCACTGAAGTGCTGTCTGATAGATGTAACTATATTACAGAAGTCAGTGTGATCAGTAGAGAGGAGTAGAGGGGACTCACCGATTCAGCAGCAATGGCCGATGTGTGTGTCCGGTTTAGAGAGATCCCCGGATCCGGTCAGGATGGTCCTGGACATAGATCCAATGTAGTATGAATGATCCCAGGCAGAAGGTAGTATTTGAAGAAGTGTGATGGCCGCCCTCCTCCTCCAGTCCCGGGGGTGTTTGTGATCTGTACAAACGGACTGTCCCGGTGATCGGTGTCAGTAGTTCTGGCTGATCTCCCGGTGTTCTATCCCCGATCACTGAACACGGCACCGCTGTGCAACCCAACCCGTACAATCCACAACTGCCGGCCGGCTCTGCTCTTCTCCCGCCCCTGGCTCGGTCCCAGGGCTGTAACAGGATGCAGAGCAGAGAAAAGGGGCGTCTGTTGTGTGAGGGGGGAGGAGAAAGATCCCCTTCTGTATCGACTGAGCACACCGCCGTCCTAAACACCACCGATCATCCCCTTCTCCATGCTTCAACCGTCTGACATGCTGCAAGAAGGGTGACGTCACCCCACTAAGCCGGCTGTCAGGGGCAAAGTGGGCGGAGACCGGTCCGTAGGAGACCCGAGGCCACGCCCGATCGGTATCCAGGCAACCGGAGGTAGAGCAGCTCGGGCTACTAACTCTTCCATTGGATTCATGTACATGACGAGGACTTAATAACTATTGGTCCTTTCACTCCATGCTGCATGTAAAAACTCACCACAACAACTTCAAAATGCATGCGCATTGATATTCATTTTCCGCCCCTTCATACCTTGGCGTTCCCAACAACACACAAAAAACACGCCAAAATTATCATCACACATGCACTGCGATTAGTTCTTACTGACACCCTAAATGCAGGTAACAGTTGCGCATTTTGTTGCATGGAAAATGCGCATTTCAAAAACGCATGAGGCGAACTGCAAAAAAAAGTACACCCCTCACATTTTTATAAATATTTTATTATATCTTTTCATGTGACAACACTGAAGAAATGACACTTTGCTACAATGGGAAGTAGTGAGTGTACAGCTGCCTTGTATAACTGTAAATTTGCTGTCCCCTCAAAATAACTCAACACACAGCCATTAATGTCTAAACCGCTGGCAACAAAAGTGAGTACACCCCTAAGTGAAAATCTCCAATTTGGGACCAATTAGCCATTTTCCCTCCCCGGTGTCATGTGACTCATTAGTGTTACAAGGTCTCAGGTGTGAATGGGGAGCAAGTGTGTTAAATTTGGTGTCATCACTAGGGATGAGCCGAACACCCCCCTGTTCGGTTTGCACCAGAACATGCGAACAGGCAAAAAATTTGTTCGAACACGCGACCACTGTTAAAGTCTATGGGACTCGAACATGAATAATCAAAACTGCTAATTTTAAAGGCTTATATGCAAGTTATTGTCAGAAAAAGTGTTTGGGGACCTGGGTCCTGCCCCGGGGGACATGGATCAATGCAAAAAAAGTTTTAAAAACAGACGTTTTTTCAGGAGCAGTGATTTTAATAATGCTTAAAGTGAAACAATAAAAGTGTAATATTCCTTTAAATTTTGTACCTGGGGGATGTCTATAGTATGCTTGTAAAGGGGCGCATGTTTCCCGTGTTTAGAACAGTCTGACAGCAAAATGGCATTTCAAAGGAAAAAAAGTCATTTAAAACTACTCGCGGCTATTAATGAATTGTCGGTCCGACAATACACGTAAAAGTTCATTGAAAAAAACGGCATGGGATTTCCCCACAGGGGAATCCTGAACCAAAATTTTTTTAAAAAATGGCGTGGGGGTCCCCTAAATTCCATACCAGGCCCTTCAGGTCTGGTATGGATATTAAGGGGAAACCCATGCCAAAATTAAAAAGAAAAGGCGTGGGGGTCCCCCTCAAAATCCATACCAGACCCTTCAGGTCTGGTATGGATTTTAAGGGGAACCCCGCCCCAAATTTTTTTTTTAAAATGGCATGGGGTCCCCCCAAAAATCCACACCAGACCCTTATCCGAGCATGCAACCTGTCAGGCTGCAGGAAAAGAGGGGGGGACGAGAGAGCGCCCCCCCCTCCTGAACCGTACCAGGCCACATGCCCTCAACATTGGGAGGGTGCTTTGGGGTCCCCCCAAAGCACCTTGTCCCCATGTTGATGAGGATAAGGGCCTCATCCCCACAACCCTTGCCCGGTGGTTGTTGGGGGTCTGCAGGTGGGGGGCTTATCGGAATCTGGAAGCCCCCTTAAACAAGGGGACCCCCAGATCCCTCCCCCCCTGTGTAAAATGGTAAGGGGGTACAAAATTACCCCTACCATTTCACCAAAAAAGTGTCAAAAATGTTAAAAATGACAAGAGACAGTTTTTGACAATTCCTTTATTTAAATGCTTCTTCTTTCCATCTTCTTTCTTCTATCCTCTTTCTTATATCTTCCTTCGGTTTCTTCCTCCTTCTTCTTCTTCTTCTGGTTCTTACTCCGATCCTCTGCTTCTTGCTCCGGTGTTCTCGTCCGGCATCTTCCTCCGTGGCGTCTTCTTCCTTCTTCGTTCTCGGGCCGCTCAACATCCATGATGGGAGGCTCCCGCTGTATGACGCTTCACGTCTTCTGACGGTTCTTAAATAACGGAGGGCGGGGCCACTCAGTGACCCCGCCCCTCTGACGCATGGGGATTTGACGGGGACTTCCCTGAGGCTTTCCCCGTGATGTCAGAGGGGGAGGGATCACCCATTACCAGAAGAAGACGAAGATGGAGGAAGAAACCGAAGGAAGATAGAAGAAAGAAGATGGAAAGAAGAAGCATTTAAATAAAGGAATTGTCAAAAACTGTCTCTTGTCATTTTTAACATTTTTGACACTTTTTTGTGAAATGGTAGGGGTACAACCCTTACCATTTTACACAGGGGGGCGGGATCTGGGGTCCCCTTGTTAAAGGGGGCTTCAAGATTCCAATAAGCCCCCCGCCCGCAAACCCCCACAACCACCGGGCAAGGGTTGTGGGGATGAGGCCCTTGTCCTCATCAACATGGGGACAAGGTGCTTTGAGGGCATGTGGCCTGGTATGGTTCAGGAGGGTGGGGCGCTCTCTCATCCCCCCTCTTTTCCTGCGGCCTGCCAGGTTGCGTGCTTGGATAAGGGTCTGGTATGGATTTTTTGGGGGACCCCACGCCATTTTTTTTTTAACCTTGGCATGGGGTTCCCCTTAAAATCCATACCAGATCTGAAGGGTCTGGTATGGATTTTGAGGGGGACACCCACGCCTTTTTTTAAAAAGATTTTGGTGCGAGGATCCCCTTAATATCCATACCAGACCTAAAGGGCCTGGTATGGAATTTAGGGTGACCCCCACGCCATTTTTTTTTTAAATTTTGGTTCAGGGTTCCCCTGTGGGGAAATCCCATGCCGTTTTTATCAATGAACTTATATGTGTATTGTCGGATCGACAATTCATATAGCCGCGAGTACTTTTAGATGACTTTTTTTCTTTTGAAATGTCATTTTGCTGTCAGACTGTTCTAAACACGGGAAGCATGCGCCCCTTTACAGGTATACTATAGACACCCCCCAGGTACAAAATTTAAAGGAATATTACACTTTTATTGTTTCACTTTAAGCATTATTAAAATCACTGCTCCCGAAAAAAACATGTTTTTAAAACTTTTTTTTGCATTGATCCATGTTCCCTGGGGCAGGACCCAGGTCCCCAAACACTTTATATGACAATACCATGCATATAAGCCTTTAACCACTTGACGACCGCCTCACGCCGATGTACGTCGGCAAGGTGGCACGGACAGGCAAAATCACGTACATGTACGTGATTTGCCTTCCGCGGGTGGGGGGTCCGGTCGGACCCCCCCCGGTGCCCGAGGCGGTCGTCTTTTGTCCCACGGCGATCGGAGGTGAGGGGGAGGCCATCCGTTCGTGGCCCCCCCCTCGCGATCGCCGCCGGCCAATCGAATCATTCCTTTGCTGCTGTATGCTAAACAGCAGCAAAGGAAATTATGTCATCTCTCCTCGGCTCGGTAATTTCCGTTCCGGCCCGAGGAGAGAAGACAGGTATGTGAGTGCACAACACTACACACACACAGTAGAACATGCCAGGCACACAAAACACCCCGATCCCCCCCCCGATCGCCCCCCGATCCCCCCCAATCACACACCCCCCCCGTCACAAACTGACACCAGCAGTTTTTTTTTTGTTTTTTTTTCTGATTACTGCATTGGTGTCAGTTTGTGACAGTTACAGTGTTGGGACAGTTAGTATTATCCCCCTGTAGGTCTAGGGTACCCCCCTAACCGCCCCTAATAAAGTTTTAACCCCTTGATCACCCCCTGTCACCAGTGTCGCTAAGCGATCATTTTTCTGATCGCTGTATTAGTGTCGCTGGTGACGCTAGTTAGGGACGTAAATATTGAGGTTCGCCGTCAGCGTTTTATAGCGACAGGGACCCCCATATACTACCTAATAAATGTTTTAACCCCTTGATGGCCCCCTAGTTAACCCTTTCACCACTGATCACCGTATAAGTGTTACGGGTGACACTGGTTAGTTCGTTTAATTTTTATAGTGTCAGGGCACCCGCCGTTTATTACCGAATAAAGGTTTAGCCCCCTGATCGCCCGGCAGTGATATGTGTCGCCCCAGGCAGCGTCAGATTAGCGCCAGTACCGCTAACACCCACGCACGCAGCATACGCCTCCCTTAGTGGTATAGTATCTGAACGGATCAATATCTGATCCGATCAGATCTATACTAGCGTCCCCAGCAGTTTAGGGTTCCCAAAAATGCACTGTTAGCGGAATCAGCCCAGATACCTGCTAGCACCTGCGTTTTGCCCCTCCGCCCAGCCCACCCAAGTGCAGTATCGATCGATCACTGTCACTTACAAAACACTAAACGCATAACTGCAGCGTTCGCAGAGTCAGGCCTGATCCCTGCGATCGCTAACAGTTTTTTTGGTAGCGTTTTGGTGAACTGGCAAGCACCAGCGGCCTGCACTGCAGTAACACGTGGTGACGTGGCGAGTCCCATAAGTGCAGTTCAAGCTGGTGAGGTGGCAAGCACAAGTAGTGTCCCACTGCCACCAAAAAGACAAACACAGGCCCGTCGTGCCCATAATGCCCTTCCTGCTGCATTCGCCAATCCTAGGGTTCCCAAAAACGCAGTGTTAGCGGGATCAGCCCAGATACCTGCTAGCACCTGCGTTTTGCCCCTCCGCCCGGCCCAGCCCAGCCCACCAAGTGCAGTATCGATCGATCACTGACACTTACAAAACACTAAATGCATAACTGCAGCGTTCGCAGAGTCAGGCCTGATCCCTGCGATCGCTAACAGTTTTTTTGGTAGTATTTTGGTGAACTGGCAAGCACCAGCCCCAGGCAGCGTCAGGTTAGCGCCAGTACCACTAACACCCACGCACGCACCGTACACCTCCCTTAGTGATATAGTATCTGATCGGATCAATATCTGATCCGATCAGATCTATACTAGCGTCCCCAGCAGTTTAGGGTTCCCAAAAACCCAGTGTTAGCGGGATCAGCCCAGATACCTGCTAGCACCTGCGTTTTGCCCCTCCGCCCGGCCCAGCCCAGCCCACCCAAGTGCAGTATCGATCGATCACTGACACTTACAAAACACTAAATGCATAACTGCAGCGTTCGCAGAGTCAGGCCTGATCCCTGCGATCGCTAACAGTTTTTTTGGTAGTATTTTGGTAAACTGGCAAGCACCAGCCCCAGGCAGCGTCAGGTTAGCGCCAGTACCACTAACACCCACGCACGCACCGTACACCTCCCTTAGTGGTATAGTATCTGATCGGATCAATATCTGATCCGATCAGATCTATACTAGCGTCCCCAGCAGTTTAGGGTTCCCAAAAACGCAGTGTTAGCGGGATCAGCACAGATACCTTCTAGCACCTGCGTTTTGCCCCTCCGCCCGGCCCAGTCCACCCAAGTGCAGTATCGATCGATCACTGACACTTACAAAACACTAAACGCATAACTGCAGCGTTCGCAGAGTCAGGCCTGATCCCTGCGATCGCTAACAGTTTTTTTGGTAGCGTTTTGGTGAACTGGCAAGCACCAGCGGCCTGCACTGCAGTAACACGTGGTGACGTGGCGAGTCCCATAAGTGCAGTTCAAGCTGGTGAGATGGCAAGCACAAGTAGTGTCCCACTGCCACCAAAAAGACAAACACAGGCCCGTCGTGCCCATAATGCCCTTCCTGCTGCATTCGCCAATCCTAATTGGGAACCCACCACTTCTGCAGCGCCCGTACTTCCCCCATTCACATCCCCAACCAAATGCAGTCGGCTGCATGAGAGGCATTTTCTTTATGTCCTCCCGAGTACCCCTACCCAACAAACCCCCCCAAAAAAGATGTTGTGTCTGCAGCTAGCGCGGATATAGGCGTGACACCCGCTATTATTGTCCCTCCTGTCCTGACAATCCTGGTCTTTGCATTGGTGAATGTTTTGAACGCTACCATTCACTAGTTGAGTATTAGCGTAGGGTACAGCATTCCACAGACTAGGCACACTTTCACAGGGTCTCCCAAGATGCCATCGCATTTTGAGAGACCCGAACCTGGAACCGGTTACAGTTATAAAAGTTAGTTACAAAAAAAGTGTAAAAAAAAAAAAAAAATATATATAAAATAAAAAAAAATAGTTGTCGTTTTATTGTTGTCTCTCTCTCTATTCTCTCTATTGTTCTGCTCTTTTTTACTGTATTCTATTCTGCAATGTTTTATTGTTATTATGTTTTATCATGTTTGCTTTTCAGGTATGCAATTTTTTATACTTTACCGTTTACTGTGCTTTATTGTTAACCATTTTTTTGTCTTCAGGTATGCCATTCACAACTTTGAGTGGTTATACCAGAATGATGCCTGCAGGTTTAGGTATCATCTTGGTATCATTCTTTTCAGCCAGTGGTCGGCTTTCATGTAAAAGCAATCCTAGCGGCTAATTAGCCTCTAGACTGCTTTTACAAGCCGTGGGAGGGAATGCCCCCCCCCCCCACCGTCTTCCGTGTTTTTCTCTGGCTCTCCTGTCTCAACAGGGAACCTGAAAATGCAGCCGGTGATTCAGCCAGCTGACCATAGAGCTGATCAGAGACCAGAGTGGCTCCAAACATCTCTATGGCCTAAGAAACTGGAAGCTACTAGCATTTTATGACTTAGATTTCGCCGGATGTAAATAGCGCCATTGGGAAATTGGGGAAGCATTTTATCACACCGATCTTGGTGTGGTCAGATGCTTTGAGGGCAGAGGAGAGATCTAGGGTCTAATAGACTCCAATTTTTTCAAAAAAGAGTACCTGTCACTACCTATTGCTATCATAGGGGATATTTACATTCCCCGAGATAACAATAAAAATGATTAAAAAAAAAAAAAAAATGAAAGGAACAGTTTAAAAATAAGATAAAAAAGCAAAAAAATAATAAAGAAAAAAAAAAAAAAAAAAAAAAAAAAAAAAGCACCCCTGTCACCCCCTGCTCTCGCGCTAAGGCGAACGCAAGCGGCGGTCTGTCGTCAAACGTAAACAGCAATTGCACCATGCATGTGAGGTATCACCGCGAAGGTCAGATCGAGGGCAGTAATTTTTGCAGTAGACCTCCTCTGTAAATCTAAAGTGGTAACCTGTAAAGGCTTTTAAAGGCTTTTAAAAATGAATTTATTTTGTTGCCACTGCACGTTTGTGCGCAATTGTAAAGCATGTCATGTTTGGTATCCATGTACTCGGCCTAAGATCATCTTTTTTATTTCATCAAACATTTGGGCAATATAGTGTGTTTTAGTGCATTAAAATTTAAAAAAGTGTGTTTTTTCCCCAAAAAATGCGTTTGAAAAATCGCTGCGCAAATACTGTGTGAAAAAAAAAATGAAACACCCACCATTTTAATCTGTAGGGCATTTGCTTTAAAAAAATATATAATGTTTGGGGGTTCAAAGTAATTTTCTTGCAAAAAAAAAATAACTTTTTCATGTAAACAATAAGTGTCAGAAAGGCCTTTGTCAAGTGCTTAGAAGAGTGGGTGATGTGTGACATAAGCTTCTAAATGTTGTGCATAAAATGCCAGGACAGTTCAAAACCCCCCCAAATTACCCCATTTTGGAAAGTAGACACCCCAAGCTATTTGCTGAGAGGCATGTCGAGTCCATGGAATATTTTATATTGCGACACAAGTTGCGGGAAAGAGACAAATTTTTTCTTTTTTTTGCACAAAATTGTCACTAAATGATATATTGCTCAAACATGCCATGGGGATATGTGAAATTACACCCCAAAATACATTCTGCTGCTTCTCCTGAGTACGGGGATACCACATGTGTGAGACTTTTTGGGAGCCTAGCCACGCACGGGACCCCGAAAACCAAGCACCGCCTTCAGGCTTTCTAAGGGCGTGAATTTTTGATTTCACTCTTCACTGCCTATCACAGTTTCGGAGACCATGAAATGCCCAGGTGGCACAAAACCCCCCCAAATGACCCCATTTTGGAAAGTAGACACCCCAAGCTATTTGCTGAGCGGTATAGTGAGTATTTTGCAGACCTCACTTTTTGTCACGAAGTTTTGAAAATTGAAAAAAAAAAATGTTTTTTCTTGTCTTTCTTCATTTTCAAAAACAAATGAGAGCTGCAAAATACTTACCATGCCTCTCAGCAAATAGCTTGGGGTGTCTACTTTCCAAAATGGGGTCATTTGGGGGGGGTTTTGTGCCACCTGGGCATTGAATGGCCTCCGAAACTGTGATAGGCAGTGAAGAGTGAAATCAAAAACTTTCACCCTTAGAAATCCTGAAGGCGGTGATTGGTTTTCGGGGTCCCGTGCACGGCTAGGCTCCCAAAAAGTCCCACACATGTGGTATCCCCATACTCAGGAGAAGCAGCTAAATGTATTTTGGGGTGCAATTCCACATATGCCCATGGCCTGTGTGAGCAATATATCATTTAGTGACAACTTTGTGCAAAAAAAAAAAAAAAATGTGTCACTTTCCCGCAACTTGTGTCAAAATATAAAATATTCCATGGACTCAATATGCCTCGCAGCAAATAGCTTGGGGTGTCTACTTTCCAAAATGGGGTCATTTGGGGGGGTTTTGTGCCACCTGGGCATTCCATGGCCTCCGAAACTGTGATAGGCAGTGAAGAGTGAAATCATAAATTTACACCCTTAGAAATCCTAAAGGCGGTGATTGGTTTTCGGGGCCCCGTACGCGGCTAGGCTCCCAAAAAAGTCCCACACATGTGGTATCCCCATACCCAGGAGAAGCAGCAGAATGTATTTTGGGGTGCAATTCCACATAGGCCCATGGCCTGTGTGAGCAATATATCATTTAGTGACAACTTTTTGTAAATATTTTTTTATTTATTTTTTTGTCATTATTCAATCACTTAGGACAAAAAAAATAAATATTCAATGGGTTCAACATGCTTCTCAGCAATTTCCTTGGGGTGTCTACTTTCCAAAATGGGGTCATTTGGGGGGTTTTGTACTGCCCTGCCATTTTAGCACCTCAAGAAATGACATAGGCAGTCATAAACTAAAAGCTGTGTAAATTACAGAAAATGTACCCTAGTTTGTAGACGCTATAACTTTTGCGCAAACCAATAAATATACGCTTATTGACATTTTTTTTACCAAAGACATGTGGCCGAATACATTTTGGCCTAAATGTATGACTAAAATTGAGTTTATTGGATTTTTTTTATAACAAAAAGTAGAAAATATCATTTATTTTCAAAATTTTCGGTCTTTTTCCGTTTATAGCGCAAAAAATAAAAACCGCAGAGGTGATCAAATACCATCAAAAGAAAGCTCTATTTGTGGGAAGAAAAGGACGCAAATTTCGTTTGGGTACAGCATTGCATGACCGCGCAATTAGCAGTTAAAGCGACGCAGTGCCAAATTGGAAAAAGACCTCTGGTCCTTAGGCAGCATAATGGTCCGGGGCTCAAGTGGTTAAAATTAGCACTTTTGATTTCTCCCATAGACTTTTAAAGGGTGTTCCGCGGCTTTCGAATTTGCCACGAACACCCCAAATTGTTCGCTGTTCGGCGAACTTGCGAACAGCCGATGTTCGAGTCGAACATGAGTTCGACTCGAACTCGAAGCTCATCCCCAGTCATCACTCTCACTCTCTCATACTGGTCACTGGAAGTTCAACCTGGCACCTCATGGCAGAGAACTCTCTGAGGATCTGAAAAAAGAATTGTTGCTCTACATAATGATGGCCTAGGCCAGGGGTCCTCAAACTACGGCCCGCGGGCCGAATCCGGCCCTCCAGCGTTTTTTATCCGGCCCGCGGACTGCCCCTTTAACATCGCAGCACTCCCCCTGCCCTCTGCTACCTCCATCACACAGGACGGGAAACATGACAGGCCCGGACAAAGGACCTTCTGTGCTAAGAAGCAGGTGATTGGTTACTAGGCATCGGGGCGGTCCCAGGAACCAATCACCTGCCCCTCACTTCCAAAGTCCCGCCCTCCGTCCGGACCTACCATGCCTCGCGTCCTGCGTGATACAGGTTAGTGCTGAGTGGGAGTGCTGTGACATTATACAAGGGGCGGCAGTGTAATATTGATGAGGGGAGTCTGTGATATGGGGGATCTGTGATATGGGGAGTCTGTGGTGGGGGATCTGTGATATGGGGGGATCTGTGATGGGGGATCTGTGATGGGGGATCTGTGATATGGGGGGATCTGTGATGGGGGATCTGTGATATGGGGGGATCTGTGATATAGGGGGGATCTGTGATATGGGGAGTCTGTGATGGGGGATCTGTGATATAGGGGGGATCTGTGATATGGGGGGGATCTGTGATATGGGGGGGATCTGTGATATGGGGGGATATGTGATATGGGGGGGATATGTGATATGGGGGGATCTGTGATATGGGGGATCTGTGATATGGGGAGTCTGTGATGGGGGATCTGTGATATAGGGGGGATCTGTGATATGGGGGGATCTGTGATATGGTGAGTCTGTGATATAGGGGGGATCTGTGATATGGGGGGATCTGTGATATGGGGCGATCTGTGATATGGGGGAGTCTGTGATGGGGGATCTGTGATATGGGGAGATCTGTGATGTGGGGTCTGTGATATGGGGGGATCTGTGATGGGGATCTGTGATATGGAGGGATCTGTGAAGGGGGATCTGTAATATGGGGGAATCTGTGACATGGGGGGATCTGTGATATGGGGGGATCTGTGATATGGGGGGATCTGTGATATAGGGGGGATATGTGATATAGGGGGGATCTGTGATATGGGGGGATCTGTGTTATGGGGAGTCTGTGATATGGGGGGTCTGTGATATAGGGGGGATCTGTGATATGGGGAGTCTGTGATATGGGGGGATCTGTGATATGGGGGGATCTGTGATATGGGGGGTATATGTGATATGGGGGGATCTGTGATATGGGGGGATCTGTGATATGGGGGGGATCTGTGATGGGGGATCTGTGATATGGGGGAGTCTGTGATATGGGGGGATCTGTGATGGGGGGATCTGTGATATGGGGGATCTGTGATATGGGGGATCTGTGATGGGGAGATCTGTGATGGGGAGATCTGTGATATGGGGGGATCTGTGATATGGGGAGTCTGTTATGGGGGAGTCTGTGATATGGGGAGTCTGTTATGGGGGGATCTGTGATGGGGGGGTCTGTTATGGGGGAGTCTGTGATATGGGGAGATCTGTGATATGGGGAGTCTGTTATGGGGGATCTGTGATGGGGGAGTCTGTGATATGGGGAGTCTGTTATGGGGGAGATCTGTGATATGGATGGGGAGATCTGTGATATGGGGGGATCTGTGATATGGGGGAGTCTGTTATGGGGGGATCTGTGATATGGGGGAGTCTGTTATGGGGGAGTCTGTGATGGGGAGTCTGTTATGGGGTGATCTGTGATGGCGGAGTCTGTTATGGGGTATCTGTGATATGGGGAGTCTGTGATAGGGAGAGTCTGTGATAGGGGGAGTCTGTGATATGGGGGATCTGTGATGGGGAGATCTGTGATATGGGGGGGATCTGTGATGGGGAGTCTGTTATGGGGGATCTGTGATGGGGGGATCTGTGATGGCGGAGTCTGTTATGGGGGATCTGTGATATGGGGGGATCTGTGATGGGGGAGTCTGTTATAGGGGGATCTGTGATGGCGGAGTCTGTTATGGGGGATCTGTGATATGGGGGGATCTGTGATGGGGGAGTCTGTGCTATGGGGGGGGGACTGATATGGGGGATCTGTGATGGGGGAGTCTGTTATGGGGGAGTCTGTTATGGGGGGATCTGTGATGGGGGAGTCTGTTATGGGGAAAGTCTGTGATGGGGGAAGTATGTGATATGGGGGAGTCTGTTATGGGGGGAATCTGTTATGTGGGGCTTTGTGATGGAGAGGAGTTTGTGTTGGGGGGCTTTGTGATGGGGGGATCTGCCATGGGGGGGCTTTGTTATGGGGTGAGTCTGTGATGGGGAGGGGGGGTCTGTGATTGGGAGTGGTTCTGTAATGAGGGGAGTCTGTGAAATACTGATAAGTTCATATTGATTACAATTGTTCTTTATTTTAAATATTGTACTGTTTTTTTCCTGTTTTTTTTTTTTGCACTACAAATAAGATATGTGCATAGGAATTAGTTCATATTTTTTTAAACTATAGTGCGGCCCCCAACAGTCTGAGGGACCGTGAAATAGCCCCCTGTCTAAAAAGTTTGAGGACCCCTGGCCTAGGCTATAAGAAGATTGCCAATACCCTGAAATTGAGCTGCAGCACGGTGTCCAAGACCATACAGCGGTTTAACAGGACAGGTTCCACTCAGAATAGGTCTCACCATGGTCGGCCAAAGAACTTGAGTGCACATGCTCAGTGTCATATCCAGAGGTTGTCTTTGGAAAATAGAGATTTTAGTGCTGCCAGCATTGCTGCAGAGGTTGAAGGGGTGGGGGGTCAACCTGTCAGTGCTTAGACCATACACTGCATTAAATTGGACTGCATGCCTGTTGTCCCAGAAGGAAGCCTCTTCTCAAGACATAGCTTGATTTAGATTAAGCAGGCAGGTTATTCAGTTAGTGGCAGTGTATATACAGTCAGGTCCATAAATATTGGGACATTGACACAATTCTAATCTTTTTGGCTCTATACACCACCACAATGGATTTGAAATGAAACAAACAAGATGTGCTTTAACTGCAGACTTTCAGCTTTAATTTGAGGGTATTTAAATCCAAATCAGGTGAACAGTATAGGAATTACAACAGTTTATATATGTTCCTCCCACTTTTTAAGGGACCAAAAGTAATGGGACAATTGGCTGCTCAGCTGTTCCATGGCCAGGTGTGTGTTATTCCCTCATTATCCCATTTACAAGGAGCAGATAAAAGGTCCAGAGTTCATTTCAAGTGTGCTATTTGCATTTGGAATCTGTTGCTGTCAACTCTCAATATGAGATCCAAAGAGCTGTCACTATCAGTGAAGCAAGCCATCATTAGGCTGAAAAAACAAAATAAACCCATCAGAGAGATAGCAAAAACATTAGGTGTGGCCAAATCAACTGTTTGAAACATCCTTAAAAAGAAAGAACGCACCGGTGAGCTCAGCAACACCAAAACACCCGGAAAACCACAGAAAACAACTGTGGTGGATGACTGAAGAATTCTTTCCCTGGTGAAGAAAACACCCTTCACAACAGTTGGCCAGATCAAGAACACTCTCCAGGAGGTAGGTGTATGTGTGTCAAAGTCAACAATCAAGAGGAGACTCCACCAGAGTGAATACAGAGCGTTCCCCACATGATGTAAACCATTGGTGAGCCTCAAAAACAGGAAGGCCAGATTAAGCCTTCACAGTTCTGGAACAACATCCTATGGACAGATGAGACCAAGATCAACTTGTACCAGAGTGATGGGAAGAGAAGAGTATGGAGAAGGAACTGCTCATGATCCAAAGCATACCACCTCATCAGTGAAGCATGGTGGTGGTAGTGTCATGACGTGGGCATGTATGGCTGCCAATGGAACTGGTTCTCTTGTATTTATTGATGATGTGACTGCTGACAAAAGCAGCAGGATGAATTCTGAAGTATTTTGGGCAACATTATCTGCTCATATTCAGCAAAATGCTTCAGAATTCATTGGACAGCGCTTCACAGTGCAGATGGACAATGACCCGAAGCATACTGCGAAAGCAACCAAAGAGTTTTTTAAGGTAAAGAAGTGGAATGGTATGCAATGGCCAAGTCAATCACCTGACCTGAATCTGATTGAGCATGCATTTCACTTGCTGAAGACAAAACTGAAGGGAAAATGCCCCAAGAACAAGCAGGAACTGAAGACAGTTGCAGTAGAGGCCTGGCAGAGCATCACCAGGGATGAAACCTAGCGTCTGGTGATGTCTATGCGTTCCAGACTTCAGGCTGTAATTGACTGCAAAGAATTTGCAACCAAGTATTAAAAAGTGAAAGTTTGATGGATGATTGTTAATCTGTCCCATTACTTTTGGTCCCCTAAAAAGTGGGAGGCACATATACAAACTGATGTAATTCCTACACCGTTCACCTGATTTGGATGTAAATACCCTCAAATTAAAGCTAAAAGTCTGCAGTTAAAGCACATCTTGTTTGTTTCATTTCAAATCCCTTGTGGTGGTGTATAGAGCCAAAAAGATTAGAATTGTTTCGATGTCCCAACATTTATGGACCTGACTATATATATATATGTAGTTAGTTATATATACTCTGTATCCATTCAGTGCAGCCTAGAGATCTACATTCTACAGTGCATTCCATGGTGTACTATTTCTAATCTACTTCAGGCGGTGAATTTGATATATATATATATATATATATATATATATATATATATATATATATATATATATACATATATACACAGTCAGTCTAATTATATATATATATATATATATATATATATATATATATATATATATATATATATATATATATATTAGACTGACTGTGTATATATATATATATATATATATATATATATATATATATATATATATATATATATCTCAAATTCACCGCCTGAAGTAGATTAGAAACAGTACACCACCATGGAATGCACTGTAGAATGTAGATCTCTATGCTACACTGAATGGATGTAGAGTGTGTATATATATATATATATATATATATATATATATATATATCGATATACAGTATCTCACAAAAGTGAGTACACCGCTCATATTTTTGTAAATATTTTATTATATCTTTACATGTGACAACACTGAAGATATTAAACTTTGCTACAATGGAAAGTAGTGAGTGTACAGCTTGTATAACAGTGTCAATTTGCTGTTCCCTCAAAATAACTCAACACACAGCCATTAATGTCTACACTGCTGACAACAAAAGTGAGTACAACCCTAAGTGAAAATGTCCAAATTGGGCCCAATTAGCCATTTTCCCTCCCCCAGTGTCATGTGACTCATTAGTGTTACAAGGTCTCAGGTGTGAATGGGGAGCAGGTGTGTTAAATTTGGTGTTATCACTCTCACTTTCTCATACTGGTCACTGGAAGTTTAACATGGCACCTCATGACAAAGAACTCTCTGAGGATCTGAAAAAAATAATTGTTGCTCTACATCAGGGGTCTCAAACTGGCGGCCCTCCAGCTGTTACAAAACTACAAGTCCCATGAGGCATTGCAAGGCTGACAGTTACAAGCATGACTCCCACAGGCAGAGGCATGATGGGACTTGTAGTTTCGCAACAGCTGGAGGGCCACCAGTTTGAGACCCCTGCTCTACATAAAGATGGCTTAGGCTATAAGAAGATTGCCAAGACCCTGAAACTGAGCTGCGGCACAGTGGCCAAACCATACAGCAGTTTAACAGGACAGGTTCCACCCAGAACAGGCCTCACCATGGTCATCCAAAGGAGTTGAGTGCACATGCCCAGCGTCATATCCAGAGGTTGTCTTTTGGAAATAGACGTATGAGTGCTGCCAGCATTGCTGCAGAGGTTGAAGGGGTGGGGGGTCAGTCTGTCAGTGCTCAGACCATGCGCCACGCACCTCATTAAATTGGTCTGCATGGCTGTCGTCCCAGAAGGAAGCCTCTTCTAAAGATGATGCACAAGGAAGCATGCAAACAGTTTTCTTAAGACAAGCAGACTAAGGACATGGATTACTGGAACCATGTCCTGTGGTCTGATGATATCAAGATAAACTTATTTGGTTCAGATGGTGTCAAGTGTGTGTGGCGGCAACCAGGTGAGGAGTACAAAGACAAGTGTGTCTTGCCTACAGTCACGAATGGTGGTGGGAGTGTTATGGTCTGGGGCTGCATGAGTGCTGCCGACACTGGGGAGCTACAGTTCATTGAGGGAACCATGAATGCCAACATGTACTGTGACATAATGAAGCAGAGAATGATCCCCTCCCTTCGGAGACTGGGCCGCAGGGCAGTATTTAAACATAACAACCCCAAACACAGCTGCAAGATGACCACTGCCTTACTAGAGAAGCTGAGGGTAAAGGGGATGGACTGGTCAAGCATGTCTCCAGACCTAGACCCTATTGAGTATCTGTAGGGCATCCTCAAATGGAAGGTGGAGGAGTGCAAGGTCTCTAACATCCACCAGCTCCGTAATGTCATCATGGAGGAGTGGAAGTGGAATCCAGTGGCAACCTGTGAAGCTTTGGTGAACTCCATGCCCAAGAGGGTTAAGGCAGTGCTGTAAAATAATGGTGACCACACAAAATATTGACACTTTGGGCCCAATTTGGACATTTTACACAGGGGTGTACTCACTTTTGTTGCCAGCGGTTTAGACATTAATGGCTGTGTGTTGAGCTATTTTGAGGGGACAGCAAATTTACACTGTTATACAAGTTGTACACTCACTACTTTACATTGTAGCAAAGTGTCTTTTCTTCAGTGTTGTCACATGAAAAGATACAATAAAATATTTACAAAAATGTGAGGGGTGTACTCACTTTTGTGAGATACTATACTGACTGTATATATATCAAATACACTGCCTGAAGTAGATTATAAATAGTACACTACGGAATGCACTGTAGAATGTAGATCTCTAGGCTACACTGACTGGATACTGGATGCAGAGTATATATATATATATATATATATATATATATATATATATATATATATATTTATTTATTATTATTATTCTTATTATTATACAGGATTTATATAGCACCGACAGTTTACGCAGCGCTTTACAACATTAGGGCAGACAGTACAAGTACAATACAATTCAATACAGGAGGAATCAGAGGGCCCTGCTCGTTAGAGCTTACAATCTAGGAGGGAGTTTCAAGTTATACAAAAGGGTAATAGCTGTGGGGGATTAGGTAATGGATAAAATAGTGCAGTTGTTAGATGGAGGCAGGATAGGCTTCTCTGAAGAGGAAAGTTTTCAGGGATCGCCTAAAAGTGGATAAATTTGGAGACAGTCTGACAGATTGGAGTAGGGAATTCCAGAGGATGGCCGAGGCTTGGGAGAAGTCCTGGAGGCGGATATGGGAGGTGGTGATGAGGGAGCTAGAGAGCAGGAGGTCTTGGGAGGAACGGAGATGGCGATTAGGTTGGTATTTTGAGACTAGGTTAGTGATGTAGCTGGGGTCAGAGTTGTGGATGGCTTTGTAACTTATTGTTAGTATTTTGAATTTAATTCATTGGGCGAGAGGCAGCCAATGGAGGGATTGGCAGAGAGGGGTAGCAGACACTGAGCGGTTTGTAAGGTGGATGAGTCTGGCAGCCACATTCATGATGGACTGAAGGGGGGATAGTCTATTTAAAGGTAAGCCAATGAGGAGTGAGTTGCAGTAGTCAAGGCGAGAGATAACCAGGGAGTGAATCAGGAGCTTTGTGGTTTCACTGGTTAGAAAGGGACATAGTTTAGAGATGTTGCGGAGGTTGAGGCGGCAAGCTTTGGAAAGTGATTGGATGTGGGACTGAAAGGAGAGTTCAAAATCCAGGATAACACCTAGCACCCTGACATGTGGAGACGGGTGGATGGTTTTGCCATTGCTCTTGACAGAGAAGTCAGGGGAAGAGGCGCGTGGGGGAGGAAATATTATAACCTCGGTTTTGTACAAGTTGAGTTTGAGGAAGTGGTGTGACATCCATACAGATATGTCGGTTAGTAAGTTAGTGATGCGTGAGGAGACTGATGGAGTGAGTTGAGGGGTGGAGAGATAGATTTGTGTGTCATCAGCATAGAAATGATATTGAAAGCCGTGAGAGGCTATCAGCTGACCAAGGGAAGAGGTGTAGATCGAAAATAATATAAATATACTCTGCATCCAGTCAGTGTAGCCTAGAGATCTACATTCTACAGTGCATTCCGTGGTATACTATTTCTAATCTACTTCAGGCGGTGTATTTGAAATATAAATATATACAGACAGTTTAGTACGTGTATACATATATATATATATATGTATATATATATATATATATATATATATATATATATATATATGTGTATATATATATATGTGTGTATATATATATATATATATATATATATATATATATATATGTGTATATATATATATATATATATATATATATATATATATATATGTGTGTATATATATATATATATATATATATATATATATATATATATATATATATATATATATATATACACTCTGCAGCATCCAGTGTAGCGTATATCTACAGTGTATTCCGTGGTGTACACAGCACACCATACAGTGTAACAGTAGTGCAGTTGCTACTACTTTTCTGGTGGTGTACACATTACTTAATACAGTGCAGCCGTAGTGCAGTTGCTGTTACTGTTCTGGTGGTGTACACAGCACACAATACAGTGCAACCGTAGTGGAGTTGCTACTACTTTTCTGGTGGTGTACACCAGGGCTCAAAATTTCAAGTCCTGAGCTACTAGCCAGGCCTCAAGGGTTATTCTCCACCAGTTGCCCCACCCAACCTTGCCCCACAACACGCCCTCATAAATTATTTCATTAAATGAAATGTTTTATGCAGAATTAAGTTATAAAAATAAATATTAACAACAACAACTTTATCCGTGCCCACTAATGCAAACTGCCTGTGCCCACCAATGCAGCCTGCCTGTGCCCACCAATGCAGCCTGTGCCCACCATCCGGCCTGTGCCCACCATCCGGCCTGTGTCCACCATGCAGCCTGTGTCCACCATGCAGCCTGTGCCCACCATGCAGCCTGTGTTCACCATACAGCCTGTGGCCACCATGCACCATGCAGCCTGTGGCCACCATGCAGCCTGTGTCCACCATCCACCATGCAGCCTATGTCCACCATGCAGCCTGTGTCCACCATGCAGCCTGTGTCCACCTTGCACCATGCAGCCTGTGTCCACCATGCACCATGCAGCCTGTGTCCACCATGCACCATGCAGCCTGTGTCCACCATGCAGCCTGTGTCCACCATGCAGCCTGTGTCCAGCATGCAGCCTGTGTCCAGCATGCAGCCTGTGCCCACCATCCACCATGCAGCCTGTGCCCACCATCCACCATGCAGCCTGTGCCCACCATCCACCCTGTGCCCACTATGCAGCCTACCTGTGCAGGGGAGGAGAGGAACAGTAGAGCGGCCTGGATGTTCAGAGCGCAGGGAACACAGCGATAACAGCCTTCATTTCAATTTCTGTGTTCCCACCGCTCAATGTCATATACAGCCCCATCCCCTGGCCGGGTAACTTTGATTGACAGATCAGCCGTCACTGGGATTGGACGTGTGATCTGTCTATCAAAGTCCCAGGGCCAGGAGGAGGGGCTGTATCTGACAGCGAGCGGCGGGGAACACGACAATGTGAAATGAAAGCTAATATCGCTGTGTTCCCCTCGCTGCGCTCTGAACATCCGGACCACTCTCTCTCCCATCCGTGATCAATGGGAGAAGGATTTCCTTTAAACCCGGTGCTCGCCCCCCCCCCGCTCCAGGCAGCCCTTTCTCACCAGCCCTCAAAATGCACTTGCAAAATGCGAGCAGACGAGTGCAATTTTTGAGGCCTGGTGTACACATTACTTAATACATTGCAGCCGTAGTGCAGTTGCTACTACTTTTCTGGTGGTGTATACAGCACACAATACAGTGCAACCGTAGTGCAGTTGCTACTACTTTTCTGGTGGTGTACACAGCACACAATACAGTGCAACCATAGTGCAGTTGCTACTACTTTTCTGGTGGTGTACACAGCAGGCAACACAGTGCAACCATAGTGCAGTTGCTACTACTTTTCTTGTGGTGTACACATTACACAATACAGTGCAACCGTAGTGCAGTTGCTACTACTTTTCTGGTGGTGTACACAGCACACAATACAGTGCAGCCGTAGTGCAGTTGCTACTACTTTTCTGGTGGTGTACACATTACACAATACGGTGCAGCCATAGTGCAGTTGCTACTACTTTTGTGGTGGTCTACATATTACACAATACAGTACAACCATAGTGCAGTTGCTACTACTTGTCTGGTGGTGTACACAGCACACAATACAGTGCAGTGTGGTGTTGCCAAACAAAATATATATTATGTCCGGAAGGCCACCAAGGAGAGGCAGATGCTCACAGGCCAGAACATCAGCCGCTTGGGCACCACATGCTTGACCAGACATATGACGACCTTCCATGCAGTCCGTTGGCAACAGTACTTGAAAGACCCACATCAAAGAAAAAGGCGGACTTCTCCTTGCTCCTCATCTGAGATCTCCAACCCCACCATACCTCCAGTCCTCTCAAAAACCTACACTGAGAGGAATGAAGGTATAGCAATAGGTGTCCCAAGCACTTGCAGCCAATCTGCTATCAGTACACCTCCATCTGATTTTAGCAGGCAAATTTCCCTACCCCAGTTGCTAAACCATAAAAATAGGATTTTTTAATAACAGCTTACCTGTAAAATCCTTTTCTTGGGAATACATCACGGGACACAGAGAGTTGATAATTACTTAGTGGGTTAGATAGTCACCATCAGGTGATTGGACACTGGCAAACCTAATTACAAGGCGAGTTCCTCCCTTATATAACCCCTCCCATATGGAGAGTATTCCCAAGAAAAGGATTTTACAGGTAAGCTGTATTTAAAAATTCCTATTTTCTTGTTCATACATCACGGGACACAGAGAGTTGATAATTACTTAGTGGGATGTCCTATAGCAATGTCCAAACTACTTTAGGCAGAAAAGTCGGGTGAGAATGCAACACCACCCTGTCTTTGTGAATAATCAAATATGGGTCTTTACAAGAAAGAGCTGCTAATTCTGATACCCTTCTAGCCGAGGATATGGCTACCAGAAACACCAACTTCTTTGTTAAAAGATTTAAAGAAGCTTGGTGCAATGGTTCAAAAGGTTGTTCCTGTAAAACAGACAAATCCAATTTCAGATCCCATGGGCACACAGGAGGCTTAACTGGCGGATGCAACCGTAGTGCTCTCTGAACAAAGGCCCGTACGAGCGAATGAGAGGTCTTTGAAAGAATGCTGACAAGGCCAAGATTTGGCCCTTGATAGTACTCAAGGCCAGCTTCATTTCTACACCTAATTGGAGAAAGGCAAGAATTCTGCCAGTGCCATACTTTCTAGGATGCCACCCTCTGGATTCACACCAGGAAACATATGCCTTCCAGATTCTGTAGTAGATGAGCCTGGAAGCCGGCTTCCTAGCATTAACCAGGGTGGACAGGACTGGCCCCAAGAGGCCACGAACCTTTAAAATTTGAGTCTCAACCGCCAAACCATCAAATTTAGACTTTGTAAGGCAGGATGGAATATTGGACCCTGTGAGAGTAGATCTGGGCGGAGCGGAAGAACCCAAGGTCTTCCCTCTGCCATCTTTATGATCTCTGCATACTAAGGTCACCTGGGCCAAGCCAGAGCCATCAGAATTACCGGCTTTCCTTTCCTTTTGACCCTCTGAAGAAATCGTGGGAGAAACAAAACTGGAGGGAACGCATAGATCAGAGAGTACTGATCCCATGGAATTGTTAAGGCATCTGACCCTTTGCTAGCGGATCCTTTGTTCTTGACACAAAGTTGTCCAGTTTCTTGTTGAACCTGGAGGCCCACAGGTCCACATCCAACGTTCCCCATTTTCGACATATGGCCTGAAATATGTTGGGGTGTAGAGACCATTCTCCTGGGCACAGCTGTTGGCAACTTAGGAAATCCGCCTGCCAATTTTCTATCCCTGGGATGAAGACCGCAGACAGGCAAGAAACATGTCTCTCTGCCCATGAAAAAATGTGATTCACCTCTTTTTGGGCATCCAGACACTTGGTTCCCCCTTGGTGATTGACATACAGTCAATATTGGGACATCGACACAATTCTAATCTTTCTGGCTCTATACACCACCACAAGGGATTTGAAATGAAACAAACAAGATGTGCTTTAACTGCAGACTTTCAGCTTTAATTTGAGGGTATTTACATCCAAATCAGGTGAACGGTGTAGGAATTACAATAGTTTGTATATGTGCCTCACTTTTAATGGGACAGATTAACAATCATCCATCAAACTTTCACTTTTTAATACTTGGTTGCAAATCCTTTGCAGTCAATTACAGCCTGAAGTCTGGAATGCATAGACATCACCAGACGCTTTGTTTAATCCCTGGTGATGCTCTGCCAGGCCTCTACTGCAACTGTCTTCAGTTCCTGCTTTTTTGGGGGGCATTTTCCCTTCAGTTTTGTCTTCAGCAAGTGAAATGCATGATCAATCGGATTCAGGTCAGGTGATTGACTTGGCCATTGCATAACATTCCACTTCTTCCCCTTAAAAAGCTCTTTGGTTGCTTTCGCAGTATGCTTCGGGACATTGTCCATGTGCACTGTGAAGCGCACTGGTCTAGCAGGCATGGGCAGGCACTTTACCTTTCCTTTATGGTGCACTGGATAACTCTGCTGGCAACTGGGAAGGATGCAGGACAGTGTTCAGTATTGTTGGAGCTTGTTCCGCCTCCAAAATGCTAGTGGTCATTCTGCCAGAGCTTTCTCCTCCACCCCCTCCTCTTCTTTCTCTATGGCCTCTTCTTCATCTTTCTCCTCTGAACCAGCGGTGCTCCGTAAGTGGTCAAGGGCCTACGCAAGCACTCAGGCAAAAAGATGCCATGCGGTGCTTGAGTTGGTCTGCTTAGGGGACAGGAGCCACACTGGGGCAGAGATTCTGTCAGATCTGCAGGGGCAGACTCAGAGGTGGTTGATGACATGCCAGCTTCAGCCAGTAATGGTTGTAAGCCACAATGGCTCCAACCTTCTCACCACCCTCTGACAGGGACACTTGACCCATGTCCCATGTTTGGCACACGCCCTGAATTTGGTGGTGCAGCGGTTCTTGAGCATGTACCCAGGCTTACAGGATCTCCTGAGGCAGGCCTGAAAGTCTGTGGTCATTTCCACCAGTCATATAATGCCAGTACTCGGCTGGCTGACATTCAAAGGGAATGCAACCTGCCCACCTAACGCCTCCTTTGTGACATGCCCACCAGGTGGAACTCAACATTGTCAATGCTGCAGTGGCTGCACTCGCAGCAGAGGGACATCAATGAGTACCTGTGTGAGTATGGCACCAGGACAAGGTCAGGGAAGCTTGGCTTTTTTTTGCCATGCCAGTGGCTACTGATCAAGGATGCATGCACTGTCCTATCACCATTTGAGGAAGCCACAATGCATGCATCAGTGATACTGTCCCTCTTGTCTTCCTGTTGGAGCACACGCTTCGTGGAATAATGGACAGGGAACTTGAGGCAGAACAGTGGGAGGAAGAGGAGGACTTCCTTGCCTCTCAAGGCCCCCTTTATAAAGATAGCAATCCTGTGGGCCCGCCAAACACACAGGAAGAAGAGGAGGAGGAGAAGGAGGATTGTGTCAGCATGGATGTAGAGGATAACACTCAGCAGCAGTCTTCAAAGGATGGTTTTCAATCCCCAGAAACCCAGGGAGTTGCACATGGTTGGGAGGAGGTAGTTCCTGACAACGTCACCCAACCCTCCTCTTTTCACAGCCGGGCTTGGGACCGGCTATGGCAGAGTTACCAAAATTCAACACCTTTCCCAAATTAGTCACCGTAACAACTTGAAATATAGTGGCAACAAAACAAGATTCAGGTTCCATTGTAGGAGAAACAGAGTAGTCAAGGCTTCACAAAGTCTTTAGACACACCCAAGTGTGGTGCTGCATGTAATGCTTGGTGCTGTCATTCTTAGGCCTGTTTGGCTGAGATGTTAATGAATCCTCAGTGGCTTTTTTACTGACGTTCCTGGCCGCAGTAGCAAATAGTTTTTACAGGGCTGGTTTGCTTGTCCCAGCACCCAACCCTCCTCTTTTCGCAGCCGGGCTTGGGACCGGTCATGGCAGAGTTAAAAAAATTCAACACATTTCCCAAATTAGTCACCGCAACAACTTGAAATATAGTGGCAACAAAACAAGATCCAGGTCCCATTGTAGGAGAAACAGAGTAGTCAAGTCAAGTAGTCAAGTTTAATACAACATATAGAATCCAGTATTTACAGACTCATATCAAGATAACTTAAATCTCTGGAGACATACATATAAACATAGACTATCTATAGGATAGAACGAAGAGAAAGGAAGCATGGCCATGGAGTTAAAAAGAAAAAAGAAAATGCTTCGTTGTATAGGTTAATGTAAAAGAGAAAGAAAAAAAAAAAAAAAAAAAAAAAAAAAACAACCTCCTCCTTTTGCTGAGGTGTTTTACATAACCCCTCTCTCACCAGCACACATGAAATTAACCAAGGGAACAGAATCCCGCATGTAATTGTCTTCTCCCTCATTGGACCACACCCCCACCCCGCAGGTGCAGGGTGTATCCCTGGGACAACTTCCTAAAGGGAGGGGGGCTATGTAGCCTCCAACTACCTCCCCTAAGTCAACGCCACAAATGGAGAAGCCTGTGTTGTTACCATAGGTGTGCGCAGCCTATTGCATTAGGGTGTGCACATCAAATCTCAAACACACGTGCCTTTCTCTGCAGCCTCAGCTGCACTGAACAGTGAATGAATGGGAAGTGCTCTGTGCTGAGCAGCTTCCTGTTCATTCGCAAACTGAAGCATAGTAAAAACAGCTTACTATGCTTCATTTATGAAGAAACACAGTGAGTGAGTGTGTTCACTATATTCATTTAGAAAAGTAAGGGGCTGGTGAATGACATATTAACTAGCCCTTTCCCTCACTCTCCATCCTGAAACATCTATGCAGTAGCAGAGGGGAGAGGAGAGGAAGGAAGCCAGCAGTACTGCAGGAGGGGAAAAACATGGGGGGAGGCCTGGGGAAAGAAGGGGGGATTGGCACCGCACAGGGTGATTAGGGTGTGCCCAGGCACACCTGGCACACCCCCTGCGCTCGCCTATGGTTGTTACGTTAGTGCTGGAAGAGAGAGATCAAGGTCCGCTCCTTCAGGAGAGGCTGTGCCATTCCCCAATCTGCCTCTATGATCTTAATTCTGGTTTGTACAATACGAAAAACTAGATGTAGAAGACCAAAACAAGAGAAAAAAGAAGAGGGTGGAAAAAAAAATATATAAGGGGGAAAAGAGACGGGAGGGGGGAAGGGTGAAGCATACCTGCAGTGAATAGGGTCTTCCTGTCCGCACCGGGCGAGCTCTTCTACCATTGAATTACCTCCCTAGAGGGCAAGGAGTGGTGAACTGATATCTAAGATGCCCCCGTGTTCCTAATTAGGCGAGATTCAAGGGACGGCTCAGCCAGCTCTAGGAGCGCTAAGTCTAAGCTAGAGGAAATTTGTCCTGGGACAGTTACATAGTCTGTCCAGGGTCCCCAGATAATATTAAAGCGTTCGACAGTGTCTCGGCATGTCGCTACCCAATGTTCCGCGTCTCTAATGTCGTTCACTTTCTTTATCCACTCTTCCCTAGAGGGGATCCGGGACTGCTTCCAGTAAACCGGTAGTAATCGCTTGGCCGCATTTAAAAGATGTGGTAGCGTGCTTTTCTTATATCTATTAATTGGAATATGGGGAACGTGTAGGAGGAAGTGGGCCGGCAGTAGTAGAATATCTAAGTCTAGGATTTCTTTTATTTGGGATTTAATGTCTGCCCAATATGTTTTAATCCGGGGACACTCCCACCAAATGTGCAAGAGTGTGCCCTTATTTCCGCATTCCCTCCAACATTGGTCCGATACCGAGGGGTACATACGTGCCAGATCGGCTGGCACCCGGTATTATCGTGATAGCACTTTATAATTATTTTCCTGAGTTTTAGACTCAATATAGCTGGAGTGTGTAAGCTGGTATAGGTGAGTAAGCTGAGACACCGTAAAATCTAGTTTAAGATCTTTCTCCCAAGCTCGTATGTAAGTTGGTTTAGTGTCTTGTACAGTGGAGCCTAATAGGCGATACAGTTCAGAGATCATGTGAGGTATTGGTGTTTCATCTATGAAAAGGCGTTCAAAGAGTGTAAGGGAGGAAATATCCCTTATAGATTGGCCGCGGATTTCAAAGAAATGGTGGAGTTGCCGATATCTCCAAAAGTTCATGTGGGACCCACTATGTCTGCTTTGGAGGGATTCAAAGCTCAATAGTTTACCATCTCTCTTTAGTTTTCCACAACTGGCATTCCTGTCATCCACCCAAGTGCCAAAGAAAGCCGATTGTTCACCCGGTGGAAACCACAGAAATCCTCCCAACGGTGCCAGCAGTGCAATCGCCCGGTAATATCTCAGGATGTCTGGGATTCCCAATCCGCCTGTCTGTTTTGAGCGCCGCAGCACCCTTAGAGCTATTCTGGGTTTCCGCGAATTCCACACAAACCCAGAAAGCATACTGTTTATTCGTCTAAAGAAGGAAGGCAGTTTGTAAACTGTTCATTAGTGAGGGAGTCAGGTGAACGGGTAGTATTTCGGACTTAGAAAAGTTAATTTTAAAATTGGAGAGTCTCCCGTAGCGCTTCAATTCTTTCATCAGGACTGGCAACGAGAGCAGAGGCTCCGACAAGTGGAATAGCACATCGTCTGCATATGCAGACAATTTGTGCTCAGTGTTCCCCACCTTCAAACCCTTTATATCTGAATTTGCTCTTACCGTGCTCAACAATGGCTCAAGCACCAGAGCGAAGAGGAGGGGGGAAAGAGGGCACCCCTGCCTTGTGCCATTCCTAATGGGGAATCAGGGGGTTAGTACCCCATTTACTTTAACTTGTGCGCAAGGGGTAGAGTAGAGAGCCATGATTGAGGTCAGCATGCGCCGTCCTAACCCCTGAGCCTCCAACACCGCCTTTAGGTATGACCAATCCACGCAGTCGAAAGCCTTCTCGGCATCAGTAGATAGAAGTATATAGGGCTTCTGAACAGGGTCATTACGAGCCCAGTGGATAAGTTGGATAGCTCTTATGGAGTTGTCCCTCGCTTCAATCCCAGTGATAAACCCTGTTTGGTCAGGGTGAATGATGTGAGGGATAATTTTCCCAAGCCTGTTTGCCAAGGTTTTCGCTAAGATTTTAATATCGACATTAAGGAGGGATATGGGGCGGTAGCTTTGTGGGAGCATTGGGTACCCTCTTTTGGCAGAACAGTAATATGGGCTAGTAGCGCTTCTGAGGGGATGCAAGCACCCTCTGCGATGGAATTGAAATATGTGCACATATGGGGTACAAGGAGGGGCGAGAAGGTCCTATAATAAGCTCCTGTGTAACCGTCTGGTCCAGGACTTTTCCTGTTAGGGAGGGATTTTATAGTCATTTCTATCTCACTAACGGTGAGCGGTAATTCCATGTTTGCGCATTGGGCCTCGGTCATGGGTGGGACACCAGCTGATTCTAAATAGTCTTGGATGGCCACAGATTTAGGTGTCTGAGTATCAAGGGGCTGATCAGGGGCTAAATTATAAAGTTGAGTATAGTATTCCTGGAACCCTGAGGCAATTGCAGAGGACTGGACCACAGTGTCCCCAGACAAGGAGCGAAGTTTCTGTATATATACGCTTGAGAGTATTCCTTGCGCAGAGCTCTTGCGAGCATGCGGCCACATTTATTGCCATGCTCATAGTATTTGTGGGACATATATCTGGCCTGTCTAAGTGTTTGTCTATCCAGCAAACGCAAAAACAGTTCCCTTAGATCGGTCAGCCTCTGCAGTGCCCCAGGGCTTCCACCTCTCTTGTGCTCGAGTTCTGCTTTCTGTAATGCCGCGTACACACGGTCGGACTTTCCGGCATACTTGGTCCGGCGGACCAGAGTGTGCCGGACAATCCGCCCGTGTGTAGGCACCGGCGGACTTTTCCGGCGGACTTTTTCCCAAAAGCCCGCCGGACCTAGATTTGAAGAAAGTTCTAAATCTTTCCGCCGGACTCAGTTTCGGGCGGAAAGTCCGCTCGTGTGTGTGCTGGTCCGACGGAAAGCCCGCTCGTGTGTAGGCTGGTCCGACGGACCAGATACAACACGAGGGCAGGGTATTGCATCTCACGCTCGCTGCAATAGGAAAAACACATTTTCCTATTGCGGCGAGCGCGGGGCATACCAGGCCCTTAGGTCTGGTATGGATTATAAAGGGAAGCCCCTACGCCGAAAAAAACGGCGTGGGGTCCCCCCTAAAATCCATACCAGACCCCGATCCGAGCACGCAGCCTGGCCGGTCAGGAAAGGGGGTGGGGACGAGCGAGCGCGCCCCCCCCCTCCTGAACCGTACCAGGCCGCATGCCCTCAACATGGGGGTGGGTGCTTTGGGGGAGGGGGGCGCCCTGCGGGGCCCCCCCACCCCAAAGCACCTTGTCCCCATGTTGATGAGGACAAGGGCCTCTTCCCGACAACCCTGGCCGTTGGTTGTCGGGGTCTGCGGGCGGGGGCTTATCGGGATCTGGGAGCCCCCTTTAATAAGGGGGCCCCCAGATCCCGGCCCCCCACCCTATGTAAATGAGTATGGGGTACATGGTACCCCTACCCATTTACCTAGGAAAAAAGTGTAAGTAATAAAACACACTACACAGGTTTTTAAAATATTTTATTAAACAGCTCCGGGGGGGGGGGATCTTCCTCCGGCTTCGGGGGTCTTCTTCCGGCTTCGGGGGTCCCTCCGCTTCATCTTCTCCCGGCGTCCGGTTGGTTCTTCTCCGCTCTCTTCTCCCGGTGTTCCTGTTCTTCGGCCGGCTCCTCTGCTGTCTTCAATTAGCTCTCTTGCCAGCAGAGGTCCGGACTTCTGGGCTTCTGGGCTTCTGGGCTTCTGGGCTTCTCTTCCCCAGATGTTGACACGACGCTCTCTCCTGCTGGACTGCTCTCCGAGGGCTGCGTTGTGACTTATATAGGCGGAGACCCCGCCCCCTTTTGATGTCACAGTCCCTGGGCATGCTGGGACTGTGACGTTTTAGGGGGCGTGGTCAACATCACCCAGTGACCACGCCCCCTAAAACGTCACAGTCCCAGCATGCCCAGGGACTGTGACATCAAAAGGGGGCGGGGTCTCCGCCTATATAAGTCACAACGCAGCCCTCGGAGAGCAGTCCAGCAGGAGAGAGCGTCGTGTCAACATCTGGGGAAGAGAAGCCCAGAAGCCCAGAAGCCCAGAAGCCCAGAAGTCCGGACCTCTGCTGGCAAGAGAGCTAATTGAAGACAGCAGAGGAGCCGGCCGAAGAACAGGAACACCGGGAGAAGAGAGCGGAGAAGAACCAACCGGACGCCGGGAGAAGATGAAGCGGAGGGACCCCCGAAGCCGGAAGAAGACCCCCGAAGCCGGAGGAAGATCCCCCCCCCCCCGGAGCTGTTTAATAAAATATTTTAAAAACCTGTGTAGTGTGTTTTATTACTTACACTTTTTTCCTAGGTAAATGGGTAGGGGTACCATGTACCCCATACTCATTTACATAGGGTGGGGGGCCGGGATCTGGGGGCCCCCTTATTAAAGGGGGCTCCCAGATTCCGATAAGCCCCCGCCCGCAGACCCCGACAACCAACGGCCAGGGTTGTCGGGAAGAGGCCCTTGTCCTCATCAACATGGGGACAAGGTGCTTTGGGGGGGGGGGCGCAGGGCGCCCCCCTCCCCCAAAGCACCCACCCCCATGTTGAGGGCATGTGGCCTGGTACGGTTCAGGAGGGGGGGGGCGCTCGCTCGTCCCCACCCCCTTTCCTGACCGGCCAGGCTGCGTGCTCGGATCGGGGTCTGGTATGGATCTTAGGGGGACCCCACGCCGTTTTTTCGGCGTAGCGGGGTTCCCCTTTATAATCCATACCAGACCTAAGGGCCTGGTATGCCCCGCGACGGGGCTAGTAAGGTGTCAATCTCGCCGATAAAAGCGGCAAGATTGACATCCTTTTCTAGTCCCGTCGCACCTGAGTCACGTTCAAAATGAACGGACTTGTCCGTGTGTGGGCAAGTCCGTTCATTCTGAAAGTCCGCCGGAACTCCGGCGAAAGTCCGTCGGAAAGACGGGCGGACTTAGCCCGCCGGAAAGTCCCGGCGTGTGTGGGCAAGTCCGTCCGTTTTAAAGTCCGGCGCACCTGGCGGACAAAGTCCGTCGGAAAGTGTGCCGGACCAAGTAGGATAGAAAGTCCGCTCGTGTGTACGCGGCATAAGGCTTCGAGAACTCTTGTAAAGTCTGCTTGGCGCATTTTTTTAAGATTGGATCCCAAAGATATCAACTCCCCCCTAATTACCGCCTTGTGTCCCTCCCACACCATTCCCGCACTGATGTTGTCTCTAGTGTTCTCTAAAATAATTGGTGATGGCCTCCGACACCTTGGCCGCCGCTGCAGTATCGTCCAACAAGTTCTCATTCAGTCTCCACGTCCATGCCTTATGGGTGCTGGATGAGAGTTTAAGGACCACCCCTACTGGTGCGTGGTCGGACAGGGTGATATTTCCTATGGACGCAGACTGCAGAAGCCCCAATGAAGGGTGGTCAACATAAATATAGTCTATGCGAGTATAAGTATCATGTACGGCCGAATAATAGCTAAAGTCCTTCCCTGTAGGATGCAGAATCCTCCAGCTATCAACTAAGAGGTGAGCTTGAAGGGATTTACGAAAATGTTTAAGGAAGGCGTAGGAGCTCGAGGGGCGGGAGCTAGATGTGTCAAGTATAGGATCCGGGCTTACGTTAAAGTCTCCTGCAAGGACCACAGAGCCCTCTTTAAACTCTGCTAGTAGTTCGAGGGTAGCATCTATGAATGTTATCTGGTTAGAATTGGGGGCATATATTGTCGCAAAAGTGTACATTTGATCTGCAATGGTACCTTTCAAGAAAACCTATCGGCCCTGGGGGTCTATTTTGTTGGCCGTGACCTGAAGAGGGCAGGTTTTGAGAATTGCAATTGACGTACCCTTAGACTTTGAGGTAGGGGAGACACTGTGCAACCATTGGTTATACAAATGAGTCGGCAATTTAGGTAAGGAGTGATGGGTGAAATGGGTTTCCTGTAATAGGACCACCTGCGCACCTAGCTTCTTGAGTTCCCACCATAATTTGTTTCGCTTCCCAGGAGAACAGAGGCCTCTTACATTATAGGATATTACTTTGACCTTGGTCATGGAGGATTCAGAAGGTTCATGAAATGTCTGATTTTCCGACTCGCCCGGTGCAGGACACGAAGCAGGATGGTGCTCCTAGGAAGGTAAGTAAGAAGAGAAAAAGGGAAAGAGGTGAGAAAACATAGAATAAAGAACACACATAAAGGATTTACTGTCAATGCGACAATAACATAGTAAGGTAGTGTAAACTGTATTAGTAAACTAACCAACTGTGGGCCAGGTACAGGCATCTCCCACCCAAGGGGGGAGACCCCAGACCATAACCCAGTGTCCCTATAAGGGACTGCTCCCAAAAGAGGAGGGCCTACGTGGTGGAACGTGTGCCGGCATGGGGGACAGGCAGGAAGTCCCATCCCCGTCCACCACATCTTACAAGCGTGTTGACAAAAATAGGGGGGGTTTAGTAGATTTGAGCATAAGCTTATTGACTCTAAATCTAAAAGATGTGTCTCAACTTTATTCCTAACGTTAACCAGCAAAGTTCTGTCGTCGAGGAATCGAAGATGACATCCATAAGTGCCTATAAAGTCTCAGCTCCCATCTGGGGCAGATCTGATGGGCCTTCCAGGCTATCAAGACTCTTAATGTAGGTTATGAGGAAGTTCGATAAATGAGAGCGGGTTTTTTACAGCAGCCCGACTCGGGTGATTACCACCTAAGTGTATCAAAATGAGGGATGTCCTCGTCAGTCTCGGGTAGTGGAGGGGCCCGTAGACGGATCGCGGCTCAGGTGCTGTCTGTCTCTCCTTCGATTTTTGCGTGTAACCATCGACCATGCTGGAGGGATCTGTATCCCTGGCGCGTCGGGTGGTCCCCGCCAATCAGGGAAGTCCACAGATTCCGACCCAAGAGACGAAAGAAAGTGTGGAAGATCATCCTTATTACGAAGAGTGGCTTGTCGGCCATCTTTGGTCACCTGTAGGTAGAAGGGGAAGCCCCAGCGATATGTCAGTCCTGCTGCCTGGATCACCGTCAGAAGAGGGCGCAGGGCCCTGCGCTGCATAAGGGTACGCCTGGATATGTCCTGATAGAAAAATAAATGTGCCCCATCAAAGTCATAAAATGACCTGATGCGCATTTTCTGCATAATGCGATCTTTGAGGGTATATTTATGGAGTTTGCAAATTATGTCTCTGGGGTTGTCAACGTCCTGGGACTGAGGTCTCAGCGCCCTGTGCGCTCGGTCAATCTCCACAGGCGCAGAGGGCGGTAGGCCCAAAATATCTCAAGATGTCCGTCAATGTGGGGATAATATCTCTAGAGGCTGTAGCCTCTGGCAGGCCTCTGATCCTGATATTGGCTCTCCTGCTACGGTTTTCGATGTCATCTAAGTGACAGAGCAGGGCTTCAGTCTGTTGGTCTTGTGTTTTTGCACTTAGATTGCAGCAGAGCAATAGTGGGGAGAACCTCTTCCAGTTTCTCTTCCAAAGATTCCACCCTATTGCCTAAATGTGACGTGTCTGCCTTAAGCTGGGCTATGTCTTCAGTGAAAGCCTTCTCCACTCTACATGTAAAACGTTCTAAGTCTTCTCTAGTGGGGAGGGACATAATATGGCGTCTGATGTCCTCATCACCCAAGAGATCAGACACTTCAGAGCGGCCATCTAGGGATACAGGTGAGGCTGGAGAGATGGAGTCACTCACCGAGCCTGAGGAAGGAGCTTGAGAGGCGGAGAAGACAGTCTCTTTCGGTGGCCGAGCCGAGGCCACGGCTGTCTGAGAGGATTTGGCTGCTTTCTGTGACTTCCCGGCCAGCGCCATCTTGGAGGCTTCGCGGCCTTGCCCTTGGGACCCGGAAAAGTACGAGTCCAGCTGTCCCTGCCGCGAATTATCTGTCCGTGGCGGCTGAGAGGACTGCCGTGCCCGTTGTGACATGTGCGGAGCCGGTGGTTAGCTGTATTCCCCGTTTTAGCTGTGGCAAATAGCGGCGGTGGAGCGGAGATGAGGCGAAGCACGTCCTCACTCCTCCATAGCCAGGACACGCCCCCTCAGTGGCTTTCACTGACCTTCCTTGCCGCAGTAGCAAATAGTTTTTACAGGGCTGGTTTGCTTGTCCCAGCATCCAACCCTCCCCTTTTTGAAGCTGTGCTTGGGATCGGCCATGGCAGAGTTAAAAAAATTCAACACTTTTCCCGAATTAGTCACCGTAACAACTTGAAATATAGTGGCAACAAAACAAGATCCAGGTCCCATTGTAGGAGAAACAGAGTAGTCAAGGCTTCACAAAGTCTTTAGACACACCCAAGTGTGGCGCTGCATGTAATGCTTGGTGCGGTCATTCTTAGGCCTGTTTGGCTGAGATGTTAACAAATCTTCAGTGGCTTTTTCACTGATGTTCCTGGCCGCAGTAGGAAATAGTTGTTACAGGGCTGGTTTGCTTGTCCCAGCACCCAACCCTCCTCTTTTCACAGCCGGGCTTGGGACCGGCCATGGCAGAGTTAAAAAAATGCAACACTTTTCCCAAATTATTCACCGTAACGACTTGAAATATAGTGGCAACAAAACAAGATCCAGGTCCCATTGTAGGAGAAACAGAGTAGTCAAGGCTTCACAAAGTCTTTAGACACACCCAAGTATGTCACTGCATGTAATGCTTGGTGCGGTCATTCTTAGGCCTATTTGGCTCAGATGTTAAGGAATCCTCAGTGGCTTTTCACTGACGTTCCTGGCCGCAGTAGCAAATAGTTTTTACATGGCTGGTTTGCTTGTCCCAGCACCCAACCGTCCACTTTTCGCAGCTGGGCTTGGGACCGGCCATGGCAGAGTTTAAAAAAATTCAACACTTTTCCCAAATTAGTCACCGTAACAACTTGAAATATAGTGGAAACAAAACAAGATCCAGGTCCCATTGTAGGAGAAACAGAGTAGTCAAGGCTTCACAGAGTCTTTAGACACACCCAATTGTGGCGCTGCATGTAATGCTTGGTGCGGTCATTCTTAGGCCTGTTTGTCTGAGATGTTAACGAATCCTCAGTGGCTTTTTCACTGACGTTCCTGGCCGCAGTAGCAAATAGTTTTTACAGGGCTGGTTTGCTTGTCCCAGCACCCAACCCTCCCCTTTTTGAAGCTGTGCTTGGGATCGGCCATGGCAGAGTTAAAAAAATTCAACACTTTTCCCGAATTAGTCACCGTAACAAATTGAAATATAGTGGCAACAAAACAAGATCCAGGTCCCATTGTAGGAGAAACAGAGTAGTCAAGGCTTCACAAAGTCTTTAGACACACCCAAGTGTGGCGCTGCATGTAATGCTTGGTGCGGTCATTCTTAGGCCTGTTTGGCTGAGATGTTAACGAATCTTCAGTGGCTTTTTCACTGATGTTCCTGGCCGCAGTAGGAAATAGTTGTTACAGGGCTGGTTTGCTTGTCCCAGCACCCAACCCTCCTCTTTTCACAGCCGGGCTTGGGACCGGCCATGGCAGAGTTAAAAAAATGCAACACTTTTCCCAAATTATTCACCGTAACGACTTGAAATATAGTGGCAACAAAACAAGATCCAGGTCCCACTGTAGGAGAAACAGAGTAGTCAAGGCTTCACAAAGTCTTTAGACACACCCAAGTATGTCACTGCATGTAATGCTTGGTGCGGTCATTCTTAGGCCTATTTGGCTCAGATGTTAAGGAATCCTCAGTGGCTTTTCACTGACGTTCCTGGCCGCAGTAGCAAATAGTTTTTACATGGCTGGTTTGCTTTTCCCAGCACCCAACCGTCCTCTTTTCGCAGCTGGGCTTGGGACCGGCCATGGCAGAGTTTAAAAAAATTCAACACTTTTCCCAAATTAGTCACCATAACAACTTGAAATATAGTGGAAACAAAACAAGATCCAGGTCCCATTGTAGGAGAAAGAGTAGTCAAGGCTCCACAAAGTCTTTAGACACATCCAAGTATGGTGCTGCATGTAATGCTTGGTGCGGTCATTCTTAGGCCTGTTTGGCTGAGATGTTAACGAATCCTCAGTGGCTTTTTCACTGACGTTCCTGGCAGCAGTAGCAAATAGTTTTTACAGGGCTGGTTTGCTTGTCCCAGCACTTAACCCTCCTCTTTTCGTAGCCGGGCTTGGGACCGGCCATGGCAGAGTTAAAAAAAATTCAACACTTTTCCCAAATTAGTCACCGTAACGACTTGAAATATAGTGGCAACAAAACAAGATCCAGGTCCCATTGTAGGAGAAACAGAGTAGTCAAGGCTTCACAAAGTCTTTAGACACACCCAAGTATGTCACTGCATGTAATGCTTGGTGCGGTCATTCTTAGGCCTATTTGGCTCAGATGTTAAGGAATCTTCAGTGGCTTTTCACTGACGTTATTGGCCGCAGTAGCAAATAGTTTTTACATGGCTGGTTTGCTTATCCCAGCACCCAACCGTCCTCTTTTCGCAGCTGGGCTTGGGACCGGCCATGGCAGAGTTTAAAAAAATTCAACACTTTTCCCAAATTAGTCACCGTAACAACTTGAAATATAGTGGAAACAAAACAAGATCCAGGTCCCATTGTAGGAGAAAGAGTAGTCAAGGCTTCACAAAGTCTTTAGACGCATCCAAGTATGGCGCTGCATGTAATGCTTGGTGTGGTCATTCTTAGGCCTTTTTGGCTGAGATGTTAACGAATCCTCAATGGATTTTTCACTGACGTTCCTGGCCGCAGTAGCAAATAGTTTTTACAGTGCTGGTTTGCTTGTCCCAGCACCTAACCCTCCTCTTTTCGCAGCTGGGCTTGGGACCTGCCATGGCAGAGTTAAAAAAATTCAACACTTTTCCCAAATTAGTCACCGTAACGACTTAAAATATAGTGGCAACAAAACAAGATCCAGGTCCCATTGTAGGAGAAACAGAGTAGTCAAGGCTTCACAGAGTCTTTAGACACACCCAATTGTGGCGCTGCATGTAATGCTTGGTGCGGTCATTCTTAGGCCTGTTTGTCTGAGATGTTAACGAATCCTCAGTGGCTTTTTCACTGACGTTCCTGGCCGCAGTAGCAAATAGTTTTTACAGGGCTGGTTTGCTTGTCCCAGCACCCAACCCTCCCCTTTTTGAAGCTGTGCTTGGGATCGGCCATGGCAGAGTTAAAAAAATTCAACACTTTTCCCGAATTAGTCACCGTAACAACTTGAAATATAGTGGCAACAAAACAAGATCCAGGTCCCATTGTAGGAGAAACAGAGTAGTCAAGGCTTCACAAAGTCTTTAGACACACCCAAGTGTGGCGCTGCATGTAATGCTTGGTGCGGTCATTCTTAGGCCTGTTTGGCTGAGATGTTAACGAATCTTCAGTGGCTTTTTCACTGATGTTCCTGGCCGCAGTAGGAAATAGTTGTTACAGGGCTGGTTTGCTTGTCCCAGCACCCAACCCTCCTCTTTTCACAGCCGGGCTTGGGACCGGCCATGGCAGAGTTAAAAAAATGCAACACTTTTCCCAAATTATTCACCGTAACGACTTGAAATATAGTGGCAACAAAACAAGATCCAGGTCCCATTGTAGGAGAAACAGAGTAGTCAAGGCTTCACAAAGTCTTTAGACACACCCAAGTATGTCACTGCATGTAATGCTTGGTGCGGTCATTCTTAGGCCTATTTGGCTCAGATGTTAAGGAATCCTCAGTGGCTTTTCACTGATGTTCCTGGCCGCAGTAGCAAATAGTTTTTACATGGCTGGTTTGCTTGTCCCAGCACCCAACCGTCCTCTTTTCGCAGCTGGGCTTGGGACCGGCCATGGCAGAGTTTAAAAAAATTCAACACTTTTCCCAAATTAGTCACTGTAACAACTTGAAATATAGTGGAAACAAAACAAGATCCAGGTCCCATTGTAGGAGAAAGAGTAGTCAAGGCTTCACAAAGTCTTTAGACACATCCAAGTATGGCGCTGCATGTAATGCTTGGTGCGGTCATTCTTAGGCCTTTTTGGCTGAGATGTTAACGAATCCTCAATGGATTTTTCACTGACGTTCCTGGCCGCAGTAGCAAATAGTTTTTACAGTGCTGATTTGCTTGTCCCAGCACCTAACCCTCCTCTTTTCGCAGCTGGGCTTGGGACCTGCCATGGCAGAGTTAAAAAAATTCAACACTTTTCCCAAATTAGTCACCGTAACGACTTAAAATATAGTGGCAACAAAACAAGATCCAGGTCCCATTGTAGGAGAAACAGAGTAGTCAAGGCTTCACAAAGTCTTTAGACACACCCAATTGTGGCACTGCATGTAATGCTTGGTGCGGTCATTCTTAGGCCTGTTTGTCTGAGATGTTAACGAATCCTCAGTGGCTTTTTCACTGACGTTCCTGGCCGCAGTAGCAAATAGTTTTTACAGGGCTGGTTTGCTTGTCCCAGCACCCAACCCTCCCCTTTTTGAAGCTGTGCTTGGGATCGGCCATGGCAGAGTTAAAAAAATTCAACACTTTTCCCGAATTAGTCACCGTAACAACTTGAAATATAGTGGCAACAAAACAAGATCCAGGTCCCATTGTAGGAGAAACAGAGTAGTCAAGGCTTCACAAAGTCTTTAGACACACCCAAGTGTGGCGCTGCATGTAATGCTTGGTGCGGTCATTCTTAGGCCTGTTTGGCTGAGATGTTAACAAATCTTCAGTGGCTTTTTCACTGATGTTCCTGGCCGCAGTAGGAAATAGTTGTTACAGGGCTGGTTTGCTTGTCCCAGCACCCAACCCTCCTCTTTTCACAGCCGGGCTTGGGACCGGCCATGGCAGAGTTAAAAAAATGCAACACTTTTCCCAAATTATTCACCGTAACGACTTGAAATATAGTGGCAACAAAACAAGATCCAGGTCCCACTGTAGGAGAAACAGAGTAGTCAAGGCTTCACAAAGTCTTTAGACACACCCAAGTATGTCACTGCATGTAATGCTTGGTGTGGTCATTCTTAGGCCTATTTGGCTCAGATGTTAAGGAATCCTCAGTGGCTTTTCACTGACGTTATTGGCCGCAGTAGCAAATAGTTTTTACATGGCTGGTTTGCTTATCCCAGCACCCAACCGTCCTCTTTTCGCAGCTGGGCTTGGGACAGGCCATGGCAGAGTTTAAAAAAATTCAACACTTTTCCCAAATTAGTCACCGTAACAACTTGAAATATAGTGGAAACAAAACAAGATCCAGGTCCCATTGTAGGAGAAAGAGTAGTCAAGGCTTCACAAAGTCTTTAGACACATCCAAGTATGGCGCTGCATGTAATGCTTGGTGCGGTCATTCTTAGGCCTGTTTGGCTGAGATGTTAACGAATCCTCAATGGATTTTTCACTGACGTTCCTGGCCGCAGTAGCAAATAGTTTTTACAGTGCTGGTTTGCTTGTCCCAGCAACTAACCCTCCTCTTTTCGCAGCTGGGCTTGGGACCTGCCATGGCAGAGTTAAAAAAATTCAACACTTTTCCCAAATTAGTCACCGTAATGACTTGAAATATAGTGGCAACAAAACAAGATCCAGGTCCCATTGTAGGAGAAACAGAGTAGTCAAGGCTTCACAAAGTCTTTAGACACACCCAATTGTGGCGCTGTATGTAATGCTTGGTGCGGTCATTCTTAGGCCTGTTTGTCTGAGATGTTAACGAATCCTCAGTGGCTTTTTCACTGACGTTTCTGGCCGCAGTAGCAAATAGTTTTTACAGGGCTGGTTTGCTTGTCCCAGCACCAAACCCTCCTCTTTTCGCAGCCGGGCTTGGGACCAGCCATGGCAGAGTTAAAAAAATTCAACACTTTTCCCAAATTAGTCACCGTAACAACTTGAAATATAGTGGCAACTAAACAAGATCCAGGTCCCATTGTAGGAGAAACAGAGTAGTCAAGGCTCCACAAAGTCTTTAGACACACCCAAGTGTGGCGCTGCATGTAATGCTTGGTGTGGTCATTCTTAGGCCTGTTTGGCTGAGATGTTAACGAATCCTCAGTGGCTTTTTCACTGACGTTCCTGGCAGCAGTAGCAAATAGTTTTTACAGGGCTGGTTTGCTTGTCCCAGCACCCAACCCTCCTCTTTTCGTAGCCGGGCTTGAGACCGGCCATGGCAGAGTTAAAAAAATGCAACACTTTTCCCAAATTAGTCACTGTAACGACTTGAAATATAGTGGCAACAAAACAAGATCCAGGGCCCATTGTAGGAGAAACTTAGTCAAGGCTCCACAAAGTCTTTAGACACACCCAAGTGTGGCGCTGCATGTAATGCTTGGTGCGGTCATTCTTAGGCCTGTTTGGCTGAGATGTTAACGAATCTTCAGTGGCTTTTTCACTGATGTTCCTGGCCGCAGTAGGAAATAGTTGTTACAGGGCTGGTTTGCTTGTCCCAGCACCCAACCCTCCTCTTTTCACAGCCGGGCTTGGGACCGGCCATGGCAGAGTTAAAAAAAATGCAACACTTTTCCCAAATTATTCACCGTAACGACTTGAAATATAGTGGCAACAAAACAAGATCCAGGTCCCATTGTAAGAGAAACAGAGTAGTCAAGGCTTCACAAAGTCTTTAGACACACCCAAGTATGGCGCTGCATGTAATGCTTGGTGCGGTCATTCTTAGGCCTGTTTGGCTGAGATGTTAACGAATCCTCAATGGATTTTTCACTGACGTTCCTGGCCGCAGTAGCAAATAATTTTTACAGTGCTGGTTTGCTTGTCCCAGCACCTAACCCTCCTCTTTTCGCAGCTGGGCTTGGGACCTGCCATGGCAGAGTTAAAAAAATTCAACACTTTTCCCAAATTAGTCACCGTAATGACTTGAAATATAGTGGCAACAAAACAAGATCCAGGTCCCATTGTAGGAGAAACAGAGTAGTCAAGGCTTCACAAAGTCTTTAGACACACCCAATTGTGGCGCTGCATGTAATGCTTGGTGCGGTCATTCTTAGGCCTGTTTGTCTGAGATGTTAACGAATCCTCAGTGGCTTTTTCACTGACGTTCCTGGCCGCAGTAGCAAATAGTTTTTACAGGGCTGGTTTGCTTGTCCCAGCACCCAACCCTCCTCTTTTCGCAGCCGGGCTTGGGACCAGCCATGGCAGAGTTAAAAAAAATTCAACACTTTTCCCAAATTAGTCACCGTAACAACTTGAAATATAGTGGAAACAAAACAAGATCCAGGTCCCATTGTAGGAGAAACAGAGTAGTCAAGGCTTCACAAAGTCTTTAGACACACTCAAGTATGTCACTGCATGTAATGCTTGGTGCGGTCATTCTTAGGCCTATTTGGCTGAGATGTTAAGGAATCCTCAGTGGCTTTTCACTGACGTTCCTGGCCGCAGTAGCAAATAGTTTTTACATGGCTGGTTTGCTTGTCCCAGCACCCAACCGTCCTCTTTTCGCAGCTGGGCTTGGGACCTGCCATGGCAGAGTTTAAAAAAATTCAACACTTTTCCCAAATTAGTCACCGTAACAACTTGAAATATAGTGGAAACAAAACAAGATCCAGGTCCCATTGTAGGAGAAAGAGTAGTCAAGGCTTCACAAAGTCTTTAGACACATCCAAGTATGGCGCTGCATGTAATGCTTGGTGCGGTCATTCTTAGGCCTGTTTGGCTGAGATGTTAACGAATCCTCAATGGATTTTTCACTGACGTTCCTGGCCGCAGTAGCAAATAGTTTTTACAGTGCTGGTTTGCTTGTCCCAGCACCTAACCCTCCTCTTTTCGCAGCTGGGCTTGGGACCTGCCATGGCAGAGTTATAAAAATTCAACACTTTTCCCAAATTAGTCACCGTAACAACTTGAAATATAGTGGCAACAAAACAAGATCCAGGTCCCATTATAGGAGAAACAGAGTAGTCAAGGCTTCACAAAGTCTTTAGACACACCCAAGTGTGGCGCTGCATGTAATGCTTGGTGCGGTCATTCTTTTAGGCCTGTTTGGCTGAGATGTTAACGAATCCTCAGTGGCTTTTTCACTGATGTTCCTGGCAGCAGTAGCAAATAGTTTTTACAGGGCTGGTTTGCTTGTCCCAGCACCCAACCCTCCTCTTTTCGCAGCCGGGCTTGGGACCGGCCATGGCAGAGTTAAAAAAATTCAACACTTTTCCCAAATTAGTCACCGTAACGACTTGAAATATAGTGGCAACAAAACAAGATCCAGGTCCCATTGTAGGAGAAACAGAGTAGTCAAGGCTTCACAAAGTCTTTAGACACACCCAAATATGGCACTGCATGTAATGCTTGGTGCGGTCATTCTTAGGCCTTTTTGGCTGAGATGTTAACGAATCCTCAGTGGCTTTTTCACTGACGTTCCTGGCCGCAGTAGCAAATGGTTTTTACAGGGCAGGTTTGCTTGTCCCAGCACCCAACCCTCCTCTTTTCACAGCCGGGCTCTCGACCGGCTATGGCAGAGTTAAAAAAATTCAACACTTTTCCCAAATTAGTCACCGTAACGACTTGAAATATAGTGGCAACTAAACAAGATCCAGGTCCCATTGTAGGAGAAACAGAGTAGTCAAGGCTTCACAAAGTCTTTAGACACTTCCAAATTTGGCACTGCATGTAATGCTTGGTGCGGTCATTCTTAGGCCTTTTTGGCTGAGATGTTAACGAATCCTCAGTGGCTTTTTCACTGACGTTCTTGGCCGCAGTAGCAAATAGTTTTTACAGGGCAGGTATGCTTGTCCTAGCACCCAACCCTCCTCATTTCGCAGCCGGGCTTGGGACCGGCCATGGCAGAGTTAAAAAAATTCAACACTTTTCCCAAATTAGTCACCATAACGACTTGAAAAATAGTGGCAACTAAACAAGATTCAGGTCCCATTGTAGGAGAAACAGAGTAGTCAAGGCTTCACAAAGTCTTTAGACACACCCAAATATGGCACTGCATGTAATGCTTGGTGCGGTCATTCTTAGGCCTTTTTGGCTGAGATGTTAACGAATCCTCAGTGGCTTTTTCACTGACGTTCCTGGCCGCAGTAGCAAATGGTTTTTACAGGGCAGGTTTGCTTGTCCCAGCACCCAACCCTCCTCTTTTCGCAGCCGGGCTTGGGACGGGCCATGGCAGAGTTAAAAAAATTCAACACTTTTCCCAAATTAGTCACCGTAACGACTTGAAATATAGTGGCAACTAAACAAGATCCAGGTCCCATTGTAGGAGAAACAGAGTAGTCAAGGCTTCACAAAGTCTTTAGACACACCCAAATTTGGCACTGCATGTAATGCTTGGTGCGGTCATTCTTAGGCCTTTTTGGCTGAGATGTTAACGAATCCTCAGTGGCTTTTTCACTGACGTTCCTGGCCGCAGTAGCAAATAGTTTTTACAGGGCTGGTTTGCTTGTCCCAGCACCCAACCCTCCTCTTTTCGCAGCTGGGCTTGGGACCGGCCATGGCAGAGTTAAAAAAATTCAACACTTTTCCCAAATTAGTCACCGTAACGACTTGAAATATAGTGGCAACTAAACAAGATCCAGGTCCCATTGTAGGAGAAACAGAGTAGTCAAGGCTTCACAAAGTCTTTAGACACTTCCAAATTTGGCACTGCATGTAATCCTTGGTGCGGTCATTCTTAGGCCTTTTTGGCTGAGATGTTAACGAATCCTTAGTGGCTTTTTCACTGACGTTCCTGGCCGCAGTAGCAAATAGTTTTTACAGGGCAGGTATGCTTGTCCTAGCACCCAACCCTCCTCTTTTCGCAGCCGGGCTTGGGACCGGCCATGGCAGAGTTAAAAAAATTCAACACTTTTCCCAAATTAGTCACCATAACGACTTGAAATATAGTGGCAACTAAACAAGATTCAGGTCCCATTGTAGGAGAAACAGAGTAGTCAAGGCTTCACAAAGTCTTTAGACACACCCAAATATGGCACTGCATGTAATGCTTGGTGCGGTCATTCTTAGGCCTTTTTGGCTGAGATGTTACCGAATCCTCAGTGGCTTTTTCACTGACGTTCCTGGCCGCAGTAGCAAATGGTTTTTGCAGGGCAGGTTTGCTTGTCCCAGCACCCAACCCTCCTCTTTTCGCAGCCGGGCTTGGGACCGGCCATGGCAGAGTTAAAAAAATTCAACACTTTTCCCAAATTAGTCACCATAACGACTTGAAATATAGTGGCAACTAAACAAGATCCAGGTCCCATTGTAGGAGAAACAGAGTAGTCAAGGCTTCACAAAGTCTTTAGACACACCCAAATATGGCACTGCATGTAATGCTTGGTGCGGTCATTCTTAGGCCTTTTTGGCTGAGATGTTAACGAATCCTCAGTGGCTTTTTCACTGACGTTCCTGGCCGCAGTAGCAAATAGTTTTTACAGGGCAGGTTTTCTTGTCCCAGCACCCAACCCTCCTTTTTTCGCAGCCGGGCTTGGGACCGGCCATGGCAGAGTTAAAAAAATTCAACACTTTTCCCAAATTAGTCAACGTAACGACTTGAAATATAGTGGCAACCAAACAAGATCCAGGTCCCATTGTAGGAGAAACAGAGTAGTCAAGGCTTCACAAAGTCTTTAGACACACCCAAATATGGCACTGCATGTAATGCTTGGTGCGGTCATTCTTAGGCCTTTTTGGCTGAGATGTTAATGAATCCTCAGTGGATTTTTCACTGACGTTCCTGGCCGCAGTAGCAAATGGTTTTTACAGGGCAGGTTTGCTTGTCCCAGCACCCAACCCTCCTCTTTTCGCAGCCGGGCTTGGGACCGGCCATGGCAGAGTTAAAAAAATTCAACACTTTTCCCAAATTAGTCAATGTAACGACTTGAAATATAGTGGCAACCAAACAAGATTCAGGTCCCATTGTAGGAGAAACAGAGTAGTCAAGGCTTCACAAAGTCTTTAGACACACCCAAATATGGCACTGCATGTAATGCTTGGTGCGGTCATTCTTAGGCCTTCTTGGCTGACATGTTAACGAATCCTCAGTGGCTTTTTCACTGACGTTCCTGGCCGCAGTAGCAAATGGTTTTTACAGGGCAGGTTTGCTTGTCCCAGCACCCAACCCTCCTCTTTTCGCAGCCGGGCTTGGGACCGGCCATGGCAAAGTTAAAAAAATTCAACACTTTTCCCAAATTAGTCACCATAACGACTTGAAATATATTGGCAACTAAACAAGATCCAGGTCCCATTGTAGGAGAAACAGAGTAGTCAAGGCTTCACAAAGTCTTTAGACACACCCAAATATGGCACTGCATGTAATGCTTGGTGCGGTCATTCTTAGGCCTTTTTGGCTGAGATGTTAACGAATCCTCAGTGGCTTTTTCACTGACGTTCCTGGCCGCAGTAGCAAATAGTTTTTACAGGGCTGGTTTGCTTGTCCCAGCACCCAACCCTCCTCTTTTTGCAGGCGGGCTTGGGACCAGCCATGGCAGAGTTAAAAAAATTCAACACTTTTCCCAAATTAGTCACCATAACGACTTGAAATATAGTGGCAACTAAACAAGATCCAGGTCCCATTGTAGGAGAAACAGAGTAGTCAAGGCTTCACAAAGTCTTTAGACACACCCAAATATGGCACTGCATGTAATGCTTGGTGCGGTCATTCTTAGGCCTTTTTGGCTGAGATGTTAATGAATCCTCAGTGGCTTTTTCACTAAAGTTTCTGGCCGCAGTAGCAAATAGTTTTTACAGGGCAGGTTTCCTTGTCCCAGCACCCAACCCTCCTCTTTTTGCAGCCGGGCTTGGGACCGGCCATGGGAGTGTTAAAAAAATTCAACACTTTTCCCAAATTAGTCAACGTAACGACTTAAAATATAGTGGCAACTAAACAAGATCCAGGTCCCATTGTAGGAGAAAGAGAGTAGTCAAGGCTTCACAAAGTCTTTAGACACACCCAAATTTGGCACTGCATGTAATGCTTGGTGCGGTCATTCTTAGGCCTTTGTGGCTGAGATGTTAACGAATCCTCAGTGGCTTTTTCACTGACGTTCCTGGCCGCAGTAGCAAATAGTTTTTACAGGGCAGGTATGCTTGTCCTAGCAGCCAACCCTCCTCTTTTCGCAGCCGGGCTTGGGACCGGCCATGGCAGAGTTAAAAAAATTCAACACTTTTCCCAAAAATTAGTCAACGTAACGACTTGAAATATAGTGGCAACCAAAGAAGATCCAGGTCCCATTGTAGGAGAAACAGAGTAGTCAAGGCTTCACAAAGTCTTTAGACACACCCAAATATGGCACTGCATGTAATGCTTGGTGCGGTCATTCTTAGGCCTTTTTGGCTGAGATGTTAACGAATCCTCAGTGGCTTTTTCACTGACGTTCCTGGCCGCAGTAGCAAATAGTTTTTACAGGGCTGGTTTGCTTGTCCCAGCACCCAACCCTCCTCTTTTTGCAGCTGGGCTTGGGACCGGCCATGGCAGAGTTAAAAAAATTCAACACTTTTCCCAAATTATTCACCGTAACGACTTGAAATATAGTGGCAACCAAAGAAGATCCAGGTCCCATTGTAGGAGAAACAGAGTAGTCAAGGCTTCACAGAGTCTTTAGACACACCCAAGTGTGGCGCTGCATGTAATGCTTGGTGCGGTCATTCTTTTAGGCCTGTTTGGCTGAGATGTTAACGAATCCTCAGTGGCTTTTTCACTGATGTTCCTGGCAGCAGTAGCAAATAGTTTTTACAGGGCTGGTTTGCTTGTCCCAGCACTTAACCCTCCTCTTTTCATAGCCGGGCTTGGGATCGGCCATGGCAGAGTTAAAAAAAATTCAACACTTTTCCCAAATTAGTCACCGTAACGACTTGAAATATAGTGGCAACAAAACAAGATCCAGGTCCCATTGTAAGAGAAACAGAGTAGTCAAAGCTTCACAAAGTCTTTAGACACACCTAAGTATGGCGCTGCATGTAATGCTTGGTGCGGTCATTCTTAGGCCTGTTTGGCTGAGATGTTAACGAATCCTCAGTGGCTTTTTCACTGACGTTCCTGGCAGCAGTAGCAAATAGTTTTTACAGGGCTGGTTTGCTTGTCCCAGCACCCAACCCTCCTCTTTTCGTAGCCGGGCTTGGGACCGACCATGGCAGAGTTAAAAAAATGCAACACTTTTCCCAAATTAGTCACTGTAATGACTTGAATTATAGTGGCAACAAAACAAGATCCAGGTCCCATTGTAGGAGAAACTGAGTAGTCAAAGCTCCACAAAGTCTTTAGACACACCCAAGTGTGGCGCTGCATATATTGCTTGGTGCGGTCATTCTTAGGCCTATTTGGCTGAGATGTTAAGGAATCCTCAGTGGCTTTTCACTGACATTCCTGGCCGCAGTAGCAAATAGTTTTTACAGGGCTGGTTTGCTTGTCCCAGCACCCAACCCTCCTCTTTACGCAGCTGGGCTTGGGACCGGCCATGGCAGAGTTAAAAAAAATTCAACACTTTTCCCAAATTAGTCACCGTAACGGCTTGAAATATAGTGGCAACCAAACAAGTTTCAGGTCCCATTGTAGGAGAAACAGAGTAGTCAAGGCTTCACAAAGTCTTTAGACACACCCAAATATGGCACTGCATGTAATGCTTGGTGCGGTCATTCTTAGGCCTTTTTGGCTGAGATGTTAACGAATCCTCAGTGGCTTTTTCACTGACGTTCCTGGCCGCAGTAGCAAATAGTTTTTACAGGGCAGGTTTGCTTGTCCCAGCACCCAACCCTCCTCTTTTTGCAGCCGGGCTTGGGACCGGCCATGGCAGAGTTAAAAAAATTCAACACTTTTCCCAAATTAGTCAACGTAACGACTTGAAATATAGTGGCAACCAAACATGATCCAGGTCCCATTGTAGGAGAAACAGAGTAGTCAAGGCTTCACAAAGTCTTTAGACACACCCAAATATGGCACTGCATGTAATGCTTGGTGTGGTCATTCTTAGGCCTTTTTGGCTGACATGTTAACGAATCCTCAGTGGCTTTTTCACTGTTGTTCCTGGCCGCAGTAGCAAATGATTTTTACAGGGCAGGTTTGCTTGTCCCAGCACCCAACCCTCCTCTTTTCGCAGCCGGGCTTGGGACCGGCCATGGCAAAGTTAAAAAAATTCAACACTTTTCCCAAATTAGTAACCGTAACGACTTGAAATATAGTGGCAACTAAACAAGATCCAGGTCCCATTGTAGGAGAAAGAGAGTAGTCAAGGCTTCACAAAGTCTTTAGACACACCCAAATTTGGCACTGCATGTAATGCTTGGTGCTGTCATTCTTAGGCCTTTGTGGCTGAGATGTTAACGAATCCTCAGTGGCTTTTTCACTGACGTTCCTGGCCACAGTAGCAAATAGTTTTTACAGGGCAGGTATGCTTGTCCTAGCAGCCAACCCTCCTCTTTTCGCAGCCGGGCTTGGGACCGGCCATGGCAGAGTTAAAAAAATTCAACACTTTTCCCAAAAATTAGTCAACGTAACGACTTGAAATATAGTGGCAACCAAAGAAGATCCAGGTCCCATTGTAGGAGAAACAGAGTAGTCAAGGCTTCACAAAGTCTTTAGACACACCCAAATATGGCACTGCATGTAATGCTTGGTGAGGTCATTCTTAGGCCTTTTTGGCTGAGATGTTAACGAATCCTCAGTGGCTTTTTCACTGACGTTCCTGGCCGCAGTAGCAAATAGTTTTTACAGGGCTGGTTTGCTTGTCCCAGCACCCAACCCTCCTCTTTTTGCAGCTGGGCTTGGGACCGGCCATGGCAGAGTTAAAAAAATTCAACACTTTTCCCAAATTATTCACCGTAACGACTTGAAATATAGTGGCAACTAAACAAGATCCAGGTCCCATTGTAGGAGAAACAGAGTAGTCAAGGCTTCACAAAGTCTTTAGACACACCCAAATATGGCACTGCATGTAATGCTTGGTGCGGCCATTCTTAGGCCTTTTTGGCTGAGATGTTAACGAATCCTCAGTGGCTTTTTCACTGACGTTCCTGGCCGCAGTAGCAAATAGTTTTTACAGTGCTGGTTTGCTTGTCCTAGCACCCAACCCTCCTCTTTTTGCAGCCGGGCTTGGCAGCTTTAAAAAAAGAGTTTAAAAAATTCAACACTTTTCCCAAATTAGTCACCATAACGACTTGAAATATAGTGGCAATTAAACAAGATCCAGGTCCCATTGTAGGAGAAACAGAGGAGTCAAGGCTTCACAAAGTCTTTAGACACACCCAAATATGGCACTGCATGTTATGCTTGGTGCGGTCATTCTTAGGCCTTTTTGGCTGAGATGTTAACGAATCCTCAGTGGCTTTTTCACTGACGTTCCTGGCCGCAGTAGCAAATAGTTTTTACAGGGCAGGTTTGCTTGTCCCAGCACCCAACCCTCCTCTTTTCGCAGCCGGGCTTGGGACCGGCCATGGCAGAGTTAAAAAAATTCAACACTTTTCCCAAATTAGTCAACGTAACGACGTGAAATATAGTGGCAACCAAACAAGATCCAGGTCCCATTGTAGGAGAAACAGAGTAGTCAAGGCTTCACAAAGTCTTTAGACACACCCAAATATGGCACTGCATGTAATGCTTGGTGCGGTCATTCTTAGGCCTTTTTGGCTGAGATGTTAACGAATCCTCAGTGGCTTTTTCACTGACGTTCCTGGCCGCAGTAGCAAATGGTTTTTACAGGGCAGGTTTGCTTGTCCCAGCACCCAACCCTCCTCTTTTCGCAGCCGGGCTTGGGACCGGCCATGGCAAAGTTAAAAAAATTCAACACTTTTCCCAAATTAGTCACCGTAACGACTTGAAATATAGTGGCAACTAAACAAGATCCAGGTCCCATTGTAGGAGAAAGAGTAGTCAAGGCTTCACAAAGTCTTTAGACACATCCAAGTATGGCGCTGCATGTAATGCTTGGTGCGGTCATTCTTAGGCCTGTTTGGCTGAGATGTTAACGAATCCTCAATGGATTTTTCACTGACGTTCCTGGCCGCAGTAGCAAATAGTTTTTACAGTGCTGGTTTGCTTGTCCCAGCACCTAACCCTCCTCTTTTCGCAGCTGGGCTTGGGACCTGCCATGGCAGAGTTAAAAAAATTCAACACTTTTCCCAAATTAGTCACCGTAACGACTTGAAATATAGTGGCAACAAAACAAGATCCAGGTCCCATTGTAGGAGAAACAGAGTAGTCAAGGCTTCACAAAGTCTTTAGACACACCCAATTGTGGCGCTGCATGTAATGCTTGGTGCGGTCATTCTTAGGCCTGTTTGTCTGAGATGTTAACGAATCCTCAGTGGCTTTTTCACTGACGTTCCTGGCCGCAGTAGCAAATAGTTTTTACAGGGCTGGTTTTCTTGTCCCAGCACCCAACCCTCCTCTTTTTGCAGCTGGGCTTGGGACCGGCCATGGCAGAGTTAAAAAAATTCAACACTTTTCCCAAATTATTCACCGTAACGACTTGAAATATAGTGGCAACCAAACAAGATCCAGGTCCCATTGTAGGAGAAACAGAGTAGTCAAGGCTTCACAAAGTCTTTAGACACACCCAAATATGGCACTGCATGTAATGCTTGGTGCGGTCATTCTTAGGCCTTTTTGGTTTAGATGTTAACGAATCCTCAGTGGCTTTTTCACTGACGTTCCTGGCAGCAGTAGCAAATAGTTTTTACAGGGCTGGTTTGCTTGACCCAGCACCCAACCCTCCTCTTTTCGTAGCCGGGCTTGGGACCGACCATGGCAGAGTTAAAAAAATGCAACACTTTTCCCAAATTAGTCACTGTAATGACTTGAAATATAGTGGCAACAAAACAAGATCCAGGTCCCATTGTAGGAGAAACTGAGTAGTCAAAGCTCCACAAAGTCTTTAGACACACCCAAGTGTGGCGCTGCATGTAATGCTTGGTGCTGTCATTCTTAGGCCTGTTTGGCTGAGATGTTAATGAATCTTCAGTGGCTTTTTCACTGACATTCCTGGCCGCAGTAGCAAATAGTTTTTACAGGGCTGGTTTGCTTGTCCCAGCACCCAATCCTCCTCTTTTCGCAGCCGGGCTTGGGACAAGCCATGGCAGAGTTTAAAAAATTCAACACTTTTCCCAAATTAGTCACCGTAACATCTTGAAATATAGTGGCAACAAAACAAGATCCAGGTCCCATTGTAAGAGAAACAGAGTTGTCAAGTCTTCACAAAGTCTTTAGACACACCCAAGTATGGCGCTGCATGTAATGCTTGGTGCGGTCATTCTTAGGCCTGTTTGTCTGAGATGTTAACGAATCCTCAGTGGCTTTTTCACTGACGTTCCTGGCCGCAGTAGCAAATAGTTTTTACAGGGCTGGTTTGCTTGTCCCAGCACTTAACCCTCCTCTTTTCGTAGCCGGGCTTGGGACCGGCCATGGCAGAGTTAAAAAAATTCAACACTTTTCCCAAATTAGTCACCGTAACGACTTGAAATATAGTGGCAACAAAACAAGATCCAGGTCCCATTGTAAGAGAAACAGAGTAGTCAAGGCTTCACAAAGTCTTTAGACACACCCAAGTATGGCGCTGCATGTCATGCTTGGTGCGGTCATTCTTAGGCCTGTTTGTCTGAGATGTTAACGAATCCTCAGTGGCTTTTTCACTGACGTTCCTGGCCGCAGTAGCAAATGGTTTTTACAGGGCAGGTTTGCTTGTCCCAGCACCCAACCCTCCTCTTTTCGCAGCCGGGCTTGGGACCGGCCATGGCAAAGTTAAAAAAATTCAACACTTTTCCCAAATTAGTCACCGTAACGACTTGAAATATAGTGGCAACTAAACAAGATCCAGGTCCCATTGTAGGAGAAAGAGTAGTCAAGGCTTCACAAAGTCTTTAGACACATCCAAGTATGGCGCTGCATGTAATGCTTGGTGCGGTCATTCTTAGGCCTGTTTGGCTGAGATGTTAACGAATCCTCAATGGATTTTTCACTGACGTTCCTGGCCGCAGTAGCAAATAGTTTTTACAGTGCTGGTTTGCTTGTCCCAGCACCTAACCCTCCTCTTTTCGCAGCTGGGCTTGGGACCTGCCATGGCAGAGTTAAAAAAATTCAACACTTTTCCCAAATTAGTCACCGTAACGACTTGAAATATAGTGGCAACAAAACAAGATCCAGGTCCCATTGTAGGAGAAACAGAGTAGTCAAAGCTTCACAAAGTCTTTAGACACACGCAATTGTGGCGCTGCATGTAATGCTTGGTGCGGTCATTCTTAGGCCTGTTTGTCTGAGATGTTAACGAATCCTCAGTGGCTTTTTCACTGACGTTCCTGGCCGCAGTAGCAAATAGTTTTTACAGGGCTGGTTTGCTTGTCCCAGCACCCAACCCTCCTCTTTTCGCAGCCGGGCTTGGGACCAGCCATGGCAGAGTTATAAAAATTCAACACTTTTCCCAAATTAGTCACCGTAACAACTTGAAATATAGTGGCAACAAAACAAGATCCAGGTCCCATTGTAGGAGAAACAGAGTAGTCAAGGCTCCACAAAGTCTTTAGACACACCCAAGTGTGGCGCTGCATGTAATGCTTGGTGCGGTCATTCTTTTAGGCCTGTTTGGCTGAGATGTTAACGAATCCTCAGTGGCTTTTTCACTGATGTTCCTGGCAGCAGTAGCAAATAGTTTTTACAGGGCTGGTTTGCTTGTCCCAGCACTTAACCCTCCTCTTTTCGTAGCCGGGCTTGGGATCGGCCATGGCAGAGTTAAAAAAAATTCAAAGCTTTTCCCAAATTAGTCACCGTAACGACTTGAAATATAGTGGCAACAAAACAAGATCCAGGTCCCATTGTAAGAGAAACAGAGTAGTCAAAGCTTCACAAAGTCTTTAGACACACCTAAGTATGGCGCTGCATGTAATGCTTGGTGCGGTCATTCTTAGGCCTGTTTGGCTGAGATGTTAATGAATCCTCAGTGGCTTTTTCACTGACGTTCCTGGCAGCAGTAGCAAATAGTTTTTACAGGGCTGGTTTGCTTGTCCCAGCACCCAACCCTCCTCTTTTCGTAGCCGGGCTTGGGACCGACCATGGCAGAGTTAAAAAAATGCAACACTTTTCCCAAATTAGTCACTGTAATGACTTGAAATATAGTGGCAACAAAACAAGATCCAGGTCCCATTGTAGGAGAAACTGAGTAGTCAAAGCTCCACAAAGTCTTTAGACACACCCAAGTGTGGCGCTGCATGTAATGCTTGGTGCTGTCATTCTTAGGCCTGTTTGGCTGAGATGTTAATGAATCTTCAGTGGCTTTTTCACTGACGTTCCTGGCCGCAGTAGCAAATAGTTTTTACAGGGCTGGTTTGCTTGTCCCAGCACCCAATCCTCCTCTTTTCGCAGCCGGGCTTGGGACAAGCCATGGCAGAGTTAAAAAAATTCAACACTTTTCCCAAATTAGTCACCGTAACATCTTGAAATATAGTGGCAACAAAACAAGATCCAGGTCCCATTGTAAGAGAAACAGAGTTGTCAAGTCTTCACAAAGTCTTTAGACACACCCAAGTATGGCGCTGCATGTAATGCTTGGTGCGGTCATTCTTAGGCCTGTTTGTCTGAGATGTTAACGAATCCTCAGTGGCTTTTTCACTGACGTTCCTGGCCGCAGTAGCAAATAGTTTTTACAGGGCTGGTTTGCTTGTCCCAGCACTTAACCCTCCTCTTTTCGTAGCCGGGCTTGGGACCGGCCATGGCAGAGTTAAAAAAAATTCAACACTTTTCCCAAATTAGTCACCGTAACGACTTGAAATATAGTGGCAACAAAACAAGATCCAGGTCCCATTGTAAGAGAAACAGAGTAGTCAAGGCTTCACAAAGTCTTTAGACACACCCAAGTATGGCGCTGCATGTCATGCTTGGTGCGGTCATTCTTAGGCCTGTTTGTCTGAGATGTTAACGAATCCTCAGTGGCTTTTTCACTGACATTCCTGGCCGCAGTAGCAAATAGTTTTTACAGGGCTGGTTTGCTTGTCCCAGCACCCAATCCTCCTCTTTTCGCAGCCGGGCTTGGGACAAGCCATGGCAGAGTTAAAAAAATTCAACACTTTTCCCAAATTAGTCACCGTAACATCTTGAAATATAGTGGCAACAAAACAAGATCCAGGTCCCATTGTAAGAGAAACAGAGTTGTCAAGTCTTCACAAAGTCTTTAGACACACCCAAGTATGGCGCTGCATGTAATGCTTGGTGCGGTCATTCTTAGGCCTGTTTGTCTGAGATGTTAACGAATCCTCAGTGGCTTTTTCACTGACGTTCCTGGCCGCAGTAGCAAATAGTTTTTACAGGGCTGGTTTGCTTGTCCCAGCACTTAACCCTCCTCTTTTCGTAGCCGGGCTTGGGACCGGCCATGGCAGAGTTAAAAAAAATTCAACACTTTTCCCAAATTAGTCACCGTAACGACTTGAAATATAGTGGCAACAAAACAAGATCCAGGTCCCATTGTAAGAGAAACAGAGTAGTCAAGGCTTCACAAAGTCTTTAGACACACCCAAGTATGGCGCTGCATGTCATGCTTGGTGCGGTCATTCTTAGGCCTGTTTGTCTGAGATGTTAACGAATCCTCAGTGGCTTTTTCACTGAAGTTCCTGGCAGCAGTAGCAAATAGTTTTTACAGGGCTGGTTTGCTTGTCCCAGCACCCAACCCTCCTCTTTTCGTAGCCCGGCTTGGGACCGGCCATGGCAGAGTTAAAAAAATGCAACACTTTTCCCAAATTAGTCACTGTAATGACTTGAAATATAGTGGCAACAAAACAAGATCCAGGTCCCATTGTAGGAGAAACAGAGTAGTCAAGGCTACACAAAGTCTTTAGACACTTCCAAATTTGGCACTGCATGTAATGCTTGGTGCGGTCATTCTTAGGCCTTTTTGGCTGAGATGTTAACGAATTCTTAGTGGCTTTTTCACTGACGTTCCTGGCCGCAGTAGCAAATAGTTTTTACAGGGCAGGTATGCTTGTCCTAGCACCCAACCCTCCTCCTTTCGCAGCCAGGCTTGGGACCGGCCATGGCAGAGTTAAAAAAATTCAACACTTTTCCCAAATTAGTCACCATAATGACTTGAAATATAGTGGCAACTAAACAAGATTCAGGTCCCATTGTAGGAGAAACAGAGTAGTCAAGGCTTCACAAAGTCTTTAGACACACCCAAATATGGCACTGCATGTAATGCTTGGTTCGGTCATTCTTAGGCCTTTTTGGCTGAGATGTTAACGAATCCTCAGTGGCTTTTTCACTGTTGTTCCTGGCCGCAGTAGCAAATGGTTTTTACAGGGCAGGTTTGCTTGTCCCAGCACCCAACCCTCCTCTTTTCGCAGCCGGGCTTGGGACGGGCCATGGCAGAGTTAAAAAAAATTCAACACTTTTCCCAAATTAGTCACTGTAACGACTTGAAATATAGTGGCAACTAAACAAGATCCAGGTCCCATTGTAGGAGAAACAGAGTAGTCAAGGCTTCACAAAGTCTTTAGACACACCCAAATTTGGCACTGCATGTAATGCTTGGTGCGGTCATTCTTAGGCCTTTTTGGCTGAGATGTTAACGAATCCTCAGTGGCTTTTTCACTGACGTTCCTGGCCGCAGTAGCAAATAGTTTTTACAGGGCTGGTTTGCTTGTCCCAGCACTTAACCCTCCTCTTTTCGTAGCCGGGCTTGGGACCGGCCATGGCAGAGTTAAAAAAAATTCAACACTTTTCCCAAATTAGTCACTGTAACGACTTGAAATATAGTGGCAACTAAACAAGATCCAGGTCCCATTGTAGGAGAAACAGAGTAGTCAAGGCTTCACAAAGTCTTTAGACACACCCAAATTTGGCACTGCATGTAATGCTTGGTGCGGTCATTCTTAGGCCTTTTTGGCTGAGATGTTAACGAATCCTCAGTGGCTTTTTCACTGACGTTCCTGGCCGCAGTAGCAAATAGTTTTTACAGGGCTGGTTTGCTTGTCCCAGCACCCAACCCTCCTCTTTTCGCAGCTGGGCTTGGGACCGGCCATGGCAGAGTTAAAAAAATTCAACACTTTTCCTAAATTAGTCACCGTAACGACTTGAAATATAGTGGCAACCAAACAAGATCCAGGTCCCATTGTAGGAGAAACAGAGTAGTCAAGGCTTGACAAAGTCTTTAGACACACCCAAATATGGCACTGCATGTAATGTTTGGTGCGGTTATTCTTAGGCCTTTTTGGCTGAGATGTTAACGAATCCTCAGTGGCTTTTCCACTGACGTTCCTGGCCGCAGTAGCAAATAGTTTTTACAGGGCTGGTTTGCTTGTCCCAGCACCCAACCCTCCTCTTTTCGCAGCCGGGCTTGGGAAGGGCCATGGCAGAGTTAAAAAAATTCAACACTTTTCCCAAATTAGTCAACGTAACGACTTGAAATATAGTGGCAACCAAACAAGATCCAGGTCCCATTGTAGGAGAAACAGAGTAGTCAAGGCTTCACAAAGTCTTTAGACACACCCAAATATGGCACTGCATGTAATGCTTGGTGCTGTCATTCTTAGGCCTTTTTGGCTGAGATGTTAACGAATCCTCAGTGGATTTTTCACTGACGTTCCTGGCCGCAGTAGCAAATGGTTTATACAGGGCAGGTTTGCTTGTCCCGGCACCCAACCCTCCTCTTTTCGCAGCCGGGCTTGGGTCCGGCCATGGCAGAGTTAAAAAAATTCAACACTTTTCCCAAATTAGTCAACGTAACGACTTGAAATATAGTGGCAACTAAACAAGATTCAGGTCCCATTGTAGGAGAAACAGAGTAGTCAAGGCTTCACAAAGTCTTTAGACACACCCAAATATGGCACTGCATGTAATGCTTGGTGCGGTCATTCTTAGGCCTTTTTGGCTGAGATGTTAACGAATCCTTAGTGGCTTTTTCACTGACGTTCCTGGCCGCAGTAGCAAATGGTTTTTACAGGGCAGGTTTGCTTGTCCCAGCACCCAACCCTCCTCTTTTCGCAGCTGGGCTTGGGACCGGCCATGGCAGAGTTAAAAAAATTCAACACTTTTCCCAAATTAGTCACCGTAACGACTTGAAATATAGTGGCAACTAAACAAGATCCAGGTACCATTGTAGGAGAAACAGAGTAGTCAAGGCTTCACAAAGTCTTTAGACACACCCAAATTTGGCTCTGCATGTAATGCTTGGTGCGGTAATTCTTAGGCCTTTTTGGCTGAGATGTTAACGAATCCTCAGTGGCTTTTTCACTGACGTTCCTGGCCGCAGTAGCAAATAGTTTTTACAGGGCAGGTTTGCTTGTCCCAGCACCCAACCCTCCTCTTTTCGCAGCCGGGCTTGGGACCGGCCATGGCAGAGTTAAAAAAATTCAACACTTTTCCCAAATTAGTCACCGTAACGACTTGAAATATAGTGGCAACCAAACAAGATCCAGGTCCCATTGTAGGAGAAACAGAGTAGTCAAGGCTTCACAAAGTCTTTAGACACACCCAAATATGGCACTGCATGTAATGCTTGGTGCGGTCATTCTTAGGCCTTTTTGGCTGAGATGTTAACAAATCCTCAGTGGCTTTTTCACTGATGTTCCTGGCCGCAGTAGCACATAGTTTTTACAGGGCAGGTTTGCTTGTCCCAGCACCCAACCCTCCTCTTTTCGCATCCGGGCTTGGGACCGGCCAGGGCAGAGTTAAAAAAATTCAACACTTTTCCCAAATTAGTCACCGTAACGACTTGAAATATAGTGGCAACTAAACAAGATCCAGGTCCCATTGTAGGAGAAACAGAGTAGTCAAGGCTTCACAAAGTCTTTAGACACACCCAAATATGGCACTGCATGTAATGCTTGGTGCGGTCATTCTTAGGCCTTTTTGGCTGAGATGTTAACGAATCCTCAGTGGCTTTTTCACTGACGTTCCTGGCCGCAGTAGCAAATAGTTTTTACAGGGCAGGTTTGCTTGTCCCAGCACCCAACCCTCCTCTTTTCGCAGCCGGGCTTGGGACCGGCCATGGCAGAGTTAAAAAAATTCAACACTTTTCCCAAATTAGTCACCGTAACGACTTGAAATATAGTGGCAACCAAACAAGATCCAGGTCCCATTGTAGGAGAAACAGAGTAGTCAAGGCTTCACAAAGTCTTTAGACACACCCAAATATGGCACTGCATGTAATGCTTGGTTCGGTCATTCTTAGGCCTTTTTGGCTGAGATGTTAACGAATCCTCAGTGGCTTTTTCACTGACATTCCTGCCGCAGTAGCAAATGGTTTTTACAGGGCAGGTTTGCTTGTCCCAGCACCCAACCCTCCTCTTTTCGCAGCCGGGCTTGGGACCGGCCATGGCAGAGTTAAAAAAATTCAACACTTTTCCCAAATTAGTCACCGTAACGACTTGAAATATAGTGGCAACTAAACAAGATCCAGGTCCCATTGTAGGAGAAACAGAGTAGTCAAGGCTTCACAAAGTATTTAGACACACCCAAATATGGCACTGCATGTAATGCTTGGTTCGGTCATTCTTAGGCCTTTTTGGCTGAGATGTTAACGAATCCTCAGTGGCTTTTTCACTGACATTCCTGCCGCAGTAGCAAATGGTTTTTACAGGGCAGGTTTGCTTGTCCCAGCACCCAACCCTCCTCTTTTCGCAGCCGGGCTTGGGACCGGCCATGGCAGAGTTAAAAAAATTCAACACTTTTCCCAAATTAGTCACCGTAACGACTTGAAATATAGTGGCAACCAAACAAGATCCAGGTCCCATTGTAGGAGAAACAGAGTAGTCAAGGCTTCACAAAGTCTTTAGACACACCCAAATATGGCACTGCATGTAATGCTTGGTGCGGTCATTCTTAGGCCTTTTTGGCTGAGATGTTAACAAATCCTCAGTGGCTTTTTCAGTGATGTTCCTGGCCGCAGTAGCACATAGCTTTTACAGGGCAGGTTTGCTTGTCCCAGCACCCAACCCTCCTCTTTTCGCATCCGGGCTTGGGACCGGCCAGGGCAGAGTTAAAAAAATTCAACACTTTTCCCAAATTAGTCACCGTAACGACTTGAAATATAGTGGCAACTAAACAAGATCCAGGTCCCATTGTAGGAGAAACAGAGTAGTCAAGGCTTCACAAAGTCTTTAGACACACCCAAATATGGCACTGCATGTAATGCTTGGTGCGGTCATTCTTAGGCCTTTTTGGCTGAGATGTTAACGAATCCTCAGTGGCTTTTTCACTGACGTTCCTGGCCGCAGTAGCAAATAGTTTTTACAGGGCAGGTTTGCTTGTCCCAGCACCCAACCCTCCTCTTTTCGCAGCCGGGCTTGGGACCGGTCAATGGCAGAGTTAAAAAAATTCAACACTTTTCCCAAATTAGTCACCGTAACGACTTGAAATATAGTGGCAACCAAACAAGATCCAGGTCCCATTGTAGGAGAAACAGAGTAGTCAAGGCTTCACAAAGTCTTTAGACACACCCAAATATGGCACTGCATGTAATGCTTGGTTCGGTCATTCTTAGGCCTTTTTGGCTGAGATGTTAACGAATCCTCAGTGGCTTTTTCACTGACGTTCCTGCCGCAGTAGCAAATGGTTTTTACAGGGCAGGTTTGCTTGTCCCAGCACCCAACCCTCCTCTTTTCGCAGCCGGGCTTGGGACCGGCCATGGCAGAGTTAGCAAATAGTTTTTACAGGGCAGGTTTGCTTGTCCCAGCACCCAACCCTCCTCTTTTCGCAGCCGGGCTTGGGACCGGCCATGGCAGAGTTAAAAAAATTCAACACTTTTCCCAAATTAGTCACCGTAACGACTTGAAATATAGTGGCAACCAAACAAGATCCAGGTCCCATTGTAGGAGAAACAGAGTAGTCAAGGCTTCACAAAGTCTTTAGACACACCCAAATATGGCACTGCATGTAATGCTTGGTGCGGTCATTCTTAGGCCTTTTTGGCTGAGATGTTAACGAATCCTCAGTGGCTTTTTCACTGACGTTCCTGGCCACAGTAGCAAATGGTTTTTACAGGGCAGGTTTGCTTGTCCCAGCACCCAACCCTCCTCTTTTCGCAGCCGGGCTTGGGACCGGCCATGGCAGAGTTAAAAAAATTCAACACTTTTCCCAAATTAGTCACCGTAACGACTTGAATTATAGTGGCAACTAAACAAGATCCAGGTCCCATTGTAGGAGAAACAGAGTAGTCAAGGCTTCACAAAGTCTTTAGACACACCCAAATATGGCACTGCATGTAATGCTTGGTGCGGTCATTCTTAGGCCTTTTTGGCTGAGATGTTAAGGAATCCTCAGTGGCTTTTTCACTGACGTTCCTGGCCGCAGTAGCACATAGTTTTTACAGGGCAGGTTTGCTTGTCCCAGCACCCAACCCTCCTCTTTTCGCAGCCGGGCTTGGGACCGGCCATGGCAGAGTTAAAAAAATTCAACACTTTTCCCAAATTAGTCACCGTAACGACTTGAAATATAGTGGCAACTAAACAAGATCCAGGTCCCATTGTAGGAGAAACAGAGTAGTCAAGGCTTCACAAAGTCTTTAGACACACCCAAATATGGCACTGCATGTAATGCTTGGTGCGGTCATTCTTAGGCCTTTTTGGCTGAGATGTTAACGAATCCTCAGTGGCTTTTTCACTGACGTTCCTGGCCGCAGTAGCAAATAGTTTTTACAGGGCAGGTTTGCTTGTCCCAGCACCCAACCCTCCTCTTTTCGCAGCCGGGCTTGGGACCGGCCATGGCAGAGTTAAAAAAATTCAACACTTTTCCCAAATTAGTCACCGTAACGACTTGAAATATAGTGGCAACCAAACAAGATCCAGGTCCCATTGTAGGAGAAACAGAGTAGTCAAGGCTTCACAAAGTCTTTAGACACACCCAAATATGGCACTGCATGTAATGCTTGGTGCGGTCATTCTTAGGCCTTTTTGGCTGAGATGTTAACGAATCCTCAGTGGCTTTTTCACTGACGTTCCTGGCCGCAGTAGCACATAGTTTTTACAGGGCAGGTTTGCTTGTCCCAGCACCCAACCCTCCTCTTTTCGCATCCGGGCTTGGAACCGGCCATGGCAGAGTTAAAAAAATTCAACACTTTTTCCCAAATTAGTCACCGTAATGACTTGAAATATAGTGGCAACTAAACAAGATCCAGGTCCCATTGTAGGAGAAACAGAGTAGTCAAGGCTTCACAAAGTCTTTAGACACACCCAAATATGGCACTGCATGTAATGCTTGGTGCGGTCATTCTTAGGCCTTTTTGGCTGAGATGTTAAGGAATCCTCAGTGGCTTTTTCACTGACGTTCCTGGCCGCAGTAGCACATAGTTTTTACAGGGCAGGTTTGCTTGTCCCAGCACCCAACCCTCCTCTTTTCGCAGCCGGGCTTGGGACCGGCCATGGCAGAGTTAAAAAAATTCAACACTTTTCCCAAATTAGTCACCGTAACGACTTGAAATATAGTGGCAACTAAGCAAGATCCAGGTCCCATTGTAGGAGAAACAGAGTAGTCAAGGCTTCACAAAGTCTTTAGACACACCCAAATATGGCACTGCATGTAATGCTTGGTGCGGTCATTCTTAGGCCTTTTTGGCTGAGATGTTAACGAATCCTCAGTGGCTTTTTCACTGACGTTCCTGGCCGCAGTAGCAAATAGTTTTTACAGGGCAGGTTTGCTTGTCCCAGCACCCAACCCTCCTCTTTTCGCAGCCGGGCTTGGGACCGGCCATGGCAGAGTTAAAAAAATTCAACACTTTTCCCAAATTAGTCACCGTAACGACTTGAAATATAGTGGCAACCAAACAAGATCCAGGTCCCATTGTAGGAGAAACAGAGTAGTCAAGGCTTCACAAAGTCTTTAGACACACCCAAATATGGCACTGCATGTAATGCTTGGTGCGGTCATTCTTAGGCCTTTTTGGCTGAGATGTTAACGAATCCTCAGTGGCTTTTTCACTGACGTTCCTGGCCGCAGTAGCACATAGTTTTTACAGGGCAGGTTTGCTTGTCCCAGCACCCAACCCTCCTCTTTTCGCATCCGGGCTTGGAACCGGCCATGGCAGAGTTAAAAAAATTCAACACTTTTTCCCAAATTAGTCACCGTAATGACTTGAAATATAGTGGCAACTAAACAAGATCCAGGTCCCATTGTAGGAGAAACAGAGTAGTCAAGGCTTCACAAAGTCTTTAGACACACCCAAATATGGCACTGCATGTAATGCTTGGTGCGGCCATTCTTAGGCCTTTTTGGCTGAGATGTTAACGAATCCTCAGTGGCTTTTTCACTGACGTTCCTGGCCGCAGTAGCAAATAGTTTTTACAGGGCAGGTTTGCTTGTCCCAGCACCCAACCCTCCTCTTTTCGCAGCCGGGCTTGGGACCGGCCATGGCAGAGTTAAAAAAATTCAACACTTTTCCCAAATTAGTCACTGTAACGGCTTGAAATATAGTGGCAACTAAACAAGATCCAGGTCCCATTGTAGGAGAAACAGAGTAGTCAAGGCTTCACAAAGTCTTTAGACACACCCAAATATGGCACTGCATGTAATGCTTGGTGCGGTCATTCTTAAGCCTTTTTGGCTGACATGTTAACGAATCCTCAGTGGCTTTTTCACTGACGTTCCTGGCCGCAGTAGCAAATAGTTTTTACAGGGCAGGTTTGCTTGTCCCAGCACCCAACCCTCCTCTTTTCGCAGCCGAGCTTGGGACCGGCCATGGCAGAGTTAAAAAAATTCAACCCTTTTCCCAAATTAGTCACCGTAACGACTTGAAATATAGTGGCAACTAAACAAGATCCAGGTCCCATTGTAGGAGAAACAGAGTAGTCAAGGCTTCACAAAGTCTTTAGACACACCCAAATATGGCACTACATGTAATGCTTGGTGCGGTCATTCTTAGGCCTTTTTGGCTGAGATGTTAACGAATCCTCAGTGGCTTTTTCACTGACGTTCCTGGCCGCAGTAGCAAATAGTTTTTACAGGGCAGGTTTGCTTGTCCCAGCACCCAACCCTCCTCTTTTTGCAGCCAGGCTTGGGACCGGCCATGGCAGAGTTAAAAAAATTCAACACTTTTCCCAAATTAGTCACCGTAACGACTTGAAATATAGTGGCAACCAAACAAGATCCAGGTCCCATTGTAGGAGAAACAGAGTAGTCAAGGCTTCACAAAGTCTTTAGACACACCCAAATATGGCACTACATGTAATGCTTGGTGCGGTCATTCTTAGGCCTTTTTGGCTGAGATGTTAACGAATCCTCAGTGGCTTTTTCACTGACGTTCCTGCCGCAGTAGCAAATGGTTTTTACAGGGCAGGTTTGCTTGTCCCAGCACCCAACCCTCCTCTTTTCGCAGCCGGGCTTGGGACCGGCCATGGCAGAGTTAAAAAAATTCAACACTTTTCCCAAATTAGTCACCGTAACGACTTGAAATATAGTGGCAACCAAACAAGATCCAGGTCCCATTGTAGGAGAAACAGAGTAGTCAAGGCTTCACAAAGTCTTTAGACACACCCAAATATGGCACTGCATGTAATGCTTGGTGCGGTCATTCTTAGGCCTTTTTGGCTGAGATGTTAACGAATCCTCAGTGGCTTTTTCACTGACGTTCCTGGCCGCAGTAGCACATAGTTTTTACAGGGCAGGTTTGCTTGTCCCAGCACCCAACCCTCCTCTTTTCGCATCCGGGCTTGGGACCGGCCATGGCAGAGTTAAAAAAATTCAACACTTTTCCCAAATTAGTCACCGTAACGACTTGAAATATAGTGGCAACTAAACAAGATCCAGGTCCCATTGTAGGAGAAACAGAGTAGTGAAGGCTTCACAAAGTCTTTAGACACACCCAAATATGGCACTGCATGTAATGCTTGGTGCGGTCATTCTTAGGCCTTTTTGGCTGAGATGTTAACGAATCCTCAGTGGCTTTTTCACTGACGTTCCTGGCCGCAGTAGCACATAGTTTTTACAGGGCAGGTTTGCTTGTCCCAGCACCCAACCCTCCTCTTTTCGCATCCGGGCTTGGGACCGGCCATGGCAGAGTTAAAAAAATTCAACACTTTTCCCAAATTAGTCACCGTAACGACTTGAAATATAGTGGCAACTAAACAAGATCCAGGTCCCATTGTAGGAGAAACAGAGTAGTGAAGGCTTCACAAAGTCTTTAGACACACCCAAATATGGCACTGCATGTAATGCTTGGTGCGGTCATTCTTAGGCCTTTTTGGCTGAGATGTTAACGAATCCTCAGTGGCTTTTTCACTGACGTTCCTGGCCGCAGTAGCACATAGTTTTTACAGGGCAGGTTTGCTTGTCCCAGCACCCAACCCTCCTCTTTTCACAGCCGGGCTTGGGACCGGCCATGGCAGAGTTAAAAAAATTCAACACTTTTCCCAAATTAGTCACCGTAACGACTTGAAATATAGTGGCAACTAAACAAGATCCAGGTCCCATTGTAGGAGAAACAGAGTAGTCAAGGCTTCACAAAGTCTTTAGACACACCCAAATATGGCACTGCATGTAATGCTTGGTGCGGTCATTCTTAGGCCTTTTTGGCTGACATGTTAACGAATCCTCAGTGGCTTTTTCACTGACGTTCCTGGCCGCAGTAGCAAATAGTTTTTACAGGGCAGGTTTGCTTGTCCCAGCACCCAACCCTCCTCTTTTCGCAGCCGGGCTTGGGACCGGCCATGGCAGAGTTAAAAAAATTCAACCCTTTTCCCAAATTAGTCACCGTAACGACTTGAAATATAGTGGCAACTAAACAAGATCCAGGTCCCATTGTAGGAGAAACAGAGTAGTCAAGGCTTCACAAAGTCTTTAGACACACCCAAATATGGCACTGCATGTAATGCTTGGTGCGGCCATTCTTAGGCCTTTTTGGCTGAGATGTTAACGAATCCTCAGTGGCTTTTTCAATGACGTTCCTGGCTGCAGTAGCAAATAGTTTTTACAGGGCAGGTTTGCTTGTCCCAGCACCCAACCCTCCTCTTTTCACAGCCGGGCTTGGGACCGGCCATGGCAGAGTTAAAAAAAATTCAACACTTTTCCCAAATTAGTCACCATAACGACTTGAAATATAGTGGCAACTAAACAAGATCCAGGTCCCATTGTAGGAGAAACAGAGTAGTCAAGGCTTCACAAAGTCTTTAGACACACCCAAATATGGCACTGCATGTAATGCTTGGTGCGGTCATTCTTAGGCCTTTTTGGCTGAGATGTTAACGAATCCTCAGTGGCTTTTTCACTGACGTTCCTGGCCGCAGTAGCAAATAGTTTTTACAGGGCAGGTTTGCTTGTCCCAGAACCCAACCCTCCTCTTTTCGCATCCGGGCTTGGGAACGGCCAGGGCAGAGTTAAAAAAATTCAACACTTTTCCCAAATTAGTCACCGTAACGACTTGAAATATAGTGGCAACTAAACAAGATCCTGGTCCCATTGTAGGAGAAACAGAGTAGTCAAGGCTTCACAAAGTCTTTAGACACACCCAAATATGGCACTGCATGTAATGCTTGGTGCGGTCATTCTTAGGCCTTTTTGGCTGAGATGTTAACGAATCCTCAGTGGCTTTTTCACTGACATTCCTGGCCGCAGTAGGAAATAGTATTTACAGGGCAAGTTTGCTTATCCCAGCACCCAACCCTCCTCTTTTCGCAGCCGGGCTTGGGACCGGCCATGGCAGAGTTAAAAAAATTCAACACTTTTCCCAAATTAGTCACCGTAACGACTTGAAATATAGTGGCAACCAAACAAGATCCAGGTCCCATTGTAGGAGAAACAGAGTAGTCAAGGCTTCACAAAGTCTTTAGACACACCCAAATATGGCACTGCATGTAATGCTTGGTTCGGTCATTCTTAGGCCTTTTTGGCTGAGATGTTAACGAATCCTCAGTGGCTTTTTCACTGACATTCCTGCCGCAGTAGCAAATGGTTTTTACAGGGCAGGTTTGCTTGTCCCAGCACCCAACCCTCCTCTTTTCGCAGCCCGGCTTGGGACCGGCCATGGCAGAGTTAAAAAAATTCAACACTTTTCCCAAATTAGTCACCGTAACGACTTGAAATATAGTGGCAACCAAACAAGATCCAGGTCCCATTGTAGGAGAAACAGAGTAGTCAAGGCTTCACAAAGTCTTTAGACACTCCCAAATATGGCACTGCATGTAATGCTTGGTGCGGTCATTCTTATGCCTTTTTGGCTGAGATGTTAATGAATCCTCAGTGGATTTTTCACTGACGTTCCTGGCCGCAGTAGCAGATAGTTTTTACAGGGCAGGTTTGCTTGTCCCAGCACCCAACCCTCCTCTTTTCGCATCCGGGCTTGGGACCGGCCAGGGCAGAGTTAAAAAAATTCAACACTTTTCCCAAATTAGTCACCGTAACGACTTGAAATATAGTGGCAACTAAACAAGATCCAGGTCCCATTGTAGGAGAAACAGAGTAGTCAAGGCTTCACAAAGTCTTTAGACACACCCAAATATGGCACTGCATGTAATGCTTGGTGCGGTCATTCTTAGGCCTTTTTGGCTGAGATGTTAACGAATCCTCAGTGGCTTTTTCACTGACGTTCCTGGCTGCAGTAGCAAATAGTTTTTACAGGGCAGGTTTGCTTGTCCCAGCACCCAACCCTCCTCTTTTCGCAGCCGGGCTTGGGACCGGCCATGGCAGAGTTAAAAAAATTCAACACTTTTCCCAAATTAGTCACCGTAACGACTTGAAATATAGTGGCAACCAAACAAGATCCAGGTCCCATTGTAGGAGAAACAGAGTAGTCAAGGCTTCACAAAGTCTTTAGACACACCCAAATATGGCACTGCATGTAATGCTTGGTTCGGTCATTCTTAGTCCTTTTTGGCTGAGATGTTAACGAATCCTCAGTGGCTTTTTCACTGACATTCCTGCCGCAGTAGCAAATGGTTTTTACAGGGCAGGTTTGCTTGTCCCAGCACCCAACCCTCCTCTTTTCGCAGCCGGGCTTGGGACCGGCCATGGCAGAGTTAAAAAAATTCAACACTTTTCCCAAATTAGTCACCGTAACGACTTGAAATATAGTGGCAACTAAACAAGATCCAGGTCCCATTGTAGGAGAAACAGAGTAGTCAAGGCTTCACAAAGTCTTTAGACACACCCAAATATGGCACTGCATGTAATGCTTGGTGCGGTCATTCTTAGGCCTTTTTGGCTGAGATGTTAACGAATCCTCAGTGGCTTTTTCACTGACGTTCCTGGCCGCAGTAGCAAATAGTTTTTACAGGGCAGGTTTGCTTGTCCCAGCACCCAACCCTCCTCTTTTCGCAGCCGGGCTTGGGACCGGCCATGGCAGAGTTAAAAAAATTCAACACTTTTCCCAAATTAGTCACCATAACTACTTGAAATATAGTGGCAACCAAACAAGATCCAGGTCCCATTGTAGGAGAAACAGAGTAGTCAAGGCTTCACAAAGTCTTTAGACACACCCAAATATGGCACTGCATGTAATGCTTGGTTCGGTCATTCTTAGGCCTTTTTGGCTGAGATGTTAACGAATCCTCAGTGGCTTTTTCACTGACATTCCTGCTGCAGTAGCAAATGGTTTTTACAGGGCAGGTTTGCTTGTCCCAGCACCCAACCCTCCTCTTTTCGCAGCCGGGCTTGGGACCGGCCATGGCAGAGTTAAAAAAATTCAACACTTTTCCCAAATTAGTCACCGTAACGACTTGAAATATAGTGGCAACTAAACAAGATCCAGGTCCCATTGTAGGAGAAACAGAGTAGTCAAGGCTTCACTAAGTATTTAGACACACCCAAATATGGCACTGCATGTAATGCTTGGTTCGGTCATTCTTAGGCCTTTTTGGCTGAGATGTTAAAGAATCCTCAGTGGCTTTTTCACTGACATTCCTGCCGCAGTAGCAAATGGTTTTTACAGGGCAGGTTTGCTTGTCCCAGCACCCAACCCTCCTCTTTTCGCAGCCGGGCTTGGGACCGGCCATGGCAGAGTTAAAAAAATTCAACACTTTTCCCAAATTAGTCACCGTAACGACTTGAAATATAGTGGCAACCAAACAAGATCCAGGTCCCATTGTAGGAGAAACAGAGTAGTCAAGGCTTCACAAAGTCTTTAGACACACCCAAATATGGCACTGCATGTAATGCTTGGTGCGGTCATTCTTAGGCCTTTTTGGCTGAGATGTTAACAAATCCTCAGTGGCTTTTTCACTGATGTTCCTGGCCGCAGTAGCACATAGCTTTTACAGGGCAGGTTTGCTTGTCCCAGCACCCAACCCTCCTCTTTTCGCATCCGGGCTTGGGACCGGCCAGGGCAGATTTAAAAAAATTCAACACTTTTCCCAAATTAGTCACCGTAACGACTTGAAATATAGTGGCAACTAAACAAGATCCAGGTCCCATTGTAAGAGAAACAGAGTAGTCAAGGCTTCACAAAGTCTTTAGACACACCCAAATATGGCACTGCATGTAATGCTTGGTGCGGTCATTCTTAGGCCTTTTTGGCTGAGATGTTAACGAATCCTCAGTGGCTTTTTCACTGACGTTCCTGGCCGCAGTAGCAAATAGTTTTTACAGGGCAGGTTTGCTTGTCCCAGCACCCAACCCTCCTCTTTTCGCAGCCGGGCTTGGGACTGGCCATGGCAGAGTTAAAAAAATTCAACACTCTTCCCAAATTAGTCACCGTAACGACTTGAAATATAGTGGCAACCAAACAAGATCCAGGTCCCATTGTAGGAGAAACAGAGTAGTCAAGGCTTCACAAAGTCTTTAGACAAACCCAAATATGGCACTGCATGTAATGCTTGGTTTGGTCATTCTTAGGCCTTTTTGGCTGAGATGTTAACGAATCCTCAGTGGCTTTTTCACTGACGTTCCTGCCGCAGTAGCAAATGGTTTTTACAGGGCAGGTTTGCTTGTCCCAGCACCCAACCCTCCTCTTTTCACAGCCGGGCTTGGGACCGGCCATGGCAGAGTTAAAAAAATTCAACACTTTTCCCAAATTAGTCACCGTAACGACTTGAAATATAGTGGCAACTAAACAAGATCCAGGTCCCATTGTAGGAGAAACAGAGTAGTCAAGGCTTCACAAAGTCTTTAGACAAACCCAAATATGGCACTGCATGTAATGCTTGGTGCGGTCATTCTTAGACCTTTTTGGCTGAGATGTTAACGAATCCTCAGTGGCTTTTTCAATGACGTTCCTGGCCGCAGTAGCACATAGTTTTTACAGGGCAGGTTTGCTTGTCCCAGCACCCAACCCTCCTCTTTTCGCATCCGGGCTTGGGACCGGCCATGCAGAGTTAAAAAAATTCAACACTTTTCCCAAATTAGTCACCGTAACGACTTGAAATATAGTGGCAACCAAACAAGATCCAGGTCCGATTGTAGGAGAAACAGAGTAGTCTAGGCTTCACAAAGTCTTTAGACACACCCAAATATGGCACTGCATGTAATGCTTGGTGCGGTCATTCTTAGGCCTTTTTGGCTGAGATGTTAACGAATACTCAGAGGCTTTTTCACTGACGTTCCTGGCCACAGTAGCAAATGGTTTTTACGGGGCAGGTTTGCTTGTCCCAGCACCCAACCCTCCTCTTTTCGCAGCCGGGCTTGGGACCGGCCATGGCAGAGTTAAAAAAATTCAACACTTTTCCCAAATTAGTCACCGTAACGACTTGAAATATAGTGGCAACTAAACAAGATCCAGGTCCCATTGTAGGAGAAACAGAGTAGTCAAGGCTTCACAAAGTCTTTAGACACACCCAAATATGGCACTGCATGTAATGCTTGGTGCGGTCATTCTTAGGCCTTTTTGGCTGAGATGTTAACGAATCCTCAGTGGCTTTTTCACTGACGTTCCTGCCGCAGTAGCAAATGGTTTTTACAGGGCAGGTTTGCTTGTCCCAGCACCCAACCCTCCTCTTTTTGCAGCCGGGCTTGGGACCGGCCATGGCAGAGTTAAAAAAATTAAACACATTTCCCAAATTAGTCACCGTAAAGACTTGAAATATAGTGGCAACCAAACAAGATCCAGGTCCCATTGTAGGAGAAACAGAGTAGTCAAGGCTTCACAAAGTCTTTAGACACACCCAAATATGGCACTGCATGTAATGCTTGGTGCGGTCATTCTTAGGCCTTTTTGGCTGAGATGTTAACGAATCCTCAGTGGCTTTTTCACTGACGTTCCTGGCCGCAGTAGCACATAGTTTTTACAGGGCAGGTTTGCTTGTCCCAGCACCCAACCCTCCTCTTTTCGCAGCCGGGCTTGGGACCGGCCATGGCAGAGTTAAAAAAATTCAACACTTTTCCCAAATTAGTCACCGTAACGACTTGAAATATAGTGGCAACCAAACAAGATCCAGGTCCCATTGTAGGAGAAACAGAGTAGTCAAGGCTTCACAAAGTCTTTAGACACACCCAAATATGGCACTGCATGTAATGCTTGGTGCGGCCATTCTTAGGCCTTTTTGGCTGAGATGTTAACGAATCCTCAGTGGCTTTTTCACTGACGTTCCTGGCCGCAGTAGCAAATAGTTTTTACAGGGCAGGTTTGCTTGTCCCAGCACCCAACCCTCCTCTTTTCGCAGCCGGGCTTGGGACCGGCCATGGCAGAGTTAAAAAAATTCAACACTTTTCCCAAATTAGTCACTGTAACGGCTTGAAATATAGTGGCAACTAAACAAGATCCAGGTCCCATTGTAGGAGAAACAGAGTAGTCAAGGCTTCACAAAGTCTTTAGACACACCCAAATATGGCACTGCATGTAATGCTTGGTGCGGTCATTCTTAAGCCTTTTTGGCTGACATGTTAACGAATCCTCAGTGGCTTTTTCACTGACGTTCCTGGCCGCAGTAGCAAATAGTTTTTACAGGGCAGGTTTGCTTGTCCCAGCACCCAACCCTCCTCTTTTCGCAGCCGGGCTTGGGACCGGCCATGGCAGAGTTAAAAAAATTCAACCCTTTTCCCAAATTAGTCACCGTAACGACTTGAAATATAGTGGCAACTAAACAAGATCCAGGTCCCATTGTAGGAGAAACAGAGTAGTCAAGGCTTCACAAAGTCTTTAGACACACCCAAATATGGCACTACATGTAATGCTTGGTGCGGTCATTCTTAGGCCTTTTTGGCTGAGATGTTAACGAATCCTCAGTGGCTTTTTCACTGACGTTCCTGGCCGCAGTAGCAAATAGTTTTTACAGGGCAGGTTTGCTTGTCCCAGCACCCAACCCTCCTCTTTTTGCAGCCAGGCTTGGGACCGGCCATGGCAGAGTTAAAAAAATTCAACACTTTTCCCAAATTAGTCACCGTAACGACTTGAAATATAGTGGCAACCAAACAAGATCCAGGTCCCATTGTAGGAGAAACAGAGTAGTCAAGGCTTCACAAAGTCTTTAGACACACCCAAATATGGCACTACATGTAATGCTTGGTGCGGTCATTCTTAGGCCTTTTTGGCTGAGATGTTAACGAATCCTCAGTGGCTTTTTCACTGACGTTCCTGCCGCAGTAGCAAATGGTTTTTACAGGGCAGGTTTGCTTGTCCCAGCACCCAACCCTCCTCTTTTCGCAGCCGGGCTTGGGACCGGCCATGGCAGAGTTAAAAAAATTCAACACTTTTCCCAAATTAGTCACCGTAACGACTTGAAATATAGTGGCAACCAAACAAGATCCAGGTCCCATTGTAGGAGAAACAGAGTAGTCAAGGCTTCACAAAGTCTTTAGACACACCCAAATATGGCACTGCATGTAATGCTTGGTGCGGTCATTCTTAGGCCTTTTTGGCTGAGATGTTAACGAATCCTCAGTGGCTTTTTCACTGACGTTCCTGGCCGCAGTAGCACATAGTTTTTACAGGGCAGGTTTGCTTGTCCCAGCACCCAACCCTCCTCTTTTCGCATCCGGGCTTGGGACCGGCCATGGCAGAGTTAAAAAAATTCAACACTTTTCCCAAATTAGTCACCGTAACGACTTGAAATATAGTGGCAACTAAACAAGATCCAGGTCCCATTGTAGGAGAAACAGAGTAGTGAAGGCTTCACAAAGTCTTTAGACACACCCAAATATGGCACTGCATGTAATGCTTGGTGCGGTCATTCTTAGGCCTTTTTGGCTGAGATGTTAACGAATCCTCAGTGGCTTTTTCACTGACGTTCCTGGCCGCAGTAGCACATAGTTTTTACAGGGCAGGTTTGCTTGTCCCAGCACCCAACCCTCCTCTTTTCGCATCCGGGCTTGGGACCGGCCATGGCAGAGTTAAAAAAATTCAACACTTTTCCCAAATTAGTCACCGTAACGACTTGAAATATAGTGGCAACTAAACAAGATCCAGGTCCCATTGTAGGAGAAACAGAGTAGTGAAGGCTTCACAAAGTCTTTAGACACACCCAAATATGGCACTGCATGTAATGCTTGGTGCGGTCATTCTTAGGCCTTTTTGGCTGAGATGTTAACGAATCCTCAGTGGCTTTTTCACTGACGTTCCTGGCCGCAGTAGCACATAGTTTTTACAGGGCAGGTTTGCTTGTCCCAGCACCCAACCCTCCTCTTTTCACAGCCGGGCTTGGGACCGGCCATGGCAGAGTTAAAAAAATTCAACACTTTTCCCAAATTAGTCACCGTAACGACTTGAAATATAGTGGCAACTAAACAAGATCCAGGTCCCATTGTAGGAGAAACAGAGTAGTCAAGGCTTCACAAAGTCTTTAGACACACCCAAATATGGCACTGCATGTAATGCTTGGTGCGGTCATTCTTAGGCCTTTTTGGCTGACATGTTAACGAATCCTCAGTGGCTTTTTCACTGACGTTCCTGGCCGCAGTAGCAAATAGTTTTTACAGGGCAGGTTTGCTTGTCCCAGCACCCAACCCTCCTCTTTTCGCAGCCGGGCTTGGGACCGGCCATGGCAGAGTTAAAAAAATTCAACCCTTTTCCTAAATTAGTCACCGTAACGACTTGAAATATAGTGGCAACTAAACAAGATCCAGGTCCCATTGTAGGAGAAACAGAGTAGTCAAGGCTTCACAAAGTCTTTAGACACACCCAAATATGGCACTGCATGTAATGCTTGGTGCGGCCATTCTTAGGCCTTTTTGGCTGAGATGTTAACGAATCCTCAGTGGCTTTTTCAATGACGTTCCTGGCTGCAGTAGCAAATAGTTTTTACAGGGCAGGTTTGCTTGTCCCAGCACCCAACCCTCCTCTTTTCACAGCCGGGCTTGGGACCGGCCATGGCAGAGTTAAAAAAAATTCAACACTTTTCCCAAATTAGTCACCATAACGACTTGAAATATAGTGGCAACTAAACAAGATCCAGGTCCCATTGTAGGAGAAACAGAGTAGTCAAGGCTTCACAAAGTCTTTAGACACACCCAAATATGGCACTGCATGTAATGCTTGGTGCGGTCATTCTTAGGCCTTTTTGGCTGAGATGTTAACGAATCCTCAGTGGCTTTTTCACTGACGTTCCTGGCCGCAGTAGCAAATAGTTTTTACAGGGCAGGTTTGCTTGTCCCAGAACCCAACCCTCCTCTTTTCGCATCCGGGCTTGGGAACGGCCAGGGCAGAGTTAAAAAAATTCAACACTTTTCCCAAATTAGTCACCGTAACGACTTGAAATATAGTGGCAACTAAACAAGATCCTGGTCCCATTGTAGGAGAAACAGAGTAGTCAAGGCTTCACAAAGTCTTTAGACACACCCAAATATGGCACTGCATGTAATGCTTGGTGCGGTCATTCTTAGGCCTTTTTGGCTGAGATGTTAACGAATCCTCAGTGGCTTTTTCACTGACATTCCTGGCCGCAGTAGGAAATAGTATTTACAGGGCAAGTTTGCTTATCCCAGCACCCAACCCTCCTCTTTTCGCAGCCGGGCTTGGGACCGGCCATGGCAGAGTTAAAAAAATTCAACACTTTTCCCAAATTAGTCACCGTAACGACTTGAAATATAGTGGCAACCAAACAAGATCCAGGTCCCATTGTAGGAGAAACAGAGTAGTCAAGGCTTCACAAAGTCTTTAGACACACCCAAATATGGCACTGCATGTAATGCTTGGTTCGGTCATTCTTAGGCCTTTTTGGCTGAGATGTTAACGAATCCTCAGTGGCTTTTTCACTGACATTCCTGCCGCAGTAGCAAATGGTTTTTACAGGGCAGGTTTGCTTGTCCCAGCACCCAACCCTCCTCTTTTCGCAGCCCGGCTTGGGACCGGCCATGGCAGAGTTAAAAAAATTCAACACTTTTCCCAAATTAGTCACCGTAACGACTTGAAATATAGTGGCAACCAAACAAGATCCAGGTCCCATTGTAGGAGAAACAGAGTAGTCAAGGCTTCACAAAGTCTTTAGACACTCCCAAATATGGCACTGCATGTAATGCTTGGTGCGGTCATTCTTATGCCTTTTTGGCTGAGATGTTAATGAATCCTCAGTGGATTTTTCACTGACGTTCCTGGCCGCAGTAGCAGATAGTTTTTACAGGGCAGGTTTGCTTGTCCCAGCACCCAACCCTCCTCTTTTCGCATCCGGGCTTGGGACCGGCCAGGGCAGAGTTAAAAAAATTCAACACTTTTCCCAAATTAGTCACCGTAACGACTTGAAATATAGTGGCAACTAAACAAGATCCAGGTCCCATTGTAGGAGAAACAGAGTAGTCAAGGCTTCACAAAGTCTTTAGACACACCCAAATATGGCACTGCATGTAATGCTTGGTGCGGTCATTCTTAGGCCTTTTTGGCTGAGATGTTAACGAATCCTCAGTGGCTTTTTCACTGACGTTCCTGGCTGCAGTAGCAAATAGTTTTTACAGGGCAGGTTTGCTTGTCCCAGCACCCAACCCTCCTCTTTTCGCAGCCGGGCTTGGGACCGGCCATGGCAGAGTTAAAAAAATTCAACACTTTTCCCAAATTAGTCACCGTAACGACTTGAAATATAGTGGCAACCAAACAAGATCCAGGTCCCATTGTAGGAGAAACAGAGTAGTCAAGGCTTCACAAAGTCTTTAGACACACCCAAATATGGCACTGCATGTAATGCTTGGTTCGGTCATTCTTAGTCCTTTTTGGCTGAGATGTTAACGAATCCTCAGTGGCTTTTTCACTGACATTCCTGCCGCAGTAGCAAATGGTTTTTACAGGGCAGGTTTGCTTGTCCCAGCACCCAACCCTCCTCTTTTCGCAGCCGGGCTTGGGACCGGCCATGGCAGAGTTAAAAAAATTCAACACTTTTCCCAAATTAGTCACCGTAACGACTTGAAATATAGTGGCAACTAAACAAGATCCAGGTCCCATTGTAGGAGAAACAGAGTAGTCAAGGCTTCACAAAGTCTTTAGACACACCCAAATATGGCACTGCATGTAATGCTTGGTGCGGTCATTCTTAGGCCTTTTTGGCTGAGATGTTAACGAATCCTCAGTGGCTTTTTCACTGACGTTCCTGGCCGCAGTAGCAAATAGTTTTTACAGGGCAGGTTTGCTTGTCCCAGCACCCAACCCTCCTCTTTTCGCAGCCGGGCTTGGGACCGGCCATGGCAGAGTTAAAAAAATTCAACACTTTTCCCAAATTAGTCACCATAACTACTTGAAATATAGTGGCAACCAAACAAGATCCAGGTCCTATTGTAGGAGAAACAGAGTAGTCAAGGCTTCACAAAGTCTTTAGACACACCCAAATATGGCACTGCATGTAATGCTTGGTTCGGTCATTCTTAGGCCTTTTTGGCTGAGATGTTAACGAATCCTCAGTGGCTTTTTCACTGACATTCCTGCTGCAGTAGCAAATGGTTTTTACAGGGCAGGTTTGCTTGTCCCAGCACCCAACCCTCCTCTTTTCGCAGCCGGGCTTGGGACCGGCCATGGCAGAGTTAAAAAAATTCAACACTTTTCCCAAATTAGTCACCGTAACGACTTGAAATATAGTGGCAACTAAACAAGATCCAGGTCCCATTGTAGGAGAAACAGAGTAGTCAAGGCTTCACTAAGTATTTAGACACACCCAAATATGGCACTGCATGTAATGCTTGGTTCGGTCATTCTTAGGCCTTTTTGGCTGAGATGTTAAAGAATCCTCAGTGGCTTTTTCACTGACATTCCTGCCGCAGTAGCAAATGGTTTTTACAGGGCAGGTTTGCTTGTCCCAGCACCCAACCCTCCTCTTTTCGCAGCCGGGCTTGGGACCGGCCATGGCAGAGTTAAAAAAATTCAACACTTTTCCCAAATTAGTCACCGTAACGACTTGAAATATAGTGGCAACCAAACAAGATCCAGGTCCCATTGTAGGAGAAACAGAGTAGTCAAGGCTTCACAAAGTCTTTAGACACACCCAAATATGGCACTGCATGTAATGCTTGGTGCGGTCATTCTTAGGCCTTTTTGGCTGAGATGTTAACAAATCCTCAGTGGCTTTTTCACTGATGTTCCTGGCCGCAGTAGCACATAGCTTTTACAGGGCAGGTTTGCTTGTCCCAGCACCCAACCCTCCTCTTTTCGCATCCGGGCTTGGGACCGGCCAGGGCAGATTTAAAAAAATTCAACACTTTTCCCAAATTAGTCACCGTAACGACTTGAAATATAGTGGCAACTAAACAAGATCCAGGTCCCATTGTAAGAGAAACAGAGTAGTCAAGGCTTCACAAAGTCTTTAGACACACCCAAATATGGCACTGCATGTAATGCTTGGTGCGGTCATTCTTAGGCCTTTTTGGCTGAGATGTTAACGAATCCTCAGTGGCTTTTTCACTGACGTTCCTGGCCGCAGTAGCAAATAGTTTTTACAGGGCAGGTTTGCTTGTCCCAGCACCCAACCCTCCTCTTTTCGCAGCCGGGCTTGGGACTGGCCATGGCAGAGTTAAAAAAATTCAACACTCTTCCCAAATTAGTCACCGTAACGACTTGAAATATAGTGGCAACCAAACAAGATCCAGGTCCCATTGTAGGAGAAACAGAGTAGTCAAGGCTTCACAAAGTCTTTAGACACACCCAAATATGGCACTGCATGTAATGCTTGGTTTGGTCATTCTTAGGCCTTTTTGGCTGAGATGTTAACGAATCCTCAGTGGCTTTTTCACTGACGTTCCTGCTGCAGTAGCAAATGGTTTTTACAGGGCAGGTTTGCTTGTCCCAGCACCCAACCCTCCTCTTTTCACAGCCGGGCTTGGGACCGGCCATGGCAGAGTTAAAAAAATTCAACACTTTTCCCAAATTAGTCACCGTAACGACTTGAAATATAGTGGCAACTAAACAAGATCCAGGTCCCATTGTAGGAGAAACAGAGTAGTCAAGGCTTCACAAAGTCTTTAGACAAACCCAAATATGGCACTGCATGTAATGCTTGGTGCGGTCATTCTTAGACCTTTTTGGCTGAGATGTTAACGAATCCTCAGTGGCTTTTTCAATGACGTTCCTGGCCGCAGTAGCACATAGTTTTTACAGGGCAGGTTTGCTTGTCCCAGCACCCAACCCTCCTCTTTTCGCATCCGGGCTTGGGACCGGCCATGCAGAGTTAAAAAAATTCAACACTTTTCCCAAATTAGTCACCGTAACGACTTGAAATATAGTGGCAACCAAACAAGATCCAGGTCCGATTGTAGGAGAAACAGAGTAGTCTAGGCTTCACAAAGTCTTTAGACACACCCAAATATGGCACTGCATGTAATGCTTGGTGCGGTCATTCTTAGGCCTTTTTGGCTGAGATGTTAACGAATACTCAGAGGCTTTTTCACTGACGTTCCTGGCCACAGTAGCAAATGGTTTTTACGGGGCAGGTTTGCTTGTCCCAGCACCCAACCCTCCTCTTTTCGCAGCCGGGCTTGGGACCGGCCATGGCAGAGTTAAAAAAATTCAACACTTTTCCCAAATTAGTCACCGTAACGACTTGAAATATAGTGGCAACTAAACAAGATCCAGGTCCCATTGTAGGAGAAACAGAGTAGTCAAGGCTTCACAAAGTCTTTAGACACACCCAAATATGGCACTGCATGTAATGCTTGGTGCGGTCATTCTTAGGCCTTTTTGGCTGAGATGTTAACGAATCCTCAGTGGCTTTTTCACTGACGTTCCTGCCGCAGTAGCAAATGGTTTTTACAGGGCAGGTTTGCTTGTCCCAGCACCCAACCCTCCTCTTTTTGCAGCCGGGCTTGGGACCGGCCATGGCAGAGTTAAAAAAATTAAACACATTTCCCAAATTAGTCACCGTAAAGACTTGAAATATAGTGGCAACCAAACAAGATCCAGGTCCCATTGTAGGAGAAACAGAGTAGTCAAGGCTTCACAAAGTCTTTAGACACACCCAAATATGGCACTGCATGTAATGCTTGGTGCGGTCATTCTTAGGCCTTTTTGGCTGAGATGTTAACGAATCCTCAGTGGCTTTTTCACTGACGTTCCTGGCCGCAGTAGCACATAGTTTTTACAGGGCAGGTTTGCTTGTCCCAGCACCCAACCCTCCTCTTTTCGCAGCCGGGCTTGGGACCGGCCATGGCAGAGTTAAAAAAATTCAACACTTTTCCCAAATTAGTCACCGTAACGACTTGAAATATAGTGGCAACCAAACAAGATCCAGGTCCCATTGTAGGAGAAACAGAGTAGTCAAGGCTTCACAAAGTCTTTAGACACACCCAAATATGGCACTGCATGTAATGCTTGGTGCGGTCATTCTTAGGCCTTTTTGGCTGAGATGTTAACGAATCCTCAGTGGCTTTTTCACTGACGTTCCTGCCGCAGTAGCAAATGGTTTTTACAGGGCAGGTTTGCTTGTCCCAGCACCCAACCCTCCTCTTTTCGCAGCCGGGCTTGGGACCGGCCATGGCAGAGTTAAAAAAATTCAACACTTTTCCCAAATTAGTCACCGTAACGACTTGAAATATAGTGGCAACCAAACAAGATTCAGGTCCCATTGTAGGAGAAACAGAGTAGTCAAGGCTTCACAAAGTCTTTAGACACACCCAAATATGGCACTGCATGTAATGCTTGGTGCGGTCATTCTTAGGCCTTTTTGCCTGAGATGTTAACGAATCCTCAGTGGCTTTTTCACTGACGTTCCTGCCGCAGTAGCAAATGGTTTTTACAGGGCAGGTTTGCTTGTCCCAGCACCCAACCCTACTCTTTTCGCAGCCGGGCTTGGGACCGGCCATGGCAGAGTTAAAAAAATTCAACACTTTTCCCAAATTAGTCACCGTAACGACTTGAAATATAGTGGCAACCAAACAAGATCCAGGTCCCATTGTAGGAGAAACAGAGTAGTCAAGGCTTCACAAAGTCTTTAGACACACCCAAATATGGCACTGCATGTAATGCTTGGTGCGGTCATTCTTAGGCCTTTTTGGCTGAGATGTTAACAAATCCTCAGTGGCTTTTTCACTGACGTTCCTGGCCGCAGTAGCACATAGTTTTTAAAGGGCAGGTTTGCTTGTCCCAGCACCCAACCCTCCTCTTTTCGCATCCGGGCTTGGGACCGGCCAGGGCAGAGTTAAAAAAATTCAACACTTTTCCCAAATTAGTCAACGTAATGACTTGAAATATAGTGGCAACTAAACAAGATCCAGGTCCCATTGTAGGAGAAACAGAGTAGTCAAGGCTTCACAAAATCTTTAGACACACCCAAATATGGCACTGCATGTAATGCTTGTTGCGGTCATTCTTAGGCCTTTTTGGCTGAGATGTTAACGAATCCTCAGTGGCTTTTTCACTGACATTCCTGCCGCAGTAGCAAATGGTATTTACATGGCAGGTTTGCTTGTCCCAGCACCCAACCCTCCTCTTTTCGCAGCCGGGCTTGGGACCGGCCATGGCAGAGTTAAAAAAATTCAACACTTTTCCCAAATTAGTCACCGTAACGACTTGAAATATAGTGGCAACTAAACAAGATCCAGGTCCCATTGTAGGAGAAACAGAGTAGTCAAGGCTTCACAAAGTCTTTAGACACACCCAAATATGGCACTGCATGTAATGCTTGGTGCGGTCATTCTTAGGCCTTTTTGGCTGAGATGTTAACGAATCCTTAGTGGCTTTTTCACTGACGTTCCTGGCCGCAGTAGCAAATAGTTTTTACAGGGCAAGTTTGCTTGTCCCAGCACCCAACCCTCCTCTTTTCGCAGCCGGGCTTGGGACCGGCCATGGCAGAGTTAAAAAAATTCAACACTTTTCCCAAATTAGTCACCGTAACGACTTGAAATATAGTGGCAACCAAACAAGATCCAGGTCCCATTGTAGGAGAAACAGAGTAGTCAAGGCTTCACAAAGTCTTTAGACACACCCAAATATGGCACTGCATGTAATGCTTGGTGCGGTCATTCTTAGGCATTTTTGGCTGAGATGTTAACGAATCCTCAGTGGCTTTTTCACTGACGTTCCTGGCCGCAGTAGCAAATAGTTTTTACAGGGCAGGTTTGCTTGTCCCAGCACCCAACCCTCCTCTTTTCGCAGCCGGGCTTGGGACCGGCCATGGCAGAGTTAAAAAAATTCAACACTTTTCCCAAATTAGTCACCGTAACGACTTGAAATATAGTGGCAACCAAACAAGATCCAGGTCCCATTGTAGGAGAAACAGAGTAGTCAAGGGTTCACAAAGTCTTTAGACACACCCAAATATGGCACTGCATGTAATGCTTGGTTCGGTCATTCTTAGGCCTTTTTGGCTGAGATGTTAACGAATCCTCAGTGGCTTTTTCACTGACATTCCTGCCGCAGTAGCAAATGGTTTTTACAGGGCAGGTTTGCTTGTCCCAGCACCCAACCCTCCTCTTTTCGCAGCCGGGCTTGGGACCGGCCATGGCAGAGTTAAAAAAATTCAACACTTTTCCCAAATTAGTCACCGTAACGACTTGAAATATAGTGGCAACTAAACAAGATCCAGGTCCCATTGTAGGAGAAACAGAGTAGTCAAGGCTTCACAAAGTCTTTAGACACACCCAAATATGGCACTGCATGTAATGCTTGGTGCGGTCATTCTTAGGCCTTTTTGGCTGAGATGTTAACGAATCCTCAGTGGCTTTTTCACTGACGTTCCTGGCCGCAGTAGCAAATAGTTTTTACAGGGCAGGTTTGCTTGTCCCAGCACCCAACCCTCCTCTTTTCGCAGCCGGGCTTGGGACCGGCCATGGCAGAGTTAAAAAAATTCAACACTTTTCCCAAATTAGTCACCGTAACGACTTGAAATATAGTGGCAACTAAACAAGATCCAGGTCCCATTGTAGGAGAAACAGAGTAGTCAAGGCTTCACAAAGTCTTTAGACACACCCAAATATGGCACTGCATGTAATGCTTGGTGCGGTCATTCTTAGGCCTTTTTGGCTGACATGTTAACGAATCCTCAGTGGCTTTTTCACTGACGTTCCTGGCCGCAGTAGCAAATAGTTTTTACAGGGCAGGTTTGCTTGTCCCAGCACCCAACCCTCCTCTTTTCGCAGCCGGGCTTGGGACCGGCCATGGCAGAGTTAAAAAAATTCAACACTTTTCCCAAATTAGTCACCGTAACGACTTGAAATATAGTGGCAACCAAACAAGATCCAGGTCCCATTGTAGGAGAAACAGAGTAGTCAAGGCTTCACAAAGTCTTTAGACACACCCAAATATGGCACTGCATGTAATGCTTGGTTCGGTCATTCTTAGGCCTTTTTGGCTGAGATGTTAACGAATCCTCAGTGGCTTTTTCACTGACATTCCTGCCGCAGTAGCAAATGGTATTTACATGGCAGGTTTGCTTGTCCCAGCACCCAACCCTCCTCTTTTCGCAGCCGGGCTTGGGACCGGCCCTGGCAGAGTTAACAAAATTCAACACTTTTCCCAAAATAGTCACCGTAACGACTTGAAATATAGTGGCAACTAAACAAGATCCAGGTCCCATTGTAGGAGAAACAGAGTAGTCAAGGCTTCACAAAGTCTTTAGACACACCCAAATATGGCACTGCATGTAATGCTTGGTGCGGTCATTCTTAGGCCTTTTTGGCTGAGATGTTAACGAATCCTCAGTGGCTTTTTCACTGACGTTCCTGGCCGCAGTAGCAAATAGTTTTTACAGGGCAAGTTTGCTTGTCCCAGCACCCAACCCTCCTCTTTTCGCAGCCAGGCTTGGGACCGGCCATGGCAGAGTTAAAAAAATTCAACACTTTTCCCAAATTAGTCACCGTAACGACTTGAAATATAGTGGCAACCAAACAAGATCCAGGTCCCATTGTAGGAGAAACAGAGTAGTCAAGGCTTCACAAAGTCTTTAGACACACCCAAATATGGCACTGCATGTAATGCTTGGTTCGGTCATTCTTAGGCCTTTTTGGCTGAGATGTTAACGAATCCTCAGTGGCTTTTTCACTGACATTCCTGCCGCAGTAGCAAATGGTATTTACATGGCAGGTTTGCTTGTCCCAGCACCCAACCCTCCTCTTTTCGCAGCCGGGCTTGGGACCGGCCATGGCAGAGTTAACAAAATTCAACACTTTTCCCAAATTAGTCACCGTAACGACTTGAAATATAGTGGCAACTAAACAAGATCCAGGTCCCATTGTAGGAGAAACAGAGTAGTCAAGGCTTCACAAAGTCTTTAGACACACCCAAATATGGCACTGCATGTAATGCTTGGTGCGGTCATTCTTAGGCCTTTTTGGCTGAGATGTTAACGAATCCTCAGTGGCTTTTTCACTGACGTTCCTGGCCGCAGTAGCAAATAGTTTTTACAGGGCAAGTTTGCTTGTCCCAGCACCCAACCCTCCTCTTTTCGCAGCCGGGCTTGGGACCGGCCATGGCAGAGTTAAAAAAATTCAACACTTTTCCCAAATTAGTCACCGTAACGACTTGAAATATAGTGGCAACCAAACAAGATCCAGGTCCCATTGTAGGAGAAACAGAGTAGTCAAGGCTTCACAAAGTCTTTAGACACACCCAAATATGGCACTGCATGTAATGCTTGGTTCGGTCATTCTTAGGCCTTTTTGGCTGAGATGTTAATGAATCCTCAGTGGCTTTTTCACTGACATTCCTGCCGCAGTAGCAAATGGTTTTTACAGGGCAGGTTTGCTTGTCCCAGCACCCAACCCTCCTCTTTTCGCAGCCGGGCTTGGGACCGGCCATGGCAGAGTTAAAAAAATTCAACACTTTTCCCAAATTAGTCACCGTAACGACTTGAAATATAGTGGCAACTAAACAAGATCCAGGTCCCATTGTAGGAGAAACAGAGTAGTCAAGGCTTCACAAAGTCTTTAGACACACCCAAATATGGCACTGCATGTAATGCTTGGTGCGGTCATTCTTAGGCCTTTTTGGCTGAGATGTTAACGAATCCTCAGTGGCTTTTTCACTGACGTTCCTGGCCGCAGTAGCAAATAGTTTTTACAGGGCAAGTTTGCTTGTCCCAGCACCCAACCCTCCTCTTTTCGCAGCCGGGCTTGGGACCGGCCATGACAGAGTTAAAAAAATTCAACACTTTTCCCAAATTAGTCACCGTAACGACTTGAAATATAGTGGCAACCAAACAAGATCCAGGTCCCATTGTAGGAGAAACAGAGTAGTCAAGGCTTCACAAAGTCTTTAGACACACCCAAATATGGCACTGCATGTAATGCTTGGTGCGGTCATTCTTATGCCTTTTTGGCTGAGATGTTAATGAATCCTCAGTGGATTTTTCACTGACGTTCCTGGCCGCAGTAGCACATAGTTTTTACAGGGCAGGTTTGCTTGTCCCAGCACCCAACCCTCCTCTTTTCGCATCCGGGCTTGGGACCGGCCATGGCAGAGTTAAAAAAATTTAACACTTTTCCCAAATTAGTCACCGTAACGACTTGAAATATAGTGGCAACCAAACAAGATCCAGGTCCCATTGTAGGAGAAACAGAGTAGTCAAGGCTTCACAAAGTCTTTAGACACACCCAAATATGGCACTGCATGTAATGCTTGGTTCGGTCATTCTTAGGCCTTTTTGGCTGAGATGTTAACGAATCCTCAGTGGCTTTTTCACTGACATTCCTGCCGCAGTAGCAAATGGTTTTTACAGGGCAGGTTTGCTTGTCCCAGCACCCAACCCTCCTCTTTTAGCAGCCGGGCTTGGGACCGGCCATGGCAGAGCTAAAAAAATTCAACACTTTTCCCAAATTAGTCACCGTAACGACTTGAAATATAGTGGCAACTAAACAAGATCCAGGTCCCATTGTAGGAGAAACAGAGTAGTCAAGGCTTCACAAAGTCTTTAGACACACCCAAATATGGCACTGCATGTAATGCTTGGTGCGGTCATTCTTAGGCCTTTTTGGCTGAGATGTTAACGAATCCTCAGTGGCTTTTTCACTGACGTTCCTGCCGCAGTAGCAAATTGTTTTTACAGGGCAGGTTTGCTTGTCCCAGCACCCAACCCTCCTCTTTTCACAGCCGGGCTTGGGACCGGCCATGGCAGAGTTAAAAAAATTCAACACTTTTCCCAAATTAGTCACCGTAACGACTTGAAATATAGTGGCAACCAAACAAGATCCAGGTCCCATTGTAGGAGAAACAGAGTAGTCAAGGCTTCACAAAGTCTTTAGACACACCCAAATATGGCACTGCATGTAATGCTTGGTGCGGTCATTCTTAGGCCTTTTTGGCTGAGATGTTAATGAATCCTCAGTGGCTTTTTCACTGACGTTCCTGGCCGCAGTAGCACATAGTTTTTACAGGGCAGGTTTGCTTGTCCCAGCACCCAACCCTCCTCTTTTCACATCCGGGCTTGGGACCGGCCATGGCAGAGTTAAAAATATTCAACACTTTTCCCAAATTAGTCACCGTAACGGCTTGAAATATAGTGGCAACTAAACAAGATCCAGGTCCCATTGTAGGAGAAACAGAGTAGTCAAGGCTTCACAAAGTCTTTAGACACACCCAAATATGGCACTACATGTAATGCTTGGTTCGGTCATTCTTAGGCCTTTTTGGCTGAGATGTTAACGAATCCTCAGTGGCTTTTTCACTGACGTTCCTGCCGCAGTAGCAAATGGTTTTTACAGGGCAGGTTTGCTTGTCCCAGCACCCAACCCTCCTCTTTTCGCAGCCGGGCTTGGGACCGGCCATGGCAGAGTTAAAAAAATTCAACACTTTTCCCAAATTAGTCACCGTAACGACTTGAAATATAGTGGCAACTAAACAAGATCCAGGTCCCATTGTAGGAGAAACAGAGTAGTCAAGGCTTCACAAAGTCTTTAGACACACCCAAATATGGCACTGCATGTAATGCTTGTTGCGGTCATTCTTAGGCCTTTTTGGCTGAGATGTTAACGAATCCTCAGTGGCTTTTTCACTGACGTTCCTGGCCGCAGTAGCAAATAGTTTTTACAGGGCAGGTTTGCTTGTCCCAGCACCCAACCCTCCTCTTTTCGCAGCCGGGTTTGGGACCGGCCATGGCAGAGTTAAAAAAATTCAACACTTTTCCCAAATTAGTCACCGTAACGACTTGAAATATAGTGGCAACCAAACAAGATCTAGGTCCCATTGTAGGAGAAACAGAGTAGTCAAGGCTTCACAAAGTCTTTAGACACACCCAAATATGGCACTGCATGTAATGCTTGGTTCAGTCATTCTTAGGCCTTTTTGGCTGAGATGTTAACGAATCCTCAGTGGCTTTTTCACTGACATTCCTGCCGCAGTAGCAAATGGTTTTTACAGGGCAGGTTTGCTTGTCCCAGCACCCAACCCTCCTCTTTTAGCAGCCGGGCTTGGGACCGGCCATGGCAGAGCTAAAAAAATTCAACACTTTTCCCAAATTAGTCACCGTAACGACTTGAAATATAGTAGCAACTAAACAAGATCCAGGTCCCATTGTAGGAGAAACAGAGTAGTCAAGGCTTCACAAAGTCTTTAGACACACCCAAATATGGCACTGCATGTAATGCTTGGTGCGGTCATTCTTAGGCCTTTTTGGCTGAGATGTTAACGAATCCTCAGTGGCTTTTTCACTGACGTTCCTGGCCGCAGTAGCAAATAGTTTTTACAGGGCAAGTTTGCTTGTCCCAGCACCCAACCCTCCTCTTTTCGCAGCCGGGCTTGGGACCGGCCATGGCAGAGTTAAAAAAATTCAACACTTTTCCCAAATTAGTCACCGTAACGACTTGAAATATAGTGGCAACCAAACAAGATCCAGGTCCCATTGTAGGAGAAACAGAGTAGTCAAGGCTTCACAAAGTCTTTAGACACACCCAAATATGGCACTGCATGTAATGCTTGGTTCGGTCATTCTTAGGCCTTTTTGGCTGAGATGTTAACGAATCCTCAGTGGCTTTTTCACTGACATTCCTGCCGCAGTAGCAAATGGTTTTTACAGGGCAGGTTTGCTTGTCCCAGCACCCAACCCTCCTCTTTTCGCAGCCGGGCTTGGGACCGGCCATGGCAGAGTTAAAAAAAATTCAACACTTTTCCCAAATTAGTCACCGTAACGACTTGAAATATAGTGGCAACCAAACAAGATCCAGGTCCCATTGTAGGAGAAACAGAGTAGTCAAGGCTTCACAAAGTCTTTAGACACACCCAAATATGGCACTGCATGTAATGCTTGGTGCGGTCAGTCTTATGCCTTTTTGGCTGAGATGTTAATGAATCCTCAGTGGATTTTTCACTGACGTTCCTGGCCGCAGTAGCACATAGTTTTTACAGGGCAGGTTTGCTTGTCCCAGCACCCAACCCTCCTCTTTTCGCATCCGGGCTTGGGACCGGCCATGGCATAGTTAAAAAAATTCAACACTTTTCCCAAATTAGTCACCGTAATGACTTGAAATATAGTGGCAACCAAACAAGATCCAGGTCCCATTGTAGGAGAAACAGAGTAGTCAAGGCTTCACAAAGTCTTTAGACACACCCAAATATGGCACTGCATGTAATGCTTGGTTCGGTCTTTCTTAGGCCTTTTTGGCTGAGATGTTAACGAATCCTCAGTGGCTTTTTCACTGACATTCCTGCCGCAGTAGCAAATGGTTTTTACAGGGCAGGTTTGCTTGTCCCAGCACCCAACCCTCCTCTTTTCACAGCCGGGCTTGGGACCGGCCATGGCAGAGTTAAAAAAATTCAACACTTTTCCCAAATTAGTCACCGTAACGACTTGAAATATAGTGGCAACTAAACAAGATCCAGGTCCCATTGTAGGAGAAACAGAGTAGTCAAGGCTTCACAAAGTCTTTAGACACACCCAAATATGGCACTGCATGTAATGCTTGGTGCGGTCATTCTTAGGCCTTTTTGGCTGAGATGTTAACGAATCCTCAGTGGCTTTTTCACTGACGTTCCTGGCCGCAGTAGCAAATAGTTTTTACAGGGCAAGTTTGCTTGTCCCAGCACCCAACCCTCCTCTTTTCGCAGCCGGGCTTGGGACCGGCCATGACAGAGTTAAAAAAATTCAACACTTTTCCCAAATTAGTCACCGTAACGACTTGAAATATAGTGGCAACCAAACAAGATCCAGGTCCCATTGTAGGAGAAACAGAGTAGTCAAGGCTTCACAAAGTCTTTAGACACACCCAAATATGGCACTGCATGTAATGCTTGGTGCGGTCATTCTTATGCCTTTTTGGCTGAGATGTTAATGAATCCTCAGTGGATTTTTCACTGACGTTCCTGGCCGCAGTAGCACATAGTTTTTACAGGGCAGGTTTGCTTGTCCCAGCACCCAACCCTCCTCTTTTCGCATCCGGGCTTGGGACCGGCCATGGCAGAGTTAAAAAAATTTAACACTTTTCCCAAATTAGTCACCGTAACGACTTGAAATATAGTGGCAACCAAACAAGATCCAGGTCCCATTGTAGGAGAAACAGAGTAGTCAAGGCTTCACAAAGTCTTTAGACACACCCAAATATGGCACTGCATGTAATGCTTGGTGCGGTCATTCTTAGGCCTTTTTGGCTGACATGTTAACGAATCCTCAGTGGCTTTTTCACTGACGTTCCTGGCCGCAGTAGCAAATAGTTTTTACAGGGCAGGTTTGCTTGTCCCAGCACCCAACCCTCCTCTTTTCGCAGCCGGGCTTGGGACCGGCCATGGCAGAGTTAAAAAAATTCAACATTTTCCCAAATTAGTCACCGTAACGACTTGAAATATAGTGGCAACCAAACAAGATCCAGGTCCCATTGTAGGAGAAACAGAGTAGTCAAGGCTTCACAAAGTCTTTAGACACACCCAAATATGGCACTGCATGTAATGCTTGGTGCGGTCATTCTTAGGCCTTTTTGGCTGAGATGTTAACGAATCCTCAGTGGCTTTTTCACTGATGTTCCTGCCGCAGTAGCAAATGGTTTTTACAGGGCAGGTTTGCTTGTCCCAGCACCCAACCCTCCTCTTTTCGCAGCCGGGCTTGGGACCGGCCATGGCAGAGTTAAAAAAATTCAACACTTTTCCCAAATTAGTCACCGTAACGACTTGAAATATAGTGGCAACCAAACAAGATCCAGGTCCCATTGTAGGAGAAACAGAGTAGTCAAGGCTTCACAAAGTCTTTAGACACACCCAAATATGGCACTGCATGTAATGCTTGGTTCGGTCATTCTTAGGCCTTTTTGGCTGAGATGTTAACGAATCCTCAGTGGCTTTTTCACTGACATTCCTGCCGCAGTAGCAAATGGTTTTTACAGGGCAGGTTTGCTTGTCCCAGCACCCAACCCTCCTCTTTTCGCAGCCGGGCTTGGGACCGGCCATGGCAGAGTTAAAAAAATTCAACACTTTTCCCAAATTAGTCACCGTAACGACTTGAAATATAGTGGCAACCAAACAAGATCCAGGTCCCATTGTAGGAGAAACAGAGTAGTCAAGGCTTCACAAAGTCTTTAGACACACCCAAATATGGCACTGCATGTAATGCTTGGTGCGGTCATTCTTATGCCTTTTTGGCTGAGATGTTAATGAATCCTCAGTGGATTTTTCACTGACGTTCCTGGCCGCAGTAGCACATAGTTTTTACAGGGCAGGTTTGCTTGTCCCAGCACCCAACCCTCCTCTTTTCACAGCTGGGCTTGGGACAGGCCATGGCAGAGTTAAAAAAATTCAACACTTTTCGCAAATTAGTCACCGTAACGACTTGAAATATAGTGGCAACCAAACAAGATCCAGGTCCCATTGTAGGAGAAACAGAGTAGTCAAGGCTTCACAAAGTCTTTAGACACACCCAAATATGGCACTGCATGTAATGCTTGGTTCGGTCATTCTTTGGCCTTTTTGGCTGAGATGTTAACAAATCCTCAGTGGCTTTTTCACTGACATTTGTGCCGCAGTAGCAAATGGTTTTTACAGGGCAGGTTTGCTTGTCCCAGCACCCAACCCTCCTCTTTTCGCAGCCGGGCTTGGGACCGGCCATGGCAGAGTTAAAAAAATTCAACACTTTTCCCAAATTAGTCACCGTAACGACTAGGGATGAGCTTCGAGTTCGAGTCGAACTCATGTTCGACTCGAACATTGGCTGTTCGCAAGTTCACCGAACAGCGAACAATTTGGGGTGTTCGCGGCAAATTCGAATGCCGCAGAACACCCTTTAAAAGTCTATGGGAGAAATCAAAAGTGCTAATTTTAAAGGCTAATATGCAAGTTATTGTCATAAAAAGTGTTTGGGGACCTGGGTCCTGCCCCAGGGGACATGGATCAATGCAAAAAAAAGTTTTAAAAACGGCCGTTTTTTCAGGAGCAGTGATTTTAATAATGCTTAAAGTCAATCAATAAAAGTGTAATATCCCTTTAAATTTCGTACCTGGGGGGTGTCTATAGTGTAGATGTAAAGGGGCGCATGTTTCCTGTGTTTAGAACAGTCTGACAGCAAAATGACATTTTGAAGGAAAAAACTCATTTAAAACTACTCGCGGCTATTGCATTGCCGACAATACACATAGAAGTTCATTGATAAAAACGGCATGGGAATTCCCCAAAGGGGAACCCCGAACCAAAATTAAAAAAAAAAATGACGTGGGAGTCCCCCTAAATTCCATACCAGGCCCTTCAGGTCTGGTATGGATATTAAGGGGAACCCCGGGCAAAATTTTAAAAAAAAAATGACGTGGGGTTCCCCCTAAATTCCATACCAGACCCTTCAGGTCTGGTATGGATTTTAAGGGGAACCCCGTGCCAAAAAAAAAAAAAAAAACGGCGTGGGGTCCCCCCAAAAATCCATACCAGACCCTTATCCGAGCACGCAACCTGGCAGGCCGCAGGAAAAGAGGGGGGGACGAGAGTGCGGCCCCCCCTCCCTCCTGAACCGTACCAGGCCACATGCCCTCAACATTGGGAGGGTGCTTTGGGGTAGCCCCCCAAAACACCTTGTCCCCATGTTGATGAGGACAAGGGCCTCATCCCCACAACCCTGGCCGGTGGTTGTGGGGGTCTGCGGGCGGAGGGCTTATCGGAATCTGGAAGCCCCCTTTAACAAGGTGACCCCCAGATCCCGGCCCCCCCCCTGTGTGAAATGGTAAGGGGGTACATAAGTACCCCTACCATTTCACGAAGAAAGTGTCAAAAATGTTAAAAATGACAAGAGACAGTTTTTGACAATTCCTTTATTTAAATGCTTCTTCTTTCTTCTATCTTCCTTCATCTTCTGGTTCTTCTGGTTCTTCTGGCTCTTCTGGTTCTTCCTCCGGCGTTCTCGTCCAGCATCTCCTCCGGGGCGTCTTCTATCTTCTTCTCCTCGGGCCGCTCCGCACCCATGGCATGGGGGGGAGGCTCCCGCTCTTCTCTTCTTCTTTTCTTCTTTTCTTCTCTTCTTCTTTTCTTCTTTTCTTCTCCGGGCCGCTCCGCAATCCATGCTGGCATGGAGGGAGGCTCCCGCTGTGTGACGGCGCTCCTCGTCTGACAGTTCTTAAATAACGGGGGGGGCGGGGCCACCCGGTGACCCCACCCCCCTCTGACGCACGGTGACTTGACGGGACTTCCCTGTGACGTCACGGGGAATGCCACAGGGAAGTCCCGTCAAGTCACCGTGCGTCAGAGGGGGGCGGGGTCACCGGGTGGTCCCGCCCCCCGTTATTTAAGAACTGTCAGACGAGGAGCGCCGTCACACAGCGGGAGCCTTCCTCCATGCCAGCATGGATTGCGGAGCGGCCCGGAGAAGAAAAGAAGAAAAGAAGAAGAGAAGAAGAGAAGAAAAGAAGAAGAGAAGAAGAGAAGAAAAGAAGAAGAGAAGAGCGGGAGCCTCCCCCCCATGCCATGGGTGCGGAGCGGCCCGAGGAGAAGAAGACAGAAGACGCCGCGGAGGAGATGCTGGACGAGAACGCCGGAGGAAGAACCAGAAGAGCCAGAAGAACCAGAAGAACCAGAAGATGAAGGAAGATAGAAGAAAGAAGAAGCATTTAAATAAAGGAATTGTCAAAAACTGTCTCTTGTCATTTTTAACATTTTTGACACTTTCTTCGTGAAATGGTAGGGGTACTTATGTACCCCCTTACCATTTCACACAGGGGGGGGCCGGGATCTGGGGGTCACCTTGTTAAAGGGGGCTTCCAGATTCCGATAAGCCCCCCGCCCGCAGACCCCCACAACCACCGGCCAGGGTTGTGGGGATGAGGCCCTTGTCCTCATCAACATGGGGACAAGGTGTTTTGGGGGGCTACCCCAAAGCACCCTCCCAATGTTGAGGGCATGTGGCCTGGTACGGTTCAGGAGGGAGGGGGGCCGCACTCTCGTCCCCCCCTCTTTTCCTGCGGCCTGCCAGGTTGCGTGCTCGGATAAGGGTCTGGTATGGATTTTTGGGGGGACCCCACGCCGTTTTTTTTTTTTTTTTTTTTGGCGCGGGGTTCCCCTTAAAATCCATACCAGACCTGAAGGGTCTGGTATGGAATTTAGGGGGAACCCCACGTCATTTTTTTTTTTTTAATTTTGGCCGGGGTTCCCCTTAATATCCATACCAGACCTGAAGGGCCTGGTATGGAATTTAGGAGGACTCCCACGTCATTTTTTTTTTTTAATTTTGGTTCGGGGTTCCCCTTTGGGGAATTCCCATGCCGTTTTTATCAATGAACTTCTATGTGTATTGTCGGCAATGCAATAGCCGCGAGTAGTTTTAAATGAGTTTTTTCCTTCAAAATGTCATTTTGCTGTCAGACTGTTCTAAACACAGGAAACATGCGCCCCTTTACAGGCATACTATAGACACCCCCCAGGTACGAAATTTAAAGGGATATTACACTTTTATTGTTTGACTTTAAGCATTATTAAAATCACTGCTCCTGAAAAAACGGCCGTTTTTAAAACTTTTTTTTGCATTGATCCATGTCCCCTGGGGCAGGACCCAGGTCCCCAAACACTTTTTATGACAATAACTTTCATATAAGCCTTTAAAATTAGCACTTTTGATTATTCATGTTCGTGTCCCATAGACTTTAACGGTGTTCGCATGTTCGAACGAACTTTTTTCCTGTTCGCATGTTCTGGTGCGAACCGAACAGGGGGGTGTTCGGCTCATCCCTAGTAACGACTTGAAATATAGTGGCAACTAAACAAGATCCAGGTCCCATTGTAGGAGAAACAGAGTAGTCAAGGCTTCACAAAGTCTTTAGACACACCCAAATATGGCACTGCATGTAATGCTTGGTGCGGTCATTCTTAGGCCTTTTTGGCTGACATGTTAATGAATCCTCAGTGGCTTTTTCACTGACGTTCCTGGCCGCAGTAGCAAATAGTTTTTACAGGGCAGGTTTGCTTGTCCCAGCACCCAACCCTCCTCTTTTCACAGCCGGGCTTGGGACCGGCCATGGCAGAGTTAAAAAAATTCAACACTTTTCCCAAATTAGTCACCGTAACGACTTGAAATATAGTGGCAACCAAACAAGATCCAGGTCCCATTGTAGGAGAAACAGAGTAGTCAAGGCTTCACAAAGTCTTTAGACACACCCAAATATGGCACTGCATGTAATGCTTGGTGCGGTCATTCTTAGGCCTTTTTGGCTGAGATGTTAACGAATCCTCAGTGGCTTTTTCACTGACGTTCCTGGCCGCAGTAGCACATAGTTTTTATAGGGCAGGTTTGCTTGTCCCAGCACCCAACCCTCCTCTTTTCGCATCCGGGCTTGGGACCAGCCATGGCAGAGTTAAAAAAATTCAACACTTTTCCCAAATTAGTCACAGTAACGACTTGAAATATAGTGGCAACTAAACAAGATCCAGGTCCCATTGTAGGAGAAACAGAGTAGTCAAGGCTTCACAAAGTCTTTAGACACACCCAAATATGGCACTGCATGTAATGCTTGGTGCGGTCATTCTTAGGCCTTTTTGGCTGAGATGTTAACGAATCCTCAGTGGCTTTTTCACTGACGTTCCTGGCCGCAGTAGCAAATAGTTTTTACAGGGCAGGTTTGCTTGTCCCAGCACCCAACCCTCCTCTTTTCGCAGCCGGGCTTGGGACTGGCCATGGCAGAGTTAAAAAAATTCAACACTTTTCCCAAATTAGTCACCGTAACGACTTGAAATATAGTGGCAACCAAACAAGATCCAGGTCCCATTGTAGGAGAAACAGAGTAGTCAAGGCTTCACAAAGTCTTTAGACACACCCAAATATGGCACTGCATGTAATGCTTGGTTTGGTCATTCTTAGGCCTTTTTGGCTGAGATGTTAACGAATCCTCAGTGGCTTTTTCACTGACGTTCCTTCCGCAGTAGCAAATGGTTTTTACAGGGCAGGTTTGCTTGTCCCAGCACCCAACCCTCCTCTTTTCGCAGCCGGGCTTGGGACCGGCCATGGCAGAGTTAAAAAAATTAAACACTTTTCCCAAATTAGTCACCGTAACGACTTGAAATATAGTGGCAACCAAACAAGATCCAGGTCCCATTGTAGGAGAAACAGAGTAGTCAAGGCTTCACAAAGTCTTTAGACACACCCAAATATGGCACTGCATGTAATGCTTGGTGCGGTCATTCTTAGGCCTTTTTGGCTGAGATGTTAACAAATCCTCAGTGGCTTTTTCACTGACGTTCCTGGCCGCAGTAGCACATAGTTTTTACAGGGCAGGTTTGCTTGTCCCAGCACCCAACCCTCCTCTTTTCGCATCCGGGCTTGGGACCGGCCATGGCAGAGTTAAAAAAATTCAACACTTTTCCCAAATTAGTCACCGTAACGACTTGAAATATAGTGGCAACTAAACAAGATCCAGGTCCCATTGTAGGAGAAACAGAGTAGTCAAGGCTTCACAAAGTCTTTAGACACACCCAAATATGGCACTGCATGTAATGCTTGGTGCGGTCATTCTTAGGCCTTTTTGGCTGAGATGTTAACGAATCCTCAGTGGCTTTTTCACTGACGTTCCTGGCCGCAGTAGCAAATAGTTTTTACAGGGCAGGTTTGCTTGTCCCAGCACCCAACCCTCCTCTTTTCGCAGCCGGGCTTGGGACTGGCCATGGCAGAGTTAAAAAAATTCAACACTTTTCCCAAATTAGTCACCGTAACGACTTGAAATATAGTGGCAACCAAACAAGATCCAGGTCCCATTGTAGGAGAAACAGAGTAGTCAAGGCTTCACAAAGTCTTTAGACACACCCAAATATGGCACTGCATGTAATGCTTGGTGCGGTCATTCTTAGGCCTTTTTGGCTGAGATGTTAACGAATCCTCAGTGGCTTTTTCACTGACGTTCCTGGCCGCAGTAGCAAATGGTTTTTACAGGGCAGGTTTGCTTGTCCCAGCACCCAACCCTCCTCTTTTCGCAGCCGGGCTTGGGACCGGCCATGGCAGAGTTAAAAAAATTCAACACTTTTCCCAAATTAGTCACCGTAACGACTTGAAATATAGTGGCAACCAAACAAGATCCAGGTCCCATTGTAGGAGAAACAGAGTAGTCAAGGCTTCACAAAGTCTTTAGACACACCCAAATATGGCACTGCATGTAATGCTTGGTGCGGTCATTCTTAGGCCTTTTTGGCTGAGATGTTAACGAATCCTCAGTGGCTTTTTCACTGACGTTCCTGGCCGCAGTAGCACATAGTTTTTATAGGACAGGTTTGCTTGTCCCAGCACCCAACCCTCCTCTTTTCGCATCCGGGCTTGGGACCGGCCATGGCAGAGTTAAAAAAATTCAACACTTTTCCCAAATTAGTCACAGTAACGACTTGAAATATAGTGGCAACTAAACAAGATCCAGGTCCCATTGTAGGAGAAACAGAGTAGTCAAGGCTTCACAAAGTCTTTAGACACACCCAAATATGGCACTGCATGTAATGCTTGGTGCGGTCATTCTTAGGCCTTTTTGGCTGAGATGTTAACGAATCCTCAGTGGCTTTTTCACTGACGTTCCTGGCCGCAGTAGCAAATGGTTTTTACAGGGCAGGTTTGCTTGTCCCAGCACCCAACCCTCCTCTTTTCGCAGCCGGGCTTGGGACTGGCCATGGCAGAGTTAAAAAAATTCAACACTTTTCCCAAATTAGTCACCGTAACGACTTGAAATATAGTGGCAACCAAACAAGATCCAGGTCCCATTGTAGGAGAAACAGAGTAGTCAAGGCTTCACAAAGTCTTTAGACACTCCCAAATATGACACTGCATGTAATGCTTGGTTTGGTCATTCTTAGGCCTTTTTGGCTGAGATGTTAACGAATCCTCAGTGGCTTTTTCACTGACGTTCCTTCCGCAGTAGCAAATGGTTTTTACAGGGCAGGTTTGCTTGTCCCAGCACCCAACCCTCCTCTTTTCGCAGCCGGGCTTGGGACCGGCCATGGCAGAGTTAAAAAAATTCAACACTTTTCCCAAATTAGTCACCGTAACGACTTGAAATATAGTGGCAACCAAACAAGATCCAGGTCCCATTGTAGGAGAAACAGAGTAGTCAAGGCTTCACAAAGTCTTTAGACACACCCAAATATGGCACTGCATGTAATGCTTGGTGCGGTCATTCTTATGCCTTTTTGGCTGAGATGTTAATGAATCCTCAGTGGATTTTTCACTGACGTTCCTGGCCGCAGTAGCACATAGTTTTTACAGGGCAGGTTTGCTTGTCCCAGCACCCAACCCTCCTCTTTTCGCATCCGGGCTTGGGACCGGCCATGGCAGAGTTAAAAAAATTCAACACTTTTCCCAAATTAGTCACCGTAACGACTTGAAATATAGTGGCAACCAAACAAGATCCAGGTCCCATTGTAGGAGAAACAGAGTAGTCAAGGCTTCACAAAGTCTTTAGACACACCCAAATATGGCACTGCATGTAATGCTTGGTGCGGTCATTCTTAGGCCTTTTTGGCTGAGATGTTAACAAATCCTCAGTGGCTTTTTCACTGACGTTCCTGGCCGCAGTAGCACATAGTTTTTACAGGGCAGGTTTGCTTGTCCCAGCACCCAACCCTCCTCTTTTCGCATCCGGGCTTGGGACCGGCCATGGCAGAGTTAAAAAAATTCAACACTTTTCCCAAATTAGTCACCGTAACGACTTGAAATATAGTGGCAACTAAACAAGATCCAGATCCCATTGTAGGAGAAACAGAGTAGTCAAGGCTTCACAAAGTCTTTAGACACACCCAAATATGGCACTGCATGTAATGCTTGGTGCGGTCATTCTTAGGCCTTTTTGGATGAGATGTTAACGAATCCTCAGTGGCTTTTTCACTGACGTTCCTGGCCGCAGTAGCAAATAGTTTTTACAGTGCAGGTTTGCTTGTCCCAGCACCCAACCCTCCTCTTTTCGCAGCCGGGCTTGGGACCGGCCATGGCAGAGTTAAAAAAATTCAACACTTTTCCCAAATTAGTCACCGTAACGACTTGAAATATAGTGGCAACCAAACAAGATCCAGGTCCCATTGTAGGAGAAACAGAGTAGTCAAGGCTTCACAAAGTCTTTAGACACACCCAAATATGGCACTGCATGTAATGCTTGGTTCGGTCATTCTTAGGCCTTTTTGGCTGAGATGTTAACGAATCCTCAGTGGCTTTTTCACTGACATTCCTGCCGCAGTAGCAAATGGTTTTTACAGGGCAGGTTTGCTTGTCCCAGCACCCAACCCTCCTCTTTTCAAAGCCGGGCTTGGGACCGGCCATGGCAGAGTTAAAAAAATTCAACACTTTTCCCAAATTAGTCACCGTAACAACTTGAAATATAGTGGCAACTAAACAAGATCCAGGTCCCATTGTAGGAGAAACAGAGTAGTCAAGGCTTCACAAAGTCTTTAGACACACCCAAATATGGCACTGCATGTAATGCTTGGTGCGGTCATTCTTAGGCCTTTTTGGCTGACATGTTAACGAATCCTCAGTGGCTTTTTCACTGATGTTCCTGGCCGCAGTAGCAAATAGTTTTTACAGGGCAGGTTTGCTTGTCCCAGCACCCAACCCTCCTCTTTTCGCAGCCGGGCTTGGGACCGGCCATGGCAGAGTTAAAAAAATTCAACACTTTTCCCAAATTAGTCACCGTAACGACTTGAAATATAGTGGCAACCAAACAAGATCCAGGTCCCATTGTAGGAGAAACAGAGTAGTCAAGGCTTCACAAAGTCTTTAGACACACCCAAATATGGCACTGCATGTAATGCTTGGTGCGGTCATTCTTAGGCCTTTTTGGCTGAGATGTTAACGAATCCTCAGTGGCTTTTTCACTGATGTTCCTGCCGCAGTAGCAAATGATTTTTACAGGGCAGGTTTGCTTGTCCCAGCACCCAACCCTCCTCTTTTCACAGCCGGGCTTGGGACCGGCCATGGCAGAGTTAAAAAAATTCAACACTTTTCCCAAATTAGTCACCGTAACGACTTGAAATATAGTGGCAACCAAACAAGATCCAGGTCCCATTGTAGGAGAAACAGAGTAGTCAAGGCTTCACAAAGTCTTTAGACACACCCAAATATGGCACTGCATGTAATGCTTGGTGCGGTCATTCTTAGGCCTTTTTTGCTGAGATGTTAACGAATCCTCAGTGGCTTTTTCACTGACGTTCCTGGCCGCAGTAGCAAATAGTTTTTACAGGGCAGGTTTGCTTGTCCCAGCACCCAACCCTCCTCTTTTCGCAGCCGGGCTTGGGACTGGCCATGGCAGAGTTAAAAAAATTCAACACTTTTCCCAAATTAGTCACCGTAACGACTAGAAATATAGTGGCAACCAAACAAGATCCAGGTCCCATTGTAGGAGAAACAGAATAGTCAAGGCTTCACAAAGTCTTTAGACACACCCAAATATGACACTGCATGTAATGCTTGGTTTGGTCATTCTTAGGCCTTTTTGGCTGAGATGTTAACGAATCCTCAGTGGCTTTTTCACTGACGTTCCTTCCGCAGTAGCAAATGGTTTTTACAGGGCAGGTTTGCTTGTCCCAGCACCCAACCCTCCTCTTTTCGCAGCCGGGCTTGGGACCGGCCATGGCAGAGTTAAAAAAATTCAACACTTTTCCCAAATTAGTCACCGTAACGACTTGAAATATAGTGGCAACCAAACAAGATCCAGGTCCCATTGTAGGAGAAACAGAGTAGTCAAGGCTTCACAAAGTCTTTAGACACACCCAAATATGGCACTGCATATAATGCTTGGTGCGGTCATTCTTATGCCTTTTTGGCTGAGATGTTAATGAATCCTCAGTGGATTTTTCACTGACGTTCCTGGCCGCAGTAGCACATAGTTTTTACAGGGCAGGTTTGCTTGTCCCAGCACCCAACCCTCCTCTTTTCGCATCCGGGCTTGGGACCGGCCATGGCAGAGTTAAAAAAATTCAACACTTTTCCCAAATTAGTCACCATAACGACTTGAAATATAGTGGCAACCAAACAAGATCCAGGTCCCATTGTAGGAGAAACAGAGTAGTCAAGGCTTCACAAAGTCTTTAGACACACCCAAATATGGCACTGCATGTAATGCTTGGTGCGGTCATTCTTAGGCCTTTTTGGCTGAGATGTTAACAAATCCTCAGTGGCTTTTTCACTGACGTTCCTGGCCGCAGTAGCACATAGTTTTTATAGGGCAGGTTTGCTTGTCCCAGCACCCAACCCTCCTCTTTTCGCATCCGGGCTTGGGACCGGCCATGGCAGAGTTAAAAAAATTCAACACTTTTCCCAAATTAGTCACCGTAACGACTTGAAATATAGTGGCAACTAAACAAGATCCAGGTCCCATTGTAGGAGAAACAGAGTGGTCAAGGCTTCACAAAGTTTTTAGACACACCCAAATATGGCACTGCATGTAATGCTTGGTGCGGTCATTCTTAGGCCTTTTTGGCTGAGATGTTAACGAATCCTCAGTGGCTTTTTCACTGACGTTCCTGGCCGCAGTAGCAAATAGTTTTTACAGGGCAGGTTTGCTTGTCCCAGCACCCAACCCTCCTCTTTTCGCATCCGGGCTTGGGACCGGCCATGGCAGAGTTAAAAAAATACAACACTTTTCCCAAATTAGTCACCGTAACGACTTGAAATATAGTGGCAACTAAACAAGATCCAGGTCCCATTGTAGGAGAAACAGAGTAGTCAAGGCTTCACAAAGTCTTTAGACACACCCAAATATGGCACTGCATGTAATGCTTGGTGCGGTCATTCTTAGGCCTTTTTGGCTGAGATGTTAACGAATCCTCAGTGGCTTTTTCACTGACGTTCCTGGCCGCAGTAGCAAATAGTTTTTACAGGGCAGGTTTGCTTGTCCCAGCACCCAACCCTCCTCTTTTCGCAGCCGGGCTTGGGACCGGCCATGGCAGAGTTAAAAAAATTCAACACTTTTCCCAAATTAGTCACCGTAACGACTTGAAATATAGTGGCAACCAAACAAGATCCAGGTCCCATTGTAGGAGAAACAGAGTAGTCAAGGCTTCACAAAGTCTTTAGACACACCCAAATATGGCACTGCATGTAATGCTTGGTTCGGTCATTCTTAGGCCTTTTTGGCTGAGATGTTAACGAATCCTCAGTGGCTTTTTCACTGACATTCCTGCCGCAGTAGCAAATGGTTTTTACAGGGCAGGTTTGCTTGTCCCAGCACCCAACCCTCCTCTTTTCAAAGCTGGGCTTGGGACCGGCCATGGCAGAGTTAAAAAAATTCAACACTTTTCCCAAATTAGTCACCGTAACGACTTGAAATATAGTGGCAACTAAACAAGATCCAGGTCCCATTGTAGGAGAAACAGAGTAGTCAAGGCTTCACAAAGTCTTTAGACACACCCAAATATGGCACTGCATGTAATGCTTGGTGCGGTCATTCTTAGGCCTTTTTGGCTGACATGTTAACGAATCCTCAGTGGCTTTTTCACTGATGTTCCTGGCCGCAGTAGCAAATAGTTTTTACAGGGCAGGTTTGCTTGTCCCAGCACCCAACCCTCCTCTTTTCGCAGCCGGGCTTGGGACCGGCCATGGCAGAGTTAAAAAAATTCAACACTTTTCCCAAATTAGTCACCGTAACGACTTGAAATATAGTGGCAACCAAACAAGATCCAGGTCCCATTGTAGGAGAAACAGAGTAGTCAAGGCTTCACAAAGTCTTTAGACACACCCAAATATGGCACTGCATGTAATGCTTGGTGCGGTCATTCTTAGGCCTTTTTGGCTGAGATGTTAACGAATCCTCAGTGGCTTTTTCACTGATGTTACTGCCGCAGTAGCAAATGGTTTTTACAGGGCAGGTTTGCTTGTCCCAGCACCCAACCCTCCTCTTTTTGCAGCCGGGCTTGGGACCGGCCATGGCAGAGTTAAAAAAATTCAACACTTTTCCCAAATTAGTCACCGTAATGACTTGAAATATAGTGGCAACCAAACAAGATCCAGGTCCCATTGTAGGAGAAACAGAGTAGTCAAGGCTTCACAAAGTCTTTAGACACACCCAAATATGGCACTGCATGTAATGCTTGGTGCGGTCATTCTTAGGCCTTTTTGGCTGAGATGTTAACGAATCCTCAGTGGCTTTTTCACTGACGTTCCTGGCCGCAGTAGCAAATAGTTTTTACAGGGCAGGTTTGCTTGTCCCAGCACCCAACCCTCCTCTTTTCGCAGCCGGGCTTGGGACTGGCCATGGCAGAGTTAAAAAAATTCAACACTTTTCCCAAATTAGTCACCGTAACGACTTAAAATATAGTGGCAACCAAACAAGATCCAGGTCCCATTGTAGGAGAAACAGAGTAGTCAAGGCTTCACAAAGTCTTTAGACACACGCAAATATGACACTGCATGTAATGCTTGGTTTGGTCATTCTTAGGCCTTTTTGGCTGAGATGTTAACGAATCCTCAGTGGCTTTTTCACTGACGTTCCTTCCGCAGTAGCAAATGGTTTTTACAGGGCAGGTTTGCTTGTCCCAGCACCCAACCCTCCTCTTTTCGCAGCCGGGCTTGGGACCGGCCATGGCAGAGTTAAAAAAATTCAACACTTTTCCCAAATTAGTCACCGTAACGACTTGAAATATATTGCAACCAAACAAGATCCAGGTCCCATTGTAGGAGAAACAGAGTAGTCAAGGCTTCACAAAGTCTTTAGACACACCCAAATATGGCACTGCATGTAATGCTTGGTGCGGTCATTCTTAGGCCTTTTTGGCTGAGATGTTAACAAATCCTCAGTGGCTTTTTCACTGACGTTCCTGGCCGCAGTAGCACATAGTTTTTACAGGGCAGGTTTGCTTGTCCCAGCACCCAACCCTCCTCTTTTCGCATCCGGGCTTGGGACCGGCCATGGCAGAGTTAAAAAAATTCAACACTTTTCCCAAATTAGTCACCGTAACGACTTGAAATATAGTGGCAACTAAACAAGATCCAGATCCCATTGTAGGAGAAACAGAGTAGTCAAGGCTTCACAAAGTCTTTAGACACACCCAAATATGGCACTGCATGTAATGCTTGGTGCGGTCATTCTTAGGCCTTTTTGGATGAGATGTTAACGAATCCTCAGTGGCTTTTTCACTGACGTTCCTGGCCGCAGTAGCAAATAGTTTTTACAGGGCAGGTTTGCTTGTCCCAGCACCCAACCCTCCTCTTTTCGCAGCCGGGCTTGGGACCGGCCATGGCAGAGTTAAAAAAATTCAACACTTTTCCCAAATTAGTCACCGTAACGACTTGAAATATAGTGGCAACCAAACAAGATCCAGGTCCCATTGTAGGAGAAACAGAGTAGTCAAGGCTTCACAAAGTCTTTAGACACACCCAAATATGGCACTGCATGTAATGCTTGGTTCGGTCATTCTTAGGCCTTTTTGGCTGAGATGTTAACGAATCCTCAGTGGCTTTTTCACTGACATTCCTGCCGCAGTAGCAAATGGTTTTTACAGGGCAGGTTTGCTTGTCCCAGCACCCAACCCTCCTCTTTTCAAAGCCGGGCTTGGGACCGGCCATGGCAGAGTTAAAAAAATTCAACACTTTTCCCAAATTAGTCACCGTAACAACTTGAAATATAGTGGCAACTAAACAAGATCCAGGTCCCATTGTAGGAGAAACAGAGTAGTCAAGGCTTCACAAAGTCTTTAGACACACCCAAATATGGCACTGCATGTAATGCTTGGTGCGGTCATTCTTAGGCCTTTTTGGCTGACATGTTAACGAATCCTCAGTGGCTTTTTCACTGATGTTCCTGGCCGCAGTAGCAAATAGTTTTTACAGGGCAGGTTTGCTTGTCCCAGCACCTAACCCTCCTCTTTTCGCAGCCGGGCTTGGGACCGGCCATGGCAGAGTTAAAAAAATTCAACACTTTTCCCAAATTAGTCACCGTAACGACTTGAAATATAGTGGCAACCAAACAAGATCCAGGTCCCATTGTAGGAGAAACAGAGTAGTCAAGGCTTCACAAAGTCTTTAGACACACCCAAATATGGCACTGCATGTAATGCTTGGTGCGGTCATTCTTAGGCCTTTTTGGCTGAGATGTTAACGAATCCTCAGTGGCTTTTTCACTGATGTTCCTGCCGCAGTAGCAAATGGTTTTTACAGGGCAGGTTTGCTTGTCCCAGCACCCAACCCTCCTCTTTTCACAGCCGGGCTTGGGACCAGCCATGGCAGAGTTAAAAAAATTCAACACTTTTCCCAAATTAGTCACCGTAACGACTTGAAATATAGTGGCAACCAAACAAGATCCAGGTCCCATTGTAGGAGAAACAGAGTAGTCAAGGCTTCACAAAGTCTTTAGACACACCCAAATATGGCACTGCATGTAATGCTTGGTGCGGTCATTCTTAGGCCTTTTTTGCTGAGATGTTAACGAATCCTCAGTGGCTTTTTCACTGACGTTCCTGGCCGCAGTAGCAAATAGTTTTTACAGGGCAGGTTTGCTTGTCCCAGCACCCAACCCTCCTCTTTTCGCAGCCGGGCTTGGGACTGGCCATGGCAGAGTTAAAAAAATTCAACACTTTTCCCAAATTAGTCACCGTAACGACTAGAAATATAGTGGCAACCAAACAAGATCCAGGTCCCATTGTAGGAGAAACAGAATAGTCAAGGCTTCACAAAGTCTTTAGACACACCCAAATATGACACTGCATGTAATGCTTGGTTTGGTCATTCTTAGGCCTTTTTGGCTGAGATGTTGACGAATCCTCAGTGGCTTTTTCACTGACGTTCCTTCCGCAGTAGCAAATGGTTTTTACAGGGCAGGTTTGCTTGTCCCAGCACCCAACCCTCCTCTTTTCGCAGCCGGGCTTGGGACCGGCCATGGCAGAGTTAAAAAAATTCAACACTTTTCCCAAATTAGTCACCGTAACGACTTGAAATATAGTGGCAACCAAACAAGATCCAGGTCCCATTGTAGGAGAAACAGAGTAGTCAAGGCTTCACAAAGTCTTTAGACACACCCAAATATGGCACTGCATATAATGCTTGGTGCGGTCATTCTTATGCCTTTTTGGCTGAGATGTTAATGAATCCTCAGTGGATTTTTCACTGACGTTCCTGGCCGCAGTAGCACATAGTTTTTACAGGGCAGGTTTGCTTGTCCCAGCACCCAACCCTCCTCTTTTCGCATCCGGGCTTGGGACCGGCCATGGCAGAGTTAAAAAAATTCAACACTTTTCCCAAATTAGTCACCATAACGACTTGAAATATAGTGGCAACCAAACAAGATCCAGGTCCCATTGTAGGAGAAACAGAGTAGTCAAGGCTTCACAAAGTCTTTAGACACACCCAAATATGGCACTGCATGTAATGCTTGGTGCGGTCATTCTTAGGCCTTTTTGGCTGAGATGTTAACAAATCCTCAGTGGCTTTTTCACTGACGTTCCTGGCCGCAGTAGCACATAGTTTTTATAGGGCAGGTTTGCTTGTCCCAGCACCCAACCCTCCTCTTTTCGCATCCGGGCTTGGGACCGGCCATGGCAGAGTTAAAAAAATTCAACACTTTTCCCAAATTAGTCACCGTAACGACTTGAAATATAGTGGCAACTAAACAAGATCCAGGTCCCATTGTAGGAGAAACAGAGTGGTCAAGGCTTCACAAAGTTTTTAGACACACCCAAATATGGCACTGCATGTAATGCTTGGTGCGGTCATTCTTAGGCCTTTTTGGCTGAGATGTTAACGAATCCTCAGTGGCTTTTTCACTGACGTTCCTGGCCGCAGTAGCAAATAGTTTTTACAGGGCAGGTTTGCTTGTCCCAGCACCCAACCCTCCTCTTTTCGCATCCGGGCTTGGGACCGGCCATGGCAGAGTTAAAAAAATACAACACTTTTCCCAAATTAGTCACCGTAACGACTTGAAATATAGTGGCAACTAAACAAGATCCAGGTCCCATTGTAGGAGAAACAGAGTAGTCAAGGCTTCACAAAGTCTTTAGACACACCCAAATATGGCACTGCATGTAATGCTTGGTGCGGTCATTCTTAGGCCTTTTTGGCTGAGATGTTAACGAATCCTCAGTGGCTTTTTCACTGACGTTCCTGGCCGCAGTAGCAAATAGTTTTTACAGGGCAGGTTTGCTTGTCCCAGCACCCAACCCTCCTCTTTTCGCAGCCGGGCTTGGGACCGGCCATGGCAGAGTTAAAAAAATTCAACACTTTTCCCAAATTAGTCACCGTAACGACTTGAAATATAGTGGCAACCAAACAAGATCCAGGTCCCATTGTAGGAGAAACAGAGTAGTCAAGGCTTCACAAAGTCTTTAGACACACCCAAATATGGCACTGCATGTAATGCTTGGTTCGGTCATTCTTAGGCCTTTTTGGCTGAGATGTTAACGAATCCTCAGTGGCTTTTTCACTGACATTCCTGCCGCAGTAGCAAATGGTTTTTACAGGGCAGGTTTGCTTGTCCCAGCACCCAACCCTCCTCTTTTCAAAGCTGGGCTTGGGACCGGCCATGGCAGAGTTAAAAAAATTCAACACTTTTCCCAAATTAGTCACCGTAACGACTTGAAATATAGTGGCAACTAAACAAGATCCAGGTCCCATTGTAGGAGAAACAGAGTAGTCAAGGCTTCACAAAGTCTTTAGACACACCCAAATATGGCACTGCATGTAATGCTTGGTGCGGTCATTCTTAGGCCTTTTTGGCTGACATGTTAACGAATCCTCAGTGGCTTTTTCACTGATGTTCCTGGCCGCAGTAGCAAATAGTTTTTACAGGGCAGGTTTGCTTGTCCCAGCACCCAACCCTCCTCTTTTCACAGCCGGGCTTGGGACCGGCCATGGCAGAGTTAAAAAAATTCAACACTTTTCCCAAATTAGTCACCGTAACGACTTGAAATATAGTGGCAACCAAACAAGATCCAGGTCCCATTGTAGGAGAAACAGAGTAGTCAAGGCTTCACAAAGTCTTTAGACACACCCAAATATGGCACTGCATGTAATGCTTGGTGCGGTCATTCTTAGGCCTTTTTGGCTGAGATGTTAACGAATCCTCAGTGGCTTTTTCACTGATGTTCCTGCCGCAGTAGCAAATGGTTTTTACAGGGCAGGTTTGCTTGTCCCAGCACCCAACCCTCCTCTTTTCAAAGCCGGGCTTGGGACCGGCCATGGCAGAGTTAAAAAAATTCAACACTTTTCCCAAATTAGTCACCGTAACAACTTGAAATATAGTGGCAACTAAACAAGATCCAGGTCCCATTGTAGGAGAAACAGAGTAGTCAAGGCTTCACAAAGTCTTTAGACACACCCAAATATGGCACTGCATGTAATGCTTGGTGCGGTCATTCTTAGGCCTTTTTGGCTGACATGTTAACGAATCCTCAGTGGCTTTTTCACTGATGTTCCTGGCCGCAGTAGCAAATAGTTTTTACAGGGCAGGTTTGCTTGTCCCAGCACCCAACCCTCCTCTTTTCGCAGCCGGGCTTGGGACCGGCCATGGCAGAGTTAAAAAAATTCAACACTTTTCCCAAATTAGTCACCGTAACGACTTGAAATATAGTGGCAACCAAACAAGATCCAGGTCCCATTGTAGGAGAAACAGAGTAGTCAAGGCTTCACAAAGTCTTTAGACACACCCAAATATGGCACTGCATGTAATGCTTGGTGCGGTCATTCTTAGGCCTTTTTGGCTGAGATGTTAACGAATCCTCAGTGGCTTTTTCACTGATGTTCCTGCCGCAGTAGCAAATGGTTTTTACAGGGCAGGTTTGCTTGTCCCAGCACCCAACCCTCCTCTTTTCACAGCCGGGCTTGGGACCGGCCATGGCAGAGTTAAAAAAATTCAACACTTTTCCCAAATTAGTCACCGTAACGACTTGAAATATAGTGGCAACCAAACAAGATCCAGGTCCCATTGTAGGAGAAACAGAGTAGTCAAGGCTTCACAAAGTCTTTAGACACACCCAAATATGGCACTGCATGTAATGCTTGGTGCGGTCATTCTTAGGCCTTTTTTGCTGAGATGTTAACGAATCCTCAGTGGCTTTTTCACTGACGTTCCTGGCCGCAGTAGCAAATAGTTTTTACAGGGCAGGTTTGCTTGTCCCAGCACCCAACCCTCCTCTTTTCGCAGCCGGGCTTGGGACTGGCCATGGCAGAGTTAAAAAAATTCAACACTTTTCCCAAATTAGTCACCGTAACGACTAGAAATATAGTGGCAACCAAACAAGATCCAGGTCCCATTGTAGGAGAAACAGAATAGTCAAGGCTTCACAAAGTCTTTAGACACACCCAAATATGACACTGCATGTAATGCTTGGTTTGGTCATTCTTAGGCCTTTTTGGCTGAGATGTTAACGAATCCTCAGTGGCTTTTTCACTGACGTTCCTTCCGCAGTAGCAAATGGTTTTTACAGGGCAGGTTTGCTTGTCCCAGCACCCAACTCTCCTCTTTTCGCAGCCGGGCTTGGGACCGGCCATGGCAGAGTTAAAAAAATTCAACACTTTTCCCAAATTAGTCACCGTAACGACTTGAAATATAGTGGCAACCAAACAAGATCCAGGTCCCATTGTAGGAGAAACAGAGTAGTCAAGGCTTCACAAAGTCTTTAGACACACCCAAATATGGCACTGCATATAATGCTTGGTGCGGTCATTCTTATGCCTTTTTGGCTGAGATGTTAATGAATCCTCAGTGGATTTTTCACTGACGTTCCTGGCCGCAGTAGCACATAGTTTTTACAGGGCAGGTTTGCTTGTCCCAGCACCCAACCCTCCTCTTTTCGCATCCGGGCTTGGGACCGGCCATGGCAGAGTTAAAAAAATTCAACACTTTTCCCAAATTAGTCACCATAACGACTTGAAATATAGTGGCAACCAAACAAGATCCAGGTCCCATTGTAGGAGAAACAGAGTAGTCAAGGCTTCACAAAGTCTTTAGACACACCCAAATATGGCACTGCATGTAATGCTTGGTGCGGTCATTCTTAGGCCTTTTTGGCTGAGATGTTAACAAATCCTCAGTGGCTTTTTCACTGACGTTCCTGGCCGCAGTAGCACATAGTTTTTATAGGGCAGGTTTGCTTGTCCCAGCACTCAACCCTCCTCTTTTCGCATCCGGGCTTGGGACCGGCCATGGCAGAGTTAAAAAAATTCAACACTTTTCCCAAATTAGTCACCGTAACGACTTGAAATATAGTGGCAACTAAACAAGATCCAGGTCCCATTGTAGGAGAAACAGAGTGGTCAAGGCTTCACAAAGTTTTTAGACACACCCAAATATGGCACTGCATGTAATGCTTGGTGCGGTCATTCTTAGGCCTTTTTGGCTGAGATGTTAACGAATCCTCAGTGGCTTTTTCACTGACGTTCCTGGCCGCAGTAGCAAATAGTTTTTACAGGGCAGGTTTGCTTGTCCCAGCACCCAACCCTCCTCTTTTCGCATCCGGGCTTGGGACCGGCCATGGCAGAGTTAAAAAAATACAACACTTTTCCCAAATTAGTCACCGTAACGACTTGAAATATAGTGGCAACTAAACAAGATCCAGGTCCCATTGTAGGAGAAACAGAGTAGTCAAGGCTTCACAAAGTCTTTAGACACACCCAAATATGGCACTGCATGTAATGCTTGGTGCGGTCATTCTTAGGCCTTTTTGGCTGAGATGTTAACGAATCCTCAGTGGCTTTTTCACTGACGTTCCTGGCCGCAGTAGCAAATAGTTTTTACAGGGCAGGTTTGCTTGTCCCAGCACCCAACCCTCCTCTTTTCGCAGCCGGGCTTGGGACCGGCCATGGCAGAGTTAAAAAAATTCAACACTTTTCCCAAATTAGTCACCGTAACGACTTGAAATATAGTGGCAACCAAACAAGATCCAGGTCCCATTGTAGGAGAAACAGAGTAGTCAAGGCTTCACAAAGTCTTTAGACACACCCAAATATGGCACTGCATGTAATGCTTGGTTCGGTCATTCTTAGGCCTTTTTGGCTGAGATGTTAACGAATCCTCAGTGGCTTTTTCACTGACATTCCTGCCGCAGTAGCAAATGGTTTTTACAGGGCAGGTTTGCTTGTCCCAGCACCCAACCCTCCTCTTTTCAAAGCTGGGCTTGGGACCGGCCATGGCAGAGTTAAAAAAATTCAACACTTTTCCCAAATTAGTCACCGTAACGACTTGAAATATAGTGGCAACTAAACAAGATCCAGGTCCCATTGTAGGAGAAACAGAGTAGTCAAGGCTTCACAAAGTCTTTAGACACACAAAAATATGGCACTGCATGTAATGCTTGGTGCGGTCATTCTTAGGCCTTTTTGGCTGACATGTTAACGAATCCTCAGTGGCTTTTTCACTGATGTTCCTGGCCGCAGTAGCAAATAGTTTTTACAGGGCAGGTTTGCTTGTCCCAGCACCCAACCCTCCTCTTTTCGCAGCCGGGCTTGGGACCGGCCATGGCAGAGTTAAAAAAATTCAACACTTTTCCCAAATTAGTCACCGTAACGACTTGAAATATAGTGGCAACCAAACAAGATCCAGGTCCCATTGTAGGAGAAACAGAGTAGTCAAGGCTTCACAAAGTCTTTAGACACACCCAAATATGGCACTGCATGTAATGCTTGGTGCGGTCATTCTTAGGCCTTTTTGGCTGAGATGTTAACGAATCCTCAGTGGCTTTTTCACTGATGTTCCTGCCGCAGTAGCAAATGGTTTTTACAGGGCAGGTTTGCTTGTCCCAGCACCCAACCCTCCTCTTTTTGCAGCCGGGCTTGGGACCGGCCATGGCAGAGTTAAAAAAATTCAACACTTTTCCCAAATTAGTCACCGTAATGACTTGAAATATAGTGGCAACCAAACAAGATCCAGGTCCCATTGTAGGAGAAACAGAGTAGTCAAGGCTTCACAAAGTCTTTAGACACACCCAAATATGGCACTGCATGTAATGCTTGGTGCGGTCATTCTTAGGCCTTTTTGGCTGAGATGTTAACGAATCCTCAGTGGCTTTTTCACTGACGTTCCTGGCCGCAGTAGCAAATAGTTTTTACAGGGCAGGTTTGCTTGTCCCAGCACCCAACCCACCTCTTTTCGCAGCCGGGCTTGGGACTGGCCATGGCAGAGTTAAAAAAATTCAACACTTTTCCCAAATTAGTCACCGTAACGACTTAAAATATAGTGGCAACCAAACAAGATCCAGGTCCCATTGTAGGAGAAACAGAGTAGTCAAGGCTTCACAAAGTCTTTAGACACACGCAAATATGACACTGCATGTAATGCTTGGTTTGGTCATTCTTAGGCCTTTTTGGCTGAGATGTTAACGAATCCTCAGTGGCTTTTTCACTGACGTTCCTTCCGCAGTAGCAAATGGTTTTTACAGGGCAGGTTTGCTTGTCCCAGCACCCAACCCTCCTCTTTTCGCAGCCGGGCTTGGGACCGGCCATGGCAGAGTTAAAAAAATTCAACACTTTTCCCAAATTAGTCACCGTAACGACTTGAAATATATTGCAACCAAACAAGATCCAGGTCCCATTGTAGGAGAAACAGAGTAGTCAAGGCTTCACAAAGTCTTTAGACACACCCAAATATGGCACTGCATGTAATGCTTGGTGCGGTCATTCTTATGCCTTTTTGGCTGAGATGTTAATGAATCCTCAGTGGATTTTTCACTGACGTTCCTGGCCGCAGTAGCACATAGTTTTTACAGGGCAGGTTTGCTTGTCCCAGCACCCAACCCTCCTCTTTTCGCATCCGGGCTTGGGACCGGCCATGGCAGAGTTAAAAAAATTCAACACTTTTCCCAAATTAGTCACCGTAACGACTTGAAATATAGTGGCAACCAAACAAGATCCAGGTCCCATTGTAGGAGAAACAGAGTAGTCAAGGCTTCACAAAGTCTTTAGACACACCCAAATATGGCACTGCATGTAATGCTTGGTGCGGTCATTCTTAGGCCTTTTTGGCTGAGATGTTAACAAATCCTCAGTGGCTTTTTCACTGACGTTCCTGGCCGCAGTAGCACATAGTTTTTACAGGGCAGGTTTGCTTGTCCCAGCACCCAACCCTCCTCTTTTCACATCCGGGCTTGGGACCGGCCATGGCAGAGTTAAAAAAATTCAACACTTTTCCCAAATTAGTCACCGTAACGACTTGAAATATAGTGGCAACTAAACAAGATCCAGGTCCCATTGTAGGAGAAACAGAGTAGTCAAGGCTTCACAAAGTCTTTAGACACACCCAAATATGGCACTGCATGTAATGCTTGGTGCGGTCATTCTTAGGCCTTTTTGGCTGAGATGTTAACGAATCCTCAGTGGCTTTTTCACTGACGTTCCTGGCCGCAGTAGCAAATAGTTTTTACAGGGCAGGTTTGCTTGTCCCAGCACCCAACCCTCCTCTTTTTGCAGCCGGGCTTGGGACCGGCCATGGCAGAGTTAAAAAAATTCAACACTTTTCCCAAATTAGTCACCGTAACGACTTGAAATATAGTGGCAACCAAACAAGATCCAGGTCCCATTGTAGGAGAAACAGAGTAGTCAAGGCTTCACAAAGTCTTTAGACACACCCAAATATGGCACTGCATGTAATGCTTGGTTCGGTCATTCTTAGGCCTTTTTGGCTGAGATGTTAACGAATCCTCAGTGGCTTTTTCACTGACATTCCTGCCGCAGTAGCAAATGGTTTTTACAGGGCAGGTTTGCTTGTCCCAGCACCCAACCCTCCTCTTTTCAAAGCCGGGCTTGGGACCGGCCATGGCAGAGTTAAAAAAATTCAACACTTTTCCCAAATTAGTCACCGTAACGACTTGAAATATAGTGGCAACTAAACAAGATCCAGGTCCCATTGTAGGAGAAACAGAGTAGTCAAGGCTTCACAAAGTCTTTAGACACACCCAAATATGGCACTGCATGTAATGCTTGGTGCGGTCATTCTTAGGCCTTTTTGGCTGACATGTTAACGAATCCTCAGTGGCTTTTTCACTGATGTTCCTGGCCGCAGTAGCAAATAGTTTTTACAGGGCAGGTTTGCTTGTCCCAGCACCCAACCCTCCTCTTTTCGCAGCCGGGCTTGGGACCGGCCATGGCAGAGTTAAAAAAATTCAACACTTTTCCCAAATTAGTCACCGTAACGACTTGAAATATAGTGGCAACCAAACAAGATCCAGGTCCCATTGTAGGAGAAACAGAGTAGTCAAGGCTTCACAAAGTCTTTAGTCACACCCAAATATGGCACTACATGTAATGCTTGGTGCGGTCATTCTTAGGCCTTTTTGGCTGAGATGTTAACGAATCCTCAGTGGCTTTTTCACTGATGTTCCTGCCGCAGTAGCAAATGGTTTTTACAGGGCAGGTTTGCTTGTCCCAGCACCCAACCCTCCTCTTTTCGCAGCCGGGCTTGGGACCGGCCATGGCAGAGTTAAAAAAATTCAACACTTTTCCCAAATTAGTCACCGTAACGACTTGAAATATAGTGGCAACCAAACAAGATCCAGGTCCCATTGTAGGAGAAACAGAGTAGTCAAGGCTTCACAAAGTCTTTAGACACACCCAAATATGGCACTGCATGTAATGCTTGGTGCGGTCATTCTTAGGCCTTTTTGGCTGAGATGTTAACGAATCCTCAGTGGCTTTTTCACTGACGTTCCTGGCCGCAGTAGCACATAGTTTTTACAGGGCAGGTTTGCTTGTCCCAGCACCCAACCCTCCTCTTTTCGCATCCGGGCTTGGGACCGGCCATGGCAGAGTTAAAAAAAATCAACACTTTTCCAAAATTAGTCACAGTAACGACTTGAAATATAGTGGCAACTAAACAAGATCCAGGTCCCATTGTAGGAGAAACAGAGTAGTCAAGGCTTCACAAAGTCTTTAGACACACCCAAATATGGCACTGCATGTAATGCTTGGTGCGGTCATTCTTAGGCCTTTTTGGCTGAGATGTTAACGAATCCTCAGTGGCTTTTTCACTGACGTTCCTGGCCGCAGTAGCAAATAGTTTTTACAGGGCAGGTTTGCTTGTCACAGCACCCAACCCTCCTCTTTTCGCAGCCGGGCTTGGGACTGGCCATGGCAGAGTTCAAAAAATTCAACACTTTTCCCAAATTAGTCACCGTAACGACTTGAAATATAGTGGCAACCAAACAAGATCCAGGTCCCATTGTAGGAGAAACAGAGTAGTCAAGGCTTCACAAAGTCTTTAGACACACCCAAATATGGCACTGCATGTAATGCTTGGTTTGGTCATTCTTAGGCCTTTTTGGCTGAGATGTTAACGAATCCTCAGTGGCTTTTTCACTGACGTTCCTGCCGCAGTAGCAAATGGTTTTTACAGGGCAGGTTTGCTTGTCCCAGCACCCAACCCTCCTCTTTTCGCAGCCGGGCTTGGGACCGGCCATGGCAGAGTTAAAAAAATTCAACACTTTTCCCAAATTAGTCACCGTAACGACTTGAAATATAGTGGCAACTAAACAAGATCCAGGTCCCATTGTAGGAGAAACAGAGTAGTCAAGGCTTCACAAAGTCTTTAGACACACCCAAATATGGCACTGCATGTAATGCTTGGTGCGGTCATTCTTAGGCCTTTTTGGCTGAGATGTTAACGAATCCTCAGTGGCTTTTTCACTGACGTTCCTGGCCGCAGTAGCAAATAGTTTTTACAGGGCAGGTTTGCTTGTCCCAGCACCCAACCCTCCTCTTTTCGCAGCCAGGCTTGGGACCGGCCATGGCAGAGTTAAAAAAATTCAACACTTTTCCCAAATTGGTCACCGTAACGACTTGAAATATAGTGGCAACTAAACAAGATCCAGGTCCCATTGTAGGAGAAACAGAGTAGTCAAGGCTTCACAAAGTCTTTAGACACACCCAAATATGGCACTGCATGTAATGCTTGGTTCGGTCATTCTTAGGCCTTTTTGGCTGAGATGTTAACGAATCCTCAGTGGCTTTTTCACTGACGTTCCTTCCGCAGTAGCAAATGGTTTTTACAGGGCAGGTTTGCTTGTCCCAGCACCCAACCCTCCTCTTTTCGCAGCCGGGCTTGGGACCGGCCATGGCAGAGTTAAAAAAATTCAACACTTTTCCCAAATTAGTCACCGTAACGACTTGAAATATAGTGGCAACTAAACAAGATCCAGGTCCCATTGTAGGAGAAACAGAGTAGTCAAGGCTTCACAAAGTCTTTAGACACACCCAAATATGGCACTGCATGTAATGCTTGGTGCGGTCATTCTTAGGCCTTTTTGGCTGAGATGTTAACGAATCCTCAGTGGCTTTTTCACTGACGTTCCTGGCCGCAGTAGCAAATAGTTTTTACAGGGCAGGTTTGCTTGTCCCAGCACCCAACCCTCCTCTTTTCGCAGCCAGGCTTGGGACCGGCCATGGCAGAGTTAAAAAAATTCAACACTTTTCCCAAATTGGTCACCGTAACGACTTGAAATATAGTGGCAACTAAACAAGATCCAGGTCCCATTGTAGGAGAAACAGAGTAGTCAAGGCTTCACAAAGTCTTTAGACACACCCAAATATGGCACTGCATGTAATGCTTGGTTCGGTCATTCTTAGGCCTTTTTGGCTGAGATGTTAACGAATCCTCAGTGGCTTTTTCACTGACGTTCCTTCCGCAGTAGCAAATGGTTTTTACAGGGCAGGTTTGCTTGTCCCAGCACCCAACCCTCCTCTTTTCGCAGCCGGGCTTGGGACCGGCCATGGCAGAGTTAAAAAAATTCAACACTTTTCCCAAATTAGTCACCGTAACGACTTGAAATATAGTGGCAACCAAACAAGATCCAGGTCCCATTGTAGGAGAAACAGAGTAGTCAAGGCTTCACAAAGTCTTTAGACACACCCAAATATGGCACTGCATATAATGCTTGGTGCGGTCATTCTTATGCCTTTTTGGCTGAGATGTTAATGAATCCTCAGTGGATTTTTCACTGACGTTCCTGGCCGCAGTAGCACATAGTTTTTACAGGGCAGGTTTGCTTGTCCCAGCACCCAACCCTCCTCTTTTCGCATCCGGGCTTGGGACCGGCCATGGCAGAGTTAAAAAAATTCAACACTTTTCCCAAATTAGTCACCGTAACGACTTGAAATATAGTGGCAACCAAACAAGATCCAGGTCCCATTGTAGGAGAAACAGAGTAGTCAAGGCTTCACAAAGTCTTTAGACACACCCAAATATGGCACTGCATGTAATGCTTGGTGCGGTCATTCTTAGGCCTTTTTGGCTGAGATGTTAACAAATCCTCAGTGGCTTTTTCACTGACGTTCCTGGCCGCAGTAGCACATAGTTTTTACAGGGCAGGTTTGCTTGTCCCAGCACCCAACCCTCCTCTTTTCGCATCCGGGCTTGGGACCGGCCATGGCAGAGTTAAAAAAATTCAACACTTTTCCCAAATTAGTCACCGTAACGACTTGAAATATAGTGGCAACTAAACAAGATCCAGGTCCCATTGTAGGAGAAAATGAGTGGTCAAGGCTTCACAAAGTTTTTAGACACACCCAAATATGGCACTGCATGTAATGCTTGGTGCGGTCATTCTTAGGCCTTTTTGGCTGAGATGTTAACGAATCCTCAGTGGCTTTTTCACTGACGTTCCTGGCCGCAGTAGCAAATAGTTTTTACAGGGCAGGTTTGCTTGTCCCAGCACCCAACCCTCCTCTTTTCGCATCCGGGCTTGGGACCGGCCATGGCAGAGTTAAAAAAATACAACACTTTTCCCAAATTAGTCACCGTAACGACTTGAAATATAGTGGCAACTAAACAAGATCCAGGTCCCATTGTAGGAGAAACAGAGTAGTCAAGGCTTCACAAAGTCTTTAGACACACCCAAATATGGCACTGCATGTAATGCTTGGTGCGGTCATTCTTAGGCCTTTTTGGCTGAGATGTTAACGAATCCTCAGTGGCTTTTTCACTGACGTTCCTGGCCGCAGTAGCAAATAGTTTTTACAGGGCAGGTTTGCTTGTCCCAGCACCCAACCCTCCTCTTTTTGCAGCCGGGCTTGGGACCGGCCATGGCAGAGTTAAAAAAATTCAACACTTTTCCCAAATTAGTCACCGTAACGACTTGAAATATAGTGGCAACCAAACAAGATCCAGGTCCCATTGTAGGAGAAACAGAGTAGTCAAGGCTTCACAAAGTCTTTAGACACACCCAAATATGGCACTGCATGTAATGCTTGGTTCGGTCATTCTTAGGCCTTTTTGGCTGAGATGTTAACGAATCCTCAGTGGCTTTTTCACTGACATTCCTGCCGCAGTAGCAAATGGTTTTTACAGGGCAGGTTTGCTTGTCCCAGCACCCAACCCTCCTCTTTTCAAAGCTGGGCTTGGGACCGGCCATGGCAGAGTTAAAAAAATTCAACACTTTTCCCAAATTAGTCACCGTAACGACTTGAAATATAGTGGCAACTAAACAAGATCCACGTCCCATTGTAGGAGAAACAGAGTAGTCAAGGCTTCACAAAGTCTTTAGACACACCCAAATATGGCACTGCATGTAATGCTTGGTGCGGTCATTCTTAGGCCTTTTTGGCTGACATGTTAACGAATCCTCAGTGGCTTTTTCACTGATGTTCCTGGCCGCAGTAGCAAATAGTTTTTACAGGGCAGGTTTGCTTGTCCCAGCACCCAACCCTCCTCTTTTCGCAGCCGGGCTTGGGACCGGCCATGGCAGAGTTAAAAAAATTCAACACTTTTCCCAAATTAGTCACCGTAACGACTTGAAATATAGTGGCAACCAAACAAGATCCAGGTCCCATTGTAGGAGAAACAGAGTAGTCAAGGCTTCACAAAGTCTTTAGACACACCCAAATATGGCACTGCATGTAATGCTTGGTGCGGTCATTCTTAGGCCTTTTTGGCTGAGATGTTAACGAATCCTCAGTGGCTTTTTCACTGATGTTCCTGCCGCAGTAGCAAATGGTTTTTACAGGGCAGGTTTGCTTGTCCCAGCACCCAACCCTCCTCTTTTTGCAGCCGGGCTTGGGACCGGCCATGGCAGAGTTAAAAAAATTCAACACTTTTCCCAAATTAGTCACCGTAACGACTTGAAATATAGTGGCAACCAAACAAGATCCAGGTCCCATTGTAGGAGAAACAGAGTAGTCAAGGCTTCACAAAGTCTTTAGACACACCCAAATATGGCACTGCATGTAATGCTTGGTGCGGTCATTCTTAGGCCTTTTTGGCTGAGATGTTAACGAATCCTCAGTGGCTTTTTCACTGACGTTCCTGGCCGCAGTAGCAAATAGTTTTTACAGGGCAGGTTTGCTTGTCCCAGCACCCAACCCTCCTCTTTTTGCAGCCGGGCTTGGGACCGGCCATGGCAGAGTTAAAAAAATTCAACACTTTTCCCAAATTAGTCACCGTAACGACTTGAAATATAGTGGCAACCAAACAAGATCCAGGTCCCATTGTAGGAGAAACAGAGTAGTCAAGGCTTCACAAAGTCTTTAGACACACCCAAATATGGCACTGCATGTAATGCTTGGTTCGGTCATTCTTAGGCCTTTTTGGCTGAGATGTTAACGAATCCTCAGTGGCTTTTTCACTGACATTCCTGCCGCAGTAGCAAATGGTTTTTACAGGGCAGGTTTGCTTGTCCCAGCACCCAACCCTCCTCTTTTCAAAGCCGGGCTTGGGACCGGCCATGGCAGAGTTAAAAAAATTCAACACTTTTCCCAAATTAGTCACCGTAACGACTTGAAATATAGTGGCAACTAAACAAGATCCAGGTCCCATTGTAGGAGAAACAGAGTAGTCAAGGCTTCACAAAGTCTTTAGACACACCCAAATATGGCACTGCATGTAATGCTTGGTGCGGTCATTCTTAAGCCTTTTTGGCTGACATGTTAACGAATCCTCAGTGGCTTTTTCACTGATGTTCCTGGCCGCAGTAGCAAATAGTTTTTACAGGGCAGGTTTGCTTGTCCCAGCACCCAACCCTCCTCTTTTCGCAGCCGGGCTTGGGACCGGCCATGGCAGAGTTAAAAAAATTCAACACTTTTCCCAAATTAGTCACCGTAACGACTTGAAATATAGTGGCAACCAAACAAGATCCAGGTCCCATTGTAGGAGAAACAGAGTAGTCAAGGCTTCACAAAGTCTTTAGTCACACCCAAATATGGCACTACATGTAATGCTTGGTGCGGTCATTCTTAGGCCTTTTTGGCTGAGATGTTAACGAATCCTCAGTGGCTTTTTCACTGATGTTCCTGCCGCAGTAGCAAATGGTTTTTACAGGGCAGGTTTGCTTGTCCCAGCACCCAACCCTCCTCTTTTCGCAGCCGGGCTTGGGACCGGCCATGGCAGAGTTAAAAAAATTCAACACTTTTCCCAAATTAGTCACCGTAACGACTTGAAATATAGTGGCAACCAAACAAGATCCAGGTCCCATTGTAGGAGAAACAGAGTAGTCAAGGCTTCACAAAGTCTTTAGACACACCCAAATATGGCACTGCATGTAATGCTTGGTGCGGTCATTCTTAGGCCTTTTTGGCTGAGATGTTAACGAATCCTCAGTGGCTTTTTCACTGACGTTCCTGGCCGCAGTAGCACATAGTTTTTACAGGGCAGGTTTGCTTGTCCCAGCACCCAACCCTCCTCTTTTCGCATCCGGGCTTGGGACCGGCCATGGCAGAGTTAAAAAAAATCAACACTTTTCCAAAATTAGTCACAGTAACGACTTGAAATATAGTGGCAACTAAACAAGATCCAGGTCCCATTGTAGGAGAAACAGAGTAGTCAAGGCTTCACAAAGTCTTTAGACACACCCAAATATGGCACTGCATGTAATGCTTGGTGCGGTCATTCTTAGGCCTTTTTGGCTGAGATGTTAACGAATCCTCAGTGGCTTTTTCACTGACGTTCCTGGCCGCAGTAGCAAATAGTTTTTACAGGGCAGGTTTGCTTGTCCCAGCACCCAACCCTCCTCTTTTCGCAGCCAGGCTTGGGACCGGCCATGGCAGAGTTAAAAAAATTCAACACTTTTCCCAAATTGGTCACCGTAACGACTTGAAATATAGTGGCAACTAAACAAGATCCAGGTCCCATTGTAGGAGAAACAGAGTAGTCAAGGCTTCACAAAGTCTTTAGACACACCCAAATATGGCACTGCATGTAATGCTTGGTTCGGTCATTCTTAGGCCTTTTTGGCTGAGATGTTAACGAATCCTCAGTGGCTTTTTCACTGACGTTCCTTCCGCAGTAGCAAATGGTTTTTACAGGGCAGGTTTGCTTGTCCCAGCACCCAACCCTCCTCTTTTCGCAGCCGGGCTTGGGACCGGCCATGGCAGAGTTAAAAAAATTCAACACTTTTCCCAAATTAGTCACCGTAACGACTTGAAATATAGTGGCAACTAAACAAGATCCAGGTCCCATTGTAGGAGAAACAGAGTAGTCAAGGCTTCACAAAGTCTTTAGACACACCCAAATATGGCACTGCATGTAATGCTTGGTGCGGTCATTCTTAGGCCTTTTTGGCTGAGATGTTAACGAATCCTCAGTGGCTTTTTCACTGACGTTCCTGGCCGCAGTAGCAAATAGTTTTTACAGGGCAGGTTTGCTTGTCCCAGCACCCAACCCTCCTCTTTTTGCAGCCGGGCTTGGGACCGGCCATGGCAGAGTTAAAAAAATTCAACACTTTTCCCAAATTAGTCACCGTAACGACTTGAAATATAGTGGCAACCAAACAAGATCCAGGTCCCATTGTAGGAGAAACAGAGTAGTCAAGGCTTCACAAAGTCTTTAGACACACCCAAATATGGCACTGCATGTAATGCTTGGTTCGGTCATTCTTAGGCCTTTTTGGCTGAGATGTTAACGAATCCTCAGTGGCTTTTTCACTGACATTCCTGCCGCAGTAGCAAATGGTTTTTACAGGGCAGGTTTGCTTGTCCCAGCACCCAACCCTCCTCTTTTCAAAGCCGGGCTTGGGACCGGCCATGGCAGAGTTAAAAAAATTCAACACTTTTCCCAAATTAGTCACCGTAACGACTTGAAATATAGTGGCAACTAAACAAGATCCAGGTCCCATTGTAGGAGAAACAGAGTAGTCAAGGCTTCACAAAGTCTTTAGACACACCCAAATATGGCACTGCATGTAATGCTTGGTGCGGTCATTCTTAAGCCTTTTTGGCTGACATGTTAACGAATCCTCAGTGGCTTTTTCACTGATGTTCCTGGCCGCAGTAGCAAATAGTTTTTACAGGGCAGGTTTGCTTGTCCCAGCACCCAACCCTCCTCTTTTCGCAGCCGGGCTTGGGACCGGCCATGGCAGAGTTAAAAAAATTCAACACTTTTCCCAAATTAGTCACCGTAACGACTTGAAATATAGTGGCAACCAAACAAGATCCAGGTCCCATTGTAGGAGAAACAGAGTAGTCAAGGCTTCACAAAGTCTTTAGTCACACCCAAATATGGCACTACATGTAATGCTTGGTGCGGTCATTCTTAGGCCTTTTTGGCTGAGATGTTAACGAATCCTCAGTGGCTTTTTCACTGATGTTCCTGCCGCAGTAGCAAATGGTTTTTACAGGGCAGGTTTGCTTGTCCCAGCACCCAACCCTCCTCTTTTCGCAGCCGGGCTTGGGACCGGCCATGGCAGAGTTAAAAAAATTCAACACTTTTCCCAAATTAGTCACCGTAACGACTTGAAATATAGTGGCAACCAAACAAGATCCAGGTCCCATTGTAGGAGAAACAGAGTAGTCAAGGCTTCACAAAGTCTTTAGACACACCCAAATATGGCACTGCATGTAATGCTTGGTGCGGTCATTCTTAGGCCTTTTTGGCTGAGATGTTAACGAATCCTCAGTGGCTTTTTCACTGACGTTCCTGGCCGCAGTAGCACATAGTTTTTACAGGGCAGGTTTGCTTGTCCCAGCACCCAACCCTCCTCTTTTCGCATCCGGGCTTGGGACCGGCCATGGCAGAGTTAAAAAAAATCAACACTTTTCCAAAATTAGTCACAGTAACGACTTGAAATATAGTGGCAACTAAACAAGATCCAGGTCCCATTGTAGGAGAAACAGAGTAGTCAAGGCTTCACAAAGTCTTTAGACACACCCAAATATGGCACTGCATGTAATGCTTGGTGCGGTCATTCTTAGGCCTTTTTGGCTGAGATGTTAACGAATCCTCAGTGGCTTTTTCACTGACGTTCCTGGCCGCAGTAGCAAATAGTTTTTACAGGGCAGGTTTGCTTGTCACAGCACCCAACCCTCCTCTTTTCGCAGCCGGGCTTGGGACTGGCCATGGCAGAGTTCAAAAAATTCAACACTTTTCCCAAATTAGTCACCGTAACGACTTGAAATATAGTGGCAACCAAACAAGATCCAGGTCCCATTGTAGGAGAAACAGAGTAGTCAAGGCTTCACAAAGTCTTTAGACACACCCAAATATGGCACTGCATGTAATGCTTGGTTTGGTCATTCTTAGGCCTTTTTGGCTGAGATGTTAACGTATCCTCAGTGGCTTTTTCACTGACGTTCCTGCCGCAGTAGCAAATGGTTTTTACAGGGCAGGTTTGCTTGTCCCAGCACCCAACCCTCCTCTTTTCGCAGCCGGGCTTGGGACCGGCCATGGCAGAGTTAAAAAAATTCAACACTTTTCCCAAATTAGTCACCGTAACGACTTGAAATATAGTGGCAACTAAACAAGATCCAGGTCCCATTGTAGGAGAAACAGAGTAGTCAAGGCTTCACAAAGTCTTTAGACACACCCAAATATGGCACTGCATGTAATGCTTGGTGCGGTCATTCTTAGGCCTTTTTGGCTGAGATGTTAACGAATCCTCAGTGGCTTTTTCACTGACGTTCCTGGCCGCAGTAGCAAATAGTTTTTACAGGGCAGGTTTGCTTGTCCCAGCACCCAACCCTCCTCTTTTCGCAGCCAGGCTTGGGACCGGCCATGGCAGAGTTAAAAAAATTCAACACTTTTCCCAAATTGGTCACCGTAACGACTTGAAATATAGTGGCAACTAAACAAGATCCAGGTCCCATTGTAGGAGAAACAGAGTAGTCAAGGCTTCACAAAGTCTTTAGACACACCCAAATATGGCACTGCATGTAATGCTTGGTTCGGTCATTCTTAGGCCTTTTTGGCTGAGATGTTAACGAATCCTCAGTGGCTTTTTCACTGACGTTCCTTCCGCAGTAGCAAATGGTTTTTACAGGGCAGGTTTGCTTGTCCCAGCACCCAACCCTCCTCTTTTCGCAGCCGGGCTTGGGACCGGCCATGGCAGAGTTAAAAAAATTCAACACTTTTCCCAAATTAGTCACCGTAACGACTTGAAATATAGTGGCAACCAAACAAGATCCAGGTCCCATTGTAGGAGAAACAGAGTAGTCAAGGCTTCACAAAGTCTTTAGACACACCCAAATATGGCACTGCATATAATGCTTGGTGCGGTCATTCTTATGCCTTTTTGGCTGAGATGTTAATGAATCCTCAGTGGATTTTTCACTGACGTTCCTGGCCGCAGTAGCACATAGTTTTTACAGGGCAGGTTTGCTTGTCCCAGCACCCAACCCTCCTCTTTTCGCATCCGGGCTTGGGACCGGCCATGGCAGAGTTAAAAAAATTCAACACTTTTCCCAAATTAGTCACCGTAACGACTTGAAATATAGTGGCAACCAAACAAGATCCAGGTCCCATTGTAGGAGAAACAGAGTAGTCAAGGCTTCACAAAGTCTTTAGACACACCCAAATATGGCACTGCATGTAATGCTTGGTGCGGTCATTCTTAGGCCTTTTTGGCTGAGATGTTAACGAATCCTCAGTGGCTTTTTCACTGACGTTCCTGGCCGCAGTAGCAAATAGTTTTTACAGGGCAGGTTTGCTTGTCCCAGCACCCAACCCTCCTCTTTTCGCATCCGGGCTTGGGACCGGCCATGGCAGAGTTAAAAAAATACAACACTTTTCCCAAATTAGTCACCGTAACGACTTGAAATATAGTGGCAACTAAACAAGATCCAGGTCCCATTGTAGGAGAAACAGAGTAGTCAAGGCTTCACAAAGTCTTTAGACACACCCAAATATGGCACTGCATGTAATGCTTGGTGCGGTCATTCTTAGGCCTTTTTGGCTGAGATGTTAACGAATCCTCAGTGGCTTTTTCACTGACGTTCCTGGCCGCAGTAGCAAATAGTTTTTACAGGGCAGGTTTGCTTGTCCCAGCACCCAACCCTCCTCTTTTTGCAGCCGGGCTTGGGACCGGCCATGGCAGAGTTAAAAAAATTCAACACTTTTCCCAAATTAGTCACCGTAACGACTTGAAATATAGTGGCAACCAAACAAGATCCAGGTCCCATTGTAGGAGAAACAGAGTAGTCAAGGCTTCACAAAGTCTTTAGACACACCCAAATATGGCACTGCATGTAATGCTTGGTTCGGTCATTCTTAGGCCTTTTTGGCTGAGATGTTAACGAATCCTCAGTGGCTTTTTCACTGACATTCCTGCCGCAGTAGCAAATGGTTTTTACAGGGCAGGTTTGCTTGTCCCAGCACCCAACCCTCCTCTTTTCAAAGCTGGGCTTGGGACCGGCCATGGCAGAGTTAAAAAAATTCAACACTTTTCCCAAATTAGTCACCGTAACGACTTGAAATATAGTGGCAACTAAACAAGATCCAGGTCCCATTGTAGGAGAAACAGAGTAGTCAAGGCTTCACAAAGTCTTTAGACACACCCAAATATGGCACTGCATGTAATGCTTGGTGCGGTCATTCTTAGGCCTTTTTGGCTGACATGTTAACGAATCCTCAGTGGCTTTTTCACTGATGTTCCTGGCCGCAGTAGCAAATAGTTTTTACAGGGCAGGTTTGCTTGTCCCAGCACCCAACCCTCCTCTTTTCGCAGCCGGGCTTGGGACCGGCCATGGCAGAGTTAAAAAAATTCAACACTTTTCCCAAATTAGTCACCGTAACGACTTGAAATATAGTGGCAACCAAACAAGATCCAGGTCCCATTGTAGGAGAAACAGAGTAGTCAAGGCTTCACAAAGTCTTTAGACACACCCAAATATGGCACTGCATGTAATGCTTGGTGCGGTCATTCTTAGGCCTTTTTGGCTGAGATGTTAACGAATCCTCAGTGGCTTTTTCACTGATGTTCCTGCCGCAGTAGCAAATGGTTTTTACAGGGCAGGTTTGCTTGTCCCAGCACCCAACCCTCCTCTTTTTGCAGCCGGGCTTGGGACCGGCCATGGCAGAGTTAAAAAAATTCAACACTTTTCCCAAATTAGTCACCGTAACGACTTGAAATATAGTGGCAACCAAACAAGATCCAGGTCCCATTGTAGGAGAAACAGAGTAGTCAAGGCTTCACAAAGTCTTTAGACACACCCAAATATGGCACTGCATGTAATGCTTGGTGCGGTCATTCTTAGGCCTTTTTGGCTGAGATGTTAACGAATCCTCAGTGGCTTTTTCACTGACGTTCCTGGCCGCAGTAGCAAATAGTTTTTACAGGGCAGGTTTGCTTGTCCCAGCACCCAACCCTCCTCTTTTCGCAGCCGGGCTTGGGACTGGCCATGGCAGAGTTAAAAAAATTCAACACTTTTCCCAAATTAGTCACCGTAACGACTTGAAATATAGTGGCAACCAAACAAGATCCAGGTCCCATTGTAGGAGAAACAGAGTAGTCAAGGCTTCACAAAGTCTTTAGACACACGCAAATATGACACTGCATGTAATGCTTGGTTTGGTCATTCTTAGGCCTTTTTGGCTGAGATGTTAACGAATCCTCAGTGGCTTTTTCACTGACGTTCCTTCCGCAGTAGCAAATGGTTTTTACAGGGCAGGTTTGCTTGTCCCAGCACCCAACCCTCCTCTTTTCGCAGCCGGGCTTGGGACCGGCCATGGCAGAGTTAAAAAAATTCAACACTTTTCCCAAATTAGTCACCGTAACGACTTGAAATATATTGCAACCAAACAAGATCCAGGTCCCATTGTAGGAGAAACAGAGTAGTCAAGGCTTCACAAAGTCTTTAGACACACCCAAATATGGCACTGCATGTAATGCTTGGTGCGGTCATTCTTATGCCTTTTTGGCTGAGATGTTAATGAATCCTCAGTGGATTTTTCACTGACGTTCCTGGCCGCAGTAGCACATAGTTTTTACAGGGCAGGTTTGCTTGTCCCAGCACCCAACCCTCCTCTTTTCGCATCCGGGCTTGGGACCGGCCATGGCAGAGTTAAAAAAATTCAACACTTTTCCCAAATTAGTCACCGTAACGACTTGAAATATAGTGGCAACCAAACAAGATCCAGGTCCCATTGTAGGAGAAACAGAGTAGTCAAGGCTTCACAAAGTCTTTAGACACACCCAAATATGGCACTGCATGTAATGCTTGGTGCGGTCATTCTTAGGCCTTTTTGGCTGAGATGTTAACAAATCCTCAGTGGCTTTTTCACTGACGTTCCTGGCCGCAGTAGCACATAGTTTTTACAGGGCAGGTTTGCTTGTCCCAGCACCCAACCCTCCTCTTTTTGCATCCGGGCTTGGGACCGGCCATGGCAGAGTTAAAAAAATTCAACACTTTTCCCAAATTAGTCACCGTAACGACTTGAAATATAGTGGCAACTAAACAAGATCCAGGTCCCATTGTAGGAGAAACAGAGTAGTCAAGGCTTCACAAAGTCTTTAGACACACCCAAATATGGCACTGCATGTAATGCTTGGTGCGGTCATTCTTAGGCCTTTTTGGCTGAGATGTTAACGAATCCTCAGTGGCTTTTTCACTGACGTTCCTGGCCGCAGTAGCAAATAGTTTTTACAGGGCAGGTTTGCTTGTCCCAGCACCCAACCCTCCTCTTTTCGCAGCCGGGCTTGGGACCGGCCATGGCAGAGTTAAAAAAATTCAACACTTTTCCCAAATTAGTCACCGTAACGACTTGAAATATAGTGGCAACCAAACAAGATCCAGGTCCCATTGTAGGAGAAACAGAGTAGTCAAGGCTTCACAAAGTCTTTAGACACACCCAAATATGGCACTGCATGTAATGCTTGGTTCGGTCATTCTTAGGCCTTTTTGGCTGAGATGTTAACGAATCCTCAGTGGCTTTTTCACTGACATTCCTGCCGCAGTAGCAAATGGTTTTTACAGGGCAGGTTTGCTTGTCCCAGCACCCAACCCTCCTCTTTTCAAAGCCGGGCTTGGGACCGGCCATGGCAGAGTTAAAAAAATTCAACACTTTTCCCAAATTAGTCACCGTAACGACTTGAAATATAGTGGCAACTAAACAAGATCCAGGTCCCATTGTAGGAGAAACAGAGTAGTCAAGGCTTCACAAAGTCTTTAGACACACCCAAATATGGCACTGCATGTAATGCTTGGTGCGGTCATTCTTAGGCCTTTTTGGCTGACATGTTAACGAATCCTCAGTGGCTTTTTCACTGATGTTCCTGGCCGCAGTAGCAAATAGTTTTTACAGGGCAGGTTTGCTTGTCCCAGCACCCAACCCTCCTCTTTTCGCAGCCGGGCTTGGGACCGGCCATGGCAGAGTTAAAAAAATTCAACACTTTTCCCAAATTAGTCACCGTAACGACTTGAAATATAGTGGCAACCAAACAAGATCCAGGTCCCATTGTAGGAGAAACAGAGTAGTCAAGGCTTCACAAAGTCTTTAGACACACCCAAATATGGCACTGCATGTAATGCTTGGTGCGGTCATTCTTAGGCCTTTTTGGCTGAGATGTTAACGAATCCTCAGTGGCTTTTTCACTGATGTTCCTGCCGCAGTAGCAAATGGTTTTTACAGGGCAGGTTTGCTTGTCCCAGCACCCAACCCTCCTCTTTTCGCAGCCGGGCTTGGGACCGGCCATGGCAGAGTTAAAAAAATTCAACACTTTTCTCAAATTAGTCACCGTAACGACTTGAAATATAGTGGCAACCAAACAAGATCCAGGTCCCATTGTAGGAGAAACAGAGTAGTCAAGGCTTCACAAAGTCTTTAGACACACCCAAATATGGCACTGCATGTAATGCTTGGTGCGGTCATTCTTAGGCCTTTTTGGCTGACATGTTAACGAATCCTCAGTGGCTTTTTCACTGATGTTCCTGGCCGCAGTAGCAAATAGTTTTTACAGGGCAGGTTTGCTTGTCCCAGCACCCAACCCTCCTCTTTTCGCAGCCGGGCTTGGGACCGGCCATGGCAGAGTTAAAAAAATTCAACACTTTTCCCAAATTAGTCACCGTAACGACTTGAAATATAGTGGCAACCAAACAAGATCCAGGTCCCATTGTAGGAGAAACAGAGTAGTCAAGGCTTCACAAAGTCTTTAGACACACCCAAATATGGCACTGCATGTAATGCTTGGTGCGGTCATTCTTAGGCCTTTTTGGCTGAGATGTTAACGAATCCTCAGTGGCTTTTTCACTGATGTTCCTGCCGCAGTAGCAAATGATTTTTACAGGGCAGGTTTGCTTGTCCCAGCACCCAACCCTCCTCTTTTCACAGCCGGGCTTGGGACCGGCCATGGCAGAGTTAAAAAAATTCAACACTTTTCCCAAATTAGTCACCGTAACGACTTGAAATATAGTGGCAACCAAACAAGATCCAGGTCCCATTGTAGGAGAAACAGAGTAGTCAAGGCTTCACAAAGTCTTTAGACACACCCAAATATGGCACTGCATGTAATGCTTGGTGCGGTCATTCTTAGGCCTTTTTTGCTGAGATGTTAACGAATCCTCAGTGGCTTTTTCACTGACGTTCCTGGCCGCAGTAGCAAATAGTTTTTACAGGGCAGGTTTGCTTGTCCCAGCACCCAACCCTCCTCTTTTCGCAGCCGGGCTTGGGACTGGCCATGGCAGAGTTAAAAAAATTCAACACTTTTCCCAAATTAGTCACCGTAACGACTAGAAATATAGTGGCAACCAAACAAGATCCAGGTCCCATTGTAGGAGAAACAGAATAGTCAAGGCTTCACAAAGTCTTTAGACACACCCAAATATGACACTGCATGTAATGCTTGGTTTGGTCATTCTTAGGCCTTTTTGGCTGAGATGTTAACGAATCCTCAGTGGCTTTTTCACTGACGTTCCTTCCGCAGTAGCAAATGGTTTTTACAGGGCAGGTTTGCTTGTCCCAGCACCCAACCCTCCTCTTTTCGCAGCCGGGCTTGGGACCGGCCATGGCAGAGTTAAAAAAATTCAACACTTTTCCCAAATTAGTCACCGTAACGACTTGAAATATAGTGGCAACCAAACAAGATCCAGGTCCCATTGTAGGAGAAACAGAGTAGTCAAGGCTTCACAAAGTCTTTAGACACACCCAAATATGGCACTGCATATAATGCTTGGTGCGGTCATTCTTATGCCTTTTTGGCTGAGATGTTAATGAATCCTCAGTGGATTTTTCACTGACGTTCCTGGCCGCAGTAGCACATAGTTTTTACAGGGCAGGTTTGCTTGTCCCAGCACCCAACCCTCCTCTTTTCGCATCCGGGCTTGGGACCGGCCATGGCAGAGTTAAAAAAATTCAACACTTTTCCCAAATTAGTCACCATAACGACTTGAAATATAGTGGCAACCAAACAAGATCCAGGTCCCATTGTAGGAGAAACAGAGTAGTCAAGGCTTCACAAAGTCTTTAGACACACCCAAATATGGCACTGCATGTAATGCTTGGTGCGGTCATTCTTAGGCCTTTTTGGCTGAGATGTTAACAAATCCTCAGTGGCTTTTTCACTGACGTTCCTGGCCGCAGTAGCACATAGTTTTTATAGGGCAGGTTTGCTTGTCCCAGCACCCAACCCTCCTCTTTTCGCATCCGGGCTTGGGACCGGCCATGGCAGAGTTAAAAAAATTCAACACTTTTCCCAAATTAGTCACCGTAACGACTTGAAATATAGTGGCAACTAAACAAGATCCAGGTCCCATTGTAGGAGAAACAGAGTGGTCAAGGCTTCACAAAGTTTTTAGACACACCCAAATATGGCACTGCATGTAATGCTTGGTGCGGTCATTCTTAGGCCTTTTTGGCTGAGATGTTAACGAATCCTCAGTGGCTTTTTCACTGACGTTCCTGGCCGCAGTAGCAAATAGTTTTTACAGGGCAGGTTTGCTTGTCCCAGCACCCAACCCTCCTCTTTTCGCATCCGGGCTTGGGACCGGCCATGGCAGAGTTAAAAAAATACAACACTTTTCCCAAATTAGTCACCGTAACGACTTGAAATATAGTGGCAACTAAACAAGATCCAGGTCCCATTGTAGGAGAAACAGAGTAGTCAAGGCTTCACAAAGTCTTTAGACACACCCAAATATGGCACTGCATGTAATGCTTGGTGCGGTCATTCTTAGGCCTTTTTGGCTGAGATGTTAACGAATCCTCAGTGGCTTTTTCACTGACGTTCCTGGCCGCAGTAGCAAATAGTTTTTACAGGGCAGGTTTGCTTGTCCCAGCACCCAACCCTCCTCTTTTCGCAGCCGGGCTTGGGACCGGCCATGGCAGAGTTAAAAAAATTCAACACTTTTCCCAAATTAGTCACCGTAACGACTTGAAATATAGTGGCAACCAAACAAGATCCAGGTCCCATTGTAGGAGAAACAGAGTAGTCAAGGCTTCACAAAGTCTTTAGACACACCCAAATATGGCACTGCATGTAATGCTTGGTTCGGTCATTCTTAGGCCTTTTTGGCTGAGATGTTAACGAATCCTCAGTGGCTTTTTCACTGACATTCCTGCCGCAGTAGCAAATGGTTTTTACAGGGCAGGTTTGCTTGTCCCAGCACCCAACCCTCCTCTTTTCAAAGCTGGGCTTGGGACCGGCCATGGCAGAGTTAAAAAAATTCAACACTTTTCCCAAATTAGTCACCGTAACGACTTGAAATATAGTGGCAACTAAACAAGATCCAGGTCCCATTGTAGGAGAAACAGAGTAGTCAAGGCTTCACAAAGTCTTTAGACACACCCAAATATGGCACTGCATGTAATGCTTGGTGCGGTCATTCTTAGGCCTTTTTGGCTGACATGTTAACGAATCCTCAGTGGCTTTTTCACTGATGTTCCTGGCCGCAGTAGCAAATAGTTTTTACAGGGCAGGTTTGCTTGTCCCAGCACCCAACCCTCCTCTTTTCGCAGCCGGGCTTGGGACCGGCCATGGCAGAGTTAAAAAAATTCAACACTTTTCCCAAATTAGTCACCGTAACGACTTGAAATATAGTGGCAACCAAACAAGATCCAGGTCCCATTGTAGGAGAAACAGAGTAGTCAAGGCTTCACAAAGTCTTTAGACACACCCAAATATGGCACTGCATGTAATGCTTGGTGCGGTCATTCTTAGGCCTTTTTGGCTGAGATGTTAACGAATCCTCAGTGGCTTTTTCACTGATGTTACTGCCGCAGTAGCAAATGGTTTTTACAGGGCAGGTTTGCTTGTCCCAGCACCCAACCCTGCTCTTTTTGCAGCCGGGCTTGGGACCGGCCATGGCAGAGTTAAAAAAATTCAACACTTTTCCCAAATTAGTCACCGTAATGACTTGAAATATAGTGGCAACCAAACAAGATCCAGGTCCCATTGTAGGAGAAACAGAGTAGTCAAGGCTTCACAAAGTCTTTAGACACACCCAAATATGGCACTGCATGTAATGCTTGGTGCGGTCATTCTTAGGCCTTTTTGGCTGAGATGTTAACGAATCCTCAGTGGCTTTTTCACTGACGTTCCTGGCCGCAGTAGCAAATAGTTTTTACAGGGCAGGTTTGCTTGTCCCAGCACCCAACCCTCCTCTTTTCGCAGCCGGGCTTGGGACTGGCCATGGCAGAGTTAAAAAAATTCAACACTTTTCCCAAATTAGTCACCGTAACGACTTAAAATATAGTGGCAACCAAACAAGATCCAGGTCCCATTGTAGGAGAAACAGAGTAGTCAAGGCTTCACAAAGTCTTTAGACACACGCAAATATGACACTGCATGTAATGCTTGGTTTGGTCATTCTTAGGCCTTTTTGGCTGAGATGTTAACGAATCCTCAGTGGCTTTTTCACTGACGTTCCTTCCGCAGTAGCAAATGGTTTTTACAGGGCAGGTTTGCTTGTCCCAGCACCCAACCCTCCTCTTTTCGCAGCCGGGCTTGGGACCGGCCATGGCAGAGTTAAAAAAATTCAACACTTTTCCCAAATTAGTCACCGTAACGACTTGAAATATATTGCAACCAAACAAGATCCAGGTCCCATTGTAGGAGAAACAGAGTAGTCAAGGCTTCACAAAGTCTTTAGACACACCCAAATATGGCACTGCATGTAATGCTTGGTGCGGTCATTCTTAGGCCTTTTTGGCTGAGATGTTAACAAATCCTCAGTGGCTTTTTCACTGACGTTCCTGGCCGCAGTAGCACATAGTTTTTACAGGGCAGGTTTGCTTGTCCCAGCACCCAACCCTCCTCTTTTCGCATCCGGGCTTGGGACCGGCCATGGCAGAGTTAAAAAAATTCAACACTTTTCCCAAATTAGTCACCGTAACGACTTGAAATATAGTGGCAACTAAACAAGATCCAGATCCCATTGTAGGAGAAACAGAGTAGTCAAGGCTTCACAAAGTCTTTAGACACACCCAAATATGGCACTGCATGTAATGCTTGGTGCGGTCATTCTTAGGCCTTTTTGGATGAGATGTTAACGAATCCTCAGTGGCTTTTTCACTGACGTTCCTGGCCGCAGTAGCAAATAGTTTTTACAGGGCAGGTTTGCTTGTCCCAGCACCCAACCCTCCTCTTTTCGCAGCCGGGCTTGGGACCGGCCATGGCAGAGTTAAAAAAATTCAACACTTTTCCCAAATTAGTCACCGTAACGACTTGAAATATAGTGGCAACCAAACAAGATCCAGGTCCCATTGTAGGAGAAACAGAGTAGTCAAGGCTTCACAAAGTCTTTAGACACACCCAAATATGGCACTGCATGTAATGCTTGGTTCGGTCATTCTTAGGCCTTTTTGGCTGAGATGTTAACGAATCCTCAGTGGCTTTTTCACTGACATTCCTGCCGCAGTAGCAAATGGTTTTTACAGGGCAGGTTTGCTTGTCCCAGCACCCAACCCTCCTCTTTTCAAAGCCGGGCTTGGGACCGGCCATGGCAGAGTTAAAAAAATTCAACACTTTTCCCAAATTAGTCACCGTAACAACTTGAAATATAGTGGCAACTAAACAAGATCCAGGTCCCATTGTAGGAGAAACAGAGTAGTCAAGGCTTCACAAAGTCTTTAGACACACCCAAATATGGCACTGCATGTAATGCTTGGTGCGGTCATTCTTAGGCCTTTTTGGCTGACATGTTAACGAATCCTCAGTGGCTTTTTCACTGATGTTCCTGGCCGCAGTAGCAAATAGTTTTTACAGGGCAGGTTTGCTTGTCCCAGCACCCAACCCTCCTCTTTTCGCAGCCGGGCTTGGGACCGGCCATGGCAGAGTTAAAAAAATTCAACACTTTTCCCAAATTAGTCACCGTAACGACTTGAAATATAGTGGCAACCAAACAAGATCCAGGTCCCATTGTAGGAGAAACAGAGTAGTCAAGGCTTCACAAAGTCTTTAGACACACCCAAATATGGCACTGCATGTAATGCTTGGTGCGGTCATTCTTAGGCCTTTTTGGCTGAGATGTTAACGAATCCTCAGTGGCTTTTTCACTGATGTTCCTGCCGCAGTAGCAAATGGTTTTTACAGGGCAGGTTTGCTTGTCCCAGCACCCAACCCTCCTCTTTTCACAGCCGGGCTTGGGACCAGCCATGGCAGAGTTAAAAAAATTCAACACTTTTCCCAAATTAGTCACCGTAACGACTTGAAATATAGTGGCAACCAAACAAGATCCAGGTCCCATTGTAGGAGAAACAGAGTAGTCAAGGCTTCACAAAGTCTTTAAACACACCCAAATATGGCACTGCATGTAATGCTTGGTGCGGTCATTCTTAGGCCTTTTTTGCTGAGATGTTAACGAATCCTCAGTGGCTTTTTCACTGACGTTCCTGGCCGCAGTAGCAAATAGTTTTTACAGGGCAGGTTTGCTTGTCCCAGCACCCAACCCTCCTCTTTTCGCAGCCGGGCTTGGGACTGGCCATGGCAGAGTTAAAAAAATTCAACACTTTTCCCAAATTAGTCACCGTAACGACTAGAAATATAGTGGCAACCAAACAAGATCCAGGTCCCATTGTAGGAGAAACAGAATAGTCAAGGCTTCACAAAGTCTTTAGACACACCCAAATATGACACTGCATGTAATGCTTGGTTTGGTCATTCTTAGGCCTTTTTGGCTGAGATGTTGACGAATCCTCAGTGGCTTTTTCACTGACGTTCCTTCCGCAGTAGCAAATGGTTTTTACAGGGCAGGTTTGCTTGTCCCAGCACCCAACCCTCCTCTTTTCGCAGCCGGGCTTGGGACCGGCCATGGCAGAGTTAAAAAAATTCAACACTTTTCCCAAATTAGTCACCGTAACGACTTGAAATATAGTGGCAACCAAACAAGATCCAGGTCCCATTGTAGGAGAAACAGAGTAGTCAAGGCTTCACAAAGTCTTTAGACACACCCAAATATGGCACTGCATATAATGCTTGGTGCGGTCATTCTTATGCCTTTTTGGCTGAGATGTTAATGAATCCTCAGTGGATTTTTCACTGACGTTCCTGGCCGCAGTAGCACATAGTTTTTACAGGGCAGGTTTGCTTGTCCCAGCACCCAACCCTCCTCTTTTCGCATCCGGGCTTGGGACCGGCCATGGCAGAGTTAAAAAAATTCAACACTTTTCCCAAATTAGTCACCATAACGACTTGAAATATAGTGGCAACCAAACAAGATCCAGGTCCCATTGTAGGAGAAACAGAGTAGTCAAGGCTTCACAAAGTCTTTAGACACACCCAAATATGGCACTGCATGTAATGCTTGGTGCGGTCATTCTTAGGCCTTTTTGGCTGAGATGTTAACAAATCCTCAGTGGCTTTTTCACTGACGTTCCTGGCCGCAGTAGCACATAGTTTTTATAGGGCAGGTTTGCTTGTCCCAGCACCCAACCCTCCTCTTTTCGCATCCGGGCTTGGGACCGGCCATGGCAGAGTTAAAAAAATTCAACACTTTTCCCAAATTAGTCACCGTAACGACTTGAAATATAGTGGCAACTAAACAAGATCCAGGTCCCATTGTAGGAGAAACAGAGTGGTCAAGGCTTCACAAAGTTTTTAGACACACCCAAATATGGCACTGCATGTAATGCTTGGTGCGGTCATTCTTAGGCCTTTTTGGCTGAGATGTTAACGAATCCTCAGTGGCTTTTTCACTGACGTTCCTGGCCGCAGTAGCAAATAGTTTTTACAGGGCAGGTTTGCTTGTCCCAGCACCCAACCCTCCTCTTTTCGCATCTGGGCTTGGGACCGGCCATGGCAGAGTTAAAAAAATACAACACTTTTCCCAAATTAGTCACCGTAACGACTTGAAATATAGTGGCAACTAAACAAGATCCAGGTCCCATTGTAGGAGAAACAGAGTAGTCAAGGCTTCACAAAGTCTTTAGACACACCCAAATATGGCACTGCATGTAATGCTTGGTGCGGTCATTCTTAGGCCTTTTTGGCTGAGATGTTAACGAATCCTCAGTGGCTTTTTCACTGACGTTCCTGGCCGCAGTAGCAAATAGTTTTTACAGGGCAGGTTTGCTTGTCCCAGCACCCAACCCTCCTCTTTTCGCAGCCGGGCTTGGGACCGGCCATGGCAGAGTTAAAAAAATTCAACACTTTTCCCAAATTAGTCACCGTAACGACTTGAAATATAGTGGCAACCAAACAAGATCCAGGTCCCATTGTAGGAGAAACAGAGTAGTCAAGGCTTCACAAAGTCTTTAGACACACCCAAATATGGCACTGCATGTAATGCTTGGTTCGGTCATTCTTAGGCCTTTTTGGCTGAGATGTTAACGAATCCTCAGTGGCTTTTTCACTGACATTCCTGCCGCAGTAGCAAATGGTTTTTACAGGGCAGGTTTGCTTGTCCCAGCACCCAACCCTCCTCTTTTCAAAGCTGGGCTTGGGACCGGCCATGGCAGAGTTAAAAAAATTCAACACTTTTCCCAAATTAGTCACCGTAACGACTTGAAATATAGTGGCAACTAAACAAGATCCAGGTCCCATTGTAGGAGAAACAGAGTAGTCAAGGCTTCACAAAGTCTTTAGACACACCCAAATATGGCACTGCATGTAATGCTTGGTGCGGTCATTCTTAGGCCTTTTTGGCTGACATGTTAACGAATCCTCAGTGGCTTTTTCACTGATGTTCCTGGCCGCAGTAGCAAATAGTTTTTACAGGGCAGGTTTGCTTGTCCCAGCACCCAACCCTCCTCTTTTCGCAGCCGGGCTTGGGACCGGCCATGGCAGAGTTAAAAAAATTCAACACTTTTCCCAAATTAGTCACCGTAACGACTTGAAATATAGTGGCAACCAAACAAGATCCAGGTCCCATTGTAGGAGAAACAGAGTAGTCAAGGCTTCACAAAGTCTTTAGACACACCCAAATATGGCACTGCATGTAATGCTTGGTGCGGTCATTCTTAGGCCTTTTTGGCTGAGATGTTAACGAATCCTCAGTGGCTTTTTCACTGATGTTCCTGCCGCAGTAGCAAATGGTTTTTACAGGGCAGGTTTGCTTGTCCCAGCACCCAACCCTCCTCTTTTCAAAGCCGGGCTTGGGACCGGCCATGGCAGAGTTAAAAAAATTCAACACTTTTCCCAAATTAGTCACCGTAACAACTTGAAATATAGTGGCAACTAAACAAGATCCAGGTCCCATTGTAGGAGAAACAGAGTAGTCAAGGCTTCACAAAGTCTTTAGACACACCCAAATATGGCACTGCATGTAATGCTTGGTGCGGTCATTCTTAGGCCTTTTTGGCTGACATGTTAACGAATCCTCAGTGGCTTTTTCACTGATGTTCCTGGCCGCAGTAGCAAATAGTTTTTACAGGGCAGGTTTGCTTGTCCCAGCACCCAACCCTCCTCTTTTCGCAGCCGGGCTTGGGACCGGCCATGGCAGAGTTAAAAAAATTCAACACTTTTCCCAAATTAGTCACCGTAACGACTTGAAATATAGTGGCAACCAAACAAGATCCAGGTCCCATTGTAGGAGAAACAGAGTAGTCAAGGCTTCACAAAGTCTTTAGACACACCCAAATATGGCACTGCATGTAATGCTTGGTGCGGTCATTCTTAGGCCTTTTTGGCTGAGATGTTAACGAATCCTCAGTGGCTTTTTCACTGATGTTCCTGCCGCAGTAGCAAATGGTTTTTACAGGGCAGGTTTGCTTGTCCCAGCACCCAACCCTCCTCTTTTCACAGCCGGGCTTGGGACCGGCCATGGCAGAGTTAAAAAAATTCAACACTTTTCCCAAATTAGTCACCGTAACGACTTGAAATATAGTGGCAACCAAACAAGATCCAGGTCCCATTGTAGGAGAAACAGAGTAGTCAAGGCTTCACAAAGTCTTTAGACACACCCAAATATGGCACTGCATGTAATGCTTGGTGCGGTCATTCTTAGGCCTTTTTTGCTGAGATGTTAACGAATCCTCAGTGGCTTTTTCACTGACGTTCCTGGCCGCAGTAGCAAATAGTTTTTACAGGGCAGGTTTGCTTGTCCCAGCACCCAACCCTCCTCTTTTCGCAGCCGGGCTTGGGACTGGCCATGGCAGAGTTAAAAAAATTCAACACTTTTCCCAAATTAGTCACCGTAACGACTAGAAATATAGTGGCAACCAAACAAGATCCAGGTCCCATTGTAGGAGAAACAGAATAGTCAAGGCTTCACAAAGTCTTTAGACACACCCAAATATGACACTGCATGTAATGCTTGGTTTGGTCATTCTTAGGCCTTTTTGGCTGAGATGTTAACGAATCCTCAGTGGCTTTTTCACTGACGTTCCTTCCGCAGTAGCAAATGGTTTTTACAGGGCAGGTTTGCTTGTCCCAGCACCCAACTCTCCTCTTTTCGCAGCCGGGCTTGGGACCGGCCATGGCAGAGTTAAAAAAATTCAACACTTTTCCCAAATTAGTCACCGTAACGACTTGAAATATAGTGGCAACCAAACAAGATCCAGGTCCCATTGTAGGAGAAACAGAGTAGTCAAGGCTTCACAAAGTCTTTAGACACACCCAAATATGGCACTGCATATAATGCTTGGTGCGGTCATTCTTATGCCTTTTTGGCTGAGATGTTAATGAATCCTCAGTGGATTTTTCACTGACGTTCCTGGCCGCAGTAGCACATAGTTTTTACAGGGCAGGTTTGCTTGTCCCAGCACCCAACCCTCCTCTTTTCGCATCCGGGCTTGGGACCGGCCATGGCAGAGTTAAAAAAATTCAACACTTTTCCCAAATTAGTCACCATAACGACTTGAAATATAGTGGCAACCAAACAAGATCCAGGTCCCATTGTAGGAGAAACAGAGTAGTCAAGGCTTCACAAAGTCTTTAGACACACCCAAATATGGCACTGCATGTAATGCTTGGTGCGGTCATTCTTAGGCCTTTTTGGCTGAGATGTTAACAAATCCTCAGTGGCTTTTTCACTGACGTTCCTGGCCGCAGTAGCACATAGTTTTTATAGGGCAGGTTTGCTTGTCCCAGCACTCAACCCTCCTCTTTTCGCATCCGGGCTTGGGACCGGCCATGGCAGAGTTAAAAAAATTCAACACTTTTCCCAAATTAGTCACCGTAACGACTTGAAATATAGTGGCAACTAAACAAGATCCAGGTCCCATTGTAGGAGAAACAGAGTGGTCAAGGCTTCACAAAGTTTTTAGACACACCCAAATATGGCACTGCATGTAATGCTTGGTGCGGTCATTCTTAGGCCTTTTTGGCTGAGATGTTAACGAATCCTCAGTGGCTTTTTCACTGACGTTCCTGGCCGCAGTAGCAAATAGTTTTTACAGGGCAGGTTTGCTTGTCCCAGCACCCAACCCTCCTCTTTTCGCATCCGGGCTTGGGACCGGCCATGGCAGAGTTAAAAAAATACAACACTTTTCCCAAATTAGTCACCGTAACGACTTGAAATATAGTGGCAACTAAACAAGATCCAGGTCCCATTGTAGGAGAAACAGAGTAGTCAAGGCTTCACAAAGTCTTTAGACACACCCAAATATGGCACTGCATGTAATGCTTGGTGCGGTCATTCTTAGGCCTTTTTGGCTGAGATGTTAACGAATCCTCAGTGGCTTTTTCACTGACGTTCCTGGCCGCAGTAGCAAATAGTTTTTACAGGGCAGGTTTGCTTGTCCCAGCACCCAACCCTCCTCTTTTCGCAGCCGGGCTTGGGACCGGCCATGGCAGAGTTAAAAAAATTCAACACTTTTCCCAAATTAGTCACCGTAACGACTTGAAATATAGTGGCAACCAAACAAGATCCAGGTCCCATTGTAGGAGAAACAGAGTAGTCAAGGCTTCACAAAGTCTTTAGACACACCCAAATATGGCACTGCATGTAATGCTTGGTTCGGTCATTCTTAGGCCTTTTTGGCTGAGATGTTAACGAATCCTCAGTGGCTTTTTCACTGACATTCCTGCCGCAGTAGCAAATGGTTTTTACAGGGCAGGTTTGCTTGTCCCAGCACCCAACCCTCCTCTTTTCAAAGCTGGGCTTGGGACCGGCCATGGCAGAGTTAAAAAAATTCAACACTTTTCCCAAATTAGTCACCGTAACGACTTGAAATATAGTGGCAACTAAACAAGATCCAGGTCCCATTGTAGGAGAAACAGAGTAGTCAAGGCTTCACAAAGTCTTTAGACACACAAAAATATGGCACTGCATGTAATGCTTGGTGCGGTCATTCTTAGGCCTTTTTGGCTGACATGTTAACGAATCCTCAGTGGCTTTTTCACTGATGTTCCTGGCCGCAGTAGCAAATAGTTTTTACAGGGCAGGTTTGCTTGTCCCAGCACCCAACCCTCCTCTTTTCGCAGCCGGGCTTGGGACCGGCCATGGCAGAGTTAAAAAAATTCAACACTTTTCCCAAATTAGTCACCGTAACGACTTGAAATATAGTGGCAACCAAACAAGATCCAGGTCCCATTGTAGGAGAAACAGAGTAGTCAAGGCTTCACAAAGTCTTTAGACACACCCAAATATGGCACTGCATGTAATGCTTGGTGCGGTCATTCTTAGGCCTTTTTGGCTGAGATGTTAACGAATCCTCAGTGGCTTTTTCACTGATGTTCCTGCCGCAGTAGCAAATGGTTTTTACAGGGCAGGTTTGCTTGTCCCAGCACCCAACCCTCCTCTTTTTGCAGCCGGGCTTGGGACCGGCCATGGCAGAGTTAAAAAAATTCAACACTTTTCCCAAATTAGTCACCGTAATGACTTGAAATATAGTGGCAACCAAACAAGATCCAGGTCCCATTGTAGGAGAAACAGAGTAGTCAAGGCTTCACAAAGTCTTTAGACACACCCAAATATGGCACTGCATGTAATGCTTGGTGCGGTCATTCTTAGGCCTTTTTGGCTGAGATGTTAACGAATCCTCAGTGGCTTTTTCACTGACGTTCCTGGCCGCAGTAGCAAATAGTTTTTACAGGGCAGGTTTGCTTGTCCCAGCACCCAACCCACCTCTTTTCGCAGCCGGGCTTGGGACTGGCCATGGCAGAGTTAAAAAAATTCAACACTTTTCCCAAATTAGTCACCGTAACGACTTAAAATATAGTGGCAACCAAACAAGATCCAGGTCCCATTGTAGGAGAAACAGAGTAGTCAAGGCTTCACAAAGTCTTTAGACACACGCAAATATGACACTGCATGTAATGCTTGGTTTGGTCATTCTTAGGCCTTTTTGGCTGAGATGTTAACGAATCCTCAGTGGCTTTTTCACTGACGTTCCTTCCGCAGTAGCAAATGGTTTTTACAGGGCAGGTTTGCTTGTCCCAGCACCCAACCCTCCTCTTTTCGCAGCCGGGCTTGGGACCGGCCATGGCAGAGTTAAAAAAATTCAACACTTTTCCCAAATTAGTCACCGTAACGACTTGAAATATATTGCAACCAAACAAGATCCAGGTCCCATTGTAGGAGAAACAGAGTAGTCAAGGCTTCACAAAGTCTTTAGACACACCCAAATATGGCACTGCATGTAATGCTTGGTGCGGTCATTCTTATGCCTTTTTGGCTGAGATGTTAATGAATCCTCAGTGGATTTTTCACTGACGTTCCTGGCCGCAGTAGCACATAGTTTTTACAGGGCAGGTTTGCTTGTCCCAGCACCCAACCCTCCTCTTTTCGCATCCGGGCTTGGGACCGGCCATGGCAGAGTTAAAAAAATTCAACACTTTTCCCAAATTAGTCACCGTAACGACTTGAAATATAGTGGCAACCAAACAAGATCCAGGTCCCATTGTAGGAGAAACAGAGTAGTCAAGGCTTCACAAAGTCTTTAGACACACCCAAATATGGCACTGCATGTAATGCTTGGTGCGGTCATTCTTAGGCCTTTTTGGCTGAGATGTTAACAAATCCTCAGTGGCTTTTTCACTGACGTTCCTGGCCGCAGTAGCACATAGTTTTTACAGGGCAGGTTTGCTTGTCCCAGCACCCAACCCTCCTCTTTTCGCATCCGGGCTTGGGACCGGCCATGGCAGAGTTAAAAAAATTCAACACTTTTCCCAAATTAGTCACCGTAACGACTTGAAATATAGTGGCAACTAAACAAGATCCAGGTCCCATTGTAGGAGAAACAGAGTAGTCAAGGCTTCACAAAGTCTTTAGACACACCCAAATATGGCACTGCATGTAATGCTTGGTGCGGTCATTCTTAGGCCTTTTTGGCTGAGATGTTAACGAATCCTCAGTGGCTTTTTCACTGACGTTCCTGGCCGCAGTAGCAAATAGTTTTTACAGGGCAGGTTTGCTTGTCCCAGCACCCAACCCTCCTCTTTTTGCAGCCGGGCTTGGGACCGGCCATGGCAGAGTTAAAAAAATTCAACACTTTTCCCAAATTAGTCACCGTAACGACTTGAAATATAGTGGCAACCAAACAAGATCCAGGTCCCATTGTAGGAGAAACAGAGTAGTCAAGGCTTCACAAAGTCTTTAGACACACCCAAATATGGCACTGCATGTAATGCTTGGTTCGGTCATTCTTAGGCCTTTTTGGCTGAGATGTTAACGAATCCTCAGTGGCTTTTTCACTGACATTCCTGCCGCAGTAGCAAATGGTTTTTACAGGGCAGGTTTGCTTGTCCCAGCACCCAACCCTCCTCTTTTCAAAGCCGGGCTTGGGACCGGCCATGGCAGAGTTAAAAAAATTCAACACTTTTCCCAAATTAGTCACCGTAACGACTTGAAATATAGTGGCAACTAAACAAGATCCAGGTCCCATTGTAGGAGAAACAGAGTAGTCAAGGCTTCACAAAGTCTTTAGACACACCCAAATATGGCACTGCATGTAATGCTTGGTGCGGTCATTCTTAGGCCTTTTTGGCTGACATGTTAACGAATCCTCAGTGGCTTTTTCACTGATGTTCCTGGCCGCAGTAGCAAATAGTTTTTACAGGGCAGGTTTGCTTGTCCCAGCACCCAACCCTCCTCTTTTCGCAGCCGGGCTTGGGACCGGCCATGGCAGAGTTAAAAAAATTCAACACTTTTCCCAAATTAGTCACCGTAACGACTTGAAATATAGTGGCAACCAAACAAGATCCAGGTCCCATTGTAGGAGAAACAGAGTAGTCAAGGCTTCACAAAGTCTTTAGTCACACCCAAATATGGCACTACATGTAATGCTTGGTGCGGTCATTCTTAGGCCTTTTTGGCTGAGATGTTAACGAATCCTCAGTGGCTTTTTCACTGATGTTCCTGCCGCAGTAGCAAATGGTTTTTACAGGGCAGGTTTGCTTGTCCCAGCACCCAACCCTCCTCTTTTCGCAGCCGGGCTTGGGACCGGCCATGGCAGAGTTAAAAAAATTCAACACTTTTCCCAAATTAGTCACCGTAACGACTTGAAATATAGTGGCAACCAAACAAGATCCAGGTCCCATTGTAGGAGAAACAGAGTAGTCAAGGCTTCACAAAGTCTTTAGACACACCCAAATATGGCACTGCATGTAATGCTTGGTGCGGTCATTCTTAGGCCTTTTTGGCTGAGATGTTAACGAATCCTCAGTGGCTTTTTCACTGACGTTCCTGGCCGCAGTAGCACATAGTTTTTACAGGGCAGGTTTGCTTGTCCCAGCACCCAACCCTCCTCTTTTCGCATCCGGGCTTGGGACCGGCCATGGCAGAGTTAAAAAAAATCAACACTTTTCCAAAATTAGTCACAGTAACGACTTGAAATATAGTGGCAACTAAACAAGATCCAGGTCCCATTGTAGGAGAAACAGAGTAGTCAAGGCTTCACAAAGTCTTTAGACACACCCAAATATGGCACTGCATGTAATGCTTGGTGCGGTCATTCTTAGGCCTTTTTGGCTGAGATGTTAACGAATCCTCAGTGGCTTTTTCACTGACGTTCCTGGCCGCAGTAGCAAATAGTTTTTACAGGGCAGGTTTGCTTGTCACAGCACCCAACCCTCCTCTTTTCGCAGCCGGGCTTGGGACTGGCCATGGCAGAGTTCAAAAAATTCAACACTTTTCCCAAATTAGTCACCGTAACGACTTGAAATATAGTGGCAACCAAACAAGATCCAGGTCCCATTGTAGGAGAAACAGAGTAGTCAAGGCTTCACAAAGTCTTTAGACACACCCAAATATGGCACTGCATGTAATGCTTGGTTTGGTCATTCTTAGGCCTTTTTGGCTGAGATGTTAACGAATCCTCAGTGGCTTTTTCACTGACGTTCCTGCCGCAGTAGCAAATGGTTTTTACAGGGCAGGTTTGCTTGTCCCAGCACCCAACCCTCCTCTTTTCGCAGCCGGGCTTGGGACCGGCCATGGCAGAGTTAAAAAAATTCAACACTTTTCCCAAATTAGTCACCGTAACGACTTGAAATATAGTGGCAACTAAACAAGATCCAGGTCCCATTGTAGGAGAAACAGAGTAGTCAAGGCTTCACAAAGTCTTTAGACACACCCAAATATGGCACTGCATGTAATGCTTGGTGCGGTCATTCTTAGGCCTTTTTGGCTGAGATGTTAACGAATCCTCAGTGGCTTTTTCACTGACGTTCCTGGCCGCAGTAGCAAATAGTTTTTACAGGGCAGGTTTGCTTGTCCCAGCACCCAACCCTCCTCTTTTCGCAGCCAGGCTTGGGACCGGCCATGGCAGAGTTAAAAAAATTCAACACTTTTCCCAAATTGGTCACCGTAACGACTTGAAATATAGTGGCAACTAAACAAGATCCAGGTCCCATTGTAGGAGAAACAGAGTAGTCAAGGCTTCACAAAGTCTTTAGACACACCCAAATATGGCACTGCATGTAATGCTTGGTTCGGTCATTCTTAGGCCTTTTTGGCTGAGATGTTAACGAATCCTCAGTGGCTTTTTCACTGACGTTCCTTCCGCAGTAGCAAATGGTTTTTACAGGGCAGGTTTGCTTGTCCCAGCACCCAACCCTCCTCTTTTCGCAGCCGGGCTTGGGACCGGCCATGGCAGAGTTAAAAAAATTCAACACTTTTCCCAAATTAGTCACCGTAACGACTTGAAATATAGTGGCAACTAAACAAGATCCAGGTCCCATTGTAGGAGAAACAGAGTAGTCAAGGCTTCACAAAGTCTTTAGACACACCCAAATATGGCACTGCATGTAATGCTTGGTGCGGTCATTCTTAGGCCTTTTTGGCTGAGATGTTAACGAATCCTCAGTGGCTTTTTCACTGACGTTCCTGGCCGCAGTAGCAAATAGTTTTTACAGGGCAGGTTTGCTTGTCCCAGCACCCAACCCTCCTCTTTTCGCAGCCAGGCTTGGGACCGGCCATGGCAGAGTTAAAAAAATTCAACACTTTTCCCAAATTGGTCACCGTAACGACTTGAAATATAGTGGCAACTAAACAAGATCCAGGTCCCATTGTAGGAGAAACAGAGTAGTCAAGGCTTCACAAAGTCTTTAGACACACCCAAATATGGCACTGCATGTAATGCTTGGTTCGGTCATTCTTAGGCCTTTTTGGCTGAGATGTTAACGAATCCTCAGTGGCTTTTTCACTGACGTTCCTTCCGCAGTAGCAAATGGTTTTTACAGGGCAGGTTTGCTTGTCCCAGCACCCAACCCTCCTCTTTTCGCAGCCGGGCTTGGGACCGGCCATGGCAGAGTTAAAAAAATTCAACACTTTTCCCAAATTAGTCACCGTAACGACTTGAAATATAGTGGCAACCAAACAAGATCCAGGTCCCATTGTAGGAGAAACAGAGTAGTCAAGGCTTCACAAAGTCTTTAGACACACCCAAATATGGCACTGCATATAATGCTTGGTGCGGTCATTCTTATGCCTTTTTGGCTGAGATGTTAATGAATCCTCAGTGGATTTTTCACTGACGTTCCTGGCCGCAGTAGCACATAGTTTTTACAGGGCAGGTTTGCTTGTCCCAGCACCCAACCCTCCTCTTTTCGCATCCGGGCTTGGGACCGGCCATGGCAGAGTTAAAAAAATTCAACACTTTTCCCAAATTAGTCACCGTAACGACTTGAAATATAGTGGCAACCAAACAAGATCCAGGTCCCATTGTAGGAGAAACAGAGTAGTCAAGGCTTCACAAAGTCTTTAGACACACCCAAATATGGCACTGCATGTAATGCTTGGTGCGGTCATTCTTAGGCCTTTTTGGCTGAGATGTTAACAAATCCTCAGTGGCTTTTTCACTGACGTTCCTGGCCGCAGTAGCACATAGTTTTTACAGGGCAGGTTTGCTTGTCCCAGCACCCAACCCTCCTCTTTTCGCATCCGGGCTTGGGACCGGCCATGGCAGAGTTAAAAAAATTCAACACTTTTCCCAAATTAGTCACCGTAACGACTTGAAATATAGTGGCAACTAAACAAGATCCAGGTCCCATTGTAGGAGAAACAGAGTGGTCAAGGCTTCACAAAGTTTTTAGACACACCCAAATATGGCACTGCATGTAATGCTTGGTGCGGTCATTCTTAGGCCTTTTTGGCTGAGATGTTAACGAATCCTCAGTGGCTTTTTCACTGACGTTCCTGGCCGCAGTAGCAAATAGTTTTTACAGGGCAGGTTTGCTTGTCCCAGCACCCAACCCTCCTCTTTTCGCATCCGGGCTTGGGACCGGCCATGGCAGAGTTAAAAAAATACAACACTTTTCCCAAATTAGTCACCGTAACGACTTGAAATATAGTGGCAACTAAACAAGATCCAGGTCCCATTGTAGGAGAAACAGAGTAGTCAAGGCTTCACAAAGTCTTTAGACACACCCAAATATGGCACTGCATGTAATGCTTGGTGCGGTCATTCTTAGGCCTTTTTGGCTGAGATGTTAACGAATCCTCAGTGGCTTTTTCACTGACGTTCCTGGCCGCAGTAGCAAATAGTTTTTACAGGGCAGGTTTGCTTGTCCCAGCACCCAACCCTCCTCTTTTTGCAGCCGGGCTTGGGACCGGCCATGGCAGAGTTAAAAAAATTCAACACTTTTCCCAAATTAGTCACCGTAACGACTTGAAATATAGTGGCAACCAAACAAGATCCAGGTCCCATTGTAGGAGAAACAGAGTAGTCAAGGCTTCACAAAGTCTTTAGACACACCCAAATATGGCACTGCATGTAATGCTTGGTTCGGTCATTCTTAGGCCTTTTTGGCTGAGATGTTAACGAATCCTCAGTGGCTTTTTCACTGACATTCCTGCCGCAGTAGCAAATGGTTTTTACAGGGCAGGTTTGCTTGTCCCAGCACCCAACCCTCCTCTTTTCAAAGCTGGGCTTGGGACCGGCCATGGCAGAGTTAAAAAAATTCAACACTTTTCCCAAATTAGTCACCGTAACGACTTGAAATATAGTGGCAACTAAACAAGATCCACGTCCCATTGTAGGAGAAACAGAGTAGTCAAGGCTTCACAAAGTCTTTAGACACACCCAAATATGGCACTGCATGTAATGCTTGGTGCGGTCATTCTTAGGCCTTTTTGGCTGACATGTTAACGAATCCTCAGTGGCTTTTTCACTGATGTTCCTGGCCGCAGTAGCAAATAGTTTTTACAGGGCAGGTTTGCTTGTCCCAGCACCCAACCCTCCTCTTTTCGCAGCCGGGCTTGGGACCGGCCATGGCAGAGTTAAAAAAATTCAACACTTTTCCCAAATTAGTCACCGTAACGACTTGAAATATAGTGGCAACCAAACAAGATCCAGGTCCCATTGTAGGAGAAACAGAGTAGTCAAGGCTTCACAAAGTCTTTAGACACACCCAAATATGGCACTGCATGTAATGCTTGGTGCGGTCATTCTTAGGCCTTTTTGGCTGAGATGTTAACGAATCCTCAGTGGCTTTTTCACTGATGTTCCTGCCGCAGTAGCAAATGGTTTTTACAGGGCAGGTTTGCTTGTCCCAGCACCCAACCCTCCTCTTTTTGCAGCCGGGCTTGGGACCGGCCATGGCAGAGTTAAAAAAATTCAACACTTTTCCCAAATTAGTCACCGTAACGACTTGAAATATAGTGGCAACCAAACAAGATCCAGGTCCCATTGTAGGAGAAACAGAGTAGTCAAGGCTTCACAAAGTCTTTAGACACACCCAAATATGGCACTGCATGTAATGCTTGGTGCGGTCATTCTTAGGCCTTTTTGGCTGAGATGTTAACGAATCCTCAGTGGCTTTTTCACTGACGTTCCTGGCCGCAGTAGCAAATAGTTTTTACAGGGCAGGTTTGCTTGTCCCAGCACCCAACCCTCCTCTTTTTGCAGCCGGGCTTGGGACCGGCCATGGCAGAGTTAAAAAAATTCAACACTTTTCCCAAATTAGTCACCGTAACGACTTGAAATATAGTGGCAACCAAACAAGATCCAGGTCCCATTGTAGGAGAAACAGAGTAGTCAAGGCTTCACAAAGTCTTTAGACACACCCAAATATGGCACTGCATGTAATGCTTGGTTCGGTCATTCTTAGGCCTTTTTGGCTGAGATGTTAACGAATCCTCAGTGGCTTTTTCACTGACATTCCTGCCGCAGTAGCAAATGGTTTTTACAGGGCAGGTTTGCTTGTCCCAGCACCCAACCCTCCTCTTTTCAAAGCCGGGCTTGGGACCGGCCATGGCAGAGTTAAAAAAATTCAACACTTTTCCCAAATTAGTCACCGTAACGACTTGAAATATAGTGGCAACTAAACAAGATCCAGGTCCCATTGTAGGAGAAACAGAGTAGTCAAGGCTTCACAAAGTCTTTAGACACACCCAAATATGGCACTGCATGTAATGCTTGGTGCGGTCATTCTTAAGCCTTTTTGGCTGACATGTTAACGAATCCTCAGTGGCTTTTTCACTGATGTTCCTGGCCGCAGTAGCAAATAGTTTTTACAGGGCAGGTTTGCTTGTCCCAGCACCCAACCCTCCTCTTTTCGCAGCCGGGCTTGGGACCGGCCATGGCAGAGTTAAAAAAATTCAACACTTTTCCCAAATTAGTCACCGTAACGACTTGAAATATAGTGGCAACCAAACAAGATCCAGGTCCCATTGTAGGAGAAACAGAGTAGTCAAGGCTTCACAAAGTCTTTAGTCACACCCAAATATGGCACTACATGTAATGCTTGGTGCGGTCATTCTTAGGCCTTTTTGGCTGAGATGTTAACGAATCCTCAGTGGCTTTTTCACTGATGTTCCTGCCGCAGTAGCAAATGGTTTTTACAGGGCAGGTTTGCTTGTCCCAGCACCCAACCCTCCTCTTTTCGCAGCCGGGCTTGGGACCGGCCATGGCAGAGTTAAAAAAATTCAACACTTTTCCCAAATTAGTCACCGTAACGACTTGAAATATAGTGGCAACCAAACAAGATCCAGGTCCCATTGTAGGAGAAACAGAGTAGTCAAGGCTTCACAAAGTCTTTAGACACACCCAAATATGGCACTGCATGTAATGCTTGGTGCGGTCATTCTTAGGCCTTTTTGGCTGAGATGTTAACGAATCCTCAGTGGCTTTTTCACTGACGTTCCTGGCCGCAGTAGCACATAGTTTTTACAGGGCAGGTTTGCTTGTCCCAGCACCCAACCCTCCTCTTTTCGCATCCGGGCTTGGGACCGGCCATGGCAGAGTTAAAAAAAATCAACACTTTTCCAAAATTAGTCACAGTAACGACTTGAAATATAGTGGCAACTAAACAAGATCCAGGTCCCATTGTAGGAGAAACAGAGTAGTCAAGGCTTCACAAAGTCTTTAGACACACCCAAATATGGCACTGCATGTAATGCTTGGTGCGGTCATTCTTAGGCCTTTTTGGCTGAGATGTTAACGAATCCTCAGTGGCTTTTTCACTGACGTTCCTGGCCGCAGTAGCAAATAGTTTTTACAGGGCAGGTTTGCTTGTCACAGCACCCAACCCTCCTCTTTTCGCAGCCGGGCTTGGGACTGGCCATGGCAGAGTTCAAAAAATTCAACACTTTTCCCAAATTAGTCACCGTAACGACTTGAAATATAGTGGCAACCAAACAAGATCCAGGTCCCATTGTAGGAGAAACAGAGTAGTCAAGGCTTCACAAAGTCTTTAGACACACCCAAATATGGCACTGCATGTAATGCTTGGTTTGGTCATTCTTAGGCCTTTTTGGCTGAGATGTTAACGAATCCTCAGTGGCTTTTTCACTGACGTTCCTGCCGCAGTAGCAAATGGTTTTTACAGGGCAGGTTTGCTTGTCCCAGCACCCAACCCTCCTCTTTTCGCAGCCGGGCTTGGGACCGGCCATGGCAGAGTTAAAAAAATTCAACACTTTTCCCAAATTAGTCACCGTAACGACTTGAAATATAGTGGCAACTAAACAAGATCCAGGTCCCATTGTAGGAGAAACAGAGTAGTCAAGGCTTCACAAAGTCTTTAGACACACCCAAATATGGCACTGCATGTAATGCTTGGTGCGGTCATTCTTAGGCCTTTTTGGCTGAGATGTTAACGAATCCTCAGTGGCTTTTTCACTGACGTTCCTGGCCGCAGTAGCAAATAGTTTTTACAGGGCAGGTTTGCTTGTCCCAGCACCCAACCCTCCTCTTTTCGCAGCCAGGCTTGGGACCGGCCATGGCAGAGTTAAAAAAATTCAACACTTTTCCCAAATTGGTCACCGTAACGACTTGAAATATAGTGGCAACTAAACAAGATCCAGGTCCCATTGTAGGAGAAACAGAGTAGTCAAGGCTTCACAAAGTCTTTAGACACACCCAAATATGGCACTGCATGTAATGCTTGGTTCGGTCATTCTTAGGCCTTTTTGGCTGAGATGTTAACGAATCCTCAGTGGCTTTTTCACTGACGTTCCTTCCGCAGTAGCAAATGGTTTTTACAGGGCAGGTTTGCTTGTCCCAGCACCCAACCCTCCTCTTTTCGCAGCCGGGCTTGGGACCGGCCATGGCAGAGTTAAAAAAATTCAACACTTTTCCCAAATTAGTCACCGTAACGACTTGAAATATAGTGGCAACCAAACAAGATCCAGGTCCCATTGTAGGAGAAACAGAGTAGTCAAGGCTTCACAAAGTCTTTAGACACACCCAAATATGGCACTGCATATAATGCTTGGTGCGGTCATTCTTATGCCTTTTTGGCTGAGATGTTAATGAATCCTCAGTGGATTTTTCACTGACGTTCCTGGCCGCAGTAGCACATAGTTTTTACAGGGCAGGTTTGCTTGTCCCAGCACCCAACCCTCCTCTTTTCGCATCCGGGCTTGGGACCGGCCATGGCAGAGTTAAAAAAATTCAACACTTTTCCCAAATTAGTCACCGTAACGACTTGAAATATAGTGGCAACTAAACAAGATCCAGGTCCCATTGTAGGAGAAACAGAGTGGTCAAGGCTTCACAAAGTTTTTAGACACACCCAAATATGGCACTGCATGTAATGCTTGGTGCGGTCATTCTTAGGCCTTTTTGGCTGAGATGTTAACGAATCCTCAGTGGCTTTTTCACTGACGTTCCTGGCCGCAGTAGCAAATAGTTTTTACAGGGCAGGTTTGCTTGTCCCAGCACCCAACCCTCCTCTTTTCGCATCCGGGCTTGGGACCGGCCATGGCAGAGTTAAAAAAATACAACACTTTTCCCAAATTAGTCACCGTAACGACTTGAAATATAGTGGCAACTAAACAAGATCCAGGTCCCATTGTAGGAGAAACAGAGTAGTCAAGGCTTCACAAAGTCTTTAGACACACCCAAATATGGCACTGCATGTAATGCTTGGTGCGGTCATTCTTAGGCCTTTTTGGCTGAGATGTTAACGAATCCTCAGTGGCTTTTTCACTGACGTTCCTGGCCGCAGTAGCAAATAGTTTTTACAGGGCAGGTTTGCTTGTCCCAGCACCCAACCCTCCTCTTTTTGCAGCCGGGCTTGGGACCGGCCATGGCAGAGTTAAAAAAATTCAACACTTTTCCCAAATTAGTCACCGTAACGACTTGAAATATAGTGGCAACCAAACAAGATCCAGGTCCCATTGTAGGAGAAACAGAGTAGTCAAGGCTTCACAAAGTCTTTAGACACACCCAAATATGGCACTGCATGTAATGCTTGGTTCGGTCATTCTTAGGCCTTTTTGGCTGAGATGTTAACGAATCCTCAGTGGCTTTTTCACTGACATTCCTGCCGCAGTAGCAAATGGTTTTTACAGGGCAGGTTTGCTTGTCCCAGCACCCAACCCTCCTCTTTTCAAAGCTGGGCTTGGGACCGGCCATGGCAGAGTTAAAAAAATTCAACACTTTTCCCAAATTAGTCACCGTAACGACTTGAAATATAGTGGCAACTAAACAAGATCCACGTCCCATTGTAGGAGAAACAGAGTAGTCAAGGCTTCACAAAGTCTTTAGACACACCCAAATATGGCACTGCATGTAATGCTTGGTGCGGTCATTCTTAGGCCTTTTTGGCTGACATGTTAACGAATCCTCAGTGGCTTTTTCACTGATGTTCCTGGCCGCAGTAGCAAATAGTTTTTACAGGGCAGGTTTGCTTGTCCCAGCACCCAACCCTCCTCTTTTCGCAGCCGGGCTTGGGACCGGCCATGGCAGAGTTAAAAAAATTCAACACTTTTCCCAAATTAGTCACCGTAACGACTTGAAATATAGTGGCAACCAAACAAGATCCAGGTCCCATTGTAGGAGAAACAGAGTAGTCAAGGCTTCACAAAGTCTTTAGACACACCCAAATATGGCACTGCATGTAATGCTTGGTGCGGTCATTCTTAGGCCTTTTTGGCTGAGATGTTAACGAATCCTCAGTGGCTTTTTCACTGATGTTCCTGCCGCAGTAGCAAATGGTTTTTACAGGGCAGGTTTGCTTGTCCCAGCACCCAACCCTCCTCTTTTTGCAGCCGGGCTTGGGACCGGCCATGGCAGAGTTAAAAAAATTCAACACTTTTCCCAAATTAGTCACCGTAACGACTTGAAATATAGTGGCAACCAAACAAGATCCAGGTCCCATTGTAGGAGAAACAGAGTAGTCAAGGCTTCACAAAGTCTTTAGACACACCCAAATATGGCACTGCATGTAATGCTTGGTGCGGTCATTCTTAGGCCTTTTTGGCTGAGATGTTAACGAATCCTCAGTGGCTTTTTCACTGACGTTCCTGGCCGCAGTAGCAAATAGTTTTTACAGGGCAGGTTTGCTTGTCCCAGCACCCAACCCTCCTCTTTTTGCAGCCGGGCTTGGGACCGGCCATGGCAGAGTTAAAAAAATTCAACACTTTTCCCAAATTAGTCACCGTAACGACTTGAAATATAGTGGCAACCAAACAAGATCCAGGTCCCATTGTAGGAGAAACAGAGTAGTCAAGGCTTCACAAAGTCTTTAGACACACCCAAATATGGCACTGCATGTAATGCTTGGTTCGGTCATTCTTAGGCCTTTTTGGCTGAGATGTTAACGAATCCTCAGTGGCTTTTTCACTGACATTCCTGCCGCAGTAGCAAATGGTTTTTACAGGGCAGGTTTGCTTGTCCCAGCACCCAACCCTCCTCTTTTCAAAGCCGGGCTTGGGACCGGCCATGGCAGAGTTAAAAAAATTCAACACTTTTCCCAAATTAGTCACCGTAACGACTTGAAATATAGTGGCAACTAAACAAGATCCAGGTCCCATTGTAGGAGAAACAGAGTAGTCAAGGCTTCACAAAGTCTTTAGACACACCCAAATATGGCACTGCATGTAATGCTTGGTGCGGTCATTCTTAAGCCTTTTTGGCTGACATGTTAACGAATCCTCAGTGGCTTTTTCACTGATGTTCCTGGCCGCAGTAGCAAATAGTTTTTACAGGGCAGGTTTGCTTGTCCCAGCACCCAACCCTCCTCTTTTCGCAGCCGGGCTTGGGACCGGCCATGGCAGAGTTAAAAAAATTCAACACTTTTCCCAAATTAGTCACCGTAACGACTTGAAATATAGTGGCAACCAAACAAGATCCAGGTCCCATTGTAGGAGAAACAGAGTAGTCAAGGCTTCACAAAGTCTTTAGTCACACCCAAATATGGCACTACATGTAATGCTTGGTGCGGTCATTCTTAGGCCTTTTTGGCTGAGATGTTAACGAATCCTCAGTGGCTTTTTCACTGATGTTCCTGCCGCAGTAGCAAATGGTTTTTACAGGGCAGGTTTGCTTGTCCCAGCACCCAACCCTCCTCTTTTCGCAGCCGGGCTTGGGACCGGCCATGGCAGAGTTAAAAAAATTCAACACTTTTCCCAAATTAGTCACCGTAACGACTTGAAATATAGTGGCAACCAAACAAGATCCAGGTCCCATTGTAGGAGAAACAGAGTAGTCAAGGCTTCACAAAGTCTTTAGACACACCCAAATATGGCACTGCATGTAATGCTTGGTGCGGTCATTCTTAGGCCTTTTTGGCTGAGATGTTAACGAATCCTCAGTGGCTTTTTCACTGACGTTCCTGGCCGCAGTAGCACATAGTTTTTACAGGGCAGGTTTGCTTGTCCCAGCACCCAACCCTCCTCTTTTCGCATCCGGGCTTGGGACCGGCCATGGCAGAGTTAAAAAAAATCAACACTTTTCCAAAATTAGTCACAGTAACGACTTGAAATATAGTGGCAACTAAACAAGATCCAGGTCCCATTGTAGGAGAAACAGAGTAGTCAAGGCTTCACAAAGTCTTTAGACACACCCAAATATGGCACTGCATGTAATGCTTGGTGCGGTCATTCTTAGGCCTTTTTGGCTGAGATGTTAACGAATCCTCAGTGGCTTTTTCACTGACGTTCCTGGCCGCAGTAGCAAATAGTTTTTACAGGGCAGGTTTGCTTGTCACAGCACCCAACCCTCCTCTTTTCGCAGCCGGGCTTGGGACTGGCCATGGCAGAGTTCAAAAAATTCAACACTTTTCCCAAATTAGTCACCGTAACGACTTGAAATATAGTGGCAACCAAACAAGATCCAGGTCCCATTGTAGGAGAAACAGAGTAGTCAAGGCTTCACAAAGTCTTTAGACACACCCAAATATGGCACTGCATGTAATGCTTGGTTTGGTCATTCTTAGGCCTTTTTGGCTGAGATGTTAACGAATCCTCAGTGGCTTTTTCACTGACGTTCCTGCCGCAGTAGCAAATGGTTTTTACAGGGCAGGTTTGCTTGTCCCAGCACCCAACCCTCCTCTTTTCGCAGCCGGGCTTGGGACCGGCCATGGCAGAGTTAAAAAAATTCAACACTTTTCCCAAATTAGTCACCGTAACGACTTGAAATATAGTGGCAACTAAACAAGATCCAGGTCCCATTGTAGGAGAAACAGAGTAGTCAAGGCTTCACAAAGTCTTTAGACACACCCAAATATGGCACTGCATGTAATGCTTGGTGCGGTCATTCTTAGGCCTTTTTGGCTGAGATGTTAACGAATCCTCAGTGGCTTTTTCACTGACGTTCCTGGCCGCAGTAGCAAATAGTTTTTACAGGGCAGGTTTGCTTGTCCCAGCACCCAACCCTCCTCTTTTCGCATCCGGGCTTGGGACCGGCCATGGCAGAGTTAAAAAAATTCAACACTTTTCCCAAATTAGTCACCGTAACGACTTGAAATATAGTGGCAACCAAACAAGATCCAGGTCCCATTGTAGGAGAAACAGAGTAGTCAAGGCTTCACAAAGTCTTTAGACACACCCAAATATGGCACTGCATGTAATGCTTGGTGCGGTCATTCTTAGGCCTTTTTGGCTGAGATGTTAACGAATCCTCAGTGGCTTTTTCACTGACGTTCCTGGCCGCAGTAGCAAATAGTTTTTACAGGGCAGGTTTGCTTGTCCCAGCACCCAACCCTCCTCTTTTCGCATCCGGGCTTGGGACCGGCCATGGCAGAGTTAAAAAAATACAACACTTTTCCCAAATTAGTCACCGTAACGACTTGAAATATAGTGGCAACTAAACAAGATCCAGGTCCCATTGTAGGAGAAACAGAGTAGTCAAGGCTTCACAAAGTCTTTAGACACACCCAAATATGGCACTGCATGTAATGCTTGGTGCGGTCATTCTTAGGCCTTTTTGGCTGAGATGTTAACGAATCCTCAGTGGCTTTTTCACTGACGTTCCTGGCCGCAGTAGCAAATAGTTTTTACAGGGCAGGTTTGCTTGTCCCAGCACCCAACCCTCCTCTTTTTGCAGCCGGGCTTGGGACCGGCCATGGCAGAGTTAAAAAAATTCAACACTTTTCCCAAATTAGTCACCGTAACGACTTGAAATATAGTGGCAACCAAACAAGATCCAGGTCCCATTGTAGGAGAAACAGAGTAGTCAAGGCTTCACAAAGTCTTTAGACACACCCAAATATGGCACTGCATGTAATGCTTGGTTCGGTCATTCTTAGGCCTTTTTGGCTGAGATGTTAACGAATCCTCAGTGGCTTTTTCACTGACATTCCTGCCGCAGTAGCAAATGGTTTTTACAGGGCAGGTTTGCTTGTCCCAGCACCCAACCCTCCTCTTTTCAAAGCTGGGCTTGGGACCGGCCATGGCAGAGTTAAAAAAATTCAACACTTTTCCCAAATTAGTCACCGTAACGACTTGAAATATAGTGGCAACTAAACAAGATCCAGGTCCCATTGTAGGAGAAACAGAGTAGTCAAGGCTTCACAAAGTCTTTAGACACACCCAAATATGGCACTGCATGTAATGCTTGGTGCGGTCATTCTTAGGCCTTTTTGGCTGACATGTTAACGAATCCTCAGTGGCTTTTTCACTGATGTTCCTGGCCGCAGTAGCAAATAGTTTTTACAGGGCAGGTTTGCTTGTCCCAGCACCCAACCCTCCTCTTTTCGCAGCCGGGCTTGGGACCGGCCATGGCAGAGTTAAAAAAATTCAACACTTTTCCCAAATTAGTCACCGTAACGACTTGAAATATAGTGGCAACCAAACAAGATCCAGGTCCCATTGTAGGAGAAACAGAGTAGTCAAGGCTTCACAAAGTCTTTAGACACACCCAAATATGGCACTGCATGTAATGCTTGGTGCGGTCATTCTTAGGCCTTTTTGGCTGAGATGTTAACGAATCCTCAGTGGCTTTTTCACTGATGTTCCTGCCGCAGTAGCAAATGGTTTTTACAGGGCAGGTTTGCTTGTCCCAGCACCCAACCCTCCTCTTTTTGCAGCCGGGCTTGGGACCGGCCATGGCAGAGTTAAAAAAATTCAACACTTTTCCCAAATTAGTCACCGTAACGACTTGAAATATAGTGGCAACCAAACAAGATCCAGGTCCCATTGTAGGAGAAACAGAGTAGTCAAGGCTTCACAAAGTCTTTAGACACACCCAAATATGGCACTGCATGTAATGCTTGGTGCGGTCATTCTTAGGCCTTTTTGGCTGAGATGTTAACGAATCCTCAGTGGCTTTTTCACTGACGTTCCTGGCCGCAGTAGCAAATAGTTTTTACAGGGCAGGTTTGCTTGTCCCAGCACCCAACCCTCCTCTTTTCGCAGCCGGGCTTGGGACTGGCCATGGCAGAGTTAAAAAAATTCAACACTTTTCCCAAATTAGTCACCGTAACGACTTGAAATATAGTGGCAACCAAACAAGATCCAGGTCCCATTGTAGGAGAAACAGAGTAGTCAAGGCTTCACAAAGTCTTTAGACACACCCAAATATGACACTGCATGTAATGCTTGGTTTGGTCATTCTTAGGCCTTTTTGGCTGAGATGTTAACGAATCCTCAGTGGCTTTTTCACTGACGTTCCTTCCGCAGTAGCAAATGGTTTTTACAGGGCAGGTTTGCTTGTCCCAGCACCCAACCCTCCTCTTTTCGCAGCCGGGCTTGGGACCGGCCATGGCAGAGTTAAAAAAATTCAACACTTTTCCCAAATTAGTCACCGTAACGACTTGAAATATATTGCAACCAAACAAGATCCAGGACCCATTGTAGGAGAAACAGAGTAGTCAAGGCTTCACAAAGTCTTTAGACACACCCAAATATGGCACTGCATGTAATGCTTGGTGCGGTCATTCTTATGCCTTTTTGGCTGAGATGTTAATGAATCCTCAGTGGATTTTTCACTGACGTTCCTGGCCGCAGTAGCACATAGTTTTTACAGGGCAGGTTTGCTTGTCCCAGCACCCAACCCTCCTCTTTTCGCATCCGGGCTTGGGACCGGCCATGGCAGAGTTAAAAAAATTCAACACTTTTCCCAAATTAGTCACCGTAACGACTTGAAATATAGTGGCAACCAAACAAGATCCAGGTCCCATTGTAGGAGAAACAGAGTAGTCAAGGCTTCACAAAGTCTTTAGACACACCCAAATATGGCACTGCATGTAATGCTTGGTGCGGTCATTCTTAGGCCTTTTTGGCTGAGATGTTAACAAATCCTCAGTGGCTTTTTCACTGACGTTCCTGGCCGCAGTAGCACATAGTTTTTACAGGGCAGGTTTGCTTGTCCCAGCACCCAACCCTCCTCTTTTTGCATCCGGGCTTGGGACCGGCCATGGCAGAGTTAAAAAAATTCAACACTTTTCCCAAATTAGTCACCGTAACGACTTGAAATATAGTGGCAACTAAACAAGATCCAGGTCCCATTGTAGGAGAAACAGAGTAGTCAAGGCTTCACAAAGTCTTTAGACACACCCAAATATGGCACTGCATGTAATGCTTGGTGCGGTCATTCTTAGGCCTTTTTGGCTGAGATGTTAACGAATCCTCAGTGGCTTTTTCACTGACGTTCCTGGCCGCAGTAGCAAATAGTTTTTACAGGGCAGGTTTGCTTGTCCCAGCACCCAACCCTCCTCTTTTCGCAGCCGGGCTTGGGACCGGCCATGGCAGAGTTAAAAAAATTCAACACTTTTCCCAAATTAGTCACCGTAACGACTTGAAATATAGTGGCAACCAAACAAGATCCAGGTCCCATTGTAGGAGAAACAGAGTAGTCAAGGCTTCACAAAGTCTTTAGACACACCCAAATATGGCACTGCATGTAATGCTTGGTTCGGTCATTCTTAGGCCTTTTTGGCTGAGATGTTAACGAATCCTCAGTGGCTTTTTCACTGACATTCCTGCCGCAGTAGCAAATGGTTTTTACAGGGCAGGTTTGCTTGTCCCAGCACCCAACCCTCCTCTTTTCAAAGCCGGGCTTGGGACCGGCCATGGCAGAGTTAAAAAAATTCAACACTTTTCCCAAATTAGTCACCGTAACGACTTGAAATATAGTGGCAACTAAACAAGATCCAGGTCCCATTGTAGGAGAAACAGAGTAGTCAAGGCTTCACAAAGTCTTTAGACACACCCAAATATGGCACTGCATGTAATGCTTGGTGCGGTCATTCTTAGGCCTTTTTGGCTGACATGTTAACGAATCCTCAGTGGCTTTTTCACTGATGTTCCTGGCCGCAGTAGCAAATAGTTTTTACAGGGCAGGTTTGCTTGTCCCAGCACCCAACCCTCCTCTTTTCGCAGCCGGGCTTGGGACCGGCCATGGCAGAGTTAAAAAAATTCAACACTTTTCCCAAATTAGTCACCGTAACGACTTGAAATATAGTGGCAACCAAACAAGATCCAGGTCCCATTGTAGGAGAAACAGAGTAGTCAAGGCTTCACAAAGTCTTTAGACACACCCAAATATGGCACTGCATGTAATGCTTGGTGCGGTCATTCTTAGGCCTTTTTGGCTGAGATGTTAACGAATCCTCAGTGGCTTTTTCACTGATGTTCCTGCCGCAGTAGCAAATGGTTTTTACAGGGCAGGTTTGCTTGTCCCAGCACCCAACCCTCCTCTTTTCGCAGCCGGGCTTGGGACCGGCCATGGCAGAGTTAAAAAAATTCAACACTTTTCTCAAATTAGTCACCGTAACGACTTGAAATATAGTGGCAACCAAACAAGATCCAGGTCCCATTGTAGGAGAAACAGAGTAGTCAAGGCTTCACAAAGTCTTTAGACACACCCAAATATGGCACTGCATGTAATGCTTGGTGCGGTCATTCTTAGGCCTTTTTGGCTGAGATGTTAACGAATCCTCAGTGGATTTTTCACTGACGTTCCTGGCCGCAGTAGCACATAGTTTTTACAGGGCAGGTTTGCTTGTCCCAGCACCCAACCCTCCTCTTTTCGCATCCGGGCTTGGGACCGGCCATGGCAGAGTTAAAAAAAATCAACACTTTTCCCAAATTAGTCACAGTAACGACTTGAAATATAGTGGCAACTAAACAAGATCCAGGTCCCATTGTAGGAGAAACAGAGTAGTCAAGGCTTCACAAAGTCTTTAGACACACCCAAATATGGCACTGCATGTAATGCTTGGTGCGGTCATTCTTAGGCCTTTTTGGCTGAGATGTTAACGAATCCTCAGTGGCTTTTTCACTGACGTTCCTGGCCGCAGTAGCAAATAGTTTTTACAGGGCAGGTTTGCTTGTCACAGCACCCAACCCTCCTCTTTTCGCAGCCGGGCTTGGGACTGGCCATGGCAGAGTTCAAAAAATTCAACACTTTTCCCAAATTAGTCACCGTAACGACTTGAAATATAGTGGCAACCAAACAAGATCCAGGTCCCATTGTAGGAGAAACAGAGTAGTCAAGGCTTCACAAAGTCTTTAGACACACCCAAATATGGCACTGCATGTAATGCTTGGTTTGGTCATTCTTAGGCCTTTTTGGCTGAGATGTTAACGAATCCTCAGTGGCTTTTTCACTGACGTTCCTGCCGCAGTAGCAAATGGTTTTTACAGGGCAGGTTTGCTTGTCCCAGCACCCAACCCTCCTCTTTTCGCAGCCGGGCTTGGGACCGGCCATGGCAGAGTTAAAAAAATTCAACACTTTTCCCAAATTAGTCACCGTAACGACTTGAAATATAGTGGCAACTAAACAAGATCCAGGTCCCATTGTAGGAGAAACAGAGTAGTCAAGGCTTCACAAAGTCTTTAGACACACCCAAATATGGCACTGCATGTAATGCTTGGTGCGGTCATTCTTAGGCCTTTTTGGCTGACATGTTAACGAATCCTCAGTGGCTTTTTCACTGACGTTCCTGGCCGCAGTAGCAAATAGTTTTTACAGGGCAGGTTTGCTTGTCCCAGCACCCAACCCTCCTCTTTTCGCAGCCGGGCTTGGGACCGGCCATGGCAGAGTTAAAAAAATTCAACACTTTTCCCAAATTAGTCACCGTAACGACTTGAAATATAGTGGCAACCAAACAAGATCCAGGTCCCATTGTAGGAGAAACAGAGTAGTCAAGGCTTCACAAAGTCTTTAGACACACCCAAATATGGCACTGCATGTAATGCTTGGTGCGGTCATTCTTAGGCCTTTTTGGCTGAGATGTTAACGAATCCTCAGTGGCTTTTTCACTGACGTTCCTGGCCGCAGTAGCAAATAGTTTTTACAGGGCAGGTTTGCTTGTCCCAGCACCCAACCCTCCTCTTTTCGCAGCCGGGCTTGGGACTGGCCATGGCAGAGTTAAAAAAATTCAACACTTTTCCCAAATTAGTCACCGTAACGACTTGAAATATAGTGGCAACCAAACAAGATCCAGGTCCCATTGTAGGAGAAACAGAGTAGTCAAGGCTTCACAAAGTCATTAGACACACCCAAATATGACACTGCATGTAATGCTTGGTTTGGTCATTCTTAGGCCTTTTTGGCTGAGATGTTAACGAATCCTCAGTGGCTTTTTCACTGACGTTCCTTCCGCAGTAGCAAATGGTTTTTACAGGGCAGGTTTGCTTGTCCCAGCACCCAACCCTCCTCTTTTCGCAGCCGGGCTTGGGACCGGCCATGGCAGAGTTAAAAAAATTCAACACTTTTCCCAAATTAGTCACCGTAACGACTTGAAATATATTGCAACCAAACAAGATCCAGGTCCCATTGTAGGAGAAACAGAGTAGTCAAGGCTTCACAAAGTCTTTAGACACACCCAAATATGGCACTGCATGTAATGCTTGGTGCGGTCATTCTTATGCCTTTTTGGCTGAGATGTTAATGAATCCTCAGTGGATTTTTCACTGACGTTCCTGGCCGCAGTAGCACATAGTTTTTACAGGGCAGGTTTGCTTGTCCCAGCACCCAACCCTCCTCTTTTCGCATCCGGGCTTGGGACCGGCCATGGCAGAGTTAAAAAAATTCAACACTTTTCCCAAATTAGTCACCGTAACGACTTGAAATATAGTGGCAACCAAACAAGATCCAGGTCCCATTGTAGGAGAAACAGAGTAGTCAAGGCTTCACAAAGTCTTTAGACACACCCAAATATGGCACTGCATGTAATGCTTGGTGCGGTCATTCTTAGGCCTTTTTGGCTGAGATGTTAACAAATCCTCAGTGGCTTTTTCACTGACGTTCCTGGCCGCAGTAGCACATAGTTTTTACAGGGCAAGTTTGCTTGTCCCAGCACCCAACCCTCCTCTTTTCACATCCGGGCTTGGGACCGGCCATGGCAGAGTTAAAAAAATTCAACACTTTTCCCAAATTAGTCACCGTAACGACTTGAAATATAGTGGCAACTAAACAAGATCCAGGTCCCATTGTAGGAGAAACAGAGTAGTCAAGGCTTCACAAAGTCTTTAGACACACCCAAATATGGCACTGCATGTAATGCTTGGTGCGGTCATTCTTAGGCCTTTTTGGCTGAGATGTTAACGAATCCTCAGTGGCTTTTTCACTGACGTTCCTGGCCGCAGTAGCAAATAGTTTTTACAGGGCAGGTTTGCTTGTCCCAGCACCCAACCCTCCTCTTTTCGCAGCCGGGCTTGGGACCGGCCATGGCAGAGTTAAAAAAATTCAACACTTTTCCCAAATTAGTCACCGTAACGACTTGAAATATAGTGGCAACCAAACAAGATCCAGGTCCCATTGTAGGAGAAACAGAGTAGTCAAGGCTTCACAAAGTCTTTAGACACACCCAAATATGGCACTGCATGTAATGCTTGGTTCGGTCATTCTTAGGCCTTTTTGGCTGAGATGTTAACGAATCCTCAGTGGCTTTTTCACTGACATTCCTGCCGCAGTAGCAAATGGTTTTTACAGGGCAGGTTTGCTTGTCCCAGCACCCAACCCTCCTCTTTTCGCAGCCGGGCTTGGGACCGGCCATGGCAGAGTTAAAAAAATTCAACACTTTTCCCAAATTAGTCACCGTAACGACTTGAAATATAGTGGCAACTAAACAAGATCCAGGTCCCATTGTAGGAGAAACAGAGTAGTCAAGGCTTCACAAAGTCTTTAGACACACCCAAATATGGCACTGCATGTAATGCTTGGTGCGGTCATGCTTAGGCCTTTTTGGCTGACATGTTAACGAATCCTCAGTGGCTTTTTCACTGATGTTCCTGGCCGCAGTAGCAAATAGTTTTTACAGGGCAGGTTTGCTTGTCCCAGCACCCAACCCTCCTCTTTTCGCAGCCGGGCTTGGGACCGGCCATGGCAGAGTTAAAAAAATTCAACACTTTTCCCAAATTAATCACCGTAACGACTTGAAATATAGTGGCAACCAAACAAGATCCAGGTCCCATTGTAGGAGAAACAGAGTAGTCAAGGCTTCACAAAGTCTTTAGACACACCCAAATATGGCACTGCATGTAATGCTTGGTGCGGTCATTCTTAGGCCTTTTTGGCTGAGATGTTAACGAATCCTCAGTGGCTTTTTCACTGATGTTCCTGCCGCAGTAGCAAATGGTTTTTACAGGGCAGGTTTGCTTGTCCCAGCACCCAACCCTCCTCTTTTCGCAGCCGGGCTTGGGACCGGCCATGGCAGAGTTAAAAAAATTCAACACTTTTCCCAAATTAGTCACCGTAACGACTTGAAATATAGTGGCAACCAAACAAGATTCAGGTCCCATTGTAGGAGAAACAGAGTAGTCAAGGCTTCACAAAGTCTTTAGACACACCCAAATATGGCACTGCATGTAAAGCTTGGTGCGGTCATTCTTAGGCCTTTTTGGCTGAGATGTTAACGAATCCTCAGTGGCTTTTTCACTGACGTTCCTGGCCGCAGTAGCACATAGTTTTTACAGGGCAGGTTTGCTTGTCCCAGCACCCAACCCTCCTCTTTTCGCATCCGGGCTTGGGACCGGCCATGGCAGAGTTAAAAAAATTCAACACTTTTCCCAAATTAGTCACAGTAACGACTTGAAATATAGTGGCAACTAAACAAGATCCAGGTCCCATTGTAGGAGAAACAGAGTAGTCAAGGCTTCACAAAGTCTTTAGACACACCCAAATATGGCACTGCATGTAATGCTTGGTGCGGTCATTCTTAGGCCTTTTTGGCTGAGATGTTAACGAATCCTCAGTGGCTTTTTCACTGACGTTCCTGCCACAGTAGCAAATGGTTTTTACAGGGCAGGTTTGCTTGTCCCAGCACCCAACCCTCCTCTTTTCGCAGCCGGGCTTGGGACCGGCCATGGCAGAGTTAAAAAAATTCAACACTTTTCCCAAATTAGTCACCGTAACGACTTGAAATATAGTGGCAACCAAACAAGATCCAGGTCCCATTGTAGGAGAAACAGAGTAGTCAAGGCTTCACAAAGTCTTTAGACACACCCAAATATGGCACTGCATGTAATGCTTGGTGCGGTCATTCTTAGGCCTTTTTGGCTGAGATGTTAACGAATCCTCAGTGGCTTTTTCACTGATGTTCCTGGCCGCAGTAGCAAATAGTTTTTACAGGGCAGGTTTGCTTGTCCCAGCACCCAACCCTCCTCTTTTCACAGCTGGGCTTGGGACCGGCCATGGCAGAGTTAAAAAAATTCAACACTTTTCGCAAATTAGTCACCGTAACGACTTGAAATATAGTGGCAACCAAACAAGATCCAGGTCCCATTGTAGGAGAAACAGAGTAGTCAAGGCTTCACAAAGTCTTTAGACACACCCAAATATGGCACTGCATGTAATGCTTGGTTCGGTCATTCTTTGGCCTTTTTGGCTGAGATGTTAACAAATCCTCAGTGGCTTTTTCACTGACATTTGTGCCGCAGTAGCAAATGGTTTTTACAGGGCAGGTTTGCTTGTCCCAGCACCCAACCCTCCTCTTTTCGCAGCCGGGCTTGGGACCGGCCATGGCAGAGTTAAAAAAATTCAACACTTTTCCCAAATTAGTCACCGTAACGACTTGAAATATAGTGGCAACTAAACAAGATCCAGGTCCCATTGTAGGAGAAACAGAGTAGTCAAGGCTTCACAAAGTCTTTAGACACACCCAAATATGGCACTGCATGTAATGCTTGGTGCGGTCATTCTTAGGCCTTTTTGGCTGACATGTTAACGAATCCTCAGTGGCTTTTTCACTGACGTTCCTGGTCGCAGTAGCAAATAGTTTTTACAGAGCAGGTTTGCTTGTCCCAGCACCCAACCCTCCTCTTTTCGCAGCCGGGCTTGGGACCGGCCATGGCAGAGTTAAAAAAATTCAACATTTTCCCAAATTAGTCACCGTAACGACTTGAAATATAGTGGCAACCAAACAAGATCCAGGTCCCATTGTAGGAGAAACAGAGTAGTCAAGGCTTCACAAAGTCTTTAGACACACCCAAATATGGCACTGCATGTAATGCTTGGTGCGGTCATTCTTAGGCCTTTTTGGCTGAGATGTTAACGAATCCTCAGTGGCTTTTTCACTGATGTTCCTGCCGCAGTAGCAAATGGTTTTTACAGGGCAGGTTTGCTTGTCCCAGCACCCAACCCTCCTCTTTTCGCAGCCGGGCTTGGGACCGGCCATGGCAGAGTTAAAAAAATTCAACACTTTTCCCAAATTAGTCACCGTAACGACTTGAAATATAGTGGCAACCAAACAAGATCCAGGTCCCATTGTAGGAGAAACAGAGTAGTCAAGGCTTCACAAAGTCTTTAGACACACCCAAATATGGCACTGCATGTAATGCTTGGTGCGGTCATTCTTAGGCCTTTTTGGCTGAGATGTTAACGAATCCTCAGTGGCTTTTTCACTGACATTCCTGGCCGCAGTAGCACATAGTTTTTATAGGGCAGGTTTGCTTGTCCCAGCACCCAACCCTCCTCTTTTCGCATCCGGGCTTGGGACCGGCCATGGCAGAGTTAAAAAAATTCAACACTTTTCCCAAATTAGTCACAGTAACGACTTGAAATATAGTGGCAACTAAACAAGATCCAGGTCCCATTGTAGGAGAAACAGAGTAGTCAAGGCTTCACAAAGTCTTTAGACACACCCAAATATGGCACTGCATGTAATGCTTGGTGCGGTCATTCTTAGGCCTTTTTGGCTGAGATGTTAACGAATCCTCAGTGGCTTTTTCACTGACGTTCCTGGCCGCAGTAGCAAATAGTTTTTACAGGGCAGGTTTGCTTGTCCCAGCACCCAACCCTCCTCTTTTCACAGCCGGGCTTTGGACTGGCCATGGCAGAGTTAAAAAAATTCAACACTTTTCCCAAATTAGTCACCGTAATGACTTGAAATATAGTGGCAACCAAAAAAGATCCAGGTCCCATTGTAGGAGAAACAGAGTAGTCAAGGCTTCACAAAGTCTTTAGACACACCCAAATATGGCACTGCATGTAATGCTTGGTGCGGTCATTCTTATGCCTTTTTGGCTGAGATGTTAATGAATCCTCAGTGGATTTTTCACTGACGTTCCTGGCCGCAGTAGCACATAGTTTTTACAGGGCAGGTTTGCTTGTCCCAGCACCCAACCCTCCTCTTTTCGCATCCGGGCTTGGGACCGGCCATGGCAGAGTTAAAAAAATTCAACACTTTTCCCAAATTAGTCACCGTAACGACTTGAAATATAGTGGCAACCAAACAAGATCCAGGTCCCATTGTAGGAGAAACAGAGTAGTCAAGGCTTCACAAAGTCTTTAGACACACCCAAATATGGCACTGCATGTAATGCTTTTTGCGGTCATTCTTAGGCCTTTTTGGCTGAGATGTTAACAAATCCTCAGTGGCTTTTTCACTGATGTTCCTGGCCGCAGTAGCACATAGTTTTTACAGGGCAGGTTTGCTTGTCCCAGCACCCAACCCTCCTCTTTTCGCAGCCGGGCTTGGGACCGGCCATGGCAGAGTTAAAAAAATTCAACACTTTTCCCAAATTAGTCACCGTAACGACTTGAAATATAGTGGCAACTAAACAAGATCCAGGTCCCATTGTAGGAGAAACAGAGTAGTCAAGGCTTCACAAAGTCTTTAGACACTCCCAAATATGGCACTGCATGTAATGCTTGGTGCGGTCATTCTTAGGCCTTTTTGGCTGAGATGTTAACGAATCCTCAGTGGCTTTTTCACTGACGTTCCTGGCCGCAGTAGCAAATAGTTTTTACAGGGCAGGTTGCTTGTCCCAGCACCCAACCCTCCTCTTGTCGCAGCCGGGCTTGGGACCGGCCATGGCAGAGTTAAAAAAATTCAACACTTTTCCCAAATTAGTCACTGTAACGACTTGAAATATAGTGGCAACCAAACAAGATCCAGGTCCCATTGTAGGAGAAACAGAGTAGTCAAGGCTTCACAAAGTCTTTAGACACACCCAAATATGGCACTGCATGTAATGCTTGGTGCGGTCATTCTTAGGCCTTTTTGGCTGAGATGTTAACGAATCCTCAGTGGCTTTTTCACTGACGTTCCTGGCCGCAGTAGCAAATGGTTTTTACAGGGCAGGTTTGCTTGACCCAGCACCCAACCCTCCTCTTTTCGCAGCCGGGCTTGGGACCGGCCATGGCAGAGTTAAAAAAATTCAACACTTTTCCCAAATTAGTCACCGTAACGACTTGAAATATAGTGGCAACCAAACAAGATCCAGGTCCCATTGTAGGAGAAACAGAGTAGTCAAGGCTTCACAAAGTCTTTAGACACACCCAAATATGGCACTGCATGTAATGCTTGGTGCGGTCATTCTTAGGCCTTTTTGGCTGAGATGTTAACGAATCCTCAGTGGCTTTTTCACTGACGTTCCTGGCCGCAGTAGCACATAGTTTTTATAGGGCAGGTTTGCTTGTCCCAGCACCCAACCCTCCTCTTTTCGCATCCGGGCTTGGGACCGGCCATGGCAGAGTAAAAAAAATTCAACACTTTTCCCAAATTAGTCACAGTAACGACTTGAAATATAGTGGCAACCAAACAAGATCCAGGTCCCATTGTAGGAGAAACAGAGTAGTCAAGGCTTCACAAAGTCTTTAGACACACCCAAATATGGCACTGCATGTAATGCTTGGTGCGGTCATTCTTAGGCCTTTTTGGCTGACATGTTAACGAATCCTCAGTGGCTTTTTCACTGACGTTCCTGGTCGCAGTAGCAAATAGTTTTTACAGAGCAGGTTTGCTTGTCCCAGCACCCAACCCTCCTCTTTTCGCAGCCGGGCTTGGGACCGGCCATGGCAGAGTTAAAAAAATTCAACATTTTCCCAAATTAGTCACCGTAACGACTTGAAATATAGTGGCAACCAAACAAGATCCAGGTCCCATTGTAGGAGAAACAGAGTAGTCAAGGCTTCACAAAGTCTTTAGACACACCCAAATATGGCACTGCATGTAATGCTTGGTGCGGTCATTCTTAGGCCTTTTTGGCTGAGATGTTAACGAATCCTCAGTGGCTTTTTCACTGATGTTCCTGCCGCAGTAGCAAATGGTTTTTACAGGGCAGGTTTGCTTGTCCCAGCACCCAACCCTCCTCTTTTCGCAGCCGGGCTTGGGACCGGCCATGGCAGAGTTAAAAAAATTCAACACTTTTCCCAAATTAGTCACCGTAACGACTTGAAATATAGTGGCAACCAAACAAGATCCAGGTCCCATTGTAGGAGAAACAGAGTAGTCAAGGCTTCACAAAGTCTTTAGACACACCCAAATATGGCACTGCATGTAATGCTTGGTGCGGTCATTCTTAGGCCTTTTTGGCTGAGATGTTAACGAATCCTCAGTGGCTTTTTCACTGACATTCCTGGCCGCAGTAGCACATAGTTTTTATAGGGCAGGTTTGCTTGTCCCAGCACCCAACCCTCCTCTTTTCGCATCCGGGCTTGGGACCGGCCATGGCAGAGTTAAAAAAATTCAACACTTTTCCCAAATTAGTCACAGTAACGACTTGAAATATAGTGGCAACTAAACAAGATCCAGGTCCCATTGTAGGAGAAACAGAGTAGTCAAGGCTTCACAAAGTCTTTAGACACACCCAAATATGGCACTGCATGTAATGCTTGGTGCGGTCATTCTTAGGCCTTTTTGGCTGAGATGTTAACGAATCCTCAGTGGCTTTTTCACTGACGTTCCTGGCCGCAGTAGCAAATAGTTTTTACAGGGCAGGTTTGCTTGTCCCAGCACCCAACCCTCCTCTTTTCACAGCCGGGCTTTGGACTGGCCATGGCAGAGTAAAAAAAATTCAACACTTTTCCCAAATTAGTCACCGTAATGACTTGAAATATAGTGGCAACCAAAAAAGATCCAGGTCCCATTGTAGGAGAAACAGAGTAGTCAAGGCTTCACAAAGTCTTTAGACACACCCAAATATGGCACTGCATGTAATGCTTGGTGCGGTCATTCTTAGGCCTTTTTGGCTGAGATGTTAACGAATCCTCAGTGGCTTTTTCACTGACGTTCCTGGCCGCAGTAGCAAATGGTTTTTACAGGGCAGGTTTGCTTGACCCAGCACCCAACCCTCCTCTTTTCGCAGCCGGGCTTGGGACCGGCCATGGCAGAGTTAAAAAAATTCAACACTTTTCCCAAATTAGTCACCGTAACGACTTGAAATATAGTGGCAACCAAACAAGATCCAGGTCCCATTGTAGGAGAAACAGAGTAGTCAAGGCTTCACAAAGTCTTTAGACACACCCAAATATGGCACTGCATGTAATGCTTGGTGCGGTCATTCTTAGGCCTTTTTGGCTGAGATGTTAACGAATCCTCAGTGGCTTTTTCACTGACGTTCCTGGCCGCAGTAGCACATAGTTTTTATAGGGCAGGTTTGCTTGTCCCAGCACCCAACCCTCCTCTTTTCGCATCCGGGCTTGGGACCGGCCATGGCAGAGTAAAAAAAATTCAACACTTTTCCCAAATTAGTCACAGTAACGACTTGAAATATAGTGGCAACCAAACAAGATCCAGGTCCCATTGTAGGAGAAACAGAGTAGTCAAGGCTTCACAAAGTCTTTAGACACACCCAAATATGGCACTGCATGTAATGCTTGGTGCGGTCATTCTTAGGCCTTTTTGGCTGACATGTTAACGAATCCTCAGTGGCTTTTTCACTGACGTTCCTGGTCGCAGTAGCAAATAGTTTTTACAGAGCAGGTTTGCTTGTCCCAGCACCCAACCCTCCTCTTTTCGCAGCCGGGCTTGGGACCGGCCATGGCAGAGTTAAAAAAATTCAACATTTTCCCAAATTAGTCACCGTAACGACTTGAAATATAGTGGCAACCAAACAAGATCCAGGTCCCATTGTAGGAGAAACAGAGTAGTCAAGGCTTCACAAAGTCTTTAGACACACCCAAATATGGCACTGCATGTAATGCTTGGTGCGGTCATTCTTAGGCCTTTTTGGCTGAGATGTTAACGAATCCTCAGTGGCTTTTTCACTGATGTTCCTGCCGCAGTAGCAAATGGTTTTTACAGGGCAGGTTTGCTTGTCCCAGCACCCAACCCTCCTCTTTTCGCAGCCGGGCTTGGGACCGGCCATGGCAGAGTTAAAAAAATTCAACACTTTTCCCAAATTAGTCACCGTAACGACTTGAAATATAGTGGCAACCAAACAAGATCCAGGTCCCATTGTAGGAGAAACAGAGTAGTCAAGGCTTCACAAAGTCTTTAGACACACCCAAATATGGCACTGCATGTAATGCTTGGTGCGGTCATTCTTAGGCCTTTTTGGCTGAGATGTTAACGAATCCTCAGTGGCTTTTTCACTGACATTCCTGGCCGCAGTAGCACATAGTTTTTATAGGGCAGGTTTGCTTGTCCCAGCACCCAACCCTCCTCTTTTCGCATCCGGGCTTGGGACCGGCCATGGCAGAGTTAAAAAAATTCAACACTTTTCCCAAATTAGTCACAGTAACGACTTGAAATATAGTGGCAACTAAACAAGATCCAGGTCCCATTGTAGGAGAAACAGAGTAGTCAAGGCTTCACAAAGTCTTTAGACACACCCAAATATGGCACTGCATGTAATGCTTGGTGCGGTCATTCTTAGGCCTTTTTGGCTGAGATGTTAACGAATCCTCAGTGGCTTTTTCACTGACGTTCCTGGCCGCAGTAGCAAATAGTTTTTACAGGGCAGGTTTGCTTGTCCCAGCACCCAACCCTCCTCTTTTCACAGCCGGGCTTTGGACTGGCCATGGCAGAGTAAAAAAAATTCAACACTTTTCCCAAATTAGTCACCGTAATGACTTGAAATATAGTGGCAACCAAAAAAGATCCAGGTCCCATTGTAGGAGAAACAGAGTAGTCAAGGCTTCACAAAGTCTTTAGACACACCCAAATATGGCACTGCATGTAATGCTTGGTGCGGTCATTCTTATGCCTTTTTGGCTGAGATGTTAATGAATCCTCAGTGGATTTTTCACTGACGTTCCTGGCCGCAGTAGCACATAGTTTTTACAGGGCAGGTTTGCTTGTCCCAGCACCCAACCCTCCTCTTTTCGCATCCGGGCTTGGGACCGGCCATGGCAGAGTTAAAAAAATTCAACACTTTTCCCAAATTAGTCACCGTAACGACTTGAAATATAGTGGCAACCAAACAAGATCCAGGTCCCATTGTAGGAGAAACAGAGTAGTCAAGGCTTCACAAAGTCTTTAGACACACCCAAATATGGCACTGCATGTAATGCTTTTTGCGGTCATTCTTAGGCCTTTTTGGCTGAGATGTTAACAAATCCTCAGTGGCTTTTTCACTGATGTTCCTGGCCGCAGTAGCACATAGTTTTTACAGGGCAGGTTTGCTTGTCCCAGCACCCAACCCTCCTCTTTTCGCAGCCGGGCTTGGGACCGGCCATGGCAGAGTTAAAAAAATTCAACACTTTTCCCAAATTAGTCACCGTAACGACTTGAAATATAGTGGCAACTAAACAAGATCCAGGTCCCATTGTAGGAGAAACAGAGTAGTCAAGGCTTCACAAAGTCTTTAGACACTCCCAAATATGGCACTGCATGTAATGCTTGGTGCGGTCATTCTTAGTCCTTTTTGGCTGAGATGTTAACGAATCCTCAGTGGCTTTTTCACTGACGTTCCTGGCCGCAGTAGCAAATAGTTTTTACAGGGCAGGTTGCTTGTCCCAGCACCCAACCCTCCTCTTGTCGCAGCCGGGCTTGGGACCGGCCATGGCAGAGTTAAAAAAATTCAACACTTTTCCCAAATTAGTCACTGTAACGACTTGAAATATAGTGGCAACCAAACAAGATCCAGGTCCCATTGTAGGAGAAACAGAGTAGTCAAGGCTTCACAAAGTCTTTAGACACACCCAAATATGGCACTGCATGTAATGCTTGGTGCGGTCATTCTTAGGCCTTTTTGGCTGAGATGTTAACGAATCCTCAGTGGCTTTTTCACTGACGTTCCTGGCCGCAGTAGCAAATGGTTTTTACAGGGCAGGTTTGCTTGTCCCAGCACCCAACCCTCCTCTTTTCGCAGCCGGGCTTGGGACCGGCCATGGCAGAGTTAAAAAAATTCAACACTTTTCCCAAATTAGTCACCGTAACGACTTGAAATATAGTGGCAACCAAACAAGATCCAGGTCTCATTGTAGGAGAAACAGAGTAGTCAAGGCTTCACAAAGTCTTTAGACACACCCAAATATGGCACTGCATGTAATGCTTGGTGCGGTCATTCTTAGGCCTTTTTGGCTGAGATGTTAACGAATCCTCAGTGGCTTTTTCACTGACGTTCCTGGCCGCAGTAGCACATAGTTTTTATAGGGCAGGTTTGCTTGTCCCAGCACCCAACCCTCCTCTTTTCACATCCGGGCTTGGGACCGGCCATGGCAGAGTAAAAAAAATTCAACACTTTTCCCAAATTAGTCACAGTAACGACTTGAAATATAGTGGCAACCAAACAAGATCCAGGTCCCATTGTAGGAGAAACAGAGTAGTCAAGGCTTCACAAAGTCTTTAGACACACCCAAATATGGCACTGCATGTAATGCTTGGTGCGGTCATTCTTAGGCCTTTTTGGCTGAGATGTTAACGAATCCTCAGTGGCTTTTTCACTGACGTTCCTGGCCGCAGTAGCAAATAGTTTTTACAGGGCAGGTTTGCTTGTCACAGCACCCAACCCTCCTCTTTTCGCAGCCGGGCTTGGGACTGGCCAGGGCAGAGTTAAAAAAATTCAACACTTTTCCCAAATTAGTCACCGTAACGACTTGAAATATAGTGGCAACCAAACAAGATCCAGGTCCCATTGTAGGAGAAACAGAGTAGTCAAGGCTTCACAAAGTCTTTAGACACACCCAAATATGGCACTGCATGTAATGCTTGGTTTGGTCATTCTTAGGCCTTTTTGGCTGAGATGTTAACGAATCCTCAGTGGCTTTTTCACTGACGTTCCTGCCGCAGTAGCAAATGGTTTTTACAGGGCAGGTTTGCTTGTCCCAGCACCCAACCCTCCTCTTTTCGCAGCCGGGCTTGGGACCGGCCATGGCAGAGTTAAAAAAATTCAACACTTTTCCCAAATTGGTCACCGTAACGACTTGAAATATAGTGGCAACTAAACAAGATCCAGGTCCCATTGTAGGAGAAACAGAGTAGTCAAGGCTTCACAAAGTCTTTAGACACACCCAAATATGGCACTGCATGTAATGCTTGGTTCGGTCATTCTTAGGCCTTTTTGGCTGAGATGTTAACGAATCCTCAGTGGCTTTTCACTGACATTCCTGCCGCAGTAGCAAATGGTTTTTACAGGGCAGGTTTGCTTGTCCCAGCACCCAACCCTCCTCTTTTCGCAGCCGGGCTTGGGACCGGCCATGGCAGAGTTAAAAAAATTCAACACTTTTCCCAAATTAGTCACTGTAACGACTTGAAATATAGTGGCAACTAAACAAGATCCAGGTCCCATTGTAGGAGAAACAGAGTAGTCAAGGCTTCACAAAGTCTTTAGACACACCCAAATATGGCACTGCATGTAATGCTTGGTGCGGTCATTCTTAGGCCTTTTTGGCTGAGATGTTAACGAATCCTCAGTTTCTTTTTCACTGACGTTCCTGGCCGCAGTAGCAAATAGTTTTTACAGGGCAGGTTTGCTTGTCCCAGCACCCAACCCTCCTCTTTTCGCAGCCGGGCTTGGGACCGGCCATGGCAGAGTTAAAAAAATTCAACACTTTTCCCAAATTGGTCACCGTAACGACTTGAAATATAGTGGCAACTAAACAAGATCCAGGTCCCATTGTAGGAGAAACAGAGTAGTCAAGGCTTCACAAAGTCTTTAGACACACCCAAATATGGCACTGCATGTAATGCTTGGTTCGGTCATTCTTAGGCCTTTTTGGCTGAGATGTTAACGAATCCTCAGTGGCTTTTTCACTGACATTCCTGCCGCAGTAGCAAATGGTTTTTACAGGGCAGGTTTGCTTGTCCCAGCACCCAACCCTCCTCTTTTCGCATCCGGGCTTGGGACCGGCCATGGCAGAGTTAAAAAAATTCAACACTTTTCCCAAATTAGTCACAGTAACGATTTGAAATATAGTGGCAACTAAACAAGATCCAGGTCCCATTGTAGGAGAAACAGAGTAGTCAAGGCTTCACAAAGTCTTTAGACACACCCAAATATGGCACTGCATGTAATGCTTGGTTTGGTCATTCTTAGGCCTTTTTGGCTGAGATGTTAACGAATCCTCAGTGGCTTTTTCACTGACGTTCCTGCCGCAGTAGCAAATGGTTTTTACAGGGCAGGTTTGCTTGTCCCAGCACCCAACCCTCCTCTTTTCACAGCCGGGCTTGGGACCGGCCATGGCAGAGTTAAAAAAATTCAACACTTTTCCCAAATTAGTCACCGTAACGACTTGAAATATAGTGGCAACTAAACAAGATCCAGGTCCCATTGTAGGAGAAACAGAGTAGTCAAGGCTTCACAAAGTCTTTAGACAAACCCAAATATGGCACTACATGTAATGCTTGGTGCCGTCATTCTTAGACCTTTTTGGCTGAGATGTTAACGAATCCTCAGTGGCTTTTTCACTGACGTTCCTGGCCGCAGTAGCACATAGATTTTACAGGGCAGGTTTGCTTGTCCCAGCACCCAACCCTCCTCTTTTCGCATCCGGGCTTGGGACCGGCCATGCAGAGTTAAAAAAATTCAACACTTTTCCCAAATTAGTCACCGTAACGACTTGAAATATAGTGGCAACCAAACAAGATCCAGGTCCGATTGTAGGAGAAACAGAGTAGTCAAGGCTTCACAAAGTCTTTAGACACACCCAAATATGGCACTGCATGTAATGCTTGGTGCGGTCATTCTTAGGCCTTTTTGGCTGAGATGTTAACGAATCCTCAGTGGCTTTTTCACTGACGTTCCTGGCCGCAGTAGCAAATAGTTTTTACAGGGCAGGTTTGCTTGTCCCAGCACCCAACCCTCCTCTTTTCGCAGCCGGGCTTGGGACCGGCCATGGCAGAGTTAAAAAAATTCAACACTTTTCCCAAATTGGTCACCGTAACGACTTGAAATATAGTGGCAACTAAACAAGATCCAGGTCCCATTGTAGGAGAAACAGAGTAGTCAAGGCTTCACAAAGTCTTTAGACACACCCAAATATGGCACTGCATGTAATGCTTGGTGCGGTCATTCTTAGGCCTTTTTGGCTGACATGTTAACGAATCCTCAGTGGCTTTTTCACTGACGTTCCTGGCCGCAGTAGCAAATAGTTTTTACAGGGCTAGTTTGCTTGTCCCAGCACCCAACCCTCCTCTTTTCGCAGCCGGGCTTGGGACCGGCCATGGCAGAGTTAAAAAAATTCAACACTTTTCCCAAATTAGTCACCGTAACGACTTGAAATATAGTGGCAACCAAACAAGATCCAGGTCCCATTGTAGGAGAAACAGAGTAGTCAAGGCTTCACAAAGTCTTTAGACACACCCAAATATGGCACTGCATGTAATGCTTGGTTCGGTCATTCTTAGGCCTTTTTGGCTGAGATGTTAACGAATCCTCAGTGGCTTTTTCACTGACATTCCTGCCGCAGTAGCAAATGGTTTTTACAGGGCAGGTTTGCTTGTCCCAGCACCCAACCCTCCTCTTTTCGCAGCCGGGCCTGGGACCGGCCATGGCAGAGTTAAAAAAAATTCAACACTTTTCCCAAATTAGTCACCGTAACGACTTGAAATATAGTGGCAACCAAACAAGATCCAGGTCCCATTGTAGGAGAAACAGAGTAGTCAAGGCTTCACAAAGTCTTTAGACACACCCAAATATGGCACTGCATGTAATGCTTGGTGCGGTCATTCTTAGGCCTTTTTGGCTGAGATGTTAACGAATCCTCAGTGGCTTTTTCACTGACGTTCCTGCCGCAGTAGCAAATGGTTTTTACAGGGCAGGTTTGCTTGTCCCAGCACCCAACCCTCCTCTTTTCGCAGCCGGGCTTGGGACCGGCCATGGCAGAGTTAAAAAAATTCAACACTTTTCCCAAATTAGTCACCGTAACGACTTGAAATATAGTGGCAACTAAACAAGATCCAGGTCCCATTGTAGGAGAAACAGAGTAGTCAAGGCTTCACAAAGTCTTTAGACAAACCCAAATATGGCACTACATGTAATGCTTGGTGCCGTCATTCTTAGACCTTTTTGGCTGAGATGTTAACGAATCCTCAGTGGCTTTTTCACTGACGTTGCTGGCCGCAGTAGCACATAGATTTTACAGGGCAGGTTTGCTTGTCCCAGCACCCAACCCTCCTCTTTTCGCATCCGGGCTTGGGACCGGCCATGCAGAGTTAAAAAAATTCAACACTTTTCCCAAATTAGTCACCGTAACGACTTGAAATATAGTGGCAACCAAACAAGATCCAGGTCCGATTGTAGGAGAAACAGAGTAGTCAAGGCTTCACAAAGTCTTTAGACACACCCAAATATGGCACTGCATGTAATGCTTGGTGCGGTCATTCTTAGGCCTTTTTGGCTGAGATGTTAACGAATCCTCAGTGGCTTTTTCACTGACGTTCCTGGCCGCAGTAGCAAATAGTTTTTACAGGGCAGGTTTGCTTGTCCCAGCACCCAACCCTCCTCTTTTCGCAGCCGGGCTTGGGACCGGCCATGGCAGAGTTAAAAAAATTCAACACTTTTCCCAAATTGGTCACCGTAACGACTTGAAATATAGTGGCAACTAAACAAGATCCAGGTCCCATTGTAGGAGAAACAGAGTAGTCAAGGCTTCACAAAGTCTTTAGACACACCCAAATATGGCACTGCATGTAATGCTTGGTTCGGTCATTCTTAGGCCTTTTTGGCTGAGATGTTAACGAATCCTCAGTGGCTTTTTCACTGACATTCCTGCCGCAGTAGCAAATGGTTTTTACAGGGCAGGTTTGCTTGTCCCAGCACCCAACCCTCCTCTTTTCGCAGCCGGGCTTGGGACCGGCCATGGCAGAGTTACAAAAATTCAACACTTTTCCCAAATTAGTCACCGTAACGACTTGAAATATAGTGGCAACTAAACAAGATCCAGGTCCCATTGTAGGAGAAACAGAGTAGTCAAGGCTTCACAAAGTCTTTAGACACACCCAAATATGGCACTGCATGTAATGCTTGGTGCGGTCATTCTTAGGCCTTTTTGGCTGAGATGTTAACGAATCCTCAGTGGCTTTTTCACTGACGTTCCTGGCCGCAGTAGCAAATAGTTTTTACAGGGCAGGTTTGCTTGTCCCAGGACCCAACCCTCCTCTTTTCGCAGCCAGGCTTGGGACCGGCCATGGCAGAGTTAAAAAAATTCAACACTTTTCCCAAATTGGTCACCGTAACGACTTGAAATATAGTGGCAACTAAACAAGATCCAGGTCCCATTGTAGGAGAAACAGAGTAGTCAAGGCTTCACAAAGTCTTTAGACACACCCAAATATGGCACTGCATGTAATGCTTGGTTCGGTCATTCTTAGGCCTTTTTGGCTGAGATGTTAACGAATCCTCAGTGGCTTTTTCACTGACATTCCTGCCGCAGTAGCAAATGGTTTTTACAGGGCAGGTTTGCTTGTCCCAGCACCCAACCCTCCTCTTTTCGCATCCGGGCTTGGGACCGGCCATGGCAGAGTTAAAAAAATTCAACACTTTTCCCAAATTAGTCACAGTAACGATTTGAAATATAGTGGCAACTAAACAAGATCCAGGTCCCATTGTAGGAGAAACAGAGTAGTCAAGGCTTCACAAAGTCTTTAGACACACCCAAATATGGCACTGCATGTAATGCTTGGTGCGGTCATTCTTAGGCCTTTTTGGCTGAGATGTTAACGAATCCTCAGTGGCTTTTTCACTGACGTTCCTGCCGCAGTAGCAAATGGTTTTTACAGGGCAGGTTTGCTTGTCCCAGCACCCAACCCTCCTCTTTTCACAGCCGGGCTTGGGACCGGCCATGGCAGAGTTAAAAAAATTCAACACTTTTCCCAAATTAGTCACCGTAACGACTTGAAATATAGTGGCAACTAAACAAGATCCAGGTCCCATTGTAGGAGAAACAGAGTAGTCAAGGCTTCACAAAGTCTTTAGACAAACCCAAATATGGCACTACATGTAATGCTTGGTGCCGTCATTCTTAGACCTTTTTGGCTGAGATGTTAACGAATCCTCAGTGGCTTTTTCACTGACGTTCCTGGCCGCAGTAGCACATAGATTTTACAGGGCAGGTTTGCTTGTCCCAGCACCCAACCCTCCTCTTTTCGCATCCGGGCTTGGGACCGGCCATGCAGAGTTAAAAAAATTCAACACTTTTCCCAAATTAGTCACCGTAACGACTTGAAATATAGTGGCAACCAAACAAGATCCAGGTCCGATTGTAGGAGAAACAGAGTAGTCAAGGCTTCACAAAGTCTTTAGACACACCCAAATATGGCACTGCATGTAATGCTTGGTGCGGTCATTCTTAGGCCTTTTTGGCTGAGATGTTAACGAATCCTCAGTGGCTTTTTCACTGACGTTCCTGGCCGCAGTAGCAAATAGTTTTTACAGGGCAGGTTTGCTTGTCCCAGCACCCAACCCTCCTCTTTTCGCAGCCGGGCTTGGGACCGGCCATGGCAGAGTTAAAAAAATTCAACACTTTTCCCAAATTGGTCACCGTAACGACTTGAAATATAGTGGCAACTAAACAAGATCCAGGTCCCATTGTAGGAGAAACAGAGTAGTCAAGGCTTCACAAAGTCTTTAGACACACCCAAATATGGCACTGCATGTAATGCTTGGTGCGGTCATTCTTAGGCCTTTTTGGCTGACATGTTAACGAATCCTCAGTGGCTTTTTCACTGACGTTCCTGGCCGCAGTAGCAAATAGTTTTTACAGGGCTAGTTTGCTTGTCCCAGCACCCAACCCTCCTCTTTTCGCAGCCGGGCTTGGGACCGGCCATGGCAGAGTTAAAAAAATTCAACACTTTTCCCAAATTAGTCACCGTAACGACTTGAAATATATTGGCAACCAAACAAGATCCAGGTCCCATTGTAGGAGAAACAGAGTAGTCAAGGCTTCACAAAGTCTTTAGACACACCCAAATATGGCACTGCATGTAATGCTTGGTTCGGTCATTCTTAGGCCTTTTTGGCTGAGATGTTAACGAATCCTCAGTGGCTTTTTCACTGACATTCCTGGCCGCAGTAGCAAATAGTTTTTACAGGGCAGGTTTGCTTGTCCCAGCACCCAACCCTCCTCTTTTCGCAGCCGGGCTTGGGACCGGCCATGGCAGAGTTAAAAAAATTCAACACTTTTCCCAAATTAGTCACCGTAACTACTTGAAATATAGTGGCAACCAAACAAGATCCAGGTCCCATTGTAGGAGAAACAGAGTAGTCAAGGCTTCACAAAGTCTTTAGACACACCCAAATATGGCACTGCATGTAATGCTTGGTTCGGTCATTCTTAGGCCTTTTTGGCTGAGATGTTAACGAATCCTCAGTGGCTTTTTCACTGACATTCCTGCCGCAGTAGCAAATGGTTTTTACAGGGCAGGTTTGCTTGTCCCAGCACCCAACCCTCCTCTTTTCGCAGCCGGGCTTGGGAACGGCCATGGCAGAGTTAAAAAAATTCAACACTTTTCCCAAATTAGTCACCGTAACGACTTGAAATATAGTGGCAACTAAACAAGATCCAGGTCCCATTGTAGGAGAAACAGAGTAGTCAAGGCTTCACAAAGTCTTTAGACACACCCAAATATGGCACTGCATGTAATGCTTGGTGCGGTCATTCTTAGGCCTTTTTGGCTGACATGTTAACGAATCCTCAGTGGCTTTTTCACTGACGTTCCTGGCCGCAGTAGCAAATAGTTTTTACAGGGCAGGTTTGCTTGTCCCAGCACCCAACCCTCCTCTTTTCGCAGCCGGGCTTGGGACCGGCCATGGCAGAGTTAAAAAAATTCAACACTTTTCCCAAATTAGTCACCGTAACGACTTGAAATATAGTGGCAACCAAACAAGATCCAGGTCCCATTGTAGGAGAAACAGAGTAGTCAAGGCTTCACAAAGTCTTTAGACACACCCAAATATGGCACTGCATGTAATGCTTGGTGCGGTCATTCTTAGGCCTTTTTGGCTGAGATGTTAACGAATCCTCAGTGGCTTTTTCACTGATGTTCCTGCCGCAGTAGCAAATGTTTTTTACAGGGCAGGTTTGCTTGTCCCAGCACCCAACCCTCCTCTTTTCGCAGCCGGGCTTGGGACCGCCATGGCAGAGTTAAAAAAATTCAACACTTTTCCCAAATTAGTCACCGTAACGACTTGAAATATAGTGGCAACTAAACAAGATCCAGGTCCCATTGTAGGAGAAACAGAGTAGTCAAGGCTTCACAAAGTCTTTAGACACACCCAAATATGGCACTGCATGTAATGCTTGGTGCGGTCATTCTTAGGCCTTTTTGGCTGACATGTTAACGAATCCTCAGTGGCTTTTTCACTGACGTTCCTGGCCGCAGTAGCAAATCATTTTTACAGGGCAGGTTTGCTTGTCCCAGCACCCAACCCTCCTCTTTTCGCAGCCGGGCTTGGGACCGGCCATGGCAGAGTTAAAAAAATTGAACACTTTTCCCAAATTAGTCACCGTAACGACTTGAAATATAGTGGCAACCAAACAAGATCCAGGTCCCATTGTAGGAGAAACAGAGTAGTCAAGGCTTCACAAAGTCTTTAGACACACCCAAATATGGCACTGCATGTAATGCTTGGTGCGGTCATTCTTAGGCCTTTTTGGCTGAGATGTTAACGAATCCTCAGTGGCTTTTTCACTGATGTTCCTGCCGCAGTAGCAAATGGTTTTTACAGGGCAGGTTTGCTTGTCCCAGCACCCAACCCTCCTCTTTTCGCAGCCGGGCTTGGGACCGGCCATGGCAGAGTTAAAAAAATTCAACACTTTTCCCAAATTAGTCACCGTAACGACTTGAAATATAGTGGCAACCAAACAAGATCCAGGTCCCATTGTAGAAGAAACAGAGTAGTCAAGGCTTCACAAAGTCTTTAGACACACCCAAATATGGCACTGCATGTAATGCTTGGTGCGGTCATTCTTAGGCCTTTTTGGCTGAGATGTTAACGAATCCTCAGTGGCTTTTTCACTGACGTTCCTGGCCATAGTAGCAAATGGTTTTTACAGGGCAGGTTTGCTTGTCCCAGCACCCAACCCTCCTCTTTTCGCAGCCGGGCTTGGGACCGGCCATGGCAGAGTTAAAAAAATTCAACACTTTTCCCAAATTAGTCACCGTAACGACTTGAAATATAGTGGCAACTAAACAAGATCCAGGTCCCATTGTAAGAGAAACAGAGTAGTCAAGGCTTCACAAAGTCTTTAGACACACCCAAATATGGCACTGCATGTAATGCTTGGTGCGGTCATTCTTAGGCCTTTTTGGCTGACATGTTAACGAATCCTCAGTGGCTTTTTCACTGACGTTCCTGCCGCAGTAGCAAATGGTTTTTACAGGGCAGGTTTGCTTGTCCCAGCACCCAACCCTCCTCTTTTCGCAGCCGGGCTTGGGACCGGCCATGGCAGAGTTAAAAAAATTCAACACTTTTCCCAAATTAGTCACCGTAACGACTTGAAATATAGTGGCAACCAAACAAGATCCAGGTCCCATTGTAGGAGAAACAGAGTAGTCAAGGCTTCACAAAGTCTTTAGACACACCCAAATATGGCACTGCATGTAATGCTTGGTGCGGTCATTCTTAGGCCTTTTTGGCTGAGATGTTAACGAATCCTCAGTGGCTTTTTCACTGACGTTCCTGGCCGCAGTAGCACATAGTTTTTACAGGGCAGGTTTGCTTGTCCCAGCACCCAACCCTCCTCTTTTCGCATCTGGGCTTAGGACCGGCCATGGCAGAGTTAAAAAAAATTCAACACTTTTCCCAAATTAGTCACCGTAACGACTTGAAATATAGTGGCAACTAAACAAGATCCAGGTCCCATTGTAGGAGAAACAGAGTAGTCAAGGCTTCACAAAGTCTTTAGACACACCCAAATATGGCACTGCATGTAATGCTTGGTGCGGTCATTCTTAGGCCTTTTTGGCTGAGATGTTAACGAATCCTCAGTGGCTTTTTCACTGACGTTCCTGGCCGCAGTAGCACATAGTTTTTACAGGGCAGGTTTGCTTGTCCCAGCACCCAACCCTCCTCTTTTCGCATCCGGGCTTGGGACCGGCCATGGCAGAGTTAAAAAAATTCAACACTTTTCCCAAATTAGTCACCATAACGACTTGAAATATAGTGGCAACCAAACAAGATCCAGGTCCCATTGTAGGAGAAACAGAGTAGTCAAGGCTTCACAAAGTCTTTAGACACACCCAAATATGGCACTGCATGTAATGCTTGGTGTGGCCATTCTTAGGCCTTTTTGGCTGAGATGTTAACGAATCCTCAGTGGCTTTTTCACTGACGTTCCTGGCCGCAGTAGCAAATAGTTTTTACAGGGCAGGTTTGCTTGTCCCAGCACCCAACCCTCCTCTTTTCGCAGCCGGGCTTGGGACCGGCCATGGCAGAGTTAAAAAAATTCAACACTTTTCCCAAATTAGTCACTGTAACGACTTGAAATATAGTGGCAACTAAACAAGATCCAGGTCCCATTGTAGGAGAAACAGAGTAGTCAAGGCTTCACAAAGTCTTTAGACACACCCAAATATGGCACTGCATGTAACGATTGGTACGGTCATTCTTAGGCCTTTTTGGCTGACATGTTAACGAATCCTCAGTGGCTTTTTCACTGACATTCCTGGCCGCAGTAGCAAATAGTTTTTACAGGACAGGTTTGCTTGTCCCAGCACCCAACCCTCCTCTTTTCGCAGCCGGGCTTGGGACCGGCCATGGCAGAGTTAAAAAAATTCAACACTTTTCCCAAATTAGCCACCGTAACGACTTGAAATATAGTGGCAACTAAACAAGATCCAGGTCCCATTGTAGGAGAAACAGAGTAGTCAAGGCTTCACAAAGTCTTTAGACACACCCAAATATGGCACTGCATGTAATGCTTGGTGCGGTCATTCTTAGGCCTTTTTGGCTGAGATGTTAACGAATCCTCAGTGGCTTTTTCACTGACGTTCCTGGCCGCAGTAGCACATAGTTTTTACAGGGCAGGTTTGCTTGTCCCAGCACCCAACCCTCCTCTTTTAGCATCCGGGCTTGGGACCGGCCATGGCAGAGTTAAAAAAATTCAACACTTTTCCCAAATTAGTCACCGTAATGACTTGAAATACAGTGGCAACTAAACAAGATCCAGGCCCCATTGTAGGAGAAACAGAGTAGTCAGGGCTTCACAAAGTCTTTAGACACACCCAAATATGGCACTGCATGTAATGCTTGGTGTGGCCATTCTTAGGCCTTTTTGGCTGAGATGTTAACGAATCCTCAGTGGCTTTTTCACTGACGTTCCTGGCCGCAGTAGCAAATAGTTTTTACAGGGCAGGTTTGCTTGTCCCAGCACCCAACCCTCCTCTTTTCGCATCCGGGCTTGGGACCGGCCATGGCAGAGTTAAAAAAATTCAACACTTTTCCCAAATTAGTCACCGTAACGACTTGAAATATAGTGGCAACCAAACAAGATCCAGTTCCCATTGTAGGAGAAACAGAGTAGTCAAGGCTTCACAAAGTCTTTAGACACACCCAAATATGGCACTGCATGTAATGCTTGGTTTGGTCATTCTTAGGCCTTTTTGGCTGAGATGTTAACGAATCCTCAGTGGCTTTTTCACTGACGTTCCTTCCGCAGTAGCAAATGGTTTTTACAGGGCAGGTTTGCTTGTCCCAGCACCCAACCCTCCTCTTTTCGCAGCCGGGCTTGGGACCGGCCATGGCAGAGTTAAAAAAATTCAACACTTTTCCCAAATTAGTCATCGTAACGACTTGAAATATAGTGGCAACCAAACAAGATCCAGGTCCCATTGTAGGAGAAACAGAGTAGTCAAGGCTTCACAAAGTCTTTAGACACACCCAAATATGGCACTGCATGTAATGCTTGGTGCGGTCATTCTTATGCCTTTTTGGCTGAGATGTTAATGAATCCTCAGTGGATTTTTCACTGACGTTCCTGGCCGCAGTAGCACATAGTTTTTACAGGGCAGGTTTGCTTGTCCCAGCACCCAACCCTCCTCTTTTCGCATCCGGGCTTGGGACCGGCCATGGCAGAGTTAAAAAAATTCAACACTTTTCCCAAATTAGTCACCGTAACGACTTGAAATATAGTGACAACCAAACAAGATCCAGGTCCCATTGTAGGAGAAACAGAGTAGTCAAGGCTTCACAAAGTCTTTAGACACACCCAAATATGGCACTGCATGTAATGCTTGGTGCGGTCATTCTTAGGCCTTTTTGGCTGAGATGTTAACAAATCCTCAGTGGCTTTTTCACTGACGTTCCTGGCCGCAGTAGCACATAGTTTTTACAGGGCAGGTTTGCTTGTCCCAGCACCCAACCCTCCTCTTTTCGCATCCGGGCTTGGGACCGGCCATGGCAGAGTTAAAAAAATTCAACACTTTTCCCAAATTAGTCACCGTAACGACTTGAAATATAGTGGCAACTAAACAAGATCCAGGTCCCATTGTAGGAGAAACAGAGTAGTCAAGGCTTCACAAAGTCTTTAGACACACCCAAATATGGCACTGCATGTAATGCTTGGTGCGGTCATTCTTAGGCCTTTTTGGCTGAGATGTTAACGAATCCTCAGTGGCTTTTTCACTGATGTTCCTGGCCGCAGTAGCAAATAGTTTTTACAGGGCAGGTTTGCTTGTCCCAGCACCCAACCCTCCTCTTTTCGCAGCCGGGCTTGGGACCGGCCATGGCAGAGTTAAAAAAATTCAACACTTTTCCCAAATTAGTCACCGTAACGACTTGAAATATAGTGGCAACCAAACAAGATCCAGGTCCCATTGTAGGAGAAACAGAGTAGTCAAGGCTTCACAAAGTCTTTAGACACACCCAAATATGGCACTGCATGTAATGCTTGGTTCGGTCATTCTTAGGCCTTTTTGGCTGAGATGTTAACGAATCCTCAGTGGCTTTTTCACTGACATTCCTGCCGCAGTAGCAAATGGTTTTTACAGGGCAGGTTTGCTTGTCCCAGCACTCAACCCTCCTCTTTTCAAAGCCGGGCTTGGGACCGGCCATGGCAGAGTTAAAAAAATTCAACACTTTTCCCAAATTAGTCACCGTAACGACTTGAAATATAGTGGCAACTAAACAAGATCCAGGTCCCATTGTAGGAGAAACAGAGTAGTCAAGGCTTCACAAAGTCTTTAGACACACCCAAATATGGCACTGCATGTAATGCTTGGTGCGGTCATTCTTAGGCCTTTTTGGCTGACATGTTAACGAATCCTCAGTGGCTTTTTCACTGATGTTCCTGCCGCAGTAGCAAATGGTTTTTACAGGGCAGGTTTGCTTGTCCCAGCACCCAACCCTCCTCTTTTCGCAGCCGGGCTTGGGACCGGCCATGGCAGAGTTAAAAAAATTCAACACTTTTCCCAAATTAGTCACCGTAATGACTTGAAATATAGTGGCAACCAAACAAGATCCAGGTCCCATTGTAGGAGAAACAGAGTAGTCAAGGCTTCACAAAGTCTTTAGACACACCCAAATATGGCACTGCATGTAATGCTTGGTGCGGTCATTCTTAGGCCTTTTTGGCTGAGATGTTAACGAATCCTCAGTGGCGTTTTCACTGACGTTCCTGGCCGCAGTAGCACATAGTTTTTACAGGGCAGGTTTGCTTGTCCCAGCACCCAACCCTCCTCTTTTCGCATCCGGGCTTGGGACCGGCCATGGCAGAGTTAAAAAAAATCAACACTTTTCCCAAATTAGTCACAGTAACGACTTGAAATATAGTGGCAACTAAACAAGATCCAGGTCCCATTGTTGGAGAAACAGAGTAGTCAAGGCTTCACAAAGTCTTTAGACACACCCAAATATGGCACTGCATGTAATGCTTGGTGCGGTCATTCTTAGGCCTTTTTGGCTGAGATGTTAACGAATCCTCAGTGGCTTTTTCACTGACGTTCCTGGCCGCAGTAGCAAATAGTTTTTACAGGGCAGGTTTGCTTGTCACAGCACCCAACCCTCCTCTTTTCGCAGCCGGGCTTGGGACTGGCCATGGCAGAGTTAAAAAAATTCAACACTTTTCCCAAATTAGTCACCGTAACGACTTGAAATATAGTGGCAACCAAACAAGATCCAGGTCCCATTGTAGGAGAAACAGAGTAGTCAAGGCTTCACAAAGTCTTTAGACACACCCAAATATGGCACTGCATGTAATGCTTGGTTTGGTCATTCTTAGGCCTTTTTGGCTGAGATGTTAACGAATCCTCAGTGGCTTTTTCACTGATGTTTCTGCCGCAGTAGCAAATGGTTTTTACAGGGCAGGTTTGCTTGTCCCAGCACCCAACCCTCCTCTTTTCGCAGCCGGGCTTGGGACCGGCCATGGCAGAGTTAAAAAAATTCAACACTTTTCCCAAATTAGTCACCGTAACGACTTGAAATATAGTGGCAACTAAACAAGATCCAAGTCCCGTTGTAGGAGAAACAGAGTAGTCAAGGCTTCACAAAGTCTTTAGACACACCCAAATATGGCACTGCATGTAATGCTTGGTGCGGTCATTCTTAGGCCTTTTTGGCTGAGATGTTAACGAATCCTCAGTGGCTTTTTCACTGACGTTCCTGGCCGCAGTAGCACATAGTTTTTACAGGGCAGGTTTGCTTGTCCCAGCACCCAACCCTCCTCTTTTTGCATCCGGGCTTGGGACCGGCCATGGCAGAGTTAAAAAAGATCAACACTTTTCCCAAATTAGTCACAGTAACGACTTGAAATATAGTGGCAACTAAACAAGATCCAGGTCCCATTGTTGGAGAAACAGAGTAGTCAAGGCTTCACAAAGTCTTTAGACACACCCAAATATGGCACTGCATGTAATGCTTGGTGCGGTCATTCTTAGGCCTTTTTGGCTGAGATGTTAACGAATCCTCAGTGGCTTTTTCACTGACGTTCCTGGCCGCAGTAGCACATAGTTTTTACAGGGCAGGTTTGCTTGTCACAGCACCCAACCCTCCTCTTTTCGCAGCCGGGCTTGGGACTGGCCATGGCAGAGTTAAAAAAATTCAACACTTTTCCCAAATTAGTCACCGTAACGACTTGAAATATAGTGGCAACCAAACAAGATCCAGGTCCCATTGTAGGAGAAACAGAGTAGTCAAGGCTTCACAAAGTCTTTAGACACACCCAAATATGGCACTGCATGTAATGCTTGGTTTGGTCATTCTTAGGCCTTTTTGGCTGAGATGTTAACGAATCCTCAGTGGCTTTTTCACTGACGTTTCTGCCGCAGTAGCAAATGGTTTTTACAGGGCAGGTTTGCTTGTCCCAGCACCCAACCCTCCTCTTTTCGCAGCCGGGCTTGGGACCGGCCATGGCAGAGTTAAAAAAATTCAACACTTTTCCCAAATTAGTCACCGTAACGACTTGAAATACAGTGGCAACTAAACAAGATCCAGGTCCCATTGTAGGAGAAACAGAGTAGTCAAGGCTTCACAAAGTCTTTAGACACACCCAAATATGGCACTGCATGTAATGCTTGGTGCGGTCATTCTTAGGCCTTTTTGGCTGACATGTTACCGAATCCTCAGTGGCTTTTTCACTGACGTTCCTGGCCGCAGTAGCAAATAGTTTTTACAGGGCAGGTTTGCTTGTCCCAGCACTCAACCCTCCTCTTTTCGCATCTGGGCTTGGGACCGGCCATGGCAGAGTTAAAAAAAATTCAACACTTTTCCCAAATTAGTCACCGTAACGACTTGAAATATAGTGGCAACTAAACAAGATCCAGGTCCCATTGTAGGAGAAACAGAGTAGTCAAGGCTTCACAAAGTCTTTAGACACACCCAAATATGGCACTGCATGTAATGCTTGGTGCGGCCATTCTTAGGCCTTTTTGGCTGAGATGTTAACGAATCCTCAGTGGCTTTTTCACTGACGTTCCTGGCCGCAGTAGCAAATAGTTTTTACAGGGCAGGTTTGCTTGTCCCAGCACCCAACCCTCCTCTTTTCACAGCCGGGCTTGGGACCGGCCATGGCAGAGTTAAAAAAATTCAACACTTTTCCCAAATTAGTCACCGTAACGACTTGAAATATAGTGGCAACTAAACAAGATCCAGGTCCCATTGTAGGAGAAACAGAGTAGTCAAGGCTTCACAAAGTCTTTAGACACACCCAAATATGGCACTGCATGTAACGCTTGGTACAGTCATTCTTAGGCCTTTTTGGCTGACATGTTAACGAATCCTCAGTGGCTTTTTCACTGACGTTCCTGGCCGCAGTAGCAAATAGTTTTTACAGGACAGGTTTGCTTGTCCCAGCACCCAACCCTCCTCTTTTTGCAGCCGGGCTTGGGACCGGCCATGGCAGAGTTAAAAAAATTCAACACTTTTCCCAAATTAGTCACCGTAACGACTTGAAATATAGTGGCAACTAAACAAAGTCAAGGTCCCATTGTAGGAGAAACAGAGTAGTCAAGGCTTCACAAAGTCTTTAGACACACCCAAATATGGCACTGCATGTAATGCTTGGTGCGGTCATTCTTAGGCCTTTTTGGCTGAGATGTTAACGAATCCTCAGTGGCTTTTTCACTGACGTTCCTGGCCGCAGTAGCACATAGTTTTTACAGGGCAGGTTTGCTTGTCCCAGCACCCAACCCTCCTCTTTTCGCATCCGGGCTTGGGACCGGCCATGGCAGAGTTAAAAAAATTCAACACTTTTCCCAAATTAGTCACCGTAACGACTTGAAATATAGTGGCAACCAAACAAGATCCAGGTCCCATTGTAGGAGAAACAGAGTAGTCAAGGCTTCACAAAGTCTTTAGACACACCCAAATATGGCACTGCATGTAATGCTTGGTGCGGCCATTCTTAGGCCTTTTTGGCTGAGATGTTAACGAATCCTCAGTGGCTTTATCACTGACGTTCCTGGCCGCAGTAGCAAATAGTTTTTACAGGGCAGGTTTGCTTGTCCCAGCACCCAACCCTCCTCTTTTCGCAGCCGGGCTTGGGACCGGCCATGGCAGAGTTAAAAAAATTCAACACTTTTCCCAAATGAGTCACCGTAACGACTTGAAATATAGTGGCAACTAAACAAGATCCAGGTCCCATTGTAGGAGAAACAGAGTAGTCAAGGCTTCACAAAGTCTTTAGACACACCCAAATATGGCACTGCATGTAACGCTTGGTACGGTCATTCTTAGGCCTTTTTGGCTGACATGTTAACGAATCCTCAGTGGCTTTTTCACTGACGTTCCTGGCCGCAGTAGCAAATAGTTTTTACAGGACAGGTTTGCTTGTCCCAGCACCCAACCCTCCTCTTTTCGCAGCCGGGCTTGGGACCGGCCATGGCAGAGTTAAAAAAATTCAACACTTTTCCCAAATTAGTCACCGTAACGACTTGAAATATAGTGGCAACTAAACAAGATCCAGGTCCCATTGTAGGAGAAACAGAGTAGTCAAGGCTTCACAAAGTCTTTAGACACACCCAAATATGGCACTGCATGTAATGCTTGGTGCGGTCATTCTTAGGCATTTTTGGCTGAGATGTTAACGAATCCTCAGTGGCTTTTTCACTGACGTTCCTGGCCGCAGTAGCACATAGTTTTTACAGGGCAGGTTTGCTTGTCCCAGCACCCAACCCTCCTCTTTTAGCATCCGGGCTTGGGACCGGCCATGGCAGAGTTAAAAAAATTCAACACTTTTCCCAAATTAGTCACCGTAACGACTTGAAATATAGTGGCAACTAAACAAGATCCAGGTCCCATTGTAGGAGAAACAGAGTAGTCAGGGCTTCACAAAGTCTTTAGACACACCCAAATATGGCACTGCATGTAATGCTTGGTGCGGCCATTCTTAGGCCTTTTTGGCTGAGATGTTAACGAATCCTCAGTGGCTTTTTCACTGACGTTCCTGGCCACAGTAGCAAATAGTTTTTACAGGGCAGGTTTGCTTGTCCCAGCACCCAACCCTCCTCTTTTCGCATCCGGGCTTGGGACCGGCCATGGCAGAGTTAAAAAAATTCAACACTTTTCCCAAATTAGTCACCGTAACGACTTGAAATATAGTGGCAACCAAACAAGATCCAGGTCCCATTGTAGGAGAAACAGAGTAGTCAAGGCTTCACAAAGTCTTTAGACACACCCAAATATGGCACTGCATGTAATGCTTGGTGCGGCCATTCTTAGGCCTTTTTGGCTGAGATGTTAACGAATCCTCAGTGGCTTTTTCAATGACGTTCCTGGCCGCAGTAGCAAATAGTTTTTACAGGGCAGGTTTGCTTGTCCCAGCACCCAACCCTCCTCTTTTCGCAGCCGGGCTTGGGACCGGCCATGGCAGAGTTAAAAAAATTCAACACTTTTCCCAAATTAGTCACCGTAACGACTTGAAATATAGTGGCAACTAAACAAGATCCAGGTCCCATTGTAGGAGAAACAGAGTAGTCAAGGCTTCACAAAGTCTTTAGACACACCCAAATATGGCACTGCATGTAACGATTGGTACGGTCATTCTTAGGCCTTTTTGGCTGACATGTTAACGAATCCTCAGTGGCTTTTTCACTGACATTCCTGGCCGCAGTAGCAAATAGTTTTTACAGGACAGGTTTGCTTGTCCCAGCACCCAACCCTCCTCTTTTCGCAGCCGGGCTTGGGACCGGCCATGGCAGAGTTAAAAAAATTCAACACTTTTCCCAAATTAGCCACCGTAACGACTTGAAATATAGTGGCAACTAAACAAGATCCAGGTCCCATTGTAGGAGAAACAGAGTAGTCAAGGCTTCACAAAGTCTTTAGACACACCCAAATATGGCACTGCATGTAATGCTTGGTGCGGTCATTCTTAGGCCTTTTTGGCTGAGATGTTAACGAATCCTCAGTGGCTTTTTCACTGACGTTCCTGGCCGCAGTAGCACATAGTTTTTACAGGGCAGGTTTGCTTGTCCCAGCACCCAACCCTCCTCTTTTAGCATCCGGGCTTGGGACCGGCCATGGCAGAGTTAAAAAAATTCAACACTTTTCCCAAATTAGTCACCGTAACGACTTGAAATATAGTGGCAACTAAACAAGATCCAGGCCCCATTGTAGGAGAAACAGAGTAGTCAGGGCTTCACAAAGTCTTTAGACACACCCCAATATGGCACTGCATGTAATGCTTGGTGCGACCATTCTTAGGCCTTTTTGGCTGAGATGTTAACGAATCCTCAGTGGCTTTTTCACTGATGTTCCTGGCCGCAGTAGCAAATAGTTTTTACAGGGCAGGTTTGCTTGTCCCAGCACCCAACCCTCCTCTTTTCGCATCCGGGCTTGGGACCGGCCATGGCAGAGTTAAAAAAATTCAACACTTTTCCCAAATTAGTCACCGTAACGACTTGAAATATAGTGGCAACCAAACAAGATCCAGGTCCCATTGTAGGAGAAACAGAGTAGTCAAGGCTTCACAAAGTCTTTAGACACACCCAAATATGGCACTGCATGTAATGCTTGGTTTGGTCATTCTTAGGCCTTTTTGGCTGAGATGTTAACGAATCCTCAGTGGCTTTTTCACTGACGTTCCTTCCGCAGTAGCAAATGGTTTTTACAGGGCAGGTTTGTTTGTCCCAGCACCCAACCCTCCTCTTTTAGCAGCCGGGCTTGGGACCGGCCATGGCAGAGTTAAAAAAATTCAACACTTTTCCCAAATTAGTCACCGTAACGACTTGAAATATAGTGGCAACCAAACAAGATCCAGGTCCCATTGTAGGAGAAACAGAGTAGTCAAGGCTTCACAAAGTCTTTAGACACACCCAAATATGGCACTGCATGTAATGCTTGGTGCGGTCATTCTTATGCCTTTTTGGCTGAGATGTTAATGAATCCTCAGTGGATTTTTCACTGACGTTCCTGGCCGCAGTAGCAAATAGTTTTTACAGGGCAGGTTTGCTTGTCCCAGCACCCAACCCTCCTCTTTTCGCATCCGGGCTTGGGACCGGCCATGGCAGAGTTAAAAAAATTCAACACTTTTCCCAAATTAGTCACCGTAACGACTTGAAATATAGTGACAACCAAACAAGATCCAGGTCCCATTGTAGGAGAAACAGAGTAGTCAAGGCTTCACAAAGTCTTTAGACACACCCAAATATGGCACTGCATGTAATGCTTGGTGCGGTCATTCTTAGGCCTTTTTGGCTGAGATGTTAACAAATCCTCAGTGGCTTTTTCACTGACGTTCCTGGCCGCAGTAGCACATAGTTTTTACAGGGCAGGTTTGCTTGTCCCAGCACCCAACCCTCCTCTTTTCGCATCCGGGCTTGGGACCGGCCATGGCAGAGTTAAAAAAATTCAACACTTTTCCCAAATTAGTCACCGTAACGACTTGAAATATAGTGGCAACTAAACAAGATCCAGGTCCCATTGTAGGAGAAACAGAGTAGTCAAGGCTTCACAAAGTCTTTAGACACACCCAAATATGGCACTGCATGTAATGCTTGGTGCGGTCATTCTTAGGCCTTTTTGGCTGAGATGTTAACGAATCCTCAGTGGCTTTTTCACTGATGTTCCTGGCCGCAGTAGCAAATAGTTTTTACAGGGCAGGTTTGCTTGTCCCAGCACCCAACCCTCCTCTTTTCGCAGCCGGGCTTGGGACCGGCCATGGCAGAGTTAAAAAAATTCAACACTTTTCCCAAATTAGTCACCGTAACGACTTGAAATATAGTGGCAACCAAACAAGATCCAGGTCCCATTGTAGGAGAAACAGAGTAGTCAAGGCTTCACAAAGTCTTTAGACACACCCAAATATGGCACTGCATGTAATGCTTGGTTCGGTCATTCTTAGGCCTTTTTGGCTGAGATGTTAACGAATCCTCAGTGGCTTTTTCACTGACATTCCTGCCGCAGTAGCAAATGGTTTTTACAGGGCAGGTTTGCTTGTCCCAGCACCCAACCCTCCTCTTTTCAAAGCCGGGCTTGGGACCGGCCATGGCAGAGTTAAAAAAATTCAACACTTTTCCCAAATTAGTCACCGTAACGACTTGAAATATAGTGGCAACTAAACAAGATCCAGGTCCCATTGTAGGAGAAACAGAGTAGTCAAGGCTTCACAAAGTCTTTAGACACACCCAAATATGGCACTGCATGTAATGCTTGGTGCGGTCATTCTTAGGCCTTTTTGGCTGACATGTTAACGAATCCTCAGTGGCTTTTTCACTGACGTTCCTGGCCGCAGTAGCAAATAGTTTTTACAGGGCAGGTTTGCTTGTCCCAGCACCCAACCCTCCTCTTTTCGCAGCCGGGCTTGGGACCGGCCATGGCAGAGTTAAAAAAATTCAACACTTTTCCCAAATTAGTCACCGTAATGACTTGAAATATAGTGGCAACTAAACAAGATCCAGGTCCCATTGTAGGAGAAACAGAGTAGTCAAGGCTTCACAAAGTCTTTAGACACACCCAAATATGGCACTGCATGTAATGCTTGGTGCGGTCATTCTTAGGCCTTTTTGGCTGAGATGTTAACGAATCCTCAGTGGCTTTTTTACTGATGTTCCTGCCGCAGTAGCAAATGGTTTTTACAGGGCAGGTTTGCTTGTCCCAGCACCCAACCCTCCTCTTTTCGCAGCCGGGCTTGGGACCGGCCATGGCAGAGTTAAAAAAATTCAACACTTTTCCCAAATTAGTCACCGTAACGACTTGAAATATAGTGGCAACCAAACAAGATCCAGGTCCCATTGTAGGAGAAACAGAGTAGTCAAGGCTTCACAAAGTCTTTAGACACACCCAAATATGGCACTGCATGTAATGCTTGGTGCGGTCATTCTTAGGCGTTTTTGGCTGAGATGTTAACGAATCCTCAGTGGCTTTTTCACTGACGTTCCTGGCCGCAGTAGCACATAGTTTTTACAGGGCAGGTTTGCTTGTCCCAGCACCCAACCCTCCTCTTTTCGCATCCGGGCTTGGGACCGGCCATGGCAGAGTTAAAAAAAATCAACACTTTTCCCAAATTAGTCACAGTAACGACTTGAAATATAGTGGCAACTAAACAAGATCCAGGTCCCATTGTTGGAGAAACAGAGTAGTCAAGGCTTCACAAAGTCTTTAGACACACCCAAATATGGCACTGCATGTAATGCTTGGTGCGGTCATTCTTAGGCCTTTTTGGCTGAGATGTTAACGAATCCTCAGTGGCTTTTTCACTGACGTTCCTGGCCGCAGTAGCAAATAGTTTTTACAGGGCAGGTTTGCTTGTCACAGCACCCAACCCTCCTCTTTTCGCAGCCGGGCTTGGGACTGGCCATGGCAGAGTTAAAAAAATTCAACACTTTTCCCAAATTAGTCACCGTAACGACTTGAAATATAGTGGCAACCAAACAAGATCCAGGTCCCATTGTAGGAGAAACAGAGTAGTCAAGGCTTCACAAAGTCTTTAGACACACCCAAATATGGCACTGCATGTAATGCTTGGTTTGGTCATTCTTAGGCCTTTTTGACTGAGATGTTAACGAATCCTCAGTGGCTTTTTCACTGATGTTTCTGCCGCAGTAGCAAATGGTTTTTACAGGGCAGGTTTGCTTGTCCCAGCACCCAACCCTCCTCTTTTCGCAGCCGGGCTTGGGACCGGCCATGGCAGAGTTAAAAAAATTCAACACTTTTCCCAAATTAGTCACCGTAACGACTTGAAATATAGTGGCAACTAAACAAGATCCAGGTCCCATTGTAGGAGAAACAGAGTAGTCAAGGCTTCACAAAGTCTTTAGACACACCCAAATATGGCACTGCATGTAATGCTTGGTGCGGTCATTCTTAGGCCTTTTTGGCTGAGATGTTAACGAATCCTCAGTGGCTTTTTCACTGACGTTCCTGGCCGCAGTAGCACATAGTTTTTACAGGGCAGGTTTGCTTGTCCCAGCACCCAACCCTCCTCTTTTTGCATCCGGGCTTGGGACCGGCCATGGCAGAGTTAAAAAAAATCAACACTTTTCCCAAATTAGTCACAGTAACGACTTGAAATATAGTGGCAACTAAACAAGATCCAGGTCCCATTGTTGGAGAAACAGAGTAGTCAAGGCTTCACAAAGTCTTTAGACACACCCAAATATGGCACTGCATGTAATGCTTGGTGCGGTCATTCTTAGGCCTTTTTGGCTGAGATGTTAACGAATCCTCAGTGGCTTTTTCACTGACGTTCCTGGCCGCAGTAGCAAATAGTTTTTACAGGGCAGGTTTGCTTGTCACAGCACCCAACCCTCCTCTTTTCGCAGCCGGGCTTGGGACTGGCCATGGCAGAGTTAAAAAAAATTCAACACTTTTCCCAAATTAGTCACCGTAACGACTTGAAATATAGTGGCAACCAAACAAGATCCAGGTCCCATTGTAGGAGAAACAGAGTAGTCAAGGCTTCACAAAGTCTTTAGACACACCCAAATATGGCACTGCATGTAATGCTTGGTGCGGTCATTCTTAGGCCTTTTTGGCTGAGATGTTAACGAATCCTCAGTGGCTTTTTCACTGACGTTCCTGGCCGCAGTAGCACATAGTTTTTACAGGGCAGGTTTGCTTGTCCCAGCACCCAACCCTCCTCTTTTTGCATCCGGGCTTGGGACCGGCCATGGCAGAGTTAAAAAAAATCAACACTTTTCCCAAATTAGTCACAGTAACGACTTGAAATATAGTGGCAACTAAACAAGATCCAGGTCCCATTGTTGGAGAAACAGAGTAGTCAAGGCTTCACAAAGTCTTTAGACACACCCAAATATGGCACTGCATGTAATGCTTGGTGCGGTCATTCTTAGGCCTTTTTGGCTGAGATGTTAACGAATCCTCAGTGGCTTTTTCACTGACGTTCCTGGCCGCAGTAGCAAATAGTTTTTACAGGGCAGGTTTGCTTGTCCCAGCACCCAACCCTCCTCTTTTCGCATCCGGGCTTGGGACCGGCCATGGCAGAGTTAAAAAAATTCAACACTTTTCCCAAATTAGTCACCGTAACGACTTGAAATATAGTGGCAACCAAACAAGATCCAGTTCCCATTGTAGGAGAAACAGAGTAGTCAAGGCTTCACAAAGTCTTTAGACACACCCAAATATGGCACTGCATGTAATGCTTGGTTTGGTCATTCTTAGGCCTTTTTGGCTGAGATGTTAACGAATCCTCAGTGGCTTTTTCACTGACGTTCCTTCCGCAGTAGCAAATGGTTTTTACAGGGCAGGTTTGCTTGTCCCAGCACCCAACCCTCCTCTTTTCGCAGCCGGGCTTGGGACCGGCCATGGCAGAGTTAAAAAAATTCAACACTTTTCCCAAATTAGTCATCGTAACGACTTGAAATATAGTGGCAACCAAACAAGATCCAGGTCCCATTGTAGGAGAAACAGAGTAGTCAAGGCTTCACAAAGTCTTTAGACACACCCAAATATGGCACTGCATGTAATGCTTGGTGCGGTCATTCTTATGCCTTTTTGGCTGAGATGTTAATGAATCCTCAGTGGATTTTTCACTGACGTTCCTGGCCGCAGTAGCACATAGTTTTTACAGGGCAGGTTTGCTTGTCCCAGCACCCAACCCTCCTCTTTTCGCATCCGGGCTTGGGACCGGCCATGGCAGAGTTAAAAAAATTCAACACTTTTCCCAAATTAGTCACCGTAACGACTTGAAATATAGTGACAACCAAACAAGATCCAGGTCCCATTGTAGGAGAAACAGAGTAGTCAAGGCTTCACAAAGTCTTTAGACACACCCAAATATGGCACTGCATGTAATGCTTGGTGCGGTCATTCTTAGGCCTTTTTGGCTGAGATGTTAACAAATCCTCAGTGGCTTTTTCACTGACGTTCCTGGCCGCAGTAGCACATAGTTTTTACAGGGCAGGTTTGCTTGTCCCAGCACCCAACCCTCCTCTTTTCGCATCCGGGCTTGGGACCGGCCATGGCAGAGTTAAAAAAATTCAACACTTTTCCCAAATTAGTCACCGTAACGACTTGAAATATAGTGGCAACTAAACAAGATCCAGGTCCCATTGTAGGAGAAACAGAGTAGTCAAGGCTTCACAAAGTCTTTAGACACACCCAAATATGGCACTGCATGTAATGCTTGGTGCGGTCATTCTTAGGCCTTTTTGGCTGAGATGTTAACGAATCCTCAGTGGCTTTTTCACTGATGTTCCTGGCCGCAGTAGCAAATAGTTTTTACAGGGCAGGTTTGCTTGTCCCAGCACCCAACCCTCCTCTTTTCGCAGCCGGGCTTGGGACCGGCCATGGCAGAGTTAAAAAAATTCAACACTTTTCCCAAATTAGTCACCGTAACGACTTGAAATATAGTGGCAACCAAACAAGATCCAGGTCCCATTGTAGGAGAAACAGAGTAGTCAAGGCTTCACAAAGTCTTTAGACACACCCAAATATGGCACTGCATGTAATGCTTGGTTCGGTCATTCTTAGGCCTTTTTGGCTGAGATGTTAACGAATCCTCAGTGGCTTTTTCACTGACATTCCTGCCGCAGTAGCAAATGGTTTTTACAGGGCAGGTTTGCTTGTCCCAGCACTCAACCCTCCTCTTTTCAAAGCCGGGCTTGGGACCGGCCATGGCAGAGTTAAAAAAATTCAACACTTTTCCCAAATTAGTCACCGTAACGACTTGAAATATAGTGGCAACTAAACAAGATCCAGGTCCCATTGTAGGAGAAACAGAGTAGTCAAGGCTTCACAAAGTCTTTAGACACACCCAAATATGGCACTGCATGTAATGCTTGGTGCGGTCATTCTTAGGCCTTTTTGGCTGACATGTTAACGAATCCTCAGTGGCTTTTTCACTGATGTTCCTGCCGCAGTAGCAAATGGTTTTTACAGGGCAGGTTTGCTTGTCCCAGCACCCAACCCTCCTCTTTTCGCAGCCGGGCTTGGGACCGGCCATGGCAGAGTTAAAAAAATTCAACACTTTTCCCAAATTAGTCACCGTAATGACTTGAAATATAGTGGCAACCAAACAAGATCCAGGTCCCATTGTAGGAGAAACAGAGTAGTCAAGGCTTCACAAAGTCTTTAGACACACCCAAATATGGCACTGCATGTAATGCTTGGTGCGGTCATTCTTAGGCCTTTTTGGCTGAGATGTTAACGAATCCTCAGTGGCGTTTTCACTGACGTTCCTGGCCGCAGTAGCACATAGTTTTTACAGGGCAGGTTTGCTTGTCCCAGCACCCAACCCTCCTCTTTTCGCATCCGGGCTTGGGACCGGCCATGGCAGAGTTAAAAAAAATCAACACTTTTCCCAAATTAGTCACAGTAACGACTTGAAATATAGTGGCAACTAAACAAGATCCAGGTCCCATTGTTGGAGAAACAGAGTAGTCAAGGCTTCACAAAGTCTTTAGACACACCCAAATATGGCACTGCATGTAATGCTTGGTGCGGTCATTCTTAGGCCTTTTTGGCTGAGATGTTAACGAATCCTCAGTGGCTTTTTCACTGACGTTCCTGGCCGCAGTAGCAAATAGTTTTTACAGGGCAGGTTTGCTTGTCACAGCACCCAACCCTCCTCTTTTCGCAGCCGGGCTTGGGACTGGCCATGGCAGAGTTAAAAAAATTCAACACTTTTCCCAAATTAGTCACCGTAACGACTTGAAATATAGTGGCAACCAAACAAGATCCAGGTCCCATTGTAGGAGAAACAGAGTAGTCAAGGCTTCACAAAGTCTTTAGACACACCCAAATATGGCACTGCATGTAATGCTTGGTTTGGTCATTCTTAGGCCTTTTTGGCTGAGATGTTAACGAATCCTCAGTGGCTTTTTCACTGATGTTTCTGCCGCAGTAGCAAATGGTTTTTACAGGGCAGGTTTGCTTGTCCCAGCACCCAACCCTCCTCTTTTCGCAGCCGGGCTTGGGACCGGCCATGGCAGAGTTAAAAAAATTCAACACTTTTCCCAAATTAGTCACCGTAACGACTTGAAATATAGTGGCAACTAAACAAGATCCAAGTCCCGTTGTAGGAGAAACAGAGTAGTCAAGGCTTCACAAAGTCTTTAGACACACCCAAATATGGCACTGCATGTAATGCTTGGTGCGGTCATTCTTAGGCCTTTTTGGCTGAGATGTTAACGAATCCTCAGTGGCTTTTTCACTGACGTTCCTGGCCGCAGTAGCACATAGTTTTTACAGGGCAGGTTTGCTTGTCCCAGCACCCAACCCTCCTCTTTTTGCATCCGGGCTTGGGACCGGCCATGGCAGAGTTAAAAAAGATCAACACTTTTCCCAAATTAGTCACAGTAACGACTTGAAATATAGTGGCAACTAAACAAGATCCAGGTCCCATTGTTGGAGAAACAGAGTAGTCAAGGCTTCACAAAGTCTTTAGACACACCCAAATATGGCACTGCATGTAATGCTTGGTGCGGTCATTCTTAGGCCTTTTTGGCTGAGATGTTAACGAATCCTCAGTGGCTTTTTCACTGACGTTCCTGGCCGCAGTAGCACATAGTTTTTACAGGGCAGGTTTGCTTGTCACAGCACCCAACCCTCCTCTTTTCGCAGCCGGGCTTGGGACTGGCCATGGCAGAGTTAAAAAAATTCAACACTTTTCCCAAATTAGTCACCGTAACGACTTGAAATATAGTGGCAACCAAACAAGATCCAGGTCCCATTGTAGGAGAAACAGAGTAGTCAAGGCTTCACAAAGTCTTTAGACACACCCAAATATGGCACTGCATGTAATGCTTGGTTTGGTCATTCTTAGGCCTTTTTGGCTGAGATGTTAACGAATCCTCAGTGGCTTTTTCACTGACGTTTCTGCCGCAGTAGCAAATGGTTTTTACAGGGCAGGTTTGCTTGTCCCAGCACCCAACCCTCCTCTTTTCGCAGCCGGGCTTGGGACCGGCCATGGCAGAGTTAAAAAAATTCAACACTTTTCCCAAATTAGTCACCGTAACGACTTGAAATATAGTGGCAACTAAACAAGATCCAGGTCCCATTGTAGGAGAAACAGAGTAGTCAAGGCTTCACAAAGTCTTTAGACACACCCAAATATGGCACTGCATGTAATGCTTGGTGCGGTCATTCTTAGGCCTTTTTGGCTGACATGTTACCGAATCCTCAGTGGCTTTTTCACTGACGTTCCTGGCCGCAGTAGCAAATAGTTTTTACAGGGCAGGTTTGCTTGTCCCAGCACTCAACCCTCCTCTTTTCGCATCTGGGCTTGGGACCGGCCATGGCAGAGTTAAAAAAAATTCAACACTTTTCCCAAATTAGTCACCGTAACGACTTGAAATATAGTGGCAACTAAACAAGATCCAGGTCCCATTGTAGGAGAAACAGAGTAGTCAAGGCTTCACAAAGTCTTTAGACACACCCAAATATGGCACTGCATGTAATGCTTGGTGCGGCCATTCTTAGGCCTTTTTGGCTGAGATGTTAACGAATCCTCAGTGGCTTTTTCACTGACGTTCCTGGCCGCAGTAGCAAATAGTTTTTACAGGGCAGGTTTGCTTGTCCCAGCACCCAACCCTCCTCTTTTCACAGCCGGGCTTGGGACCGGCCATGGCAGAGTTAAAAAAATTCAACACTTTTCCCAAATTAGTCACCGTAACGACTTGAAATATAGTGGCAACTAAACAAGATCCAGGTCCCATTGTAGGAGAAACAGAGTAGTCAAGGCTTCACAAAGTCTTTAGACACACCCAAATATGGCACTGCATGTAACGCTTGGTACAGTCATTCTTAGGCCTTTTTGGCTGACATGTTAACGAATCCTCAGTGGCTTTTTCACTGACGTTCCTGGCCGCAGTAGCAAATAGTTTTTACAGGACAGGTTTGCTTGTCCCAGCACCCAACCCTCCTCTTTTTGCAGCCGGGCTTGGGACCGGCCATGGCAGAGTTAAAAAAATTTAACACTTTTCCCAAATTAGTCACCGTAACGACTTGAAATATAGTGGCAACTAAACAAAGTCAAGGTCCCATTGTAGGAGAAACAGAGTAGTCAAGGCTTCACAAAGTCTTTAGACACACCCAAATATGGCACTGCATGTAATGCTTGGTGCGGTCATTCTTAGGCCTTTTTGGCTGAGATGTTAACGAATCCTCAGTGGCTTTTTCACTGACGTTCCTGGCCGCAGTAGCACATAGTTTTTACAGGGCAGGTTTGCTTGTCCCAGCACCCAACCCTCCTCTTTTCGCATCCGGGCTTGGGACCGGCCATGGCAGAGTTAAAAAAATTCAACACTTTTCCCAAATTAGTCACCGTAACGACTTGAAATATAGTGGCAACCAAACAAGATCCAGGTCCCATTGTAGGAGAAACAGAGTAGTCAAGGCTTCACAAAGTCTTTAGACACACCCAAATATGGCACTGCATGTAATGCTTGGTGCGGCCATTCTTAGGCCTTTTTGGCTGAGATGTTAACGAATCCTCAGTGGCTTTATCGCTGACGTTCCTGGCCGCAGTAGCAAATAGTTTTTACAGGGCAGGTTTGCTTGTCCCAGCACCCAACCCTCCTCTTTTCGCAGCCGGGCTTGGGACCGGCCATGGCAGAGTTAAAAAAATTCAACACTTTTCCCAAATGAGTCACCGTAACGACTTGAAATATAGTGGCAACTAAACAAGATCCAGGTCCCATTGTAGGAGAAACAGAGTAGTCAAGGCTTCACAAAGTCTTTAGACACACCCAAATATGGCACTGCATGTAACGCTTGGTACGGTCATTCTTAGGCCTTTTTGGCTGACATGTTAACGAATCCTCAGTGGCTTTTTCACTGACGTTCCTGGCCGCAGTAGCAAATAGTTTTTACAGGACAGGTTTGCTTGTCCCAGCACCCAACCCTCCTCTTTTCGCAGCCGGGCTTGGGACCGGCCATGGCAGAGTTAAAAAAATTCAACACTTTTCCCAAATTAGTCACCGTAACGACTTGAAATATAGTGGCAACTAAACAAGATCCAGGTCCCATTGTAGGAGAAACAGAGTAGTCAAGGCTTCACAAAGTCTTTAGACACACCCAAATATGGCACTGCATGTAATGCTTGGTGCGGTCATTCTTAGGCATTTTTGGCTGAGATGTTAACGAATCCTCAGTGGCTTTTTCACTGACGTTCCTGGCCGCAGTAGCACATAGTTTTTACAGGGCAGGTTTGCTTGTCCCAGCACCCAACCCTCCTCTTTTAGCATCCGGGCTTGGGACCGGCCATGGCAGAGTTAAAAAAATTCAACACTTTTCCCAAATTAGTCACCGTAACGACTTGAAATATAGTGGCAACTAAACAAGATCCAGGTCCCATTGTAGGAGAAACAGAGTAGTCAGGGCTTCACAAAGTCTTTAGACACACCCAAATATGGCACTGCATGTAATGCTTGGTGCGGCCATTCTTAGGCCTTTTTGGCTGAGATGTTAACGAATCCTCAGTGGCTTTTTCACTGACGTTCCTGGCCACAGTAGCAAATAGTTTTTACAGGGCAGGTTTGCTTGTCCCAGCACCCAACCCTCCTCTTTTCGCATCCGGGCTTGGGACCGGCCATGGCAGAGTTAAAAAAATTCAACACTTTTCCCAAATTAGTCACCGTAACGACTTGAAATATAGTGGCAACCAAACAAGATCCAGGTCCCATTGTAGGAGAAACAGAGTAGTCAAGGCTTCACAAAGTCTTTAGACACACCCAAATATGGCACTGCATGTAATGCTTGGTGCGGCCATTCTTAGGCCTTTTTGGCTGAGATGTTAACGAATCCTCAGTGGCTTTTTCAATGACGTTCCTGGCCGCAGTAGCAAATAGTTTTTACAGGGCAGGTTTGCTTGTCCCAGCACCCAACCCTCCTCTTTTCGCAGCCGGGCTTGGGACCGGCCATGGCAGAGTTAAAAAAATTCAACACTTTTCCCAAATTAGTCACTGTAACGACTTGAAATATAGTGGCAACTAAACAAGATCCAGGTCCCATTGTAGGAGAAACAGAGTAGTCAAGGCTTCACAAAGTCTTTAGACACACCCAAATATGGCACTGCATGTAACGATTGGTACGGTCATTCTTAGGCCTTTTTGGCTGACATGTTAACGAATCCTCAGTGGCTTTTTCACTGACATTCCTGGCCGCAGTAGCAAATAGTTTTTACAGGACAGGTTTGCTTGTCCCAGCACCCAACCCTCCTCTTTTCGCAGCCGGGCTTGGGACCGGCCATGGCAGAGTTAAAAAAATTCAACACTTTTCCCAAATTAGCCACCGTAACGACTTGAAATATAGTGGCAACTAAACAAGATCCAGGTCCCATTGTAGGAGAAACAGAGTAGTCAAGGCTTCACAAAGTCTTTAGACACACCCAAATATGGCACTGCATGTAATGCTTGGTGCGGTCATTCTTAGGCCTTTTTGGCTGAGATGTTAACGAATCCTCAGTGGCTTTTTCACTGACGTTCCTGGCCGCAGTAGCACATAGTTTTTACAGGGCAGGTTTGCTTGTCCCAGCACCCAACCCTCCTCTTTTAGCATCCGGGCTTGGGACCGGCCATGGCAGAGTTAAAAAAATTCAACACTTTTCCCAAATTAGTCACCGTAACGACTTGAAATATAGTGGCAACTAAACAAGATCCAGGCCCCATTGTAGGAGAAACAGAGTAGTCAGGGCTTCACAAAGTCTTTAGACACACCCCAATATGGCACTGCATGTAATGCTTGGTGCGACCATTCTTAGGCCTTTTTGGCTGAGATGTTAACGAATCCTCAGTGGCTTTTTCACTGATGTTCCTGGCCGCAGTAGCAAATAGTTTTTACAGGGCAGGTTTGCTTGTCCCAGCACCCAACCCTCCTCTTTTCGCATCCGGGCTTGGGACCGGCCATGGCAGAGTTAAAAAAATTCAACACTTTTCCCAAATTAGTCACCGTAACGACTTGAAATATAGTGGCAACCAAACAAGATCCAGGTCCCATTGTAGGAGAAACAGAGTAGTCAAGGCTTCACAAAGTCTTTAGACACACCCAAATATGGCACTGCATGTAATGCTTGGTTTGGTCATTCTTAGGCCTTTTTGGCTGAGATGTTAACGAATCCTCAGTGGCTTTTTCACTGACGTTCCTTCCGCAGTAGCAAATGGTTTTTACAGGGCAGGTTTGTTTGTCCCAGCACCCAACCCTCCTCTTTTAGCAGCCGGGCTTGGGACCGGCCATGGCAGAGTTAAAAAAATTCAACACTTTTCCCAAATTAGTCACCGTAACGACTTGAAATATAGTGGCAACCAAACAAGATCCAGGTCCCATTGTAGGAGAAACAGAGTAGTCAAGGCTTCACAAAGTCTTTAGACACACCCAAATATGGCACTGCATGTAATGCTTGGTGCGGTCATTCTTATGCCTTTTTGGCTGAGATGTTAATGAATCCTCAGTGGATTTTTCACTGACGTTCCTGGCCGCAGTAGCAAATAGTTTTTACAGGGCAGGTTTGCTTGTCCCAGCACCCAACCCTCCTCTTTTCGCATCCGGGCTTGGGACCGGCCATGGCAGAGTTAAAAAAATTCAACACTTTTCCCAAATTAGTCACCGTAACGACTTGAAATATAGTGACAACCAAACAAGATCCAGGTCCCATTGTAGGAGAAACAGAGTAGTCAAGGCTTCACAAAGTCTTTAGACACACCCAAATATGGCACTGCATGTAATGCTTGGTGCGGTCATTCTTAGGCCTTTTTGGCTGAGATGTTAACAAATCCTCAGTGGCTTTTTCACTGACGTTCCTGGCCGCAGTAGCACATAGTTTTTACAGGGCAGGTTTGCTTGTCCCAGCACCCAACCCTCCTCTTTTCGCATCCGGGCTTGGGACCGGCCATGGCAGAGTTAAAAAAATTCAACACTTTTCCCAAATTAGTCACCGTAACGACTTGAAATATAGTGGCAACTAAACAAGATCCAGGTCCCATTGTAGGAGAAACAGAGTAGTCAAGGCTTCACAAAGTCTTTAGACACACCCAAATATGGCACTGCATGTAATGCTTGGTGCGGTCATTCTTAGGCCTTTTTGGCTGAGATGTTAACGAATCCTCAGTGGCTTTTTCACTGATGTTCCTGGCCGCAGTAGCAAATAGTTTTTACAGGGCAGGTTTGCTTGTCCCAGCACCCAACCCTCCTCTTTTCGCAGCCGGGCTTGGGACCGGCCATGGCAGAGTTAAAAAAATTCAACACTTTTCCCAAATTAGTCACCGTAACGACTTGAAATATAGTGGCAACCAAACAAGATCCAGGTCCCATTGTAGGAGAAACAGAGTAGTCAAGGCTTCACAAAGTCTTTAGACACACCCAAATATGGCACTGCATGTAATGCTTGGTTCGGTCATTCTTAGGCCTTTTTGGCTGAGATGTTAACGAATCCTCAGTGGCTTTTTCACTGACATTCCTGCCGCAGTAGCAAATGGTTTTTACAGGGCAGGTTTGCTTGTCCCAGCACCCAACCCTCCTCTTTTCAAAGCCGGGCTTGGGACCGGCCATGGCAGAGTTAAAAAAATTCAACACTTTTCCCAAATTAGTCACCGTAACGACTTGAAATATAGTGGCAACTAAACAAGATCCAGGTCCCATTGTAGGAGAAACAGAGTAGTCAAGGCTTCACAAAGTCTTTAGACACACCCAAATATGGCACTGCATGTAATGCTTGGTGCGGTCATTCTTAGGCCTTTTTGGCTGACATGTTAACGAATCCTCAGTGGCTTTTTCACTGACGTTCCTGGCCGCAGTAGCAAATAGTTTTTACAGGGCAGGTTTGCTTGTCCCAGCACCCAACCCTCCTCTTTTCGCAGCCGGGCTTGGGACCGGCCATGGCAGAGTTAAAAAAATTCAACACTTTTCCCAAATTAGTCACCGTAATGACTTGAAATATAGTGGCAACTAAACAAGATCCAGGTCCCATTGTAGGAGAAACAGAGTAGTCAAGGCTTCACAAAGTCTTTAGACACACCCAAATATGGCACTGCATGTAATGCTTGGTGCGGTCATTCTTAGGCCTTTTTGGCTGAGATGTTAACGAATCCTCAGTGGCTTTTTCACTGATGTTCCTGCCGCAGTAGCAAATGGTTTTTACAGGGCAGGTTTGCTTGTCCCAGCACCCAACCCTCCTCTTTTCGCAGCCGGGCTTGGGACCGGCCATGGCAGAGTTAAAAAAATTCAACACTTTTCCCAAATTAGTCACCGTAACGACTTGAAATATAGTGGCAACCAAACAAGATCCAGGTCCCATTGTAGGAGAAACAGAGTAGTCAAGGCTTCACAAAGTCTTTAGACACACCCAAATATGGCACTGCATGTAATGCTTGGTGCGGTCATTCTTAGGCGTTTTTGGCTGAGATGTTAACGAATCCTCAGTGGCTTTTTCACTGACGTTCCTGGCCGCAGTAGCACATAGTTTTTACAGGGCAGGTTTGCTTGTCCCAGCACCCAACCCTCCTCTTTTCGCATCCGGGCTTGGGACCGGCCATGGCAGAGTTAAAAAAAATCAACACTTTTCCCAAATTAGTCACAGTAACGACTTGAAATATAGTGGCAACTAAACAAGATCCAGGTCCCATTGTTGGAGAAACAGAGTAGTCAAGGCTTCACAAAGTCTTTAGACACACCCAAATATGGCACTGCATGTAATGCTTGGTGCGGTCATTCTTAGGCCTTTTTGGCTGAGATGTTAACGAATCCTCAGTGGCTTTTTCACTGACGTTCCTGGCCGCAGTAGCAAATAGTTTTTACAGGGCAGGTTTGCTTGTCACAGCACCCAACCCTCCTCTTTTCGCAGCCGGGCTTGGGACTGGCCATGGCAGAGTTAAAAAAATTCAACACTTTTCCCAAATTAGTCACCGTAACGACTTGAAATATAGTGGCAACCAAACAAGATCCAGGTCCCATTGTAGGAGAAACAGAGTAGTCAAGGCTTCACAAAGTCTTTAGACACACCCAAATATGGCACTGCATGTAATGCTTGGTTTGGTCATTCTTAGGCCTTTTTGACTGAGATGTTAACGAATCCTCAGTGGCTTTTTCACTGATGTTTCTGCCGCAGTAGCAAATGGTTTTTACAGGGCAGGTTTGCTTGTCCCAGCACCCAACCCTCCTCTTTTCGCAGCCGGGCTTGGGACCGGCCATGGCAGAGTTAAAAAAATTCAACACTTTTCCCAAATTAGTCACCGTAACGACTTGAAATATAGTGGCAACTAAACAAGATCCAGGTCCCATTGTAGGAGAAACAGAGTAGTCAAGGCTTCACAAAGTCTTTAGACACACCCAAATATGGCACTGCATGTAATGCTTGGTGCGGTCATTCTTAGGCCTTTTTGGCTGAGATGTTAACGAATCCTCAGTGGCTTTTTCACTGACGTTCCTGGCCGCAGTAGCACATAGTTTTTACAGGGCAGGTTTGCTTGTCCCAGCACCCAACCCTCCTCTTTTTGCATCCGGGCTTGGGACCGGCCATGGCAGAGTTAAAAAAAATCAACACTTTTCCCAAATTAGTCACAGTAACGACTTGAAATATAGTGGCAACTAAACAAGATCCAGGTCCCATTGTTGGAGAAACAGAGTAGTCAAGGCTTCACAAAGTCTTTAGACACACCCAAATATGGCACTGCATGTAATGCTTGGTGCGGTCATTCTTAGGCCTTTTTGGCTGAGATGTTAACGAATCCTCAGTGGCTTTTTCACTGACGTTCCTGGCCGCAGTAGCAAATAGTTTTTACAGGGCAGGTTTGCTTGTCACAGCACCCAACCCTCCTCTTTTCGCAGCCGGGCTTGGGACTGGCCATGGCAGAGTTAAAAAAAATTCAACACTTTTCCCAAATTAGTCACCGTAACGACTTGAAATATAGTGGCAACCAAACAAGATCCAGGTCCCATTGTAGGAGAAACAGAGTAGTCAAGGCTTCACAAAGTCTTTAGACACACCCAAATATGGCACTGCATGTAATGCTTGGTGCGGTCATTCTTAGGCCTTTTTGGCTGAGATGTTAACGAATCCTCAGTGGCTTTTTCACTGACGTTCCTGGCCGCAGTAGCACATAGTTTTTACAGGGCAGGTTTGCTTGTCCCAGCACCCAACCCTCCTCTTTTTGCATCCGGGCTTGGGACCGGCCATGGCAGAGTTAAAAAAAATCAACACTTTTCCCAAATTAGTCACAGTAACGACTTGAAATATAGTGGCAACTAAACAAGATCCAGGTCCCATTGTTGGAGAAACAGAGTAGTCAAGGCTTCACAAAGTCTTTAGACACACCCAAATATGGCACTGCATGTAATGCTTGGTGCGGTCATTCTTAGGCCTTTTTGGCTGAGATGTTAACGAATCCTCAGTGGCTTTTTCACTGACGTTCCTGGCCGCAGTAGCAAATAGTTTTTACAGGGCAGGTTTGCTTGTCACAGCACCCAACCCTCCTCTTTTCGCAGCCGGGCTTGGGACTGGCCATGGCAGAGTTAAAAAAAATTCAACACTTTTCCCAAATTAGTCACCGTAACGACTTGAAATATAGTGGCAACCAAACAAGATCCAGGTCCCATTGTAGGAGAAACAGAGTAGTCAAGGCTTCACAAAGTCTTTAGACACACCCAAATATGGCACTGCATGTAATGCTTGGTTTGGTCATTCTTAGGCCTTTTTGGCTGAGATGTTAACGAATCCTCAGTGGCTTTTTCACTGACGTTTCTGCCGCAGTAGCAAATGGTTTTTACAGGGCTAGTTTGCTTGTCCCAGCACCCAACCCTCCTCTTTTCGCAGCCGGGCTTGGGACCGGCCATGGCAGAGTTAAAAAAATTCAACACTTTTCCCAAATTAGTCACCGTAACGACTTGAAATATAGTGGCAACTAAACAAGATCCAGGTCCCATTGTAGGAGAAACAGAGTAGTCAAGGCTTCACAAAGTCTTTAGACAAACCCAAATATGGCACTACATGTAATGCTTGGTGCGGTCATTCTTAGACCTTTTTGGCTGAGATGTTAACGAATCCTCAGTGGCTTTTTCACTGACGTTCCTGGCCGCAGTAGCACATAGATTTTACAGGGCAGGTTTGCTTGTCCCAGCACCCAACCCTCCTCTTTTCGCATCCGGGCTTGGGACCGGCCATGCAGAGTTAAAAAAATTCAACACTTTTCCCAAATTAGTCACCGTAACGACTTGAAATATAGTGGCAACCAAACAAGATCCAGGTCCGATTGTAGGAGAAACAGAGTAGTCAAGGCTTCACAAAGTCTTTAGACACACCCAAATATGGCACTGCATGTAATGCTTGGTGCGGTCATTCTTAGGCCTTTTTGGCTGAGATGTTAACGAATCCTCAGTGGCTTTTTCACTGACGTTCCTGGCCGCAGTAGCAAATGGTTTTTACAGGGCAGGTTTGCTTGTCCCAGCACCCAACCCTCCTCTTTTCGCAGCCGGGCTTGGGACCGGCCATGGCAGAGTTAAAAAAATTCAACACTTTTCCCAAATTAGTCACCGTAACGACTTGAAATATAGTGGCAACCAAACAAGATCCAGGTCCCATTGTAGGAGAAACAGAGTAGTCAAGGCTTCACAAAGTCTTTAGACACACCCAAATATGGCACTGCATGTAATGCTTGGTTTGGTCATTCTTAGGCCTTTTTGGCTGAGATGTTAACGAATCCTCAGTGGCTTTTTCACTGACGTTTCTGCCGCAGTAGCAAATGGTTTTTACAGGGCTAGTTTGCTTGTCCCAGCACCCAACCCTCCTCTTTTCGCAGCCGGGCTTGGGACCGGCCATGGCAGAGTTAAAAAAATTCAACACTTTTCCCAAATTAGTCACCGTAACGACTTGAAATATAGTGGCAACTAAACAAGATCCAGGTCCCATTGTAGGAGAAACAGAGTAGTCAAGGCTTCACAAAGTCTTTAGACAAACCCAAATATGGCACTACATGTAATGCTTGGTGCGGTCATTCTTAGACCTTTTTGGCTGAGATGTTAACGAATCCTCAGTGGCTTTTTCACTGACGTTCCTGGCCGCAGTAGCACATAGATTTTACAGGGCAGGTTTGCTTGTCCCAGCACCCAACCCTCCTCTTTTCGCATCCGGGCTTGGGACCGGCCATGCAGAGTTAAAAAAATTCAACACTTTTCCCAAATTAGTCACCGTAACGACTTGAAATATAGTGGCAACCAAACAAGATCCAGGTCCGATTGTAGGAGAAACAGAGTAGTCAAGGCTTCACAAAGTCTTTAGACACACCCAAATATGGCACTGCATGTAATGCTTGGTGCGGTCATTCTTAGGCCTTTTTGGCTGAGATGTTAACGAATCCTCAGTGGCTTTTTCACTGACGTTCCTGGCCGCAGTAGCACATAGTTTTTACAGGGCAGGTTTGCTTGTCCCAGCACCCAACCCTCCTCTTTTTGCATCCGGGCTTGGGACCGGCCATGGCAGAGTTAAAAAAAATCAACACTTTTCCCAAATTAGTCACAGTAACGACTTGAAATATAGTGGCAACTAAACAAGATCCAGGTCCCATTGTTGGAGAAACAGAGTAGTCAAGGCTTCACAAAGTCTTTAGACACACCCAAATATGGCACTGCATGTAATGCTTGGTGCGGTCATTCTTAGGCCTTTTTGGCTGAGATGTTAACGAATCCTCAGTGGCTTTTTCACTGACGTTCCTGGCCGCAGTAGCAAATAGTTTTTACAGGGCAGGTTTGCTTGTCACAGCACCCAACCCTCCTCTTTTCGCAGCCGGGCTTGGGACTGGCCATGGCAGAGTTAAAAAAAATTCAACACTTTTCCCAAATTAGTCACCGTAACGACTTGAAATATAGTGGCAACCAAACAAGATCCAGGTCCCATTGTAGGAGAAACAGAGTAGTCAAGGCTTCACAAAGTCTTTAGACACACCCAAATATGGCACTGCATGTAATGCTTGGTGCGGTCATTCTTAGGCCTTTTTGGCTGAGATGTTAACGAATCCTCAGTGGCTTTTTCACTGACGTTTCTGCCGCAGTAGCAAATGGTTTTTACAGGGCTAGTTTGCTTGTCCCAGCACCCAACCCTCCTCTTTTCGCAGCCGGGCTTGGGACCGGCCATGGCAGAGTTAAAAAAATTCAACACTTTTCCCAAATTAGTCACCGTAACGACTTGAAATATAGTGGCAACTAAACAAGATCCAGGTCCCATTGTAGGAGAAACAGAGTAGTCAAGGCTTCACAAAGTCTTTAGACAAACCCAAATATGGCACTACATGTAATGCTTGGTGCGGTCATTCTTAGACCTTTTTGGCTGAGATGTTAACGAATCCTCAGTGGCTTTTTCACTGACGTTCCTGGCCGCAGTAGCACATAGATTTTACAGGGCAGGTTTGCTTGTCCCAGCACCCAACCCTCCTCTTTTCGCATCCGGGCTTGGGACCGGCCATGCAGAGTTAAAAAAATTCAACACTTTTCCCAAATTAGTCACCGTAACGACTTGAAATATAGTGGCAACCAAACAAGATCCAGGTCCGATTGTAGGAGAAACAGAGTAGTCAAGGCTTCACAAAGTCTTTAGACACACCCAAATATGGCACTGCATGTAATGCTTGGTGCGGTCATTCTTAGGCCTTTTTGGCTGAGATGTTAACGAATCCTCAGTGGCTTTTTCACTGACGTTCCTGGCCGCAGTAGCAAATGGTTTTTACAGGGCAGGTTTGCTTGTCCCAGCACCCAACCCTCCTCTTTTCGCAGCCGGGCTTGGGACCGGCCATGGCAGAGTTAAAAAAATTCAACACTTTTCCCAAATTAGTCACCGTAACGACTTGAAATATAGTGGCAACCAAACAAGATCCAGGTCCCATTGTAGGAGAAACAGAGTAGTCAAGGCTTCACAAAGTCTTTAGACACACCCAAATATGGCACTGCATGTAATGCTTGGTTTGGTCATTCTTAGGCCTTTTTGGCTGAGATGTTAACGAATCCTCAGTGGCTTTTTCACTGACGTTTCTGCCGCAGTAGCAAATGGTTTTTACAGGGCTAGTTTGCTTGTCCCAGCACCCAACCCTCCTCTTTTCGCAGCCGGGCTTGGGACCGGCCATGGCAGAGTTAAAAAAATTCAACACTTTTCCCAAATTAGTCACCGTAACGACTTGAAATATAGTGGCAACTAAACAAGATCCAGGTCCCATTGTAGGAGAAACAGAGTAGTCAAGGCTTCACAAAGTCTTTAGACAAACCCAAATATGGCACTACATGTAATGCTTGGTGCGGTCATTCTTAGACCTTTTTGGCTGAGATGTTAACGAATCCTCAGTGGCTTTTTCACTGACGTTCCTGGCCGCAGTAGCACATAGATTTTACAGGGCAGGTTTGCTTGTCCCAGCACCCAACCCTCCTCTTTTCGCATCCGGGCTTGGGACCGGCCATGCAGAGTTAAAAAAATTCAACACTTTTCCCAAATTAGTCACCGTAACGACTTGAAATATAGTGGCAACCAAACAAGATCCAGGTCCGATTGTAGGAGAAACAGAGTAGTCAAGGCTTCACAAAGTCTTTAGACACACCCAAATATGGCACTGCATGTAATGCTTGGTGCGGTCATTCTTAGGCCTTTTTGGCTGAGATGTTAACGAATCCTCAGTGGCTTTTTCACTGACGTTCCTGGCCACAGTAGCAAATGGTTTTTACAGGGCAGGTTTGCTTGTCCCAGCACCCAACCCTCCTCTTTTCGCAGCCGGGCTTGGGACCGGCCATGGCAGAGTTAAAAAAATTCAACACTTTTCCCAAATTAGTCACCGTAACGACTTGAAATATAGTGGCAACTAAACAAGATCCAGGTCCCATTGTAGGAGAAACAGAGTAGTCAAGGCTTCACAAAGTCTTTAGACACACCCAAATATGGCACTGCATGTAATGCTTGGTGCGGTCATTCTTAGGCCTTTTTGGCTGAGATGTTAACGAATCCTCAGTGGCTTTTTCACTGACGTTCCTGGCCGCAGTAGCACATAGTTTTTACAGGGCAGGTTTGCTTGTCCCAGCACCCAACCCTCCTCTTTTAGCATCCGGGCTTGGGACCGGCCATGGCAGAGTTAAAAAAATTCAACACTTTTCCCAAATTAGTCACCGTAACGACTTGAAATATAGTGGCAACTAAACAAGATCCAGGTCCCATTGTAGGAGAAACAGAGTAGTCAGGGCTTCACAAAGTCTTTAGACACACCCAAATATGGCACTGCATGTAATGCTTGGTGCGGCCATTCTTAGGCCTTTTTGGCTGAGATGTTAACGAATCCTCAGTGGCTTTTTCACTGACGTTCCTGGCCACAGTAGCAAATAGTTTTTACAGGGCAGGTTTGCTTGTCCCAGCACCCAACCCTCCTCTTTTCGCATCCGGGCTTGGGACCGGCCATGGCAGAGTTAAAAAAATTCAACACTTTTCCCAAATTAGTCACCGTAACGACTTGAAATATAGTGGCAACCAAACAAGATCCAGGTCCCATTGTAGGAGAAACAGAGTAGTCAAGGCTTCACAAAGTCTTTAGACACACCCAAATATGGCACTGCATGTAATGCTTGGTGCGGTCATTCTTAGGCCTTTTTGGCTGAGATGTTAACGAATCCTCAGTGGCTTTTTCACTGACGTTCCTGGCCACAGTAGCAAATGGTTTTTACAGGGCAGGTTTGCTTGTCCCAGCACCCAACCCTCCTCTTTTCGCAGCCGGGCTTGGGACCGGCCATGGCAGAGTTAAAAAAATTCAACACTTTTCCCAAATGAGTCACCGTAACGACTTGAAATATAGTGGCAACTAAACAAGATCCAGGTCCCATTGTAGGAGAAACAGAGTAGTCAAGGCTTCACAAAGTCTTTAGACACACCCAAATATGGCACTGCATGTAATGCTTGGTGCGGTCATTCTTAGGCCTTTTTGGCTGACATGTTAACGAATCCTCAGTGGCTTTTTCACTGACGTTCCTGGCCGCAGTAGCAAATAGTTTTTACAGGGCAGGTTTGCTTGTCCCAGCACCCAACCCTCCTTTTTTCGCATCTGGGCTTGGGACCGGCCATGGCAGAGTTAAAAAAAATTCAACACTTTTCCCAAATTAGTCACCGTAACGACTTGAAATATAGTGGCAACTAAACAAGATCCAGGTCCCATTGTAGGAGAAACAGAGTAGTCAAGGCTTCACAAAGTCTTTAGACACACCCAAATATGGCGCTGCATGTAATGCTTGGTGCGGTCATTCTTAGGCCTTTTTGGCTGAGATGTTAACGAATCCTCAGTGGCTTTTTCACTGACGTTCCTGGCCGCAGTAGCACATAGTTTTTACAGGGCAGGTTTGCTTGTCCCAGCACCCAACCCTCCTCTTTTAGCATCCGGGCTTGGGACCGGCCATGGCAGAGTTAAAAAAATTCAACACTTTTCCCAAATTAGTCACCGTAATGACTTGAAATATAGTGGCAACTAAACAAGATCCAGGTCCCATTGTAGGAGAAACAGAGTAGTCAGGGCTTCACAAAGTCTTTAGACACACCCAAATATGGCACTGCATGTAATGCTTGGTGCGGCCATTCTTAGGCCTTTTTGGCTGAGATGTTAACGAATCCTCAGTGGCTTTTTCACTGACGTTCCTGGCCACAGTAGCAAATAGTTTTTACAGGGCAGGTTTGCTTGTCCCAGCACCCAACCCTCCTCTTTTCGCATCCGGGCTTGGGACCGGCCATGGCAGAGTTAAAAAAATTCAACACTTTTCCCAAATTAGTCACCGTAACGACTTGAAATATAGTGGCAACCAAACAAGATCCAGGTCCCATTGTAGGAGAAACAGAGTAGTCAAGGCTTCACAAAGTCTTTAGACACACCCAAATATGGCACTGCATGTAATGCTTGGTGCGGCCATTCTTAGGCCTTTTTGGCTGAGATGTTAACGAATCCTCAGTGGCTTTTTCACTGACGTTCCTGGCCGCAGTAGCAAATAGTTTTTACAGGGCAGGTTTGCTTGTCCCAGCACTCAACCCTCCTCTTTTCGCAGCCGGGCTTGGGACCGGCCATGGCAGAGTTAAAAAAATTCAACACTTTTCCCAAATGAGTTACCGTAACGACTTGAAATATAGTGGCAACTAAACAAGATCCAGGTCCCATTGTAGGAGAAACAGAGTAGTCAAGGCTTCACAAAGTCTTTAGACACACCCAAATATGGCACTGCATGTAAGGCTTGGTACGGTCATTCTTAGGCCTTTTTGGCTGACATGTTAATGAATCCTCAGTGGCTTTTTCACTGACGTTCCTGGCCGCAGTAGCAAATAGTTTTTACAGGACAGGTTTGCTTGTCCCAGCACCCAACCCTCCTCTTTTCGTAGCCGGGCTTGGGACCGGCCATGGCAGAGTTAAAAAAATTCAACACTTTTCCCAAATTAGTCACCGTAACGACTTGAAATATAGTGGCAACTAAACAAGATCCAGGTCCCATTGTAGGAGAAACAGAGTAGTCAAGGCTTCACAAAGTCTTTAGACACACCCAAATATGGCACTGCATGTAATGCTTGGTGCGGTCATTCTTAGGCCTTTTTGGCTGAGATGTTAACGAATCCTCAGTGGCTTTTTCACTGACGTTCCTGGCCGCAGTAGCACATAGTTTTTACAGGGCAGGTTTGCTTGTCCCAGCACCCAACCCTCCTCTTTTAGCATCCGGGCTTGGGACCGGCCATGGCAGAGTTAAAAAAATTCAACACTTTTCCCAAATTAGTCACCGTAACGACTTGAAATATAGTGGCAACTAAACAAGATCCAGGTCCCATTGTAGGAGAAACAGAGTAGTCAGGGCTTCACAAAGTCTTTAGACACACCCAAATATGGCACTGCATGTAATGATTGGTGCGGCCATTCTTAGGCCTTTTTGGCTGAGATGTTAACGAATCCTCAGTGGCTTTTTCACTGACGTTCCTGGCCACAGTAGCAAATAGTTTTTACAGGGCAGGTTTGCTTGTCCCAGCACCCAACCCTCCTCTTTTCGCATCCGGGCTTGGGACCGGCCATGGCAGAGTTAAAAAAATTCAACACTTTTCCCAAATTAGTCACCGTAACGACTTGAAATATAGTGGCAACCAAACAAGATCCAGGTCCCATTGTAGGAGAAACAGAGTAGTCAAGGCTTCACAAAGTCATTAGACACACCCAAATATGGCACTGCATGTAATGCTTGGTGCGGCCATTCTTAGGCCTTTTTGGCTGAGATGTTAACGAATCCTCAGTGGCTTTTTCACTGACGTTCCTGGCCGCAGTAGCAAATAGTTTTTACAGGGCAGGTTTGCTTGTCCCAGCACCCAACCCTCCTCTTTTCGCAGCCGGGCTTGGGACCGGCCATGGCAGAGTTAAAAAAATTCAACACTTTTCCCAAATGAGTTACCGTAACGACTTGAAATATAGTGGCAACTAAACAAGATCCAGGTCCCATTGTAGGAGAAACAGAGTAGTCAAGGCTTCACAAAGTCTTTAGACACACCCAAATATGGCACTGCATGTAACGCTTGGTACGGTCATTCTTAGGCCTTTTTGGCTGACATGTTAACGAATCCTCAGTGGCTTTTTCACTGACGTTCCTGGCCGCAGTAGCAAATAGTTTTTACAGGACAGGTTTGCTTGTCCCAGCACCCAACCCTCCTCTTTTAGCATCCGGGCTTGGGACCGGCCATGGCAGAGTTAAAAAAATTCAACACTTTTCCCAAATTAGTCACCGTAACGACTTGAAATATAGTGGCAACTAAACAAGATCCAGGTCCCATTGTAGGAGAAACAGAGTAGTCAGGGCTTCACAAAGTCTTTAGACACACCCAAATATGGCACTGCATGTAATGCTTGGTGCGGCCATTCTTAGGCCTTTTTGGCTGAGATGTTAACGAATCCTCAGTGGCTTTTTCACTGACGTTCCTGGCCACAGTAGCAAATAGTTTTTACAGGGCAGGTTTGCTTGTCCCAGCACCCAACCCTCCTCTTTTCGCATCCGGGCTTGGGACCGGCCATGGCAGAGTTAAAAAAATTCAACACTTTTCCCAAATTAGTCACCGTAACGACTTGAAATATAGTGGCAACCAAACAAGATCCAGGTCCCATTGTAGGAGAAACAGAGTAGTCAAGGCTTCACAAAGTCTTTAGACACACCCAAATATGGCACTGCATGTAATGCTTGGTGCGGTCATTCTTAGGCCTTTTTGGCTGAGATGTTAACGAATCCTCAGTGGCTTTTTCACTGACGTTCCTGGCCACAGTAGCAAATGGTTTTTACAGGGCAGGTTTGCTTGTCCCAGCACCCAACCCTCCTCTTTTCGCAGCCGGGCTTGGGACCGGCCATGGCAGAGTTAAAAAAATTCAACACTTTTCCCAAATGAGTCACCGTAACGACTTGAAATATAGTGGCAACTAAACAAGATCCAGGTCCCATTGTAGGAGAAACAGAGTAGTCAAGGCTTCACAAAGTCTTTAGACACACCCAAATATGGCACTGCATGTAATGCTTGGTGCGGTCATTCTTAGGCCTTTTTGGCTGACATGTTAACGAATCCTCAGTGGCTTTTTCACTGACGTTCCTGGCCGCAGTAGCAAATAGTTTTTACAGGGCAGGTTTGCTTGTCCCAGCACCCAACCCTCCTTTTTTCGCATCTGGGCTTGGGACCGGCCATGGCAGAGTTAAAAAAAATTCAACACTTTTCCCAAATTAGTCACCGTAACGACTTGAAATATAGTGGCAACTAAACAAGATCCAGGTCCCATTGTAAGAGAAACAGAGTAGTCAAGGCTTCACAAAGTCTTTAGACACACCCAAATATGGCGCTGCATGTAATGCTTGGTGCGGTCATTCTTAGGCCTTTTTGGCTGAGATGTTAACGAATCCTCAGTGGCTTTTTCACTGATGTTCCTGGCCGCAGTAGCACATAGTTTTTACAGGGCAGGTTTGCTTGTCCCAGCACCCAACCCTCCTCTTTTAGCATCCGGGCTTGGGACCGGCCATGGCAGAGTTAAAAAAATTCAACACTTTTCCCAAATTAGTCACCGTAATGACTTGAAATATAGTGGCAACTAAACAAGATCCAGGTCCCATTGTAGGAGAAACAGAGTAGTCAGGGCTTCACAAAGTCTTTAGACACACCCAAATATGGCACTGCATGTAATGCTTGGTGCGGCCATTCTTAGGCCTTTTTGGCTGAGATGTTAACGAATCCTCAGTGGCTTTTTCACTGACGTTCCTGGCCACAGTAGCAAATAGTTTTTACAGGGCAGGTTTGCTTGTCCCAGCACCCAACCCTCCTCTTTTCGCATCCGGGCTTGGGACCGGCCATGGCAGAGTTAAAAAAATTCAACACTTTTCCCAAATTAGTCACCGTAACGACTTGAAATATAGTGGCAACCAAACAAGATCCAGGTCCCATTGTAGGAGAAACAGAGTAGTCAAGGCTTCACAAAGTCTTTAGACACACCCAAATATGGCACTGCATGTAATGCTTGGTGCGGCCATTCTTAGGCCTTTTTGGCTGAGATGTTAACGAATCCTCAGTGGCTTTTTCACTGACGTTCCTGGCCGCAGTAGCAAATAGTTTTTACAGGGCAGGTTTGCTTGTCCCCGCACTCAACCCTCCTCTTTTCGCAGCCGGGCTTGGGACCGGCCATGGCAGAGTTAAAAAAATTCAACACTTTTCCCAAATGAGTTACCGTAACGACTTGAAATATAGTGGCAACTAAACAAGATCCAGGTCCCATTGTAGGAGAAACAGAGTAGTCAAGGCTTCACAAAGTCTTTAGACACACCCAAATATGGCACTGCATGTAACGCTTGGTACGGTCATTCTTAGGCCTTTTTGGCTGACATGTTAATGAATCCTCAGTGGCTTTTTCACTGACGTTCCTGGCCGCAGTAGCAAATAGTTTTTACAGGACAGGTTTGCTTGTCCCAGCACCCAACCCTCCTCTTTTCGTAGCCGGGCTTGGGACCGGCCATGGCAGAGTTAAAAAAATTCAACACTTTTCCCAAATTAGTCACCGTAACGACTTGAAATATAGTGGCAACTAAACAAGATCCAGGTCCCATTGTAGGAGAAACAGAGTAGTCAAGGCTTCACAAAGTCTTTAGACACACCCAAATATGGCACTGCATGTAATGCTTGGTGCGGTCATTCTTAGGCCTTTTTGGCTGAGATGTTAACGAATCCTCAGTGGCTTTTTCACTGACGTTCCTGGCCGCAGTAGCACATAGTTTTTACAGGGCAGGATTGCTTGTCCCAGCACCCAACCCTCCTCTTTTAGCATCCGGGCTTGGGACCTGCCATGGTAGAGTTAAAAAAATTCAACACTTTTCCCAAATTAGTCACCGTAACGACTTGAAATATAGTGGCAACTAAACAAGATCCAGGTCCCATTGTAGGAGAAACAGAGTAGTCAGGGCTTCACAAAGTCTTTAGACACACCCAAATATGGCACTGCATGTAATGATTGGTGCGGCCATTCTTAGGCCTTTTTGGCTGAGATGTTAACGAATCCTCAGTGGCTTTTTCACTGACGTTCCTGGCCACAGTAGCAAATAGTTTTTACAGGGCAGGTTTGCTTGTCCCAGCACCCAACCCTCCTCTTTTCACATCCGGGCTTGGGACCGGCCATGGCAGAGTTAAAAAAATTCAACACTTTTCCCAAATTAGTCACCGTAACGACTTGAAATATAGTGGCAACCAAACAAGATCCAGGTCCCATTGTAGGAGAAACAGAGTAGTCAAGGCTTCACAAAGTCATTAGACACACCCAAATATGGCACTGCATGTAATGCTTGGTGCGGCCATTCTTAGGCCTTTTTGGCTGAGATGTTAACGAATCCTCAGTGGCTTTTTCACTGACGTTCCTGGCCGCAGTAGCAAATAGTTTTTACAGGGCAGGTTTGCTTGTCCCAGCACCCAACCCTCCTCTTTTCGCAGCCGGGCTTGGGACCGGCCATGGCAGAGTTAAAAAAATTCAACACTTTTCCCAAATGAGTTACCGTAACGACTTGAAATATAGTGGCAACTAAACAAGATCCAGGTCCCATTGTAGGAGAAACAGAGTAGTCAAGGCTTCACAAAGTCTTTAGACACACCCAAATATGGCACTGCATGTAACGCTTGGTACGGTCATTCTTAGGCCTTTTTGGCTGACATGTTAACGAATCCTCAGTGGCTTTTTCACTGACGTTCCTGGCCGCAGTAGCAAATAGTTTTTACAGGACAGGTTTGCTTGTCCCAGCACCCAACCCTCCTCTTTTCGCAGCCGGGCTTGGGACCGGCCATGGCAGAGTTAAAAAAATTCAACACTTTTCCCAAATTAGTCACCGTAACGACTTGAAATATAGTGGCAACTAAACAAGATCCAGGTCCCATTGTAGGAGAAACAGAGTAGTCAGGGCTTCACAAAGTCTTTAGACACACCCAAATATGGCACTGCATGTAATGCTTGGTGCGGCCATTCTTAGGCCTTTTTGGCTGAGATGTTAACGAATCCTCAGTGGCTTTTTCACTGACGTTCCTGGCCACAGTAGCAAATAGTTTTTACAGGGCAGGTTTGCTTGTCCCAGCACCCAACCCTCCTCTTTTCGCATCCGGGCTTGGGACCGGCCATGGCAGAGTTAAAAAAATTCAACACTTTTCCCAAATTAGTCATCGTAACGACTTGAAATATAGTGGCAACTAAACAAGATCCAGGTCCCATTGTAGGAGAAACAGAGTAGTCAAGGCTTCACAAAGTCTTTAGACACACCCAAATATGGCACTGCATGTAATGCTTGGTGCGGTCATTCTTAGGCCTTTTTGGCTGACATGTTAACGAATCCTCAGTGGCTTTTTCACTGACGTTCCTGGCCGCAGTAGCAAATAGTTTTTACAGGGCAGGTTTGCTTGTCCCAGCACCCAACCCTCCTCTTTTCGCAGCCGGGCTTGGGACCGGCCATGGCAGAGTTAAAAAAATTCAACACTTTTCCCAAATTAGTCACCGTAACGACTTGAAATATAGTGGCAACCAAACAAGATCCAGGTCCCATTGTAGGAGAAACAGAGTAGTCAAGGCTTCACAAAGTCTTTAGACACACCCAAATATGGCACTGCATGTAATGCTTGGTGCGGTCATTCTTAGGACTTTTTGGCTGAGATGTTAACGAATCCTAAGTGGCTTTTTCACTGATGTTCCTGCCGCAGTAGCAAATGGTTTTTACAGGGCAGGTTTGCTTGTCCCAGCACCCAACCCTCCTCTTTTCGCAGCCGGGCTTGGGACCGGCCATGGCAGAGTTAAAAAAATTCAACACTTTTCCCAAATTAGTCACCGTAACGACTTGAAATATAGTGGCAACCAAACAAGATCCAGGTCCCATTGTAGGAGAAACAGAGTAGTCAAGGCTTCACAAAGTCTTTAGACACACCCAAATATGGCACTGCATGTAATGCTTGGTGCGGCCATTCTTAGGCCTTTTTGGCTGAGATGTTAACGAATCCTCAGTGGCTTTTTCACTGACGTTCCTGGCCGCAGTAGCAAATAGTTTTTACAGGGCAGGTTTGCTTGTCCCAGCACTCAACCCTCCTCTTTTCGCAGCCGGGCTTGGGACCGGCCATGGCAGAGTTAAAAAAATTCAACACTTTTCCCAAATGAGTCACCGTAACGACTTGAAATATAGTGGCAACTAAACAAGATCCAGGTCCCATTGTAGGAGAAACAGAGTAGTCAAGGCTTCACAAAGTCTTTAGACACACCCAAATATGGCACTGCATGTAACGCTTGGTACGGTCATTCTTAGGCCTTTTTGGCTGACATGTTAACGAATCCTCAGTGGCTTTTTCACTGACGTTCCTGGCCGCAGTAGCAAATAGTTTTTACAGGACAGGTTTGCTTGTCCCAGCACCCAACCCTCCTCTTTTCGCAGCCGGGCTTGGGACCGGCCATGGCAGAGTTAAAAAAATTCAACACTTTTCCCAAATTAGTCACCGTAACGACTTGAAATATAGTGGCAACTAAACAAGATCCAGGTCCCATTGTAGGAGAAACAGAGTAGTCAAGGCTTCACAAAGTCTTTAGACACACCCAAATATGGCACTGCATGTAATGCTTGGTGCGGTCATTCTTAGGCCTTTTTGGCTGAGATGTTAACGAATCCTCAGTGGCTTTTTCACTGACGTTCCTGGCCGCAGTAGCACATAGTTTTTACAGGGCAGGTTTGCTTGTCCCAGCACCCAACCCTCCTCTTTTAGCATCCGGGCTTGGGACCGGCCATGGCAGAGTTAAAAAAATTCAACACTTTTCCCAAATTAGTCACCGTAACGACTTGAAATATAGTGGCAACTAAACAAGATCCAGGTCCCATTGTAGGAGAAACAGAGTAGTCAGGGCTTCACAAAGTCTTTAGACACACCCAAATATGGCACTGCATGTAATGCTTGGTGCGGCCATTCTTAGGCCTTTTTGGCTGAGATGTTAACGAATCCTCAGTGGCTTTTTCACTGACGTTCCTGGCCACAGTAGCAAATAGTTTTTACAGGGCAGGTTTGCTTGTCCCAGCACCCAACCCTCCTCTTTTCGCATCCGGGCTTGGGACCGGCCATGGCAGAGTTAAAAAAACTCAACACTTTTCCCAAATTAGTCACCGTAACGACTTGAAATATAGTGGCAACCAAACAAGATCCAGGTCCCATTGTAGGAGAAACAGAGTAGTCAAGGCTTCACAAAGTCTTTAGACACACCCAAATATGGCACTGCATGTAATGCTTGGTGCGGTCATTCTTAGGCCTTTTTGGCTGAGATGTTAACGAATCCTCAGTGGCTTTTTCACTGACGTTCCTGGCCACAGTAGCAAATGGTTTTTACAGGGCAGGTTTGCTTGTCCCAGCACCCAACCCTCCTCTTTTCGCAGCCGGGCTTGGGACCGGCCATGGCAGAGTTAAAAAAATTCAACACTTTTCCCAAATTAGTCACCGTAACGACTTGAAATATAGTGGCAACTAAACAAGATCCAGGTCCCATTGTAGGAGAAACAGAGTAGTCAAGGCTTCACAAAGTCTTTAGACACACCCAAATATGGCACTGCATGTAATGCTTGGTGCGGTCATTCTTAGGCCTTTTTGGCTGACATGTTAACGAATCCTCAGTGGCTTTTTCACTGACGTTCCTGGCCGCAGTAGCAAATAGTTTTTACAGGGCAGGTTTGCTTGTCCCAGCACCCAACCCTCCTCTTTTCGCATCTGGGCTTGGGACCGGCCATGGCAGAGTTAAAAAAAATTCAACACTTTTCCCAAATTAGTCACCGTAACGACTTGAAATATAGTGGCAACTAAACAAGATCCAGGTCCCATTGTAGGAGAAACAGAGTAGTCAAGGCTTCACAAAGTCTTTAGACACACCCAAATATGGTACTGCATGTAATGCTTGGTGCGGTCATTCTTAGGCCTTTTTGGCTGAGATGTTAACGAATCCTCAGTGGCTTTTTCACTGACGTTCCTGGCCGCAGTAGCACATAGTTTTTACAGGGCAGGTTTGCTTGTCCCAGCACCCAACCCTCCTCTTTTCGCATCCGGGCTTGGGACCGGCCATAGCAGAGTTAAAAAAATTCAACACTTTTCCCAAATTAGTCACCGTAACGACTTGAAATATAGTGGCAACCAAACAAGATCCAGGTCCCATTGTAGGAGAAACAGAGTAGTCAAGGCTTCACAAAGTCTTTAGACACACCCAAATATGGCACTGCATGTAATGCTTGGTGCGGCCATTCTTAGGCCTTTTTGGCTGAGATGTTAACGAATCCTCAGTGGCTTTTTCACTGACGTTCCTGGCCGCAGTAGCAAATAGTTTTTACAGGGCAGGTTTGCTTGTCCCAGCACCCAACCCTCCTCTTTTCGCAGCCGGGCTTGGGACCGGCCATGGCAGAGTTAAAAAAATTCAACACTTTTCCCAAATGAGTCACCGTAACGACTTGAAATATAGTGGCAACTAAACAAGATCCAGGTCCCATTGTAGGAGAAACAGAGTAGTCAAGGCTTCACAAAGTCTTTAGACACACCCAAATATGGCACTGCATGTAACGCTTGGTACGGTCATTCTTAGGCCTTTTTGGCTGACATGTTAACGAATCCTCAGTGGCTTTTTCACTGACGTTCCTGGCCGCAGTAGCAAATAGTTTTTACAGGACAGGTTTGCTTGTCCCAGCACCCAACCCTCCTCTTTTCGCAGCCGGGCTTGGGACCGGCCATGGCAGAGTTAAAAAAATTCAACACTTTTCCCAAATTAGTCACCGTAACGACTTGAAATATAGTGGCAACTAAACAAGATCCAGGTCCCATTGTAGGAGAAACAGAGTAGTCAAGGCTTCACAAAGTCTTTAGACACACCCAAATATGGCACTGCATGTAATGCTTGGTGCGGTCATTCTTAGGCCTTTTTGGCTGAGATGTTAACGAATCCTCAGTGGCTTTTTCACTGACGTTCCTGGCCGCAGTAGCACATAGTTTTTACAGGGCAGGTTTGCTTGTCCCAGCACCCAACCCTCCTCTTTTAGCATCCGGGCTTGGGACCGGCCATGGCAGAGTTAAAAAAATTCAACACTTTTCCCAAATTAGTCACCGTAACGACTTGAAATATAGTGGCAACTAAACAAGATCCAGGTCCCATTGTAGGAGAAACAGAGTAGTCAGGGCTTCACAAAGTCTTTAGACACACCCAAATATGGCACTGCATGTAATGCTTGGTGCGGCCATTCTTAGGCCTTTTTGGCTGAGATGTTAACGAATCCTCAGTGGCTTTTTCACTGACGTTCCTGGCCGCAGTAGCACATAGTTTTTACAGGACAGGTTTGCTTGTCCCAGCACCCAACCCTCCTCTTTTCGCAGCCGGGCTTGGGACCGGCCATGGCAGAGTTAAAAAAATTCAACACTTTTCCCAAATTAGTCACCGTAACGACTTGAAATATAGTGGCAACTAAACAAGATCCAGGTCCCATTGTAGGAGAAACAGAGTAGTCAAGGCTTCACAAAGTCTTTAGACACACCCAAATATGGCACTGCATGTAATGCTTGGTGCGGTCATTCTTAGGCCTTTTTGGCTGAGATGTTAACGAATCCTCAGTGGCTTTTTCACTGACGTTCCTGGCCGCAGTAGCACATAGTTTTTACAGGGCAGGTTTGCTTGTCCCAGCACCCAACCCTCCTCTTTTAGCATCCGGGCTTGGGACCGGCCATGGCAGAGTTAAAAAAATTCAACACTTTTCCCAAATTAGTCACCGTAACGACTTGAAATATAGTGGCAACTAAACAAGATCCAGGTCCCATTGTAGGAGAAACAGAGTAGTCAGGGCTTCACAAAGTCTTTAGACACACCCAAATATGGCACTGCATGTAATGCTTGGTGCGGCCATTCTTAGGCCTTTTTGGCTGAGATGTTAACGAATCCTCAGTGGCTTTTTCACTGACGTTCCTGGCCACAGTAGCAAATAGTTTTTACAGGGCAGGTTTGCTTGTCCCAGCACCCAACCCTCCTCTTTTCGCATCCGGGCTTGGGACCGGCCATGGCAGAGTTAAAAAAATTCAACACTTTTCCCAAATTAGTCACCGTAACGACTTGAAATATAGTGGCAACCAAACAAGATCCAGGTCCCATTGTAGGAGAAACAGAGTAGTCAAGGCGTCACAAAGTCTTTAGACACACCCAAATATGGCACTGCATGTAATGCTTGGTGCGGCCATTCTTAGGCCTTTTTGGCTGAGATGTTAACGAATCCTCAGTGGCTTTTTCACTGACGTTCCTGGCCGCAGTAGCAAATAGTTTTTACAGGGCAGGTTTGCTTGTCCCAGCACTCAACCCTCCTCTTTTCGCAGCCGGGCTTGGGACCGGCCATGGCAGAGTTAAAAAAATTCAACACTTTTCCCAAATGAGTCACCGTAACGACTTGAAATATAGTGGCAACTAAACAAGATCCAGGTCCCATTGTAGGAGAAACAGAGTAGTCAAGGCTTCACAAAGTCTTTAGACACACCCAAATATGGCACTGCATGTAACGCTTGGTACGGTCATTCTTAGGCCTTTTTGGCTGACATGTTAACGAATCCTCAGTGGCTTTTTCACTGATGTTCCTGGCCGCAGTAGCAAATAGTTTTTACAGGACAGGTTTGCATGTCCCAGCACCCAACCCTCCTCTTTTCGCAGCCGGGCTTGGGACCGGCCATGGCAGAGTTAAAAAAATTCAACACTTTTCCCAAATTAGTCACCGTAACGACTTGAAATATAGTGGCAACTAAACAAGATCCAGGTTCCATTGTAGGAGAAACAGAGTAGTCAGGGCTTCACAAAGTCTTTAGACACACCCAAATATGGCACTGCATGTAATGCTTGGTGCGGCCATTCTTAGGCCTTTTTGGCTGAGATGTTAACGAATCCTCAGTGGCTTTTTCACTGACGTTCCTGGCCGCAGTAGCAAATAGTTTTTACAGGGCAGGTTTGCTTGTCCCAGCACCCAACCCTCCTCTTTTCGCATCCGGGCTTGGGACCGGCCATGGCAGAGTTAAAAAAACTCAACACTTTTCCCAAATTAGTCACCGTAACGACTTGAAATATAGTGGCAACCAAACAAGATCCAGGTCCCATTGTAGGAGAAACAGAGTAGTCAAGGCTTCACAAAGTCTTTAGACACACCCAAATATGGCACTGCATGTAATGCTTGGTGCGGTCATTCTTAGGCCTTTTTGGCTGAGATGTTAACGAATCCTCAGTGGCTTTTTCACTGACGTTCCTGGCCACAGTAGCAAATGGTTTTTACAGGGCAGGTTTGCTTGTCCCAGCACCCAACCCTCCTCTTTTCGCAGCCGGGCTTGGGACCGGCCATGGCAGAGTTAAAAAAATTCAACACTTTTCCCAAATTAGTCACCGTAACGACTTGAAATATAGTGGCAACTAAACAAGATCCAGGTCCCATTGTAGGAGAAACAGAGTAGTCAAGGCTTCACAAAGTCTTTAGACACACCCAAATATGGCACTGCAAGTAATGCTTGGTGCGGTCATTCTTAGGCCTTTTTGGCTGACATGTTAACGAATCCTCAGTGGCTTTTTCACTGACGTTCCTGGCCGCAGTAGCAAATAGTTTTTACAGGGCAGGTTTGCTTGTCCCAGCACCCAACCCTCCTCTTTTCGCAGCCGGGCTTGGGACCGGCCATGGCAGAGTTAAAAAAATTCAACACTTTTCCCAAATTAGTCACCGTAACGACTTAAAATATAGTGGCAACTAAACAAGATCCAGGTCCCATTGTAGGAGAAACAGAGTAGTCAAGGCTTCACAAAGTCTTTAGACACACCCAAATATGGCACTGCAAGTAATGCTTGGTGCGGTCATTCTTAGGCCTTTTTGGCTGACATGTTAACGAATCCTCAGTGGCTTTTTCACTGACGTTCCTGGCCGCAGTAGCAAATAGTTTTTACAGGGCAGGTTTGCTTGTCCCAGCACCCAACCCTCCTCTTTTCGCATCTGGGCTTGGGACCGGCCATGGCAGAGTTAAAAAAAATTCAACACTTTTCCCAAATTAGTCACCGTAACGACTTGAAATATAGTGGCAACTAAACAAGATCCAGGTCCCATTGTAGGAGAAACAGAGTAGTCAAGGCTTCACAAAGTCTTTAGACACACCCAAATATGGTACTGCATGTAATGCTTGGTGCGGTCATTCTTAGGCCTTTTTGGCTGAGATGTTAACGAATCCTCAGTGGCTTTTTCACTGACGTTCCTGGCCGCAGTAGCACATAGTTTTTACAGGGCAGGTTTGCTTGTCCCAGCACCCAACCCTCCTCTTTTCGCATCCGGGCTTGGGACCGGCCATAGCAGAGTTAAAAAAATTCAACACTTTTCCCAAATTAGTCACCGTAACGACTTGAAATATAGTGGCAACCAAACAAGATCCAGGTCCCATTGTAGGAGAAACAGAGTAGTCAAGGCTTCACAAAGTCTTTAGACACACCCAAATATGGCACTGCATGTAATGCTTGGTGCGGCCATTCTTAGGCCTTTTTGGCTGAGATGTTAACGAATCCTCAGTGGCTTTTTCACTGACGTTCCTGGCCGCAGTAGCAAATAGTTTTTACAGGGCAGGTTTGCTTGTCCCAGCACCCAACCCTCCTCTTTTCGCAGCCGGGCTTGGGACCGGCCATGGCAGAGTTAAAAAAATTCAACACTTTTCCCAAATGAGTCACCGTAACGACTTGAAATATAGTGGCAACTAAACAAGATCCAGGTCCCATTGTAGGAGAAACAGAGTAGTCAAGGCTTCACAAAGTCTTTAGACACACCCAAATATGGCACTGCATGTAACGCTTGGTACGGTCATTCTTAGGCCTTTTTGGCTGACATGTTAACAAATCCTCAGTGGCTTTTTCACTGACGTTCCTGGCCGCAGTAGCAAATAGTTTTTACAGGACAGGTTTGCTTGTCCCAGCACCCAACCCTCCTCTTTTCGCAGCCGGGCTTGGGACCGGCCATGGCAGAGTTAAAAAAATTCAACACTTTTCCCAAATTAGTCACCGTAACGACTTGAAATATAGTGGCAACTTAACAAGATCCAGGTCCCATTGTAGGAGAAACAGAGTAGTCAAGGCTTCACAAAGTCTTTAGACACACCCAAATATGGCACTGCATGTAATGCTTGGTGCGGTCATTCTTAGGCCTTTTTGGCTGAGATGTTAACGAATCCTCAGTGGCTTTTTCACTGACGTTCCTGGCCGCAGTAGCACATAGTTTTTACAGGGCAGGTTTGCTTGTCCCAGCACCCAACCCTCCTCTTTTAGCATCCGGGCTTGGGACCGGCCATGGCAGAGTTAAAAAAATTCAACACTTTTCCCAAATTAGTCACCGTAACGACTTGAAATATAGTGGCAACTAAACAAGATCCAGGTCCCATTGTAGGAGAAACAGAGTAGTCAGGGCTTCACAAAGTCTTTAGACACACCCAAATATGGCACTGCATGTAATGCTTGGTGCGGCCATTCTTAGGCCTTTTTGGCTGAGATGTTAACGAATCCTCAGTGGCTTTTTCACTGACGTTCCTGGCCGCAGTAGCACATAGTTTTTACAGGACAGGTTTGCTTGTCCCAGCACCCAACCCTCCTCTTTTCGCAGCCGGGCTTGGGACCGGCCATGGCAGAGTTAAAAAAATTCAACACTTTTCCCAAATTAGTCACCGTAACGACTTGAAATATAGTGGCAACTAAACAAGATCCAGGTCCCATTGTAGGAGAAACAGAGTAGTCAAGGCTTCACAAAGTCTTTAGACACACCCAAATATGGCACTGCATGTAATGCTTGGTGCGGTCATTCTTAGGCCTTTTTGGCTGAGATGTTAACAAATCCTCAGTGGCTTTTTCACTGACGTTCCTGGCCGCAGTAGCACATAGTTTTTACAGGGCAGGTTTGCTTGTCCCAGCACCCAACCCTCCTCTTTTAGCATCCGGGCTTGGGACCGGCCATGGCAGAGTTAAAAAAATTCAACACTTTTCCCAAATTAGTCACCGTAACGACTTGAAATATAGTGGCAACTAAACAAGATCCAGGTCCCATTGTAGGAGAAACAGAGTAGTCAGGGCTTCACAAAGTCTTTAGACACACCCAAATATGGCACTGCATGTAATGCTTGGTGCGGCCATTCTTAGGCCTTTTTGGCTGAGATGTTAACGAATCCTCAGTGGCTTTTTCACTGACGTTCCTGGCCACAGTAGCAAATAGTTTTTACAGGGCAGGTTTGCTTGTCCCAGCACCCAACCCTCCTCTTTTCGCATCCGGGCTTGGGACCGGCCATGGCAGAGTTAAAAAAATTCAACACTTTTCCCAAATTAGTCACCGTAACGACTTGAAATATAGTGGCAACCAAACAAGATCCAGGTCCCATTGTAGGAGAAACAGAGTAGTCAAGGCTTCACAAAGTCTTTAGACACACCCAAATATGGCACTGCATGTAATGCTTGGTGCGGCCATTCTTAGGCCTTTTTGGCTGAGATGTTAACGAATCCTCAGTGGCTTTTTCACTGACGTTCCTGGCCGCAGTAGCAAATAGTTTTTACAGGGCAGGTTTGCTTGTCCCAGCACTCAACCCTCCTCTTTTCGCAGCCGGGCTTGGGACCGGCCATGGCAGAGTTAAAAAAATTCAACACTTTTCCCAAATGAGTCACCGTAACGACTTGAAATATAGTGGCAACTAAACAAGATCCAGGTCCCATTGTAGGAGAAACAGAGTAGTCAAGGCTTCACAAAGTCTTTAGACACACCCAAATATGGCACTGCATGTAACGCTTGGTACGGTCATTCTTAGGCCTTTTTGGCTGACATGTTAACGAATCCTCAGTGGCTTTTTCACTGATGTTCCTGGCCGCAGTAGCAAATAGTTTTTACAGGACAGGTTTGCATGTCCCAGCACCCAACCCTCCTCTTCTCGCAGCCGGGCTTGGGACCGGCCATGGCAGAGTTAAAAAAATTCAACACTTTTCCCAAATTAGTCACCGTAACGACTTGAAATATAGTGGCAACTAAACAAGATCCAGGTCCCATTGTAGGAGAAACAGAGTAGTCAAGGCTTCACAAAGTCTTTAGACACACCCAAATATGGCACTGCATGTAATGCTTGGTGCGGTCATTCTTAGGCCTTTTTGGCTGAGATGTTAACGAATCCTCAGTGGCTTTTTCACTGACGTTCCTGGCCGCAGTAGCACATAGTTTTTACAGGGCAGGTTTCCTTGTCCCAGCACCCAACCCTCCTCTTTTAGCATCCGGGCTTGGGACCGGCCATGGCAGAGTTAAAAAAATTCAACACTTTTCCCAAATTAGTCACCGTAACGACTTGAAATATAGTGGCAACTAAACAAGATCCAGGTTCCATTGTAGGAGAAACAGAGTAGTCAGGGCTTCACAAAGTCTTTAGACACACCCAAATATGGCACTGCATGTAATGCTTGGTGCGGCCATTCTTAGGCCTTTTTGGCTGAGATGTTAACGAATCCTCAGTGGCTTTTTCACTGACGTTCCTGGCCGCAGTAGCAAATAGTTTTTACAGGGCAGGTTTGCTTGTCCCAGCACCCAACCCTCCTCTTTTCGCAGCCGGGCTTGGGACCGGCCATGGCAGAGTTAAAAAAATTCAACACTTTTCCCAAATGAGTTACCGTAACGACTTGAAATATAGTGGCAACTAAACAAGATCCAGGTCCCATTGTAGGAGAAACAGAGTAGTCAAGGCTTCACAAAGTCTTTAGACACACCCAAATATGGCACTGCATGTAACGCTTGGTACGGTCATTCTTAGGCCTTTTTGGCTGACATGTTAACGAATCCTCAGTGGCTTTTTCACTGACGTTCCTGGCCGCAGTAGCAAATAGTTTTTACAGGACAGGTTTGCTTGTCCCAGCACCCAACCCTCCTCTTTTCGCAGCCGGGCTTGGGACCGGCCATGGCAGAGTTAAAAAAATTCAACACTTTTCCCAAATTAGTCACCGTAACGACTTGAAATATAGTGGCAACTAAACAAGATCCAGGTCACATTGTAGGAGAAACAGAGTAGTCAGGGCTTCACAAAGTCTTTAGACACACCCAAATATGGCACTGCATGTAATGCTTGGTGCGGCCATTCTTAGGCCTTTTTGGCTGAGATGTTAACGAATCCTCAGTGGCTTTTTCACTGACGTTCCTGGCCACAGTAGCAAATAGTTTTTACAGGGCAGGTTTGCTTGTCCCAGCACCCAACCCTCCTCTTTTCGCATCCGGGCTTGGGACCGGCCATGGCAGAGTTAAAAAAATTCAACACTTTTCCCAAATTAGTCACCGTAACGACTTGAAATATAGTGGCAACCAAACAAGATCCAGGTCCCATTGTAGGAGAAACAGAGTAGTCAAGGCTTCACAAAGTCTTTAGACACACCCAAATATGGCACTGCATGTAATGCTTGGTTTGGTCATTCTTAGGCCTTTTTGGCTGAGATGTTAACGAATCCTCAGTGGCTTTTTCACTGACGTTCCTTCCGCAGTAGCAAATGGTTTTTACAGGGCAGGTTTGCTTGTCCCAGCACCCAACCCTCCTCTTTTCGCAGCCGGGCTTGGGACCGGCCATGGCAGAGTTAAAAAAATTCAACACTTTTCCCAAATTAGTCATCGTAACGACTTGAAATATAGTGGCAACTAAACAAGATCCAGGTCCCATTGTAGGAGAAACAGAGTAGTCAAGGCTTCACAAAGTCTTTAGACACACCCAAATATGGCACTGCATGTAATGCTTGGTGCGGTCATTCTTAGGCCTTTTTGGCTGACATGTTAACGAATCCTCAGTGGCTTTTTCACTGACGTTCCTGGCCGCAGTAGCAAATAGTTTTTACAGGGCAGGTTTGCTTGTCCCAGCACCCAACCCTCCTCTTTTCGCAGCCGGGCTTGGGACCGGCCATGGCAGAGTTAAAAAAATTCAACACTTTTCCCAAATTAGTCACCGTAACGACTTGAAATATAGTGGCAACCAAACAAGATCCAGGTCCCAATGTAGGAGAAACAGAGTAGTCAAGGCTTCACAAAGTCTTTAGACACACCCAAATATGGCACTGCATGTAATGCTTGGTGCGGTCATTCTTAGGACTTTTTGGCTGAGATGTTAACGAATCCTAAGTGGCTTTTTCACTGATGTTCCTGCCGCAGTAGCAAATGGTTTTTACAGGGCAGGTTTGCTTGTCCCAGCACCCAACCCTCCTCTTTTCGCAGCCGGGCTTGGGACCGACCATGGCAGAGTTAAAAAAATTCAACACTTTTCCCAAATTAGTCACCGTAACGACTTGAAATATAGTGGCAACCAAACAAGATCCAGGTCCCATTGTAGGAGAAACAGAGTAGTCAAGGCTTCACAAAGTCTTTAGACACACCCAAATATGGCACTGCATGTAATGCTTGGTGCGGCCATTCTTAGGCCTTTTTGGCTGAGATGTTAACGAATCCTCAGTGGCTTTTTCAGTGACGTTCCTGGCCGCAGTAGCAAATAGTTTTTACAGGGCAGGTTTGCTTGTCCCAGCACTCAACCCTCCTCTTTTCGCAGCCGGGCTTGGGACCGGCCATGGCAGAGTTAAAAAAATTCAACACTTTTCCCAAATGAGTCACCGTAACGACTTGAAATATAGTGGCAACTAAACAAGATCCAGGTCCCATTGTAGGAGAAACAGAGTAGTCAAGGCTTCACAAAGTCTTTAGACACACCCAAATATGGCACTGCATGTAACGCTTGGTACGGTCATTCTTAGGCCTTTTTGGCTGACATGTTAACGAATCCTCAGTGGCTTTTTCACTGACGTTCCTGGCCGCAGTAGCAAATAGTTTTTACAGGACAGGTTTGCTTGTCCCAGCACCCAACCCTCCTCTTTTCGCAGCCGGGCTTGGGACCGGCCATGGCAGAGTTAAAAAAATTCAACACTTTTCCCAAATTAGTCACCGTAACGACTTGAAATATAGTGGCAACTAAACAAGATCCAGGTCCCATTGTAGGAGAAACAGAGTAGTCAAGGCTTCACAAAGTCTTTAGACACACCCAAATATGGCACTGCATGTAATGCTTGGTGCGGTCATTCTTAGGCCTTTTTGGCTGAGATGTTAACAAATCCTCAGTGGCTTTTTCACTGACGTTCCTGGCTGCAGTAGCACATAGTTTTCACAGGGCAGGTTTGCTTGTCCCAGCACCCAACCCTCCTCTTTTAGCATCCGGGCTTGGGACCGGCCATGGCAGAGTTAAAAAAATTCAACACTTTTCCCAAATTAGTCACCGTAACGACTTGAAATATAGTGGCAACTAAACAAGATCCAGGTCCCATTGTAGGAGAAACAGAGTAGTCAGGGCTTCACAAAGTCTTTAGACACACCCAAATATGGCACTGCATGTAATGCTTGGTGCGGCCATTCTTAGGCCTTTTTGGCTGAGATGTTAACGAATCCTCAGTGGCTTTTTCACTGACGTTCCTGGCCACAGTAGCAAATAGTTTTTACAGGGCAGGTTTGCTTGTCCCAGCACCCAACCCTCCTCTTTTCGCATCCGGGCTTGGGACCAGCCATGGCAGAGTTAAAAAAATTCAACACTTTTCCCAAATTAGTCACCGTAACGACTTGAAATATAGTGGCAACCAAACAAGATCCAGGTCCCATTGTAGGAGAAACAGAGTAGTCAAGGCTTCACAAAGTCTTTAGACACACCCAAATATGGCACTGCATGTAATGCTTGGTGCGGCCATTCTTAGGCCTTTTTGGCTGAGATGTTAACGAATCCTCAGTGGCTTTTTCACTGACGTTCCTGGCCGCAGTAGCAAATAGTTTTTACAGGGCAGGTTTGCTTGTCCCAGCACCCAACCCTCCTCTTTTCGCAGCCGGGCTTGGGACCGGCCATGGCAGAGTTAAAAAAATTCAACACTTTTCCCAAATGAGTTACCGTAACGACTTGAAATATAGTGGCAACTAAACAAGATCCAGGTCCCATTGTAGGAGAAACAGAGTAGTCAAGGCTTCACAAAGTCTTTAGACACACCCAAATATGGCACTGCATGTAACGCTTGGTACGGTCATTCTTAGTCCTTTTTGGCTGACATGTTAACGAATCCTCAGTGGCTTTTTCACTGATGTTCCTGGCCGCAGTAGCAAATAGTTTTTACAGGACAGGTTTGCTTGTCCCAGCACCCAACCCTCCTCTTTTCGCAGCCGGGCTTGGGACCGGCCATGGCAGAGTTAAAAAAATTCAACACTTTTCCCAAATTAGTCACCGTAACGACTTGAAATATAGTGGCAACTAAACAAGATCCAGGTCCCATTGTAGGAGAAACAGAGTAGTCAGGGCTTCACAAAGTCTTTAGACACACCCAAATATGGCACTGCATGTAATGCTTGGTGCGGCCATTCTTAGGCCTTTTTGGCTGAGATGTTAACGAATCCTCAGTGGCTTTTTCACTGACGTTCCTGGCCACAGTAGCAAATAGTTTTTACAGGGCAGGTTTGCTTGTCCCAGCACCCAACCCTCCTCTTTTCGCATCCGGGCTTGGGACCGGCCATGGCAGAGTTAAAAAAATTCAACACTTTTCCCAAATTAGTCACCGTAAAGACTTGAAATATAGTGGCAACTAAACAAGATCCAGGTCCCATTGTAGGAGAAACAGAGTAGTCAAGGCTTCACAAAGTCTTTAGACACACCCAAATATGGCACTGCATGTAATGCTTGGTGCGGTCATTCTTAGGACTTTTTGGCTGAGATGTTAACGAATCCTAAGTGGCTTTTTCACTGATGTTCCTGCCGCAGTAGCAAATGGTTTTTACAGGGCAGGTTTGCTTGTCCCAGCACCCAACCCTCCTCTTTTTGCAGCCGGGCTTGGGACCGGCCATGGCAGAGTTAAAAAAATTCAACACTTTTCCCAAATTAGTCACCGTAACGACTTGAAATATAGTGGCAACCAAACAAGATCCAGGTCCCATTGTAGGAGAAACAGAGTAGTCAAGGCTTCACAAAGTCTTTAGACACACCCAAATATGGCACTGCATGTAATGCTTGGTGCGGTCATTCTAAGGCCTTTTTGGCTGAGATGTTAACGAATCCTCAGTGGCTTTTTCACTGATGTTCCTGGCCGCAGTAGCAAATAGTTTTTACAGGGCAGGTTTGCTTGTCACAGCACCCAACCCTCCTCTTTTCGCAGCCGGGCTTGGGACCGGCCATGGCAGAGTTAAAAAAATTCAACACTTTTCCCAAATTAGTCACCGTAACGACTTGAAATATAGTGGCAACTAAACAAGATCCAGGTCCCATTGTAGGAGAAACAGAGTAGTCAAGGCTTCACAAAGTCTTTAGACAAACCCAAATATGGCACTACATGTAATGCTTGGTGCGGTCATTCTTAGACCTTTTTGGCTGAGATGTTAACGAATCCTCAGTGGCTTTTTCACTGACGTTCCTGGCCGCAGTAGCACATAGATTTTACAGGGCACGTTTGCTTGTCCCAGCACCCAACCCTCCTCTTTTCGCATCCGGGCTTGGGACCGGCCATGCAGAGTTAAAAAAATTCAACACTTTTCCCAAATTAGTCACCGTAACGACTCGAAATATAGTGGCAACCAAACAAGATCCAGGTCCGATTGTAGGAGGAACAGAGTAGTCAAGGCTTCACAAAGTCTTTAGACACACCCAAATATGGCACTGCATGTAATGCTTGGTGCGGTCATTCTTAGGCCTTTTTGGCTGAGATGTTAACGAATCCTCAGTGGCTTTTTCACTGACGTTCCTGGTCACAGTAGCAAATGGTTTTTACAGGGCAGGTTTGCTTGTCCCAGCACCCAACCCTCCTCTTTTCGCAGCCGGGCTTGGGACCGGCCATGGCAGAGTTAAAAAAATTCAACACTTTTCCCAAATTAGTCACCGTAACGACTTGAAATATAGTGGCAACTAAACAAGATCCAGGTCCCATTGTAGGAGAAACAGAGTAGTCAAGGCTTCACAAAGTCTTTAGACACACCCAAATATGGCACTGCATGTAATGCTTGGTGCGGTCATTCTTAGGCCTTTTTGGCTGACATGTTAACGAATCCTCAGTGGCTTTTTCACTGACGTTCCTGGCCGCAGTAGCAAATAGTTTTTACAGGGCAGGTTTGCTTGTCCCAGCACCCAACCCTCCTCTTTTCGCAGCCGGGCTTGGGACCGGCCATGGCAGAGTTAAAAAAATTCAACACTTTTCCCAAATTAGTCACCGTAACGACTTGAAATATAGTGGCAACCAAACAAGATCCAGGTCCCATTGTAGGAGAAACAGAGTAGTCAAGGCTTCACAAAGTCTTTAGACACACCCAAATATGGCACTGCATGTAATGCTTGGTGCGGTCATTCTTAGGCCTTTTTGGCTGAGATTATAACGAATCCTCAGTGGCTTTTTCACTGACGTTCCTGCCGCAGTAGCAAATGGTTTTTACAGGGCAGGTTTGCTTGTCCCAGCACCCAACCCTCCTCTTTTCGCAGCCAGGCTTGGGACCGGCCATGGCAGAGTTAAAAAAATTCAACACTTTTCCCAAATTAGTCACCGTAACGACTTGAAATATAGTGGCAACCAAACAAGATCCAGGTCCCATTGTAGGAGAAACAGAGTAGTCAAGGCTTCACAAAGTCTTTAGACACACCCAAATATGGCACTGCATGTAATGCTTGGTGCGGTCATTCTTAGGCCTTTTTGGCTGAGATGTTAACGAATCCTCAGTGGCTTTTTCACTGACGTTCCTGGCCGCAGTAGCACATAGTTTTTACAGGGCAGGTTTGCTTGTCCCAGCACCCAATCCTCCTCTTTTCGCAGCCGGGCTTGGGACCGGCCATGGCAGAGTTAAAAAAATTCAACACTTTTCCCAAATTAGTCACCGTAACGACTTGAAATATAGTGGCAACCAAACAAGATCCAGGTCCCATTGTAGGAGAAACAGAGTAGTCAAGGCTTCACAAAGTCTTTAGACACACCCAAATATGGCACTGCATGTAATGCTTGGTGCGGTCATTCTTAGGCCTTTTTGGCTGAGATGTTAATGAATCCTCAGTGGCTTTTTCACTAACGTTCCTGGCCACAGTAGCACATAGTTTTTACAGGGCAGGTTTGCTTGTCCCAGCACCCAACCCTCCTCTTTTCGCATCCGGGTTTGGGACCGGCCATGGCAGAGTTAAAAAAAATTCAACACTTTTCCCAAATTAGTCACCGTAACGACTTGAAATATAGTGGCAACTAAACAAGATCCAGGTCCCATTGTAGGAGAAACAGAGTAGTCAAGGCTTCACAAAGTCTTTAGACACACCCAAATATGGCACTGCATGTAATGCTTGGTGCGGTCATTCTTAGGCCTTTTTGGCTGAGATGTTAATGAATCCTCAGTGGCTTTTTCACGTTCCTGGCCGCAGTAGCACATAGTTTTTACAGGGCAGGTTTGCTTGTCCCTGCACCCAACCCTCCTCTTTTCGCATCCGGGCTTGGGACCGGCCATGGCAGAGTTAAAAAAATTCAACACTTTTCCCAAATTAGTCACCGTAACGACTTGAAATATAGTGGCAACTAAACAAGATCCAGGTCCCATTGTAGGAGAAACAGAGTAGTCAAGGCTTCACAAAGTCTTTAGACACACCCAAATATGGCACTACATGTAATGCTTGGTGCGGTCATTCTTAGGCCTTTTTGGCTGAGATGTTAACGAATCCTCAGTGGCTTTTTCACTGACGTTCCTGCCGCAGTAGCAAATGGTTTTTACAGTGCAGGTTTGCTTGTCCCAGCACCCAACCCTCCTCTTTTCGCAGCCAGGCTTGGGACCGGCCATGGCAGAGTTAAAAAAATTCAACACTTTTCCCAAATTAGTCACCGTAACGACTTGAAATATAGTGGCAACCAAACAAGATCCAGGTCCCATTGTAGGAGAAACAGAGTAGTCAAGGCTTCACAAAGTCTTTAGACACACCCAAATATGGCACTGCATGTAATGCTTGGTGCGGTCATTCTTAGGCCTTTTTGGCTGAGATGTTAACGAATCCTCAGTGGCTTTTTCACTGACATTCCTGCCGCAGTAGCAAATGGTTTTTACAGGGCAGGTTTGCTTGTCCCAGCACCCAACCCTCCTCTTTTCTCAGCCGGGCTTGGGACCGGCCATGGCAGAGTTAAAAAAATTCAACACTTTTCCCAAATTAGTCACCGTAACGACTTGAAATATAGTGGCAACTAAACAAGATCCAGGTCCCATTGTAGGAGAAACAGAGTAGTCAAGGCTTCACAAAGTCTTTAGACACACCCAAATATGGCACTGCATGTAATGCTTGGTTCGGTCATTCTTAGGCCTTTTTGGCTGAGATGTTAACGAATCCTCAGTGGCTTTTTCACTGACATTCCTGCCGCAGTAGCAAATGGTTTTTACAGGGCAGGTTTGCTTGTCCCAGCACCCAACCCTCCTCTTTTCGCAGCCGGGCTTGGGACCGGCCATGGCAGAGTTAAAAAAATTCAACACTTTTCCCAAATTAGTCACCGTAACTACTTGAAATATAGTGGCAACCAAACAAGATCCAGGTCCCATTGTAGGAGAAACAGAGTAGTCAAGGCTTCACAAAGTCTTTAGACACACCCAAATATGGCACTGCATGTAATGCTTGGTGCGGTCATTCTTAGGCCTTTTTGGCTGAGATGTTAACGAATCCTCAGTGGCTTTTTCACTGACATTCCTGCCGCAGTAGCAAATGGTTTTTACAGGGCAGGTTTGCTTGTCCCAGCACCCAACCCTCCTCTTTTCACAGCCGGGCTTGGGACCGGCCATGGCAGAGTTAAAAAAATTCAACACTTTTCCCAAATTAGTCACCGTAACGACTTGAAATATAGTGGCAACCAAACAAGATCCAGGTCCCATTGTAGGAGAAACAGAGTAGTCAAGGCTTCACAAAGTCTTTAGACACACCCAAATATGGCACTGCATGTAATGCTTGGTGCGGTCATTCTTAGGCCTTTTTGGCTGAGATGTTAACGAATCCTCAGTGGCTTTTTCACTGACGTTCCTGGCCGCAGTAGCACATAGTTTTTACAGGGCAGGTTTGCTTGTCCCAGCACCCAACCCTCCTCTTTTCGCATCCGGGCTTGGGACCGGCCATGGCAGAGTTAAAAAAATTCAACACTTTTCCCAAATTAGTCACCGTAACGACTTGAAATATAGTGGCAACTAAACAAGATCCAGGTCCCATTGTAGGAGAAACAGAGTAGTCAAGGCTTCACAAAGTCTTTAGACACACCCAAATATGGCACTGCATGTAATGCTTGGTGCGGTCATTCTTAGGCCTTTTTGGCTGAGATGTTAACGAATCCTCAGTGGCTTTTTCACTGACATTCCTGCCGCAGTAGCAAATGGTTTTTACAGGGCAGGTTTGCTTGTCCCAGCACCCAACCCTCCTCTTTTCACAGCCGGGCTTGGGACCGGCCATGGCAGAGTTAAAAAAATTCAACACTTTTCCCAAATTAGTCACCGTAACGACTTGAAATATAGTGGCAACTAAACAAGATCCAGGTCCCATTGTAGGAGAAACAGAGTAGTCAAGGCTTCACAAAGTCTTTAGACACACCCAAATATGGCACTGCATGTAATGCTTGGTTCGGTCATTCTTAGGCCTTTTTGGCTGAGATGTTAACGAATCCTCAGTGGCTTTTTCACTGACATTCCTGCCGCAGTAGCAAATGGTTTTTACAGGGCAGGTTTGCTTGTCCCAGCACCCAACCCTCCTCTTTTCGCAGCCGGGCTTGGGACCGGCCATGGCAGAGTTAAAAAAATTCAACACTTTTCCCAAATTAGTCACCGTAACTACTTGAAATATAGTGGCAACCAAACAAGATCCAGGTCCCATTGTAGGAGAAACAGAGTAGTCAAGGCTTCACAAAGTCTTTAGACACACCCAAATATGGCACTGCATGTAATGCTTGGTGCGGTCATTCTTAGGCCTTTTTGGCTGAGATGTTAACGAATCCTCAGTGGCTTTTTCACTGACATTCCTGCCGCAGTAGCAAATGGTTTTTACAGGGCAGGTTTGCTTGTCCCAGCACCCAACCCTCCTCTTTTCACAGCCGGGCTTGGGACCGGCCATGGCAGAGTTAAAAAAATTCAACACTTTTCCCAAATTAGTGACCGTAACGACTTGAAATATAGTGGCAACCAAACAAGATCCAGGTCCCATTGTAGGAGAAACAGAGTAGTCAAGGCTTCACAAAGTTTTTAGACACACCCAAATATGGCACTGCATGTAATGCTTGGTGCGGTCATTCTTAGGCCTTTTTGGCTGAGATGTTAACGAATCCTCAGTGGCTTTTTCACTGACGTTCCTGGCCGCAGTAGCACATAGTTTTTACAGGGCAGGTTTGCTTGTCCCAGCACCCAACCCTCCTCTTTTCGCATCCGGGCTTGGGACCGGCCATGGCAGAGTTAAAAAAATTCAACACTTTTCCCAAATTAGTCACCGTAACGACTTGAAATATAGTGGCAACTAAACAAGATCCAGGTCCCATTGTAGGAGAAACAGAGTAGTCAAGGCTTCACAAAGTCTTTAGACACACCCAAATATGGCACTGCATGTAATGCTTGGTTCGGTCATTCTTAGGCCTTTTTGGCTGAGATGTTAACGAATCCTCAGTGGCTTTTTCACTGACGTTCCTGGCCGCAGTAGCACATAGTTTTTACAGGGCAGGTTTGCTTGTCCCAGCACCCAACCCTCCTCTTTTCGCAGCCGGGCTTGGGACCGGCCATGGCAGAGTTAAAAAAATTCAACACTTTTCCCAAATTAGTCACCGTAACGACTTGAAATATAGTGGCAACCAGACAAGATCCAGGTCCCATTGTAGGAGAAACAGAGTAGTCAAGGCTTCATAAAGTCTTTAGACACACCCAAATATGGCACTGCATGTAATGCTTGGTGCGGTCATTCTTAGGCCTTTTTGGCTGAGATGTTAATGAATCCTCAGTGGCTTTTTCACGTTCCTGGCCGCAGTAGCACATAGTTTTTACAGGGCAGGTTTGCTTGTCCCTGCACCCAACCCTCCTCTTTTCGCATCCGGGCTTGGGACCGGCCATGGCAGAGTTAAAAAAATTCAACACTTTTCCCAAATTAGTCACCGTAACGACTTGAAATATAGTGGCAACTAAACAAGATCCAGGTCCCATTGTAGGAGAAACAGAGTAGTCAAGGCTTCACAAAGTCTTTAGACACACCCAAATATGGCACTACATGTAATGCTTGGTGCGGTCATTCTTAGGCCTTTTTGGCTGAGATGTTAACGAATCCTCAGTGGCTTTTTCACTGACGTTCCTGCCGCAGTAGCAAATGGTTTTTACAGTGCAGGTTTGCTTGTCCCAGCACCCAACCCTCCTCTTTTCGCAGCCGGGCTTGGGACCGGCCATGGCAGAGTTAAAAAAATTCAACACTTTTCCCAAATTAGTCACCGTAACGACTTGAAATATAGTGGCAACCAAACAAGATCCAGGTCCCATTGTAGGAGAAACAGAGTAGTCAAGGCTTCACAAAGTCTTTAGACACACCCAAATATGGCACTGCATGTAATGCTTGGTGCGGTCATTCTTAGGCCTTTTTGGCTGAGATGTTAACGAATCCTCAGTGGCTTTTTCACTGACATTCCTGCCGCAGTAGCAAATGGTTTTTACAGGGCAGGTTTGCTTGTCCCAGCACCCAACCCTCCTCTTTTCGCAGCCGGGCTTGGGACCGGCCATGGCAGAGTTAAAAAAATTCAACACTTTTCCCAAATTAGTCACCGTAACGACTTGAAATATAGTGGCAACTAAACAAGATCCAGGTCCCATTGTAGGAGAAACAGAGTAGTCAAGGCTTCACAAAGTCTTTAGACACACCCAAATATGGCACTGCATGTAATGCTTGGTGCGTTCATTCTTAGGCCTTTTTGGCTGAGATGTTAACGAATCCTCAGTGGCTTTTTCACTGACGTTCCTGGCCGCAGTAGCAAATAGTTTTTACAGGGCAGGTTTGCTTGTCCCAGCACCCAACCCTCCTCTTTTCGCAGCCGGGCTTGGGACCGGCCATGGCAGAGTTAAAAAAATTCAACACTTTTCCCAAATTAGTCACCGTAACGACTTGAAATATAGTGGCAACCAAACAAGATCCAGGTCCCATTGTAGGAGAAACAGAGTAGTCAAGGCTTCACAAAGTCTTTAGACACACCCAAATATGGCACTGCATGTAATGCTTGGTTCGGTCATTCTTAGGCCTTTTTGGCTGAGATGTTAACGAATCCTCAGTGGCTTTTTCACTGACATTCCTGCCGCAGTAGCAAATGGTTTTTACAGGGCAGGTTTGCTTGTCCCAGCACCCAACCCTCCTCTTTTCGCAGCCGGGCTTGGGACCGGCCATGGCAGAGTTAAAAAAATTCAACACTTTTCCCAAATTAGTCACCGTAACTACTTGAAATATAGTGGCAACCAAACAAGATCCAGGTCCCATTGTAGGAGAAACAGAGTAGTCAAGGCTTCACAAAGTCTTTAGACACACCCAAATATGGCACTGCATGTAATGCTTGGTGCGGTCATTCTTAGGCCTTTTTGGCTGAGATGTTAACGAATCCTCAGTGGCTTTTTCACTGACATTCCTGCCGCAGTAGCAAATGGTTTTTACAGGGCAGGTTTGCTTGTCCCAGCACCCAACCCTCCTCTTTTCACAGCCAGGCTTGGGACCGGCCATGGCAGAGTTAAAAAAATTCAACACTTTTCCCAAATTAGTCACCGTAACGACTTGAAATATAGTGGCAACTAAACAAGATCCAGGTCCCATTGTAGGAGAAACAGAGTAGTCAAGGCTTCACAAAGTCTTTAGACACACCCAAATATGGCACTGCATGTAATGCTTGGTGCGTTCATTCTTAGGCCTTTTTGGCTGAGATGTTAACGAATCCTCAGTGGCTTTTTCACTGACGTTCCTGGCCGCAGTAGCAAATAGTTTTTACAGGGCAGGTTTGCTTGTCCCAGCACCCAACCCTCCTCTTTTCGCAGCCGGGCTTGGGACCGGCCATGGCAGAGTTAAAAAAATTCAACACTTTTCCCAAATTAGTCACCGTAACGACTTGAAATATAGTGGCAACCAAACAAGATCCAGGTCCCATTGTAGGAGAAACAGAGTAGTCAGGGCTTCACAAAGTCTTTAGACACACCCAAATATGGCACTGCATGTAATGCTTGGTTCGGTCATTCTTAGGCCTTTTTGGCTGAGATGTTAACGAATCCTCAGTGGCTTTTTCACTGACATTCCTGCCGCAGTAGCAAATGGTTTTTACAGGGCAGGTTTGCTTGTCCCAGCACCCAACCCTCCTCTTTTCGCAGCCGGGCTTGGGACCGGCCATGGCAGAGTTAAAAAAATTCAACACTTTTCCCAAATTAGTCACCGTAACTACTTGAAATATAGTGGCAACCAAACAAGATCCAGGTCCCATTGTAGGAGAAACAGAGTAGTCAAGGCTTCACAAAGTCTTTAGACACACCCAAATATGGCACTGCATGTAATGCTTGGTGCGGTCATTCTTAGGCCTTTTTGGCTGAGATGTTAACGAATCCTCAGTGGCTTTTTCACTGACATTCCTGCCGCAGTAGCAAATGGTTTTTACAGGGCAGGTTTGCTTGTCCCAGCACCCAACCCTCCTCTTTTCACAGCCGGGCTTGGGACCGGCCATGGCAGAGTTAAAAAAATTCAACACTTTTCCCAAATTAGTCACCGTAACGACTTGAAATATAGTGGCAACCAAACAAGATCCAGGTCCCATTGTAGGAGAAACAGAGTAGTCAAGGCTTCACAAAGTCTTTAGACACACCCAAATATGGCACTGCATGTAATGCTTGGTGCGGTCATTCTTAGGCCTTTTTGGCTGAGATGTTAACGAATCCTCAGTGGCTTTTTCACTGACGTTCCTGGCCGCAGTAGCACATAGTTTTTACAGGGCAGGTTTGCTTGTCCCAGCACCCAACCCTCCTCTTTTCGCATCCGGGCTTGGGACCGGCCATGGCAGAGTTAAAAAAATTCAACACTTTTCCCAAATTAGTCACCGTAACGTCTTGAAATATAGTGGCAACTAAACAAGATCCAGGTCCCATTGTAGGAGAAACAGAGTAGTCAAGGCTTCACAAAGTCTTTAGACACACCCAAATATGGCACTGCATGTAATGCTTGGTTCGGTCATTCTTAGTCCTTTTTGGCTGAGATGTTAACGAATCCTCAGTGGCTTTTTCACTGACGTTCCTGGCCGCAGTAGCACATAGTTTTTACAGGGCAGGTTTGCTTGTCCCAGCACCCAACCCTCCTCTTTTAGCATCCGGGCTTGGGACCGGCCATGGCAGAGTTAAAAAAATTCAACACTTTTCCCAAATTAGTCACTGTAACGACTTGAAATATAGTGGCAACTAAACAAGATCCAGGTCCCATTGTAGGAGAAACAGAGTAGTCAGGGCTTCACAAAGTCTTTAGACACACCCAAATATGGCACTGCATGTAATGCTTGGTGCGGCCATTCTTAGGCCTTTTTGGCTGAGATGTTAACGAATCCTCAGTGGCTTTTTCACTGACGTTCCTGGCCGCAGTAGCAAATAGTTTTTACAGGGCAGGTTTGCTTGTCCCAGCACCCAACCCTCCTCTTTTCGCAGCCGGGCTTGGGACCGGCCATGGCAGAGTTAAAAAAATTCAACACTTTTCCCAAATTAGTCACCGTAACGACTTGAAATATAGTGGCAACCAGACAAGATCCAGGTCCCATTGTAGGAGAAACAGAGTAGTCAAGGCTTCATAAAGTCTTTAGACACACCCAAATATGGCACTGCATGTAATGCTTGGTACGGTCATTCTTAGGCCTTTTTGGCTGAGATGTTAACGAATCCTCAGTGGCTTTTTCACTGACGTTCCTGGCCGCAGTAGCAAATAGTTCTTACAGGGCAGGTTTGCTTGTCCCAGCACCCAGCCCTCCTCTTTTCGCAGCCGGGCTTGGGACCGGCCATGGCAGAGTTAAAAAAATTCAACACTTTTCCCAAATTAGTCACTGTAACGACTTGAAATATAGTGGCAACTAAACAAGATCCAGGTCCCATTGTAGGAGAAACAGAGTAGTCAAGGCTTCACAAAGTCTTTAGACACACCCAAATATGGCACTGCATGTAATGCTTGGTGCGGTCATTCTTAGACCTTTTTGGCTGAGATGTTAACGAATCCTCAGTGGCTTTTTCACTGACGTTCCTGGCCGCAGTAGCAAATAGTTTTTACAGGGCAGGTTTGCTTGTCCCAGCACCCAACCCTCCTCTTTTCGCAGCCGGGCTTGGGACCGGCCATGGCAGAGTTAAAAAAATTCAACACTTTTCCCAAATTAGTCACCGTAACGACTTGAAATATAGTGGCAACCAAACAAGATCCAGGTCCCATTGTAGGAGAAACAGAGTAGTCAAGGCTTCACAAAGTCTTTAGACACACCCAAATATGGCACTACATGTAATGCTTGGTGCGGTCATTCTTAGGCCTTTTTGGCTGAGATGTTAATGAATCCTCAGTGGCTTTTTCACTGACGTTCCTGGCCGCAGTAGCAAATAGTTTTTACAGGGCAGGTTTGCTTGTCCCAGCACCCAACCCTCCTCTTTTCGCAGCCGGGCTTGGGACCGGCCATGGCAGAGTTAAAAAAATTCAACACTTTTCCCAAATTAGTCACCGTAACAACTTGAAATATAGTGGCAACTAAACAAGATCCAGGTCCCATTGTAGGAGAAACAGAGTAGTCAAGGCTTCACAAAGTCTTTAGACACACCCAAATATGGCACTGCATGTAATGCTTGGTACGGTCATTCTTAGGCCTTTTTGGCTGACATGTTAACGAATCCTCAGTGGCTTTTTCACTGACGTTCCTGGCCGCAGTAGCAAATAGTTCTTACAGGGCAGGTTTGCTTGTCCCAGCACCCAGCCCTCCTCTTTTCGCAGCCGGGCTTGGGACCGGCCATGGCAGAGTTAAAAAAATTCAACACTTTTCCCAAATTAGTCACTGTAACGACTTGAAATATAGTGGCAACTAAACAAGATCCAGGTCCCATTGTAGGAGAAACAGAGTAGTCAAGGCTTCACAAAGTCTTTAGACACACCCAAATATGGCACTGCATGTAATGCTTGGTGCGGTCATTCTTAGACCTTTTTGGCTGAGATGTTAACGAATCCTCAGTGGCTTTTTCACTGACGTTCCTGGCCGCAGTAGCAAATAGTTTTTACAGGGCAGGTTTGCTTGTCCCAGCACCCAACCCTCCTCTTTTCGCAGCCGGGCTTGGGACCGGCCATGGCAGAGTTAAAAAAATTCAACACTTTTCCCAAATTAGTCACCGTAACGACTTGAAATATAGTGGCAACCAAACAAGATCCAGGTCCCATTGTAGGAGAAACAGAGTAGTCAAGGCTTCACAAAGTCTTTAGACACACCCAAATATGGCACTACATGTAATGCTTGGTGCGGTCATTCTTAGGCCTTTTTGGCTGAGATGTTAATGAATCCTCAGTGGCTTTTTCACTGACGTTCCTGGCCGCAGTAGCAAATAGTTTTTACAGGGCAGGTTTGCTTGTCCCAGCACCCAACCCTCCTCTTTTTGCAGCCGGGCTTGGGACCGGCCATGGCAGAGTTAAAAAAATTCAACACTTTTCCCAAATTAGTCACCGTAACGACTTGAAATATAGTGGCAACCAAACAAGATCCAGGTCCCATTGTAGGAGAAACAGAGTAGTCAAGGCTTCACAAAGTCTTTAGACACACCCAAATATGGCACTACATGTAATGCTTGGTACGGTCATTCTTAGGCCTTTTTGGCTGAGATGTTAACGAATCCTCAGTGGCTTTTTCACTGACGTTCCTGCCGCAGTAGCAAATGGTTTTTACAGGGCAGGTTTGCTTGTCCCAGCACCCAACCCTCCTCTTTTCGCATCCGGGCTTGGGACCGGCCATGGCAGAGTTAAAAAAATTCAACACTTTTCCCAAATTAGTCACCGTAACGACTTGAAATATAGTGGCAACTAAACAAGATCCAGGTCCCATTGTAGGAGAAACAGAGTAGTCAAGGCTTCACAAAGTCTTTAGACAAACCCAAATATGGCACTGCATGTAATGCTTGGTGCGGTCATTCTTAGGCCTTTTTGGCTGAGATGTTAACGAATCCTCAGTGGCTTTTTCACTGACATTCCTGCCGCAGTAGCAAATGGTTTTTACAGGGCAGGTTTGCTTGTCCCAGCACCCAACCCTCCTCTTTTCGCAGCCGGGCTTGGGACCGGCCATGGCAGAGTTAAAAAAATTCAACACTTTTCCCAAATTAGTCACCGTAACTACTTGAAATATAGTGGCAACCAAACAAGATCCAGGTCCCATTGTAGGAGAAACAGAGTAGTCAAGGCTTCACAAAGTCTTTAGACACACCCAAATATGGCACTGCATGTAATGCTTGGTGCGGTCATTCTTAGGCCTTTTTGGCTGAGATGTTAACGAATCCTCAGTGGCTTTTTCACTGACATTCCTGCCGCAGTAGCAAATGGTTTTTACAGGGCAGGTTTGCTTGTCCCAGCACCCAACCCTCCTCTTTTCACAGCCGGGCTTGGGACCGGCCATGGCAGAGTTAAAAAAATTCAACACTTTTCCCAAATTAGTCACCTTAACGACTTGAAATATAGTGGCAACCAAACAAGATCCAGGTCCCATTGTAGGAGAAACAGAGTAGTCAAGGCTTCACAAAGTCTTTAGACACACCCAAATATGGCACTGCATGTAATGCTTGGTGCGGTCATTCTTAGGCCTTTTTGGCTGAGATGTTAACGAATCCTCAGTGGCTTTTTCACTGACGTTCCTGGCCGCAGTAGCACATAGTTTTTACAGGGCAGGTTTGCTTGTCCCAGCACCCAACCCTCCTCTTTTCGCATCCGGGCTTGGGACCAGCCATGGCAGAGTTAAAAAAATTCAACACTTTTCCCAAATTAGTCACCGTAACGACTTGAAATATAGTGGCAACTAAACAAGATCCAGGTCCCATTGTAGGAGAAACAGAGTAGTCAAGGCTTCACAAAGTCTTTAGACACACCCAAATATGGCACTGCATGTAATGCTTGGTGCGGTCATTCTTAGACCTTTTTGGCTGAGATGTTAACGAATCCTCAGTGGCTTTTTCACTGACGTTCCTGGCCGCAGTAGCAAATAGTTTTTACAGGGCAGGTTTGCTTGTCCCAGCACCCAACCCTCCTCTTTTCGCAGCCGGGCTTGGGACCGGCCATGGCAGAGTTAAAAAAATTCAACACTTTTCCCAAATTAGTCACCGTAACGACTTGAAATATAGTGGCAACCAAACAAGATCCAGGTCCCATTGTAGGAGAAACAGAGTAGTCAAGGCTTCACAAAGTCTTTAGACACACCCAAATATGGCACTACATGTAATGCTTGGTGCGGTCATTCTTAGGCCTTTTTGGCTGAGATGTTAATGAATCCTCAGTGGCTTTTTCACTGACGTTCCTGCCACAGTAGCAAATGGTTTTTACAGGGCAGGTTTGCTTGTCCCAGCACCCAACCCTCCTCTTTTCGCATCCGGGCTTGGGACCGGCCATGGCAGAGTTAAAAAAATTCAACACTTTTCCCAAATTAGTCACCGTAACGACTTGAAATATAGTGGCAACTAAACAAGATCCAGGTCCCATTGTAGGAGAAACAGAGTAGTCAAGGCTTCACAAAGTCTTTAGACAAACCCAAATATGGCACTGCATGTAATGCTTGGTGCGGTCATTCTTAGGCCTTTTTGGCTGAGATGTTAACGAATCCTCAGTGGCTTTTTCACTGACGTTCCTGGCTGCAGTAGCAAATGTTTTTTACAGGGCAGGTTTGCTTGTCCCAGCACCCAACCCTCCTCTTTTCGCAGCCGGGCTTGGGACCGGCCATGGCAGAGTTAAAAAAATTCAACACTTTTCCCAAATTAGTCACCATAACGACTTGAAATATAGTGGCAACTAAACAAGATCCAGGTCCCATTGTAGGAGAAACAGAGTAGTCAAGGCTTCACAAAGTCTTTAGACACACCCAAATATGGCACTGCATGTAATGCTTGGTGCGGTCATTCTTAGGCCTTTTTGGCTGAGATGTTAACGAATCCTCAGTGGCTTTTTCACTGATGTTCCTGGCCGCAGTAGCACATAGTTTTAACAGGGCAGGTTTGCTTGTCCCAGCACCCAACCCTCCTCTTTTCGCATCCGGGCTTGGGAATGGCCATGGCAGAGTTAAAAAAATTCAACACTTTTCCCAAATTAGTCACCGTAACGACTTGAAATATAGTGGCAACTAAACAAGATCCAGGTCCCATTGTAGGAGAAACAGAGTAGTCAAGGCTTCACAAAGTCTTTAGACACATCCAAATATGGCACTGCATGTAATGCTTGGTGCGGTCATTCTTAGGCCTTTTTGGCTGACATGTTAACGAATCCTCAGTGGCTTTTTCACTGACGTTCCTGCCGCAGTAGCAAATGGTTTTTACAGGGCAGGTTTGCTTGTCCCAGTACCCAACCCTCCTCTTTTCGCAGCCGGGCTTGGGACCGGCCATGGCAGAGTTAAAAAAATTCAACACTTTTCCCAAATTAGTCACCGTAACGACTTGAAATATAGTGGCAACTAAACAAGATCCAGGTCCCATTGTAGGAGAAACAGAGTAGTCAAGGCTTCACAAAGTCTTTAGACAAACCCAAATATGGCACTGCATGTAATGCTTGGTGCGGTCATTCTTAGGCCTTTTTGGCTGAGATGTTAACGAATCCTCAGTGGCTTTTTCACTGACGTTCCTGCCGCAGTAGCAAATGGTTTTTACAGGGCAGGTTTGCTTGTCCCAGCACCCAACCCTCCTCTTTTCGCAGCCGGGCTTGGGACCGGCCATGGCAGAGTTAAAAAAATTCAACACTTTTCCCAAATTAGTCACCATAACGACTTGAAATATAGTGGCAACTAAACAAGATCCAGGTCCCATTGTAGGAGAAACAGAGTAGTCAAGGCTTCACAAAGTCTTTAGACACACCCAAATATGGCACTGCATGTAATGCTTGGTGCGGTCATTCTTAGGCCTTTTTGGCTGAGATGTTAACGAATCCTCAGTGGCTTTTTCACTGATGTTCCTGGCCGCAGTAGCACATAGTTTTAACAGGGCAGGTTTGCTTGTCCCAGCACCCAACCCTCCTCTTTTCGCATCCGGGCTTGGGAACGGCCATGGCAGAGTTAAAAAAATTCAACACTTTTCCCAAATTAGTCACCGTAACGACTTGAAATATAGTGGCAACTAAACAAGATCCAGGTCCCATTGTAGGAGAAACAGAGTAGTCAAGGCTTCACAAAGTTTTTAGACACATCCAAATATGGCACTGCATGTAATGCTTGGTGCGGTCATTCTTAGGCCTTTTTGGCTGACATGTTAACGAATCCTCAGTGGCTTTTTCACTGACGTTCCTGCCGCAGTAGCAAATGGTTTTTACAGGGCAGGTTTGCTTGTCCCAGCACCCAACCCTCCTCTTTTCGCAGCCGGGCTTGGGACCGGCCATGGCAGAGTTAAAAAAATTCAACACTTTTCCCAAATTAGTCACCGTAACGACTTGAAATATAGTGGCAACCAAACAAGATCCAGGTCCCATTGTAGGAGAAACAGAGTAGTCAAGGCTTCACAAAGTCTTTAAACACACCCAAATATGGCACTGCATGTAATGCTTGGTGCGGTCATTCTTAGGCCTTTTTGGCTGAGATGTTAACGAATCCTCAGTGGCTTTTTCACTGACGTTCCTGCCGCAGTAGCAAATGGTTTTTACAGGGCAGGTTTGCTTATCCCAGCACCCAACCCTCCTCTTTTCGCAGCCGGGCTTGGGACCGGCCATGGCAGAGTTAAAAAAATTCAACACTTTTCCCAAATTAGTCACCGTAACGACTTGAAATATAGTGGCAACCAAACAAGATCCAGGTCCCATTGTCGGAGAAACAGAGTAGTCAAGGCTTCACAAAGTCTTTAGACACACCCAAATATGGCACTGCATGTAATGCTTGGTTCAGTCATTCTTAGGCCTTTTTGGCTGAGATGTTAACGAATCCTCAGTGGCTTTTTCACTGACGTTCCTGGCCGCAGTAGCACATAGTTTTTACAGGGCAGGTTTGCTTGTCCCAGCACCCAACCCTCCTCTTTTCGCAGCCGGGCTTGGGACCGGCCATGGCAGAGTTAAAAAAATTCAACACTTTTCCCAAATTAGTCACCGTAACGACTTGAAATATAGTGGCAACTAAACAAGATCCAGGTCCCATTGTAGGAGAAACAGAGTAGTCAAGGCTTCACAAAGTCTTTAGACACACCCAAATATGGCACTGCATGTAATGCTTGGTGCGGTCATTCTTAGGCCTTTTTGGCTGACATGTTAACGAATCCTCAGTGGCTTTTTCACTGACGTTCCTGGACGCAGTAGAAAATAGTTTTTACAGGACAGGTTTGCTTGTCCCAGCACCCAACCCTCCTCTTTTCGCAGCCGGGCTTGGGACCGGCCATGGCAGAGTTAAAAAAATTCAACACTTTTCCCAAATTAGTCACCGTAACGACTTGAAATATAGTGGCAACTAAACAAGATCCAGGTCCCATTGTAGGAGAAACAGAGTAGTCAAGGCTTCACAAAGTCTTTAGACACACCCAAATATGGCACTGCATGTAATGCTTGGTGCGGTCATTCTTAGGCCTTTTTGGCTGAGATGTTAACGAATCCTCAGTGGCTTTTTCACTGACATTCCTGCCGCAGTAGCAAATGGTTTTTACAGGGCAGGTTTGCTTGTCCCAGCACCCAACCCTCCTCTTTTCGCAGCCGGGCTTGGGACCGGCCATGGCAGAGTTAAAAAAATTCAACACTTTTCCCAAATTAGTCACCGTAACGACTTGAAATATAGTGGCAACTAAACAAGATCCAGGTCCCATTGTAGGAGAAACAGAGTAGTCAAGGCTTCACAAAGTCTTTAGACACACCCAAATATGGCACTGCATGTAATGCTTGGTGCGGTCATTCTTAGGCCTTTTTGGCTGAGATGTTAACGAATCCTCAGTGGCTTTTTCACTGACGTTCCTGGCCGCAGTAGCAAATAGTTTTTACAGGGCAGGTTTGCTTGTCCCAGCACCCAACCCTCCTCTTTTCGCAGCCGGGCTTGGGACCGGCCATGGCAGAGTTAAAAAAATTCAACACTTTTCCCAAATTAGTCACCGTAACGACTTGAAATATAGTGGCAACCAAACAAGATCCAGGTCCCATTGTAGGAGAAACAGAGTAGTCAAGGCTTCACAAAGTCTTTAGACACACCCAAATATGGCACTGCATGTAATGCTTGGTTCGGTCATTCTTAGGCCTTTTTGGCTGAGATGTTAACGAATCCTCAGTGGCTTTTTCACTGACATTCCTGCCGCAGTAGCAAATGGTTTTTACAGGGCAGGTTTGCTTGTCCCAGCACCCAACCCTCCTCTTTTCGCAGCCGGGCTTGGGACCGGCCATGGCAGAGTTAAAAAAATTCAACACTTTTCCCAAATTAGTCACCGTAACTACTTGAAATATAGTGGCAACCAAACAAGATCCAGGTCCCATTGTAGGAGAAACAGAGTAGTCAAGGCTTCACAAAGTCTTTAGACACACCCAAATATGGCACTGCATGTAATGCTTGGTGCGGTCATTCTTAGGCCTTTTTGGCTGAGATGTTAACGAATCCTCAGTGGCTTTTTCACTGACATTCCTGCCGCAGTAGCAAATGGTTTTTACAGGGCAGGTTTGCTTGTCCCAGCACCCAACCCTCCTCTTTTCACAGCCGGGCTTGGGACCGGCCATGGCAGAGTTAAAAAAATTCAACACTTTTCCCAAATTAGTCACCGTAACGACTTGAAATATAGTGGCAACCAAACAAGATCCAGGTCCCATTGTAGGAGAAACAGAGTAGTCAAGGCTTCACAAAGTCTTTAGACACACCCAAATATGGCACTGCATGTAATGCTTGGTGCGGTCATTCTTAGGCCTTTTTGGCTGAGATGTTAACGAATCCTCAGTGGCTTTTTCACTGACATTCCTGCCGCAGTAGCAAATGGTTTTTACAGGGCAGGTTTGCTTGTCCCAGCACCCAACCCTCCTCTTTTCGCAGCCGGGCTTGGGACCGGCCATGGCAGAGTTAAAAAAATTCAACACTTTTCCCAAATTAGTCACCGTAACGACTTGAAATATAGTGGCAACTAAACAAGATCCAGGTCCCATTGTAGGAGAAACAGAGTAGTCAAGGCTTCACAAAGTCTTTAGACACACCCAAATATGGCACTGCATGTAATGCTTGGTGCGGTCATTCTTAGGCCTTTTTGGCTGAGATGTTAACGAATCCTCAGTGGCTTTTTCACTGACGTTCCTGGCCGCAGTAGCAAATAGTTTTTACAGGGCAGGTTTGCTTGTCCCAGCACCCAACCCTCCTCTTTTCGCAGCCGGGCTTGGGACCGGCCATGGCAGAGTTAAAAAAATTCAACACTTTTCCCAAATTAGTCACCGTAACGACTTGAAATATAGTGGCAACCAAACAAGATCCAGGTCCCATTGTAGGAGAAACAGAGTAGTCAAGGCTTCACAAAGTCTTTAGACACACCCAAATATGGCACTGCATGTAATGCTTGGTGCGGTCATTCTTAGGCCTTTTTGGCTGAGATGTTAATGAATCCTCAGTGGCTTTTTCACGTTCCTGGCCGCAATAGCACATAGTTTTTACAGGGCAGGTTTGCTTGTCCCTGCACCCAACCCTCCTCTTTTCGCATCCGGGCTTGGGACCGGCCATAACAGAGTTAAAAAAATTCAACACTTTTCCCAAATTAGTCACCGTAACGACTTGAAATATAGTGGCAACTAAACAAGATCCAGGTCCCATTGTAGGAGAAACAGAGTAGTCAAGGCTTCACAAAGTCTTTAGACACACCCAAATATGGCACTACATGTAATGCTTGGTGCGGTCATTCTTAGGCCTTTTTGGCTGAGATGTTAACGAATCCTCAGTGGCTTTTTCACTGACGTTCCTGCCGCAGTAGCAAATGGTTTTTACAGTGCAGGTTTGCTTGTCCCAGCACCCAACCCTCCTCTTTTCGCAGCCGGGCTTGGGACCGGCCATGGCAGAGTTAAAAAAATTCAACACTTTTCCCAAATTAGTCACCGTAACGACTTGAAATATAGTGGCAACCAAACAAGATCCAGGTCCCATTGTAGGAGAAACAGAGTAGTCAAGGCTTCACAAAGTCTTTAGACACACCCAAATATGGCACTGCATGTAATGCTTGGTGCGGTCATTCTTAGGCCTTTTTGGCTGAGATGTTAACGAATCCTCAGTGGCTTTTTCACTGACATTCCTGCCGCAGTAGCAAATGGTTTTTACAGGGCAGGTTTGCTTGTCCCAGCACCCAACCCTCCTCTTTTCGCAGCCGGGCTTGGGACCGGCCATGGCAGAGTTAAAAAAATTCAACACTTTTCCCAAATTAGTCACCGTAACGACTTGAAATATAGTGGCAACTAAACAAGATCCAGGTCCCATTGTAGGAGAAACAGAGTAGTCAAGGCTTCACAAAGTCTTTAGACACACCCAAATATGGCACTGCATGTAATGCTTGGTTCGGTCATTCTTAGGCCTTTTTGGCTGAGATGTTAACGAATCCTCAGTGGCTTTTTCACTGACATTCCTGCCGCAGTAGCAAATGGTTTTTACAGGGCAGGTTTGCTTGTCCCAGCACCCAACCCTCCTCTTTTCGCAGCCGGGCTTGGGACCGGCCATGGCAGAGTTAAAAAAATTCAACACTTTTCCCAAATTAGTCACCGTAACTACTTGAAATATAGTGGCAACCAAACAAGATCCAGGTCCCATTGTAGGAGAAACAGAGTAGTCAAGGCTTCACAAAGTCTTTAGACACACCCAAATATGGCACTGCATGTAATGCTTGGTGCGGTCATTCTTAGGCCTTTTTGGCTGAGATGTTAACGAATCCTCAGTGGCTTTTTCACTGACATTCCTGCCGCAGTAGCAAATGGTTTTTACAGGGCAGGTTTGCTTGTCCCAGCACCCAACCCTCCTCTTTTCACAGCCGGGCTTGGGACCGGCCATGGCAGAGTTAAAAAAATTCAACACTTTTCCCAAATTAGTCACCGTAACGACTTGAAATATAGTGGCAACCAAACAAGATCCAGGTCCCATTGTAGGAGAAACAGAGTAGTCAAGGCTTCACAAAGTCTTTAGACACACCCAAATATGGCACTGCATGTAATGCTTGGTGCGGTCATTCTTAGGCCTTTTTGGCTGAGATGTTAACGAATCCTCAGTGGCTTTTTCACTGACGTTCCTGGCCGCAGTAGCACATAGTTTTTACAGGGCAGGTTTGCTTGTCCCAGCACCCAACCCTCCTCTTTTCGCATCCGGGCTTGGGACCGGCCATGGCAGAGTTAAAAAAATTCAACACTTTTCCCAAATTAGTCACCGTAACGACTTGAAATATAGTGGCAACCAAACAAGATCCAGGTCCCATTGTAGGAGAAACAGAGTAGTCAAGGCTTCACAAAGTCTTTAGACACACCCAAATATGGCACTGCATGTAATGCTTGGTGCGGTCATTCTTAGGCCTTTTTGGCTGAGATGTTAACGAATCCTCAGTGGCTTTTTCACTGATGTTCCTGCCGCAGTAGCAAATGGTTTTTACAGGGCAGGTTTGCTTGTCCCAGCACCCAACCCTCCTCTTTTCGCAGCCGGGCTTGGGACCGGCCATGGCAGAGTTAAAAAAATTCAACACTTTTCCCAAATTAGTCACCGTAACGACTTGAAATATAGTGGCAACCAAACAAGATCCAGGTCCCATTGTAGGAGAAACAGAGTAGTCAAGGCTTCACAAAGTCTTTAGACACACCCAAATATGGCACTGCATGTAATGCTTGGTGCGGTCATTCTTAGGCCTTTTTTGCTGAGATGTTAACGAATCCTCAGTGGCTTTTTCACTGACGTTCCTGGCCGCAGTAGCACATAGTTTTTACAGGGCAGGTTTGCTTGTCCCAGCACCCAACCCTCCTCTTTTCGCATCCGGGCTTGGGACCGGCCATGGCAGAGTTAAAAAAATTCAACACTTTTCCCAAATTAGTCACAGTAACGACTTGAAATATAGTGGCAACTAAACAAGATCCAGGTCCCATTGTAGGAGAAACAGAGTAGTCAAGGCTTCACAAAGTCTTTAGACACACCCAAATATGGCACTGCATGTAATGCTTGGTGCGGTCATTCTTAGGCCTTTTTGGCTGAGATGTTAACGAATCCTCAGTGGCTTTTTCACTGACGTTCCTGGCCGCAGTAGCAAATAGTTTTTACAGGGCAGGTTTGCTTGTCCCAGCACCCAACCCTCCTCTTTTCGCAGCCGGGCTTGGGACTGGCCATGGCAGAGTTAAAAAAATTCAACACTCTTCCCAAATTAGTTACCGTAACGACTTGAAATATAGTGGCAACCAAACAAGATCCAGGTCCCATTGTAGGAGAAACAGAGTAGTCAAGGCTTCACAAAGTCTTTAGACACACCCAAATATGGCACTGCATGTAATGCTTGGTTTGGTCATTCTTAGGCCTTTTTGGCTGAGATGTTAACGAATCCTCAGTGGCTTTTTCAATGACGTTCCTGGCCGCAGTAGCACATAGTTTTTACAGGGCAGGTTTGCTTGTCCCAGCACCCAACCCTCCTCTTTTCGCATCCGAGCTTGGGACCGGCCATGCAGAGTTAAAAAAAATTCAACACTTTTCCCAAATTAGTCACCGTAACGACTTGAAATATAGTGGCAACCAAACAAGATCCAGGTCCGATTGTAGGAGAAACAGAGTAGTCAAGGCTTCACAAAGTCTTTAGACACACCCAAATATGGCACTGCATGTAATGCTTGGTGCGGTCATTCTTAGGCCTTTTTGGCTGAGATGTTAACGAATCCTCAGTGGCTTTTTCACTGACGTTCCTGCCGCAGTAGCAAATGGTTTTTACAGGGCAGGTTTGCTTGTCCCAGCACCCAACCCTCCTCTTTTCACAGCCGGGCTTGGGACCGGCCATGGCAGAGTTAAAAAAATTCAACACTTTTCCCAAATTAGTCACCGTAACGACTTGAAATATAGTGGCAACTAAACAAGATCCAGGTCCCATTGTAGGAGAAACAGAGTAGTCAAGGCTTCACAAAGTCTTTAGACAAACCCAAATATGGCACTGCATGTAATGCTTGGTGCGGTCATTCTTAGACCTTTTTGGCTGAGATGTTAACGAATCCTCAGTGGCTTTTTCAATGACGTTCCTGGCCGCAGTAGCACATAGTTTTTACAGGGCAGGTTTGCTTGTCCCAGCACCCAACCCTCCTCTTTTCGCATCCGGGCTTGGGACCGGCCATGCAGAGTTAAAAAAATTCAACACTTTTCCCAAATTAGTCACCGTAACGACTTGAAATATAGTGGCAACCAAACAAGATCCAGGTCCGATTGTAGGAGAAACAGTGTAGTCAAGGCTTCACAAAGTCTTTAGACACACCCAAATATGGCACTGCATGTAATGCTTGGTGCGGTCATTCTTAGGCCTTTTTGGCTGAGATGTTAACGAATCCTCAGAGGCTTTTTCACTGACGTTCCTGGCCACAGTAGCAAATGGTTTTTACAGGGCAGGTTTGCTTGTCCCAGCACCCAACCCTCCTCTTTTCGCAGCCGGGCTTGGGACCGGCCATGGCAGAGTTAAAAAAATTCAACACTTTTCCCAAATTAGTCACCGTAACGACTTGAAATATAGTGGCAACTAAACAAGATCCAGGTCCCATTGTAGGAGAAACAGAGTAGTCAAGGCTTCACAAAGTCTTTAGACACACCCAAATATGGCACTGCATGTAATGCTTGGTGCGGTCATTCTTAGGCCTTTTTGGCTGAGATGTTAACGAATCCTCAGTGGCTTTTTCACTGACGTTCCTGGCCGCAGTAGCACATAGTTTTTACAGGGCAGGTTTGCTTGTCCCAGCACCCAACCCTCCTCTTTTCGCATCCGGGCTTGGGACCGGCCATGGCAGAGTTAAAAAAATTCAACACTTTTCCCAAATTAGTCACAGTAACGACTTGAAATATAGTGGCAACTAAACAAGATCCAGGTCCCATTGTAGGAGAAACAGAGTAGTCAAGGCTTCACAAAGTCTTTAGACACACCCAAATATGGCACTGCATGTAATGCTTGGTGCGGTCATTCTTAGGCCTTTTTGGCTGAGATGTTAACGAATCCTCAGTGGCTTTTTCACTGACGTTCCTGCCGCAGTAGCAAATGGTTTTTACAGGGCAGGTTTGCTTGTCACAGCACCCAACCCTCCTCTTTTTGCATCCGGGCTTGGGACCGGCCATGGCAGAGTTAAAAAAATTAGACACATTTCCCAAATTAGTCACCGTAAAGACTTGAAATATAGTGGCAACCAAACAAGATCCAGGTCCCATTGTAGGAGAAACAGAGTAGTCAAGGCTTCACAAAGTCTTTAGACACACCCAAATATGGCACTGCATGTAATGCTTGGTGCGGTCATTCTTAGGCCTTTTTGGCTGAGATGTTAACGAATCCTCAGTGGCTTTTTCACTGACGTTCCTGGCCGCAGTAGCACATAGTTTTTACAGGGCAGGTTTGCTTGTCCCAGCACCCAACCCTCCTCTTTTCGCATCCGGGCTTGGGACCGGCCATGGCAGAGTTAAAAAAATTCAACACTTTTCCCAAATTAGTCACCGTAACGACTTGAAATATAGTGGCAACTAAACAAGATCCAGGTCCCATTGTAGGAGAAACAGAGTAGTCAAGGCTTCACAAAGTCTTTAGACACACCCAAATACGGCACTGCATGTAATGCTTGGTGCGGTCATTCTTAGGCCTTTTTGGCTGAGATGTTAACGAATCCTCAGTGGCTTTTTCACTGACGTTCCTGCCGCAGTAGCAAATTGTTTTTACAGGGCAGGTTTGCTTGTCCCAGCACCCAACCCTCCTCTTTTCGCAGCCGGGCTTGGGACCGGCCATGGCAGAGTTAAAAAAATTCAACACTTTTCCCAAATTAGTCACCGTAACGACTTGAAATATAGTGGCAACCAAACAAGATCCAGGTCCCATTGTAGGAGAAACAGAGTAGTCAAGGCTTCACAAAGTCTTTAGACACACCCAAATATGGCACTGCATGTAATGCTTGGTGCGGTCATTCTTAGGCCTTTTTGGCTGAGATGTTAACGAATCCTCAGAGGCTTTTTCACTGACGTTCCTGGCCACAGTAGCAAATGGTTTTTACAGGGCAGGTTTGCTTGTCCCAGCACCCAACCCTCCTCTTTTCGCAGCCGGGCTTGGGACCGGCCATGGCAGAGTTAAAAAATTTCAACACTTTTCCCAAATTAGTCACCGTAACGACTTGAAATATAGTGGCAACTAAACAAGATCCAGGTCCCATTGTAGGAGAAACAGAGTAGTCAAGGCTTCACAAAGTCTTTAGACACACCCAAATATGGCACTGCATGTAATGCTTGGTGCGGCCATTCTTAGGCCTTTTTGGCTGAGATGTTAACGAATCCTCAGTGGCTTTTTCACTGACGTTCCTGGCTGCAGTAGCAAATAGTTTTTACAGGGCAGGTTTGCTTGTCCCAGCACCCAACCCTCCTCTTTTCGCAGCCGGGCTTGGGACCGGCCATGGCAGAGTTAAAAAAAATTCAACACTTTTCCCAAATTAGTCACCATAACGACTTGAAATATAGTGGCAACTAAACAAGATCCAGGTCCCATTGTAGGAGAAACAGAGTAGTCAAGGCTTCACAAAGTCTTTAGACACACCCAAATATGGCACTGCATGTAATGCTTGGTGCGGTCATTCTTAGGCCTTTTTGGCTGAGATGTTAACGAATCCTCAGTGGCTTTTTCACTGACGTTCCTGGCCGCAGTAGCAAATAGTTTTTACAGGGCAGGTTTGCTTGTCCCAGCACCCAACCCTCCTCTTTTCGCATCCGGGCTTGGGAACGGCCAGGGCAGAGTTAAAAAAATTCAACACTTTTCCCAAATTAGTCACCGTAACGACTTGAAATATAGTGGCAACTAAACAAGATCCTGGTCCCATTGTAGGAGAAACAGAGTAGTCAAGGCTTCACAAAGTCTTTAGACACACCCAAATATGGCACTGCATGTAAAGCTTGGTGCGGTCATTCTTAGGCCTTTTTGGCTGAGATGTTAACGAATCCTCAGTGGCTTTTTCACTGACATTCCTGGCCGCAGTAGGAAATAGTTTTAACAGGGCAAGTTTGCTTGTCCCAGCACCCAACCCTCCTCTTTTCGCAGCCGGGCTTGGGACCGGCCATGGCAGAGTTAAAAAAATTCAACACTTTTCCCAAATTAGTCACCGTAACGACTTGAAATATAGTGGCAACCAAACAAGATCCAGGTCCCATTGTAGGAGAAACAGAGTAGTCAAGGCTTCACAAAGTCTTTAGACACACCCAAATATGGCACTGCATGTAATGCTTGGTTCGGTCATTCTTAGGCCTTTTTGGCTGAGATGTTAACGAATCCTCAGTGGCTTTTTCACTGACATTCCTGCCGCAGTAGCAAATGGTTTTTACAGGGCAGGTTTTCTTGTCCCAGCACCCAACCCTCCTCTTTTCGCAGCCCGGCTTGGGACCGGCCAGGGCAGAGTTCAAAAAATTCAACACTTTTCCCAAATTAGTCACCGTAACGACTTGAAATATAGTGGCAACTAAACAAGATCCAGGTCCCATTGTAGGAGAAACAGAGTAGTCAAGGCTTCACAAAGTCTTTAGACACACCCAAATATGGCACTGCATGTAATGCTTGGTTCGGTCATTCTTAGGCCTTTTTGGCTGAGATGTTAACGAATCCTCAGTGGCTTTTTCACTGACATTCCTGCCGCAGTAGCAAATGGTTTTTATAGGGCAGGTTTGCTTGTCCCAGCACCCAACCCTCCTCTTTTCGCAGCCTGGCTTGGGACCGGCCATGGCAGAGTTAAAAAAATTCAACACTTTTCCCAAATTAGTCACCGTAACGACTTGAAATATAGTGGCAACCAAACAAGATCCAGGTCCCATTGTAGGAGAAACAGAGTAGTCAAGGCTTCACAAAGTCTTTAGACACACCCAAATATGGCACTGCATGTAATGCTTGGTGCGGTCATTCTTATGCCTTTTTGGCTGAGATGTTAATGAATCCTCAGGGGATTTTTCACTGACGTTCCTGGCCGCAGTAGCACATAGTTTTTACAGGGCAGGTTTGCTTGTCCCAGCACCCAACCCTCCTCTTTTCGCAGCCGGGCTTGGGACCGGCCATGGCAGAGTTAAAAAAATTCAACACTTTTCCCAAATTAGTCACCGTAACGACTTGAAATATAGTGGCAACCAAACAAGATCCAGGTCCCATTGTAGGAGAAACAGAGTAGTCAAGGCTTCACAAAGTCTTTAGACACACCCAAATATGGCACTGCATGTAATGCTTGGTGCGGTCATTCTTAGGCCTTTTTGGCTGAGATGTTAACAAATCCTCAGTGGCTTTTTCACTGATGTTCCTGGCCGCAGTAGCACATAGTTTTTACAGGGCAGGTTTGCTTGTCCCAGCACCCAACCCTCCTCTTTTCGCATCCGGGCTTGGGACCGGCCAGGGCAGAGTTAAAAAAATTCAACACTTTTCCCAAATTAGTCACCGTAACGACTTGAAATATAGTGGCAACTAAACAAGATCCAGGTCCCATTGTAGGAGAAACAGAGTAGTCAAGGCTTCACAAAGTCTTTAGACACACCCAAATATGGCACTGCATGTAATGCTTGGTGCGGTCATTCTTAGGCCTTTTTGGCTGACATGTTAACGAATCCTCAGTGGCTTTTTCACTGACGTTCCTGCCGCAGTAGCAAATGGTTTTTACAGGGCAGGTTTGCTTGTCCCAGCACCCAACCCTCCTCTTTTCGCAGCCGGACTTGGGACCGGCCATGGCAGAGTTAAAAAAATTCAACACTTTTCCCAAATTAGTCACCGTAACGACTTGAAATATAGTGGCAACCAAACAAGATACAGGTCCCATTGTAGGAGAAACATAGTAGTCAAGGCTTCATAAAGTCTTTAGACACACCCAAATATGGCACTGCATGTAATGCTTGGTGCGGTCATTCTTAGGCCTTTTTGGCTGAGATGTTAACGAATCCTCAGTGGCTTTTACACTGACGTTCCTGGCCGCAGTAGCAAATAGTTTTTACAGGGCAGGTTTGCTTGTCCCAGCACCCAACCCTCCTCTTTTCGCAGCCGGGCTTGGGACCGGCCATGGCAGAGTTAAAAAAATTCAACACTTTTCCCAAATTAGTCACCGTAACGACTTGAAATATAGTGGCAACTAAACAAGATCCAGGTCCCATTGTAGGAGAAACAGAGTAGTCAAGGCTTCACAAAGTCTTTAGACACACCCAAATATGGCACTGCATGTAATGCTTGGTGCGGTCATTCTTAGGCCTTTTTGGCTGACATGTTAACGAATCCTCAGTGGCTTTTTCACTGATGTTCCTGGCCGCAGTAGCAAATAGTTTTTACAGGGCAGGTTTGCTAGTCCCAGCACCCAACCCTCCTCTTTTCGCAGCCGGGCTTGGGACCGGCCATGGCAGAGTTAAAAAAATTCAACACTTTTCCCAAATTAGTCACCGTAACGACTTGAAATATAGTGGCAACTAAACAAGATCCAGGTCCCATTGTAGGAGAAACAGAGTAGTCAAGGCTTCACAAAGTCTTTAGACACACCCAAATATGGCACTGCATGTAATGCTTGGTGCGGTCATTCTTAGGCCTTTTTGGCTGACATGTTAACGAATCCTCAGTGGCTTTTTCACTGACGTTCCTGCCGCAGTAGCAAATGGTTTTTACAGGGCAGGTTTGCTTGTCCCAGCACCCAACCCTCCTCTTTTCGCAGCCGGGCTTGGGACCGGCCATGGCAGAGTTAAAAAAATTCAACACTTTTCCCAAATTAGTCACCGTAACGACTTGAAATATAGTGGCAACCAAACAAGATCCAGGTCCCATTGTAGGAGAAACATAGTAGTCAAGGCTTCACAAAGTCTTTAGACACACCCAAATATGGCACTGCATGTAATGCTTGGTGCGGTCATTCTTAGGCCTTTTTGGCTGAGATGTTAACGAATCCTCAGTGGCTTTTACACTGACGTTCCTGGCCGCAGTAGCAAATAGTTTTTACAGGGCAGGTTTGCTTGTCCCAGCACCCAACCCTCCTCTTTTCGCAGCCGGGCTTGGGACCGGCCATGGCAGAGTTAAAAAAATTCAACACTTTTCCCAAATTAGTCACCGTAACGACTTGAAATATAGTGGCAACTAAACAAGATCCAGGTCCCATTCTAGGAGAAACAGAGTAGTCAAGGCTTCACAAAGTCTTTAGACACACCCAAATATGGCACTGCATGTAATGCTTGGTGCGGTCATTCTTAGGCCTTTTTGGCTGACATGTTAACGAATCCTCAGTGGCTTTTTCACTGATGTTCCTGGCCGCAGTAGCAAATAGTTTTTACAGGGCAGGTTTGCTAGTCCCAGCACCCAACCCTCCTCTTTTCGCAGCCGGGCTTGGGACCGGCCATGGCAGAGTTAAAAAAATTCAACACTTTTCCCAAATTAGTCACCGTAACGACTTGAAATATAGTGGCAACTAAACAAGATCCAGGTCCCATTGTAGGAGAAACAGAGTAGTCAAGGCTTCACAAAGTCTTTAGACACACCCAAATATGGCACTGCATGTAATGCTTGGTGCGGTCATTCTTAGGCCTTTTTGGCTGACATGTTAACGAATCCTCAGTGGCTTTTTCACTGACGTTCCTGCCGCAGTAGCAAATGGTTTTTACAGGGCAGGTTTGCTTGTCCCAGCACCCAACCCTCCTCTTTTCGCAGCCGGGCTTGGGACCGGCCATGGCAGAGTTAAAAAAATTCAACACTTTTCCCAAATTAGTCACCGTAACGACTTGAAATATAATGGCAACCAAACAAGATCCAGGTCCCATTGTAGGAGAAACATAGTAGTCAAGGCTTCACAAAGTCTTTAGACACACCCAAATATGGCACTGCATGTAATGCTTGGTGCGGTCATTCTTAGGCCTTTTTGGCGGAGATGTTAACGAATCCTCAGTGGCTTTTACACTGACGTTCCTGGCCGCAGTAGCAAATAGTTTTTACAGGGCAGGTTTGCTTGTCCCAGCACCCAACCCTCCTCTTTTCGCAGCCGGGCTTGGGACCGGCCATGGCAGAGTTAAAAAAATTCAACACTTTTCCCAAATTAGTCACCGTAACGACTTGAAATATAGTGGCAACTAAACAAGATCCAGGTCCCATTGTAGAAGAAACAGAGTAGTCAAGGCTTCACAAAGTCTTTAGACACACCCAAATATGGCACTGCATGTAATGCTTGGTGCGGTCATTCTTAGGCCTTTTTGGCTGACATGTTAACGAATCCTCAGTGGCTTTTTCACTGACGTTCCTGCCGCAGTAGCAAATGGTTTTTACAGGGCAGGTTTGCTTGTCCCAGCACCCAACCCTCCTCTTTTCGCAGCCGGGCTTGGGACCGGCCATGGCAGAGTTAAAAAAATTCAACACTTTTCCCAAATTAGTCACCGTAACGACTTGAAATATAGTGGCAACCAAACAAGATCCAGGTCCCATTGTAGGAGAAACATAGTAGTCAAGGCTTCACAAAGTCTTTAGACACACCCAAATATGGCACTGCATGTAATGCTTGGTGCGGTCATTCTTAGGCCTTTTTGGCTGAGATGTTAACGAATCCTCAGTGGCTTTTACACTGACGTTCCTGGCCGCAGTAGCAAATAGTTTTTACAGGGCAGGTTTGCTTGTCCCAGCACCCAACCCTCCTCTTTTCGCAGCCGGGCTTGGGACCGGCCATGGCAGAGTTAAAAAAATTCAACACTTTTCCCAAATTAGTCACCGTAACGACTTGAAATATAGTGGCAACTAAACAAGATCCAGGTCCCATTGTAGGAGAAACAGAGTAGTCAAGGCTTCACAAAGTCTTTAGACACACCCAAATATGGCACTGCATGTAATGCTTGGTGCGGTCATTCTTAGGCCTTTTTGGCTGACATGTTAACGAATCCTCAGTGGCTTTTTCACTGATGTTCCTGGCCGCAGTAGCAAATAGTTTTTACAGGGCAGGTTTGCTAGTCCCAGCACCCAACCCTCCTCTTTTCGCTGGCGGGCTTGGGACCGGCCATGGCAGAGTTAAAAAAATTCAACACTTTTCCCAAATTATTCACCGTAACGACTTGAAATATAGTGGCAACTAAACAAGATCCAGGTCCCATTGTAGGAGAAACAGAGTAGTCAAGGCTTCACAAAGTCTTTAGACACACCCAAATATGGCACTGCATGTAATGCTTGGTGCGGTCATTCTTAGGCCTTTTTGGCTGACATGTTAACGAATCCTCAGTGGCTTTTTCACTGACGTTCCTGCCGCAGTAGCAAATGGTTTTTACAGGGCAGGTTTGCTTGTCCCAGCACCCAACCCTCCTCTTTTCGCAGCCGGGCTTGGGACCGGCCATGGCAGAGTTAAAAAAATTCAACACTTTTCCCAAATTAGTCACCGTAACGACTTGAAATATAGTGGCAACCAAACAAGATCCAGGTCCCATTGTAGGAGAAACATAGTAGTCAAGGCTTCACAAAGTCTTTAGACACACCCAAATATGGCACTGCATGTAATGCTTGGTGCGGTCATTCTTAGGCCTTTTTGGCTGAGATGTTAACGAATCCTCAGTGGCTTTTACACTGACGTTCCTGGCCGCAGTAGCAAATAGTTTTTACAGGGCAGGTTTGCTTGTCCCAGCACCCAACCCTCCTCTTTTCGCAGCCGGGCTTGGGACCGGCCATGGCAGAGTTAAAAAAATTCAACACTTTTCCCAAATTAGTCACCGTAACGACTTGAAATATAGTGGCAACTAAACAAGATCCAGGTCCCATTGTAGGAGAAACAGAGTAGTCAAGGCTTCACAAAGTCTTTAGACACACCCAAATATGGCACTGCATGTAATGCTTGGTGCGGTCATTCTTAGGCCTTTTTGGCTGACATGTTAACGAATCCTCAGTGGCTTTTTCACTGATGTTCCTGGCCGCAGTAGCAAATAGTTTTTACAGGGCAGGTTTGCTAGTCCCAGCACCCAACCCTCCTCTTTTCGCAGCCGGGCTTGGGACCGGCCATGGCAGAGTTAAAAAAATTCAACACTTTTCCCAAATTAGTCACCGTAACGACTTGAAATATAGTGGCAACTAAACAAGATCCAGGTCCCATTGTAGGAGAAACAGAGTAGTCAAGGCTTCACAAAGTCTTTAGACACACCCAAATATGGCACTGCATGTAATGCTTGGTGCGGTCATTCTTAGGCCTTTTTGGCTGACATGTTAACGAATCCTCAGTGGCTTTTTCACTGACGTTCCTGCCGCAGTAGCAAATGGTTTTTACAGGGCAGGTTTGCTTGTCCCAGCACCCAACCCTCCTCTTTTCGCAGCCGGGCTTGGGACCGGCCATGGCAGAGTTAAAAAAATTCAACACTTTTCCCAAATTAGTCACCGTAACGACTTGAAATATAGTGGCAACCAAACAAGATCCAGGTCCCATTGTAGGAGAAACATAGTAGTCAAGGCTTCACAAAGTCTTTAGACACACCCAAATATGGCACTGCATGTAATGCTTGGTGCGGTCATTCTTAGGCCTTTTTGGCTGAGATGTTAACGAATCCTCAGTGGCTTTTACACTGACGTTCCTGGCCGCAGTAGCAAATAGTTTTTACAGGGCAGGTTTGCTTGTCCCAGCACCCAACCCTCCTCTTTTCGCAGCCGGGCTTGGGACCGGCCATGGCAGAGTTAAAAAAATTCAACACTTTTCCCAAATTAGTCACCGTAACGACTTGAAATATAGTGGCAACTAAAATAGATCCAGGTCCCATTGTAGGAGAAACAGAGTAGTCAAGGCTTCACAAAGTCTTTAGACACACCCAAATATGGCACTGCATGTAATGCTTGGTGCGGTCATTCTTAGGCCTTTTTGGCTGACATGTTAACGAATCCTCAGTGGCTTTTTCACTGATGTTCCTGGCCGCAGTAGCAAATAGTTTTTACAGGGCAGGTTTGCTAGTCCCAGCACCCAACCCTCCTCTTTTCGCAGCCGGGCTTGGGACCGGCCATGGCAGAGTTAAAAAAATTCAACACTTTTCCCAAATTAGTCACCGTAACGACTTGAAATATAGTGGCAACTAAACAAGATCCAGGTCCCATTGTAGGAGAAACAGAGTAGTCAAGGCTTCACAAAGTCTTTAGACACACCCAAATATGGCACTGCATGTAATGCTTGGTGCGGTCATTCTTAGGCCTTTTTGGCTGACATGTTAACGAATCCTCAGTGGCTTTTTCACTGACGTTCCTGCCGCAGTAGCAAATGGTTTTTACAGGGCAGGTTTGCTTGTCCCAGCACCCAACCCTCCTCTTTTCGCAGCCGGGCTTGGGACCGGCCATGGCAGAGTTAAAAAAATTCAACACTTTTCCCAAATTAGTCACCGTAACGACTTGAAATATAGTGGCAACCAAACAAGATCCAGGTCCCATTGTAGGAGAAACATAGTAGTCAAGGCTTCACAAAGTCTTTAGACACACCCAAATATGGCACTGCATGTAATGCTTGGTGCGGTCATTCTTAGGCCTTTTTGGCTGAGATGTTAACGAATCCTCAGTGGCTTTTACACTGACGTTCCTGGCCGCAGTAGCAAATAGTTTTTACAGGGCAGGTTTGCTTGTCCCAGCACCCAACCCTCCTCTTTTCGCAGCCGGGCTTGGGACCGGCCATGGCAGAGTTAAAAAAATTCAACACTTTTCCCAAATTAGTCACCGTAACGACTTGAAATATAGTGGCAACTAAACAAGATCCAGGTCCCATTGTAGGAGAAACAGAGTAGTCAAGGCTTCACAAAGTCTTTAGACACACCCAAATATGGCACTGCATGTAATGCTTGGTGCGGTCATTCTTAGGCCTTTTTGGCTGACATGTTAACGAATCCTCAGTGGCTTTTTCACTGACGTTCCTGCCGCAGTAGCAAATGGTTTTTACAGGGCAGTTTTGCTTGTCCCAGCACCCAACCCTCCTCTTTTCGCAGCCGGGCTTGGGACCGGCCATGGCAGAGTTAAAAAAATTCAACACTTTTCCCAAATTAGTCACCGTAACGACTTGAAATATAGTGGCAACCAAACAAGATCCAGGTCCCATTGTAGGAGAAACATAGTAGTCAAGGCTTCACAAAGTCTTTAGACACACCCAAATATGGCACTGCATGTAATGCTTGGTGCGGTCATTCTTAGGCCTTTTTGGCTGAGATGTTAACGAATCCTCAGTGGCTTTTACACTGACGTTCCTGGCCGCAGTAGCAAATAGTTTTTACAGGGCAGGTTTGCTTGTCCCAGCACCCAACCCTCCTCTTTTCGCAGCCGGGCTTGGGACCGGCCATGGCAGAGTTAAAAAAATTCAACACTTTTCCCAAATTAGTCACCGTAACGACTTGAAATATAGTGGCAACTAAACAAGATCCAGGTCCCATTGTAGGAGAAACAGAGTAGTCAAGGCTTCACAAAGTCTTTAGACACACCCAAATATGGCACTGCATGTAATGCTTGGTGCGGTCATTCTTAGGCCTTTTTGGCTGACATGTTAACGAATCCTCAGTGGCTTTTTCACTGATGTTCCTGGCCGCAGTAGCAAATAGTTTTTACAGGGCAGGTTTGCTAGTCCCAGCACCCAACCCTCCTCTTTTCGCAGCCGGGCTTGGGACCGGCCATGGCAGAGTTAAAAAAATTCAACACTTTTCCCAAATTAGTCACCGTAACGACTTGAAATATAGTGGCAACTAAACAAGATCCAGGTCCCATTGTAGGAGAAACAGAGTAGTCAAGGCTTCACAAAGTCTTTAGACACACCCAAATATGGCACTGCATGTAATGCTTGGTGCGGTCATTCTTAGGCCTTTTTGGCTGACATGTTAACGAATCCTCAGTGGCTTTTTCACTGACGTTCCTGCCGCAGTAGCAAATGGTTTTTACAGGGCAGGTTTGCTTGTCCCAGCACCCAACCCTCCTCTTTTCGCAGCCGGGCTTGGGACCGGCCATGGCAGAGTTAAAAAAATTCAACACTTTTCCCAAATTAGTCACCGTAACGACTTGAAATATAGTGGCAACCAAACAAGATCCAGGTCCCATTGTAGGAGAAACATAGTAGTCAAGGCTTCACAAAGTCTTTAGACACACCCAAATATGGCACTGCATGTAATGCTTGGTGCGGTCATTCTTAGGCCTTTTTGGCTGAGATGTTAACGAATCCTCAGTGGCTTTTACACTGACGTTCCTGGCCGCAGTAGCAAATAGTTTTTACAGGGCAGGTTTGCTTGTCCCAGCACCCAACCCTCCTCTTTTCGCAGCCGGGCTTGGGACCGGCCATGGCAGAGTTAAAAAAATTCAACACTTTTCCCAAATTAGTCACCGTAACGACTTGAAATATAGTGGCAACTAAAATAGATCCAGGTCCCATTGTAGGAGAAACAGAGTAGTCAAGGCTTCACAAAGTCTTTAGACACACCCAAATATGGCACTGCATGTAATGCTTGGTGCGGTCATTCTTAGGCCTTTTTGGCTGACATGTTAACGAATCCTCAGTGGCTTTTTCACTGATGTTCCTGGCCGCAGTAGCAAATAGTTTTTACAGGGCAGGTTTGCTAGTCCCAGCACCCAACCCTCCTCTTTTCGCAGCCGGGCTTGGGACCGGCCATGGCAGAGTTAAAAAAATTCAACACTTTTCCCAAATTAGTCACCGTAACGACTTGAAATATAGTGGCAACTAAACAAGATCCAGGTCCCATTGTAGGAGAAACAGAGTAGTCAAGGCTTCACAAAGTCTTTAGACACACCCAAATATGGCACTGCATGTAATGCTTGGTGCGGTCATTCTTAGGCCTTTTTGGCTGACATGTTAACGAATCCTCAGTGGCTTTTTCACTGACGTTCCTGCCGCAGTAGCAAATGGTTTTTACAGGGCAGGTTTGCTTGTCCCAGCACCCAACCCTCCTCTTTTCGCAGCCGGGCTTGGGACCGGCCATGGCAGAGTTAAAAAAATTCAACACTTTTCCCAAATTAGTCACCGTAACGACTTGAAATATAGTGGCAACCAAACAAGATCCAGGTCCCATTGTAGGAGAAACATAGTAGTCAAGGCTTCACAAAGTCTTTAGACACACCCAAATATGGCACTGCATGTAATGCTTGGTGCGGTCATTCTTAGGCCTTTTTGGCTGAGATGTTAACGAATCCTCAGTGGCTTTTACACTGACGTTCCTGGCCGCAGTAGCAAATAGTTTTTACAGGGCAGGTTTGCTTGTCCCAGCACCCAACCCTCCTCTTTTCGCAGCCGGGCTTGGGACCGGCCATGGCAGAGTTAAAAAAATTCAACACTTTTCCCAAATTAGTCACCGTAACGACTTGAAATATAGTGGCAACTAAACAAGATCCAGGTCCCATTGTAGGAGAAACAGAGTAGTCAAGGCTTCACAAAGTCTTTAGACACACCCAAATATGGCACTGCATGTAATGCTTGGTGCGGTCATTCTTAGGCCTTTTTGGCTGACATGTTAACGAATCCTCAGTGGCTTTTTCACTGACGTTCCTGCCGCAGTAGCAAATGGTTTTTACAGGGCAGGTTTGCTTGTCCCAGCACCCAACCCTCCTCTTTTCGCAGCCGGGCTTGGGACCGGCCATGGCAGAGTTAAAAAAATTCAACACTTTTCCCAAATTAGTCACCGTAACGACTTGAAATATAGTGGCAACCAAACAAGATCCAGGTCCCATTGTAGGAGAAACATAGTAGTCAAGGCTTCACAAAGTCTTTAGACACACCCAAATATGGCACTGCATGTAATGCTTGGTGCGGTCATTCTTAGGCCTTTTTGGCTGAGATGTTAACGAATCCTCAGTGGCTTTTACACTGACGTTCCTGGCCGCAGTAGCAAATAGTTTTTACAGGGCAGGTTTGCTTGTCCCAGCACCCAACCCTCCTCTTTTCGCAGCCGGGCTTGGGACCGGCCATGGCAGAGTTAAAAAAATTCAACACTTTTCCCAAATTAGTCACCGTAACCACTTGAAATATAGTGGCAACTAAACAAGATCCAGGTCCCATTGTAGGAGAAACAGAGTAGTCAAGGCTTCACAAAGTCTTTAGACACACCCAAATATGGCACTGCATGTAATGCTTGGTGCGGTCATTCTTAGGCCTTTTTGGCTGACATGTTAACGAATCCTCAGTGGCTTTTTCACTGATGTTCCTGGCCGCAGTAGCAAATAGTTTTTACAGGGCAGGTTTGCTAGTCCCAGCACCCAACCCTCCTCTTTTCGCAGCCGGGCTTGGGACCGGCCATGGCAGAGTTAAAAAAATTCAACACTTCTCCCAAATTAGTCACCGTAACGACTTGAAATATAGTGGCAACTAAACAAGATCCAGGTCCCATTGTAGGAGAAACAGAGTAGTCAAGGCTTCACAAAGTCTTTAGACACACCCAAATATGGCACTGCATGTAATGCTTGGTGCGGTCATTCTTAGGCCTTTTTGGCTGACATGTTAAAAAATCCTCAGTGGCTTTTTCACTGATGTTCCTGCCGCAGTAGCAAATGGTTTTTACAGGGCAGGTTTGCTTGTCCCAGCACCCAACCCTCCTCTTTTCGCAGCCGGGCTTGGGACCGGCCATGGCAGAGTTAAAAAAATTCAACACTTTTCCCAAATTAGTCACCGTAACGACTTGAAATATAGTGGCAACCAAACAAGATCCAGGTCCCATTGTAGGAGAAACATAGTAGTCAAGGCTTCACAAAGTCTTTAGACACACCCAAATATGGCACTGCATGTAATGCTTGGTGCGGTCATTCTTAGGCCTTTTTGGCTGAGATGTTAACGAATCCTCAGTGGCTTTTACACTGACGTTCCTGGCCGCAGTAGCAAATAGTTTTTACAGGGCAGGTTTGCTTGTCCCAGCACCCAACCCTCCTCTTTTCGCAGCCGGGCTTGGGACCGGCCATGGCAGAGTTAAAAAAATTCAACACTTTTCCCAAATTAGTCACCGTAACGACTTGAAATATAGTGGCAACTAAACAAGATCCAGGTCCCATTGTAGGAGAAACAGAGTAGTCAAGGCTTCACAAAGTCTTTAGACACACCCAAATATGGCACTGCATGTAATGCTTGGTGCGGTCATTCTTAGGCCTTTTTGGCTGACATGTTAACGAATCCTCAGTGGCTTTTTCACTGATGTTCCTGGCCGCAGTAGCAAATAGTTTTTACAGGGCAGGTTTGCTAGTCCCAGCACCCAACCCTCCTCTTTTCGCAGCCGGGCTTGGGACCGGCCATGGCAGAGTTAAAAAAATTCAACACTTTTCCCAAATTAGTCACCGTAACGACTTGAAATATAGTGGCAACTAAACAAGATCCAGGTCCCATTGTAGGAGAAACAGAGTAGTCAAGGCTTCACAAAGTCTTTAGACACACCCAAATATGGCACTGCATGTAATGCTTGGTGCGGTCATTCTTAGGCCTTTTTGGCTGAGATGTTAACGAATCCTCAGTGGCTTTTACACTGACGTTCCTGGCCGCAGTAGCAAATAGTTTTTACAGGGCAGGTTTGCTTGTCCCAGCACCCAACCCTCCTCTTTTCGCAGCCGGGCTTGGGACCGGCCATGGCAGAGTTAAAAAAATTCAACACTTTTCCCAAATTAGTCACCGTAACGACTTGAAATATAGTGGCAACTAAACAAGATCCAGGTCCCATTGTAGGAGAAACAGAGTAGTCAAGGCTTCACAAAGTCTTTAGACACACCCAAATATGGCACTGCATGTAATGCTTGGTGCGGTCATTCTTAGGCCTTTTTGGCTGACATGTTAACGAATCCTCAGTGGCTTTTTCACTGACGTTCCTGCCGCAGTAGCAAATGGTTTTTACAGGGCAGGTTTGCTTGTCCCAGCACCCAACCCTCCTCTTTTCGCAGCCGGGCTTGGGACCGGCCATGGCAGAGTTAAAAAAATTCAACACTTTTCCCAAATTAGTCACCGTAACGACTTGAAATATAGTGGCAACCAAACAAGATCCAGGTCCCATTGTAGGAGAAACAGAGTAGTCAAGGCTTCACAAAGTCTTTAGACACACCCAAATATGGCACTGCATGTAATGCTTGGTGCGGTCATTCTTAGGCCTTTTTGGCTGACATGTTAACGAATCCTCAGTGGCTTTTTCACTGATGTTCCTGGCCGCAGTAGCAAATAGTTTTTACAGGGCAGGTTTGCTAGTCCCAGCACCCAACCCTCCTCTTTTCGCAGCCGGGCTTGGGACCGGCCATGGCAGAGTTAAAAAAATTCAACACTTTTCCCAAATTAGTCACCGTAACGACTTGAAATATAGTGGCAACTAAACAAGATCCAGGTCCCATTGTAGGAGAAACAGAGTAGTCAAGGTTTCACAAAGTCTTTAGACACACCCAAATATGGCACTGCATGTAATGCTTGGTGCGGTCATTCTTAGGCCTTTTTGGCTGACATGTTAACGAATCCTCAGTGGCTTTTTCACTGACGTTCCTGCCGCAGTAGCAAATGGTTTTTACAGGGCAGGTTTGCTTGTCCCAGCACCCAACCCTCCTCTTTTCGCAGCCGGGCTTGGGACCGGCCATGGCAGAGTTAAAAAAATTCAACACTTTTCCCAAATTAGTCACCGTAACGACTTGAAATATAGTGGCAACCAAACAAGATCCAGGTCCCATTGTAGGAGAAACATAGTAGTCAAGGCTTCACAAAGTCTTTAGACACACCCAAATATGGCACTGCATGTAATGCTTGGTGCGGTCATTCTTAGGCCTTTTTGGCTGAGATGTTAACGAATCCTCAGTGGCTTTTACACTGACGTTCCTGGCCGCAGTAGCAAATAGTTTTTACAGGGCAGGTTTGCTTGTCCCAGCACCCAACCCTCCTCTTTTCGCAGCCGGGCTTGGGACTGGCCATGGCAGAGTTAAAAAAATTCAACACTTTTCCCAAATTAGTCACCGTAACGACTTGAAATATAGTGGCAACTAAACAAGATCCAGGTCCCATTGTAGGAGAAACAGAGTAGTCAAGGCTTCACAAAGTCTTTAGACACACCCAAATATGGCACTGCATGTAATGCTTGGTGCGGTCATTCTTAGGCCTTTTTGGCTGACATGTTAACGAATCCTCAGTGGCTTTTTCACTGATGTTCCTGGCCGCAGTAGCAAATAGTTTTTACAGGGCAGGTTTGCTAGTCCCAGCACCCAACCCTCCTCTTTTCGCAGCCGGGCTTGGGACCGGCCATGGCAGAGTTAAAAAAATTCAACACTTTTCCCAAATTAGTCACCGTAACGACTTGAAATATAGTGGCAACCAAACAAGATCCAGGTCCCATTGTAGGAGAAACATAGTAGTCAAGGCTTCACAAAGTCTTTAGACACACCCAAATATGGCACTGCATGTAATGCTTGGTGCGGTCATTCTTAGGCCTTTTTGGCAGAGATGTTAACGAATCCTCAGTGGCTTTTACACTGACGTTCCTGGCCGCAGTAGCAAATAGTTTTTACAGGGCAGGTTTGCTTGTCCCAGCACCCAACCCTCCTCTTTTCGCAGCCGGGCTTGGGACCGGCCATGGCAGAGTTAAAAAAATTCAACACTTTTCCCAAATTAGTCACCGTAACGACTTGAAATATAGTGGCAACTAAACAAGATCCAGGTCCCATTGTAGGAGAAACAGAGTAGTCAAGGCTTCACAAAGTCTTTAGACACACCCAAATATGGCACTGCATGTAATGCTTGGTGCGGTCATTCTTAGGCCTTTTTGGCTGACATGTTAACGAATCCTCAGTGGCTTTTTCACTGATGTTCCTGGCCGCAGTAGCAAATAGTTTTTACAGGGCAGGTTTGCTAGTCCCAGCACCCAACCCTCCTCTTTTCGCAGCCGGGCTTGGGACCGGCCATGGCAGAGTTAAAAAAATTCAACACTTTTCCCAAATTAGTCACCGTAACGACTTGAAATATAGTGGAAACTAAACAAGATCCAGGTCCCATTGTAGGAGAAACAGAGTAGTCAAGGCTTCACAAGTCTTTAGACACACCCAAATATGGCACTGCATGTAATGCTTGGTGCGGTCATTCTTAGGCCTTTTTGGCTGACATGTTAACGAATCCTCAGTGGCTTTTTCACTGACGTTCCTGCCGCAGTAGCAAATGGTTTTTACAGGGCAGGTTTGCTTGTCCCAGCACCCAACCCTCCTCTTTTCGCAGCCGGGCTTGGGACCGGCCATGGCAGAGTTAAAAAAATTCAACACTTTTCCCAAATTAGTCACCGTAACGACTTGAAATATAGTGGCAACCAAACAAGATCCAGGTCCCATTGTAGGAGAAACATAGTAGTCAAGGCTTCACAAAGTCTTTAGACACATCCAAATATGGCACTGCATGTAATGCTTGGTGCGGTCATTCTTAGGCCTTTTTGGCTGAGATGTTAACGAATCCTCAGTGGCTTTTACACTGACGTTCCTGGCCGCAGTAGCAAATAGTTTTTACAGGGCAGGTTTGCTTGTCCCAGCACCCAACCCTCCTCTTTTCGCAGCCGGGCTTGGGACCGGCCATGGCAGAGTTAAAAAAATTCAACACTTTTCCCAAATTAGTCACCGTAACGACTTGAAATATAGTGGCAACTAAACAAGATCCAGGTCCCATTGTAGGAGAAACAGAGTAGTCAAGGCTTCACAAAGTCTTTAGACACACCCAAATATGGCACTGCATGTAATGCTTGGTGCGGTCATTCTTAGGCCTTTTTGGCTGACATGTTAACGAATCCTCAGTGGCTTTTTCACTGATGTTCCTGGCCGCAGTAGCAAATAGTTTTTACAGGGCAGGTTTGCTAGTCCCAGCACCCAACCCTCCTCTTTTCGCAGCCGGGCTTGGGACCGGCCATGGCAGAGTTAAAAAAATTCAACACTTTTCCCAAATTAGTCACCGTAACGACTTGAAATATAGTGGCAACTAAACAAGATCCAGGTCCCATTGTAGGAGAAACAGAGTAGTCAAGGCTTCACAAAGTCTTTAGACACACCCAAATATGGCACTGCATGTAATGCTTGGTGCGGTCATTCTTAGGCCTTTTTGGCTGACATGTTAACGAATTCTCAGTGGCTTTTTCACTGACGTTCCTGCCGCAGTAGCAAATGGTTTTTACAGGGCAGGTTTGCTTGTCCCAGCACCCAACCCTCCTCTTTTCGCAGCCGGGCTTGGGACCGGCCATGGCAGAGTTAAAAAAATTCAACACTTTTCCCAAATTAGTCACCGTAACGACTTGAAATATAGTGGCAACCAAACAAGATCCAGGTCCCATTGTAGGAGAAACAGAGTAGTCAAGGCTTCACAAAGTCTTTAGACACACCCAAATATGGCACTGCATGTAATGCTTGGTGCGGTCATTCTTAGGCCTTTTTGGCTGACATGTTAACGAATCCTCAGTGGCTTTTTCACTGATGTTCCTGGCCGCAGTAGCAAATAGTTTTTACAGGGCAGGTTTGCTAGTCCCAGCACCCAACCCTCCTCTTTTCGCAGCCGGGCTTGGGACCGGCCATGGCAGAGTTAAAAAAATTCAACACTTTTCCCAAATTAGTCACCGTAACGACTTGAAATATAGTGGCAACTAAACAAGATCCAGGTCCCATTGTAGGAGAAACAGAGTAGTCAAGGCTTCACAAAGTCTTTAGACACACCCAAATATGGCACTGCATGTAATGCTTGGTGCGGTCATTCTTAGGCCTTTTTGGCTGAGATGTTAACGAATCCTCAGTGGCTTTTACACTGACGTTCCTGGCCGCAGTAGCAAATAGTTTTTACAGGGCAGGTTTGCTTGTCCCAGCACCCAACCCTCCTCTTTTCGCAGCCGGGCTTGGGACCGGCCATGGCAGAGTTAAAAAAATTCAACACTTTTCCCAAATTAGTCACAGTAACGACTTGAAATATAGTGGCAACTAAACAAGATCCAGGTCCCATTGTAGGAGAAACAGAGTAGTCAAGGCTTCACAAAGTCTTTAGACACACCCAAATATGGCACTGCATGTAATGCTTGGTGCGGTCATTCTTAGGCCTTTTTGGCTGAGATGTTAACGAATCCTCAGTGGCTTTTACACTGACGTTCCTGGCCGCAGTAGCAAATAGTTTTTACAGGGCAGGTTTGCTTGTCCCAGCACCCAACCCTCCTCTTTTCGCAGCCGGGCTTGGGACCGGCCATGGCAGAGTTAAAAAAATTCAACACTTTTCCCAAATTAGTCACCGTAACGACTTGAAATATAGTGGCAACTAAACAAGATCCAGGTCCCATTGTAGGAGAAACAGAGTAGTCAAGGCTTCACAAAGTCTTTAGACACACCCAAATATGGCACTGCATGTAATGCTTGGTGCGGTCATTCTTAGGCCTTTTTGGCTGACATGTTAACGAATCCTCAGTGGCTTTTTCACTGATGTTCCTGGCCGCAGTAGCAAATAGTTTTTACAGGGCAGGTTTGCTAGTCCCAGCACCCAACCCTCCTCTTTTCGCAGCCGGGCTTGGGACCGGCCATGGCAGAGTTAAAAAAATTCAACACTTTTCCCAAATTAGTCACCGTAACGACTTGAAATATAGTGGCAACTAAACAAGATCCAGGTCCCATTGTAGGAGAAACAGAGCAGTCAAGGCTTCACAAAGTCTTTAGACACACCCAAATATGGCACTGCATGTAATGCTTGGTGCGGTCATTCTTAGGCCTTTTTGGCTGACATGTTAACGAATCCTCAGTGGCTTTTTCACTGACGTTCCTGCCGCAGTAGCAAATGGTTTTTACAGGGCAGGTTTGCTTGTCCCAGCACCCAACCCTCCTCTTTTCGCAGCCGGGCTTGGGACCGGCCATGGCAGAGTTAAAAAAATTCAACACTTTTCCCAAATTAGTCACCGTAACGACTTGAAATATAGTGGCAACCAAACAAGATCCAGGTCCCATTGTAGGAGAAACAGAGTAGTCAAGGCTTCACAAAGTCTTTAGACACACCCAAATATGGCACTGCATGTAATGCTTGGTGCGGTCATTCTTAGGCCTTTTTGGCTGACATGTTAACGAATCCTCAGTGGCTTTTTCACTGATGTTCCTGGCCGCAGTAGCAAATAGTTTTTACAGGGCAGGTTTGCTAGTCCCAGCACCCAACCCTCCTCTTTTCGCAGCCGGGCTTGGGACCGGCCATGGCAGAGTTAAAAAAATTCAACACTTTTCCCAAATTAGTCACCGTAACGACTTGAAATATAGTGGCAACTAAACAAGATCCAGGTCCCATTGTAGGAGAAACAGAGTAGTCAAGGCTTCACAAAGTCTTTAGACACACCCAAATATGGCACTGCATGTAATGCTTGGTGCGGTCATTCTTAGGCCTTTTTGGCTGACATGTTAACGAATCCTCAGTGGCTTTTTCACTGATGTTCCTGGCCGCAGTAGCAAATAGTTTTTACAGGGCAGGTTTGCTAGTCCCAGCACCCAACCCTCCTCTTTTCGCAGCCGGGCTTGGGACCGGCCATGGCAGAGTTAAAAAAATTCAACACTTTTCCCAAATTAGTCACCGTAACGACTTGAAATATAGTGGCAACTAAACAAGATCCAGGTCCCATTGTAGGAGAAACAGAGTAGTCAAGGCTTCACAAAGTCTTTAGACACACCCAAATATGGCACTGCATGTAATGCTTGGTGCGGTCATTCTTAGGCCTTTTTGGCTGACATGTTAACGAATCCTCAGTGGCTTTTTCACTGACGTTCCTGCCGCAGTAGCAAATGGTTTTTACAGGGCAGGTTTGCTTGTCCCAGCACCCAACCCTCCTCTTTTCGCAGCCGGGCTTGGGACCGGCCATGGCAGAGTTAAAAAAATTCAACACTTTTCCCAAATTAGTCACCGTAACGACTTGAAATATAGTGGCAACCAAACAAGATCCAGGTCCCATTGTAGGAGAAACATAGTAGTCAAGGCTTCACAAAGTCTTTAGACACACCCAAATATGGCACTGCATGTAATGCTTGGTGCGGTCATTCTTAGGCCTTTTTGGCTGAGATGTTAACGAATCCTCAGTGGCTTTTACACTGACGTTCCTGGCCGCAGTAGCAAATAGTTTTTACAGGGCAGGTTTGCTTGTCCCAGCACCCAACCCTCCTCTTTTCGCAGCCGGGCTTGGGACCGGCCATGGCAGAGTTAAAAAAATTCAACACTTTTCCCAAATTAGTCACCGTAACGACTTGAAATATAGTGGCAACTAAACAAGATCCAGGTCCCATTGTAGGAGAAACAGAGTAGTCAAGGCTTCACAAAGTCTTTAGACACACCCAAATATGGCACTGCATGTAATGCTTGGTGCGGTCATTCTTAGGCCTTTTTGGCTGACATGTTAACGAATCCTCAGTGGCTTTTTCACTGATGTTCCTGGCCGCAGTAGCAAATAGTTTTTACAGGGCAGGTTTGCTAGTCCCAGCACCCAACCCTCCTCTTTTCGCAGCCGGGCTTGGGACCGGCCATGGCAGAGTTAAAAAAATTCAACACTTTTCCCAAATTAGTCACCGTAACGACTTGAAATATAGTGGCAACTAAACAAGATCCAGGTCCCATTGTAGGAGAAACAGAGTAGTCAAGGCTTCACAAAGTCTTTAGACACACCCAAATATGGCACTGCATGTAATGCTTGGTGCGGTCATTCTTAGGCCTTTTTGGCTGACATGTTAATGAATCCTCAGTGGCTTTTTCACTGACGTTCCTGCCGCAGTAGCAAATGGTTTTTACAGGGCAGGTTTGCTAGTCCCAGCACCCAACCCTCCTCTTTTCGCAGCCGGGCTTGGGACCGGCCATGGCAGAGTTAAAAAAATTCAACACTTTTCCCAAATTAGTCACCGTAACGACTTGAAATATAGTGGCAACTAAACAAGATCCAGGTCCCATTGTAGGAGAAACAGAGTAGTCAAGGCTTCACAAAGTCTTTAGACACACCCAAATATGGCACTGCATGTAATGCTTGGTGCGGTCATTCTTAGGCCTTTTTGGCTGACATGTTAACGAATCCTCAGTGGCTTTTTCACTGACGTTCCTGCCACAGTAGCAAATGGTTTTTACAGGGCAGGTTTGCTTGTCCCAGCACCCAACCCTCCTCTTTTCGCAGCCGGGCTTGGGACCGGCCATGGCAGAGTTAAAAAAATTCAACACTTTTCCCAAATTAATCACCGTAACGACTTGAAATATAGTGGCAACCAAACAAGATCCAGGTCCCATTGTAGGAGAAACAGAGTAGTCAAGGCTTCACAAAGTCTTTAGACACACCCAAATATGGCACTGCATGTAATGCTTGGTGTGGTCATTCTTAGGCCTTTTTGGCTGAGATGTTAACGAATCCTCAGTGGCTTTTTCACTGATGTTCCTGGCCGCAGTAGCAAATAGTTTTTACAGGGCAGGTTTGCTTGTCCCAGCACCCAACCCTCCTCTTTTCAAAGCTGGGCTTGGGACCGGCCATGGCAGAGTTAAAAAAATTCAACACTTTTCGCAAATTAGTCACCGTAACGACTTGAAATATAGTGGCAACTAAACAAGATCCAGGTCCCATTGTAGGAGAAACAGAGTAGTCAAGGCTTCACAAAGTATTTAGACACACCCAAATATGGCACTGCATGTAATGCTTGGTTCGGTCATTCTTAGGCCTTTTTGGCTGAGATGTTAACGAATCCTCAGTGGCTTTTTCACTGACATTCCTGCCGCAGTAGCAAATGGTTTTTACAGGGCAGGTTTGCTTGTCCCAGCACCCAACCCTCCTCTTTTCGCAGCCCGGCTTGGGACCGGCCATGGCAGAGTTAAAAAAATTCAACACTTTTCCCAAATTAGTCACCGTAACGACTTGAAATATAGTGGCAACCAAACAAGATCCAGGTCCCATTGTAGGAGAAACAGAGTAGTCAAGGCTTCACAAAGTCTTTAGACACACCCAAATATGGCACTGCATGTAATGCTTGGTGCGGTCATTCTTAGGCCTTTTTGGCTGAGATGTTAACAAATCCTCAGTGGCTTTTTCACTGATGTTCCTGGCCGCAGTAGCACATAGCTTTTACAGGGCAGGTTTGCTTGTCCCAGCACCCAACCCTCCTCTTTTCGCATCCGGGCTTGGGACCGGCCAGGGCAGAGTTAAAAAAATTCAACACTTTTCCCAAATTAGTCACCGTAACGACTTGAAATATAGTGGCAACTAAACAAGATCCAGGTCCCATTGTAGGAGAAACAGAGTAGTCAAGGCTTCACAAAGTCTTTAGACACACCCAAATATGGCACTGCATGTAATGCTTGGTGCGGTCATTCTTAGGCATTTTTGGCTGAGATGTTAACGAATCCTCAGTGGCTTTTTCACTGACGTTCCTGGCCGCAGTAGCAAATAGTTTTTACAGGGCAGGTTTGCTTGTCCCAGCACCCAACCCTCCTCTTTTCGCAGCCGGGCTTGGGACCGGCCATGGCAGAGTTAAAAAAATTCAACACTTTTCCCAAATTAGTCACCGTAACGACTTGAAATATAGTGGCAACCAAACAAGATCCAGGTCCCATTGTAGGAGAAACAGAGTAGTCAAGGCTTCACAAAGTCTTTAGACACACCCAAATATGGCACTGCATGTAATGCTTGGTTCGGTCATTCTTAGGCCTTTTTGGCTGAGATGATAACGAATCCTCAGTGGCTTTTTCACTGACATTCCTGCCGCAGTAGCAAATGGTTTTTACAGGGCAGGTTTGCTTGTCCCAGCACCCAACCCTCCTCTTTTCGCAGCCGGGCTTGGGACCGGCCATGGCAGAGTTAAAAAAATGCAACACTTTTCCCAAATTAGTCACCGTAACGACTTGAAATATAGTGGCAACTAAACAAGATCCAGGTCCCATTGTAGGAGAAACAGAGTAGTCAAGGCTTCACAAAGTCTTTAGACACACCCAAATATGGCACTGCATGTAATGCTTGGTGCGGTCATTCTTAGGCCTTTTTGGCTGAGATGTTAACGAATCCTCAGTGGCTTTTTCACTGACGTTCCTGGCCGCAGTAGCAAATAGTTTTTACAGGGCAGGTTTGCTTGTCCCAGCACCCAACCCTCCTCTTTTCGCAGCCGGGCTTGGGACCGGCCATGGCAGAGTTAAAAAAATTCAACACTTTTCCCAAATTAGTCACCATAACTACTTGAAATATAGTGGCAACCAAACAAGATCCAGGTCCCATTGTAGGAGAAACAGAGTAGTCAAGGCTTCACAAAGTCTTTAGACACACCCAAATATGGCACTGCATGTAATGCTTGGTTCGGTCATTCTTAGGCCTTTTTGGCTGAGATGTTAACGAATCCTCAGTGGCTTTTTCACTGACATTCCTGCCGCAGTAGCAAATGGTTTTTACAGGGCAGGTTTGCTTGTCCCAGCACCCAACCCTCCTCTTTTCGCAGCCGGGCTTGGGACCGGCCATGGCAGAGTTAAAAAAATTCAACACTTTTCCCAAATTAGTCACCGTAACGACTTGAAATATAGTGGCAACTAAACAAGATCCAGGTCCCATTGTAGGAGAAACAGAGTAGTCAAGGCTTCACAAAGTCTTTAGACACACCCAAATATGGCACTGCATGTAATGCTTGGTGCGGTCATTCTTAGGCCTTTTTGGCTGACATGTTAACGAATCCTCAGTGGCTTTTTCACTGACGTTCCTGGCCGCAGTAGCAAATAGTTTTTACAGGGCAGGTTTGCTTGTCCCAGCACCCAACCCTCCTCTTTTCGCAGCCGGGCTTGGGACCGGCCATGGCAGAGTTAAAAAAATTCAACACTTTTCCCAAATTAGTCACCGTAACGACTTGAAATATAGTGGCAACCAAACAAGATCCAGGTCCCATTGTAGGAGAAACAGAGTAGTCAAGGCTTCACAAAGTCTTTAGACACACCCAAATATGGCACTGCATGTAATGCTTGGTGCGGTCATTCTTAGGCCTTTTTGGCTGAGATGTTAACGAATCCTCAGTGGCTTTTTCACTGATGTTCCTGCCGCAGTAGCAAATGGTTTTTACAGGGCAGGTTTGCTTGTCCCAGCACCCAACCCTCCTCTTTTCGCAGCCGGGCTTGGGACCGGCCATGGCAGAGTTAAAAAAATTCAACACTTTTCCCAAATTAGTCACCGTAACGACTTGAAATATAGTGGCAACCAAACAAGATCCAGGTCCCATTGTAGGAGAAACAGAGTAGTCAAGGCTTCACAAAGTCTTTAGACACACCCAAATATGGCACTGCATGTAATGCTTGGTGCGGTCATTCTTAGGCCTTTTTGGCTGAGATGTTAACGAATCCTCAGTGGCTTTTTCACTGACGTTCCTGGCCGCAGTAGCACATAGTTTTTACAGGGAAGGTTTGCTTGTCCCAGCACCCAACCCTCCTCTTTTCACATCCGGGCTTGGGACCGGCCATGGCAGAGTTAAAAAAATTCAACACTTTTCCCAAATTAGTCACAGTAACGACTTGAAATATAGTGGCAACTAAACAAGATCCAGGTCCCATTGTAGGAGAAACAGAGTAGTCAAGGCTTCACAAAGTCTTTAGACACACCCAAATATGGCACTGCATGTAATGCTTGGTGCGGTCATTCTTAGGCCTTTTTGGCTGAGATGTTAACGAATCCTCAGTGGCTTTTTCACTGACGTTCCTGGCCGCAGTAGCAAATAGTTTTTACAGGGCAGGTTTGCTTGTCCCTGCACCCAACCCTCCTCTTTTCGCAGCCGGGCTTGGGACTGGCCATGGCAGAGTTAAAAAAATTCAACACTCTTCCCAAATTAGTTACCATAACGACTTGAAATATAGTGGCAACCAAACAAGATCCAGGTCCCATTGTAGGAGAAACAGAGTAGTCAAGGCTTCACAAAGTCTTTAGACACACCCAAATATGGCACTGCATGTAATGCTTGGTTTGGTCATTCTTAGGCCTTTTTGGCTGAGATGTTAACGAATCCTCAGTGGCTTTTTCACTGACGTTCCTGCCGCAGTAGCAAATGGTTTTTACAGGGCAGGTTTGCTTGTCCCAGCACCCAACCCTCCTCTTTTCACAGCCGGGCTTGGGACCGGCCATGGCAGAGTTAAAAAAATTCAACACTTTTCCCAAATTAGTCACCGTAACGACTTGAAATATAGTGGCAACTAAACAAGATCCAGGTCCCATTGTAGGAGAAACAGAGTAGTCAAGGCTTCACAAAGTCTTTAGACAAACCCAAATATGGCACTGCATGTAATGCTTGGTGCGGTCATTCTTAGACCTTTTTGGCTGAGATGTTAACGAATCCTCAGTGTCTTTTTCAATGATGTTCCTGGCCGCAGTAGCACATAGTTTTTACAGGGCAGGTTTGCTTGTCCCAGCACCCAACCCTCCTCTTTTCGCATCCGGGCTTGGGACCGGCCATGCAGAGTTAAAAAAATTCAACACTTTTCCCAAATTAGTCACCGTAACGACTTGAAATATAGTGGCAACCAAACAAGATCCAGGTCCGATTGTAGGGGAAACAGAGTAGTCAAGGCTTCACAAAGTCTTTAGACACACCCAAATATGGCACTGCATGTAATGCTTGGTGCGGTCATTCTTAGGCCTTTTTGGCTGAGATGTTAACGAATCCTCAGAGGCTTTTTCACTGACGTTCCTGGCCACAGTAGCAAATGGTTTTTACAGGGCAGGTTTGCTTGTCCCAGCACCCAACCTTCCTCTTTTCGCAGCCGGGCTTGGGACCGGCCATGGCAGAGTTAAAAAAATTCAACACTTTTCCCAAATTAGTCACAGTAACGACTTGAAATATAGTGGCAACTAAACAAGATCCAGGTCCCATTGTAGGAGAAACAGAGTAGTCAAGGCTTCACAAAGTCTTTAGACACACCCAAATATGGCACTGCATGTAATGCTTGGTGCGGTCATTCTTAGGCCTTTTTGGCTGAGATGTTAACGAATCCTCAGTGGCTTTTTCACTGACGTTCCTGCCGCAGTAGCAAATGGTTTTTACAGGGCAGGTTTGCTTGTCACAGCACCCAACCCTCCTCTTTTTGCATCCGGGCTTGGGACCGGCCATGGCAGAGTTAAAAAAATTAGACACATTTCCCAAATTAGTCACCGTAAAGACTTGAAATATAGTGGCAACCAAACAAGATCCAGGTCCCATTGTAGGAGAAACAGAGTAGTCAAGGCTTCACAAAGTCTTTAGACACACCCAAATATGGCACTGCATGTAATGCTTGGTGCGGTCATTCTTAGGCCTTTTTGGCTGAGATGTTAACGAATCCTCAGTGGCTTTTTCACTGACGTTCCTGGCCGCAGTAGCACATAGTTTTTACAGGGCAGGTTTGCTTGTCCCAGCACCCAACCCTCCTCTTTTCGCATCCGGGCTTGGGACCGGCCATGGCAGAGTTAAAAAAATTCAACACTTTTCCCAAATTAGTCACAGTAACGACTTGAAATATAGTGGCAACTAAACAAGATCCAGGTCCCATTGTAGGAGAAACAGAGTAGTCAAGGCTTCACAAAGTCTTTAGACACACCCAAATATGGCACTGCATGTAATGCTTGGTGCGGTCATTCTTAGGCCTTTTTGGCTGAGATGTTAACGAATCCTCAGTGGCTTTTTCACTGACGTTCCTGCCGCAGTAGCAAATGGTTTTTACAGGGCAGGTTTGCTTGTCACAGCACCCAACCCTCCTCTTTTTGCATCCGGGCTTGGGACCGGCCATGGCAGAGTTAAAAAAATTAGACACATTTCCCAAATTAGTCACCGTAAAGACTTGAAATATAGTGGCAACCAAACAAGATCCAGGTCCCATTGTAGGAGAAACAGAGTAGTCAAGGCTTCACAAAGTCTTTAGACACACCCAAATATGGCACTGCATGTAATGCTTGGTGCGGTCATTCTTAGGCCTTTTTGGCTGAGATGTTAACGAATCCTCAGTGGCTTTTTCACTGACGTTCCTGGCCGCAGTAGCACATAGTTTTTACAGGGCAGGTTTGCTTGTCCCAGCACCCAACCCTCCTCTTTTCGCATCCGGGCTTGGGACCGGCCATGGCAGAGTTAAAAAAATTCAACACTTTTCCCAAATTAGTCACCGTAACGACTTGAAATATAGTGGCAACTAAACAAGATCCAGGTCCCATTGTAGGAGAAACAGAGTAGTCAAGGCTTCACAAAGTCTTTAGACACACCCAAATATGGCACTGCATGTAATGCTTGGTGCGGTCATTCTTAGGCCTTTTTGGCTGAGATGTTAACGAATCCTCAGTGGCTTTTTCACTGACGTTCCTGCCGCAGTAGCAAATGGTTTTTACAGGGCAGGTTTGCTTGTCCCAGCACCCAACCCTCCTCTTTTCGCAGCCGGGCTTGGGACCGGCCATGGCAGAGTTAAAAAAATTCAACACTTTTCCCAAATTAGTCACCGTAACGACTTGAAATATAGTGGCAACCAAACAAGATCCAGGTCCCATTGTAGGAGAAACAGAGTAGTCAAGGCTTCACAAAGTCTTTAGACACACCCAAATATGGCACTGCATGTAATGCTTGGTGCGGTCATTCTTAGGCCTTTTTGGCTGAGATGTTAACGAATCCTCAGAGGCTTTTTCACTGACGTTCCTGGCCACAGTAGCAAATGGTTTTTACAGGGCAGGTTTGCTTGTCCCAGCACCCAACCCTCCTCTTTTCGCATCCGGGCTTGGGACCGGCCAGGGCAGAGTTAAAAAAATTCAACACTTTTCCCAAATTAGTCACCGTAACGACTTGAAATATAGTGGCAACTAAACAAGATCCAGGTCCCATTGTAGGAGAAACAGAGTAGTCAAGGCTTCACAAAGTCTTTAGACACACCCAAATATGGCACTGCATGTAATGCTTGGTGCGGTCATTCTTAGGCATTTTTGGCTGAGATGTTAACGAATCCTCAGTGGCTTTTTCACTGACGTTCCTGGCCGCAGTAGCAAATAGTTTTTACAGGGCAGGTTTGCTTGTCCCAGCACCCAACCCTCCTCTTTTCGCAGCCGGGCTTGGGACCGGCCATGGCAGAGTTAAAAAAATTCAACACTTTTCCCAAATTAGTCACCGTAACGACTTGAAATATAGTGGCAACCAAACAAGATCCAGGTCCCATTGTAGGAGAAACATAGTAGTCAAGGCTTCACAAAGTCTTTAGACACACCCAAATATGGCACTGCATGTAATGCTTGGTGCGGTCATTCTTAGGCCTTTTTGGCTGAGATGTTAACGAATCCTCAGTGGCTTTTACACTGACGTTCCTGGCCGCAGTAGCAAATAGTTTTTACAGGGCAGGTTTGCTTGTCCCAGCACCCAACCCTCCTCTTTTCGCAGCCGGGCTTGGGACCGGCCATGGCAGAGTTAAAAAAATTCAACACTTTTCCCAAATTAGTCACCGTAACGACTTGAAATATAGTGGCAACTAAACAAGATCCAGGTCCCATTGTAGGAGAAACAGAGTAGTCAAGGCTTCACAAAGTCTTTAGACACACCCAAATATGGCACTGCATGTAATGCTTGGTGCGGTCATTCTTAGGCCTTTTTGGCTGACATGTTAACGAATCCTCAGTGGCTTTTTCACTGATGTTCCTGGCCGCAGTAGCAAATAGTTTTTACAGGGCAGGTTTGCTAGTCCCAGCACCCAACCCTCCTCTTTTCGCAGCCGGGCTTGGGACCGGCCATGGCAGAGTTAAAAAAATTCAACACTTTTCCCAAATTAGTCACCGTAACGACTTGAAATATAGTGGCAACTAAACAAGATCCAGGTCCCATTGTAGGAGAAACAGAGTAGTCAAGGCTTCACAAAGTCTTTAGACACACCCAAATATGGCACTGCATGTAATGCTTGGTGCGGTCATTCTTAGGCCTTTTTGGCTGACATGTTAATGAATCCTCAGTGGCTTTTTCACTGACGTTCCTGCCGCAGTAGCAAATGGTTTTTACAGGGCAGGTTTGCTAGTCCCAGCACCCAACCCTCCTCTTTTCGCAGCCGGGCTTGGGACCGGCCATGGCAGAGTTAAAAAAATTCAACACTTTTCCCAAATTAGTCACCGTAACGACTTGAAATATAGTGGCAACTAAACAAGATCCAGGTCCCATTGTAGGAGAAACAGAGTAGTCAAGGCTTCACAAAGTCTTTAGACACACCCAAATATGGCACTGCATGTAATGCTTGGTGCGGTCATTCTTAGGCCTTTTTGGCTGACATGTTAACGAATCCTCAGTGGCTTTTTCACTGACGTTCCTGCCACAGTAGCAAATGGTTTTTACAGGGCAGGTTTGCTTGTCCCAGCACCCAACCCTCCTCTTTTCGCAGCCGGGCTTGGGACCGGCCATGGCAGAGTTAAAAAAATTCAACACTTTTCCCAAATTAATCACCGTAACGACTTGAAATATAGTGGCAACCAAACAAGATCCAGGTCCCATTGTAGGAGAAACAGAGTAGTCAAGGCTTCACAAAGTCTTTAGACACACCCAAATATGGCACTGCATGTAATGCTTGGTGTGGTCATTCTTAGGCCTTTTTGGCTGAGATGTTAACGAATCCTCAGTGGCTTTTTCACTGATGTTCCTGGCCGCAGTAGCAAATAGTTTTTACAGGGCAGGTTTGCTTGTCCCAGCACCCAACCCTCCTCTTTTCAAAGCTGGGCTTGGGACCGGCCATGGCAGAGTTAAAAAAATTCAACACTTTTCGCAAATTAGTCACCGTAACGACTTGAAATATAGTGGCAACTAAACAAGATCCAGGTCCCATTGTAGGAGAAACAGAGTAGTCAAGGCTTCACAAAGTATTTAGACACACCCAAATATGGCACTGCATGTAATGCTTGGTTCGGTCATTCTTAGGCCTTTTTGGCTGAGATGTTAACGAATCCTCAGTGGCTTTTTCACTGACATTCCTGCCGCAGTAGCAAATGGTTTTTACAGGGCAGGTTTGCTTGTCCCAGCACCCAACCCTCCTCTTTTCGCAGCCCGGCTTGGGACCGGCCATGGCAGAGTTAAAAAAATTCAACACTTTTCCCAAATTAGTCACCGTAACGACTTGAAATATAGTGGCAACCAAACAAGATCCAGGTCCCATTGTAGGAGAAACAGAGTAGTCAAGGCTTCACAAAGTCTTTAGACACACCCAAATATGGCACTGCATGTAATGCTTGGTGCGGTCATTCTTAGGCCTTTTTGGCTGAGATGTTAACAAATCCTCAGTGGCTTTTTCACTGATGTTCCTGGCCGCAGTAGCACATAGCTTTTACAGGGCAGGTTTGCTTGTCCCAGCACCCAACCCTCCTCTTTTCGCATCCGGGCTTGGGACCGGCCAGGGCAGAGTTAAAAAAATTCAACACTTTTCCCAAATTAGTCACCGTAACGACTTGAAATATAGTGGCAACTAAACAAGATCCAGGTCCCATTGTAGGAGAAACAGAGTAGTCAAGGCTTCACAAAGTCTTTAGACACACCCAAATATGGCACTGCATGTAATGCTTGGTGCGGTCATTCTTAGGCATTTTTGGCTGAGATGTTAACGAATCCTCAGTGGCTTTTTCACTGACGTTCCTGGCCGCAGTAGCAAATAGTTTTTACAGGGCAGGTTTGCTTGTCCCAGCACCCAACCCTCCTCTTTTCGCAGCCGGGCTTGGGACCGGCCATGGCAGAGTTAAAAAAATTCAACACTTTTCCCAAATTAGTCACCGTAACGACTTGAAATATAGTGGCAACCAAACAAGATCCAGGTCCCATTGTAGGAGAAACAGAGTAGTCAAGGCTTCACAAAGTCTTTAGACACACCCAAATATGGCACTGCATGTAATGCTTGGTTCGGTCATTCTTAGGCCTTTTTGGCTGAGATGATAACGAATCCTCAGTGGCTTTTTCACTGACATTCCTGCCGCAGTAGCAAATGGTTTTTACAGGGCAGGTTTGCTTGTCCCAGCACCCAACCCTCCTCTTTTCGCAGCCGGGCTTGGGACCGGCCATGGCAGAGTTAAAAAAATGCAACACTTTTCCCAAATTAGTCACCGTAACGACTTGAAATATAGTGGCAACTAAACAAGATCCAGGTCCCATTGTAGGAGAAACAGAGTAGTCAAGGCTTCACAAAGTCTTTAGACACACCCAAATATGGCACTGCATGTAATGCTTGGTGCGGTCATTCTTAGGCCTTTTTGGCTGAGATGTTAACGAATCCTCAGTGGCTTTTTCACTGACGTTCCTGGCCGCAGTAGCAAATAGTTTTTACAGGGCAGGTTTGCTTGTCCCAGCACCCAACCCTCCTCTTTTCGCAGCCGGGCTTGGGACCGGCCATGGCAGAGTTAAAAAAATTCAACACTTTTCCCAAATTAGTCACCATAACTACTTGAAATATAGTGGCAACCAAACAAGATCCAGGTCCCATTGTAGGAGAAACAGAGTAGTCAAGGCTTCACAAAGTCTTTAGACACACCCAAATATGGCACTGCATGTAATGCTTGGTTCGGTCATTCTTAGGCCTTTTTGGCTGAGATGTTAACGAATCCTCAGTGGCTTTTTCACTGACATTCCTGCCGCAGTAGCAAATGGTTTTTACAGGGCAGGTTTGCTTGTCCCAGCACCCAACCCTCCTCTTTTCGCAGCCGGGCTTGGGACCGGCCATGGCAGAGTTAAAAAAATTCAACACTTTTCCCAAATTAGTCACCGTAACGACTTGAAATATAGTGGCAACTAAACAAGATCCAGGTCCCATTGTAGGAGAAACAGAGTAGTCAAGGCTTCACAAAGTCTTTAGACACACCCAAATATGGCACTGCATGTAATGCTTGGTGCGGTCATTCTTAGGCCTTTTTGGCTGACATGTTAACGAATCCTCAGTGGCTTTTTCACTGACGTTCCTGGCCGCAGTAGCAAATAGTTTTTACAGGGCAGGTTTGCTTGTCCCAGCACCCAACCCTCCTCTTTTCGCAGCCGGGCTTGGGACCGGCCATGGCAGAGTTAAAAAAATTCAACACTTTTCCCAAATTAGTCACCGTAACGACTTGAAATATAGTGGCAACCAAACAAGATCCAGGTCCCATTGTAGGAGAAACAGAGTAGTCAAGGCTTCACAAAGTCTTTAGACACACCCAAATATGGCACTGCATGTAATGCTTGGTGCGGTCATTCTTAGGCCTTTTTGGCTGAGATGTTAACGAATCCTCAGTGGCTTTTTCACTGATGTTCCTGCCGCAGTAGCAAATGGTTTTTACAGGGCAGGTTTGCTTGTCCCAGCACCCAACCCTCCTCTTTTCGCAGCCGGGCTTGGGACCGGCCATGGCAGAGTTAAAAAAATTCAACACTTTTCCCAAATTAGTCACCGTAACGACTTGAAATATAGTGGCAACCAAACAAGATCCAGGTCCCATTGTAGGAGAAACAGAGTAGTCAAGGCTTCACAAAGTCTTTAGACACACCCAAATATGGCACTGCATGTAATGCTTGGTGCGGTCATTCTTAGGCCTTTTTGGCTGAGATGTTAACGAATCCTCAGTGGCTTTTTCACTGACGTTCCTGGCCGCAGTAGCACATAGTTTTTACAGGGAAGGTTTGCTTGTCCCAGCACCCAACCCTCCTCTTTTCACATCCGGGCTTGGGACCGGCCATGGCAGAGTTAAAAAAATTCAACACTTTTCCCAAATTAGTCACAGTAACGACTTGAAATATAGTGGCAACTAAACAAGATCCAGGTCCCATTGTAGGAGAAACAGAGTAGTCAAGGCTTCACAAAGTCTTTAGACACACCCAAATATGGCACTGCATGTAATGCTTGGTGCGGTCATTCTTAGGCCTTTTTGGCTGAGATGTTAACGAATCCTCAGTGGCTTTTTCACTGACGTTCCTGGCCGCAGTAGCAAATAGTTTTTACAGGGCAGGTTTGCTTGTCCCTGCACCCAACCCTCCTCTTTTCGCAGCCGGGCTTGGGACTGGCCATGGCAGAGTTAAAAAAATTCAACACTCTTCCCAAATTAGTTACCGTAACGACTTGAAATATAGTGGCAACCAAACAAGATCCAGGTCCCATTGTAGGAGAAACAGAGTAGTCAAGGCTTCACAAAGTCTTTAGACACACCCAAATATGGCACTGCATGTAATGCTTGGTTTGGTCATTCTTAGGCCTTTTTGGCTGAGATGTTAACGAATCCTCAGTGGCTTTTTCACTGACGTTCCTGCCGCAGTAGCAAATGGTTTTTACAGGGCAGGTTTGCTTGTCCCAGCACCCAACCCTCCTCTTTTCACAGCCGGGCTTGGGACCGGCCATGGCAGAGTTAAAAAAATTCAACACTTTTCCCAAATTAGTCACCGTAACGACTTGAAATATAGTGGCAACTAAACAAGATCCAGGTCCCATTGTAGGAGAAACAGAGTAGTCAAGGCTTCACAAAGTCTTTAGACAAACCCAAATATGGCACTGCATGTAATGCTTGGTGCGGTCATTCTTAGACCTTTTTGGCTGAGATGTTAACGAATCCTCAGTGTCTTTTTCAATGATGTTCCTGGCCGCAGTAGCACATAGTTTTTACAGGGCAGGTTTGCTTGTCCCAGCACCCAACCCTCCTCTTTTCGCATCCGGGCTTGGGACCGGCCATGCAGAGTTAAAAAAATTCAACACTTTTCCCAAATTAGTCACCGTAACGACTTGAAATATAGTGGCAACCAAACAAGATCCAGGTCCGATTGTAGGGGAAACAGAGTAGTCAAGGCTTCACAAAGTCTTTAGACACACCCAAATATGGCACTGCATGTAATGCTTGGTGCGGTCATTCTTAGGCCTTTTTGGCTGAGATGTTAACGAATCCTCAGAGGCTTTTTCACTGACGTTCCTGGCCACAGTAGCAAATGGTTTTTACAGGGCAGGTTTGCTTGTCCCAGCACCCAACCTTCCTCTTTTCGCAGCCGGGCTTGGGACCGGCCATGGCAGAGTTAAAAAAATTCAACACTTTTCCCAAATTAGTCACAGTAACGACTTGAAATATAGTGGCAACTAAACAAGATCCAGGTCCCATTGTAGGAGAAACAGAGTAGTCAAGGCTTCACAAAGTCTTTAGACACACCCAAATATGGCACTGCATGTAATGCTTGGTGCGGTCATTCTTAGGCCTTTTTGGCTGAGATGTTAACGAATCCTCAGTGGCTTTTTCACTGACGTTCCTGCCGCAGTAGCAAATGGTTTTTACAGGGCAGGTTTGCTTGTCACAGCACCCAACCCTCCTCTTTTTGCATCCGGGCTTGGGACCGGCCATGGCAGAGTTAAAAAAATTAGACACATTTCCCAAATTAGTCACCGTAAAGACTTGAAATATAGTGGCAACCAAACAAGATCCAGGTCCCATTGTAGGAGAAACAGAGTAGTCAAGGCTTCACAAAGTCTTTAGACACACCCAAATATGGCACTGCATGTAATGCTTGGTGCGGTCATTCTTAGGCCTTTTTGGCTGAGATGTTAACGAATCCTCAGTGGCTTTTTCACTGACGTTCCTGGCCGCAGTAGCACATAGTTTTTACAGGGCAGGTTTGCTTGTCCCAGCACCCAACCCTCCTCTTTTCGCATCCGGGCTTGGGACCGGCCATGGCAGAGTTAAAAAAATTCAACACTTTTCCCAAATTAGTCACAGTAACGACTTGAAATATAGTGGCAACTAAACAAGATCCAGGTCCCATTGTAGGAGAAACAGAGTAGTCAAGGCTTCACAAAGTCTTTAGACACACCCAAATATGGCACTGCATGTAATGCTTGGTGCGGTCATTCTTAGGCCTTTTTGGCTGAGATGTTAACGAATCCTCAGTGGCTTTTTCACTGACGTTCCTGCCGCAGTAGCAAATGGTTTTTACAGGGCAGGTTTGCTTGTCACAGCACCCAACCCTCCTCTTTTTGCATCCGGGCTTGGGACCGGCCATGGCAGAGTTAAAAAAATTAGACACATTTCCCAAATTAGTCACCGTAAAGACTTGAAATATAGTGGCAACCAAACAAGATCCAGGTCCCATTGTAGGAGAAACAGAGTAGTCAAGGCTTCACAAAGTCTTTAGACACACCCAAATATGGCACTGCATGTAATGCTTGGTGCGGTCATTCTTAGGCCTTTTTGGCTGAGATGTTAACGAATCCTCAGTGGCTTTTTCACTGACGTTCCTGGCCGCAGTAGCACATAGTTTTTACAGGGCAGGTTTGCTTGTCCCAGCACCCAACCCTCCTCTTTTCGCATCCGGGCTTGGGACCGGCCATGGCAGAGTTAAAAAAATTCAACACTTTTCCCAAATTAGTCACCGTAACGACTTGAAATATAGTGGCAACTAAACAAGATCCAGGTCCCATTGTAGGAGAAACAGAGTAGTCAAGGCTTCACAAAGTCTTTAGACACACCCAAATATGGCACTGCATGTAATGCTTGGTGCGGTCATTCTTAGGCCTTTTTGGCTGAGATGTTAACGAATCCTCAGTGGCTTTTTCACTGACGTTCCTGCCGCAGTAGCAAATGGTTTTTACAGGGCAGGTTTGCTTGTCCCAGCACCCAACCCTCCTCTTTTCGCAGCCGGGCTTGGGACCGGCCATGGCAGAGTTAAAAAAATTCAACACTTTTCCCAAATTAGTCACCGTAACGACTTGAAATATAGTGGCAACCAAACAAGATCCAGGTCCCATTGTAGGAGAAACAGAGTAGTCAAGGCTTCACAAAGTCTTTAGACACACCCAAATATGGCACTGCATGTAATGCTTGGTGCGGTCATTCTTAGGCCTTTTTGGCTGAGATGTTAACGAATCCTCAGAGGCTTTTTCACTGACGTTCCTGGCCACAGTAGCAAATGGTTTTTACAGGGCAGGTTTGCTTGTCCCAGCACCCAACCCTCCTCTTTTCGCATCCGGGCTTGGGACCGGCCAGGGCAGAGTTAAAAAAATTCAACACTTTTCCCAAATTAGTCACCGTAACGACTTGAAATATAGTGGCAACTAAACAAGATCCAGGTCCCATTGTAGGAGAAACAGAGTAGTCAAGGCTTCACAAAGTCTTTAGACACACCCAAATATGGCACTGCATGTAATGCTTGGTGCGGTCATTCTTAGGCATTTTTGGCTGAGATGTTAACGAATCCTCAGTGGCTTTTTCACTGACGTTCCTGGCCGCAGTAGCAAATAGTTTTTACAGGGCAGGTTTGCTTGTCCCAGCACCCAACCCTCCTCTTTTCGCAGCCGGGCTTGGGACCGGCCATGGCAGAGTTAAAAAAATTCAACACTTTTCCCAAATTAGTCACCGTAACGACTTGAAATATAGTGGCAACCAAACAAGATCCAGGTCCCATTGTAGGAGAAACAGAGTAGTTAAGGCTTCACAAAGTCTTTAGACACACCCAAATATGGCACTGCATGTAATGCTTGGTTCGGTCATTCTTAGGCCTTTTTGGCTGAGATGATAACGAATCCTCAGTGGCTTTTTCACTGACATTCCTGCCGCAGTAGCAAATGGTTTTTACAGGGCAGGTTTGCTTGTCCCAGCACCCAACCCTCCTCTTTTCGCAGCCGGGCTTGGGACCGGCCATGGCAGAGTTAAAAAAATTCAACACTTTTCCCAAATTAGTCACCGTAACGACTTGAAATATAGTGGCAACTAAACAAGATCCAGGTCCCATTGTAGGAGAAACAGAGTAGTCAAGGCTTCACAAAGTCTTTAGACACACCCAAATATGGCACTGCATGTAATGCTTGGTGCGGTCATTCTTAGGCCTTTTTGGCTGAGATGTTAACGAATCCTCAGTGGCTTTTTCACTGACGTTCCTGGCCGCAGTAGCAAATAGTTTTTACAGGGCAGGTTTGCTTGTCCCAGCACCCAACCCTCCTCTTTTCGCAGCCGGGCTTGGGACCGGCCATGGCAGAGTTAAAAAAATTCAACACTTTTCCCAAATTAGTCACCATAACTACTTGAAATATAGTGGCAACCAAACAAGATCCACGTCCCATTGTAGGAGAAACAGAGTAGTCAAGGCTTCACAAAGTCTTTAGACACACCCAAATATGGCACTGCATGTAATGCTTGGTTCGGTCATTCTTAGGCCTTTTTGGCTGAGATGTTAACGAATCCTCAGTGGCTTTTTCACTGACATTCCTGCCGCAGTAGCAAATGGTTTTTACAGGGCAGGTTTGCTTGTCCCAGCACCCAACCCTCCTCTTTTCGCAGCCGGGCTTGGGACCGGCCATGGCAGAGTTAAAAAAATTCAACACTTTTCCCAAATTAGTCACCGTAACGACTTGAAATATAGTGGCAACTAAACAAGATCCAGGTCCCATTGTAGGAGAAACAGAGTAGTCAAGGCTTCACAAAGTCTTTAGACACACCCAAATATGGCACTGCATGTAATGCTTGGTGCGGTCATTCTTAGGCCTTTTTGGCTGACATGTTAACGAATCCTCAGTGGCTTTTTCACTGACGTTCCTGGCCGCAGTAGCAAATAGTTTTTACAGGGCAGGTTTGCTTGTCCCAGCACCCAACCCTCCTCTTTTCGCAGCCGGGCTTGGGACCGGCCATGGCAGAGTTAAAAAAATTCAACACTTTTCCCAAATTAGTCACCGTAACGACTTGAAATATAGTGGCAACCAAACAAGATCCAGGTCCCATTGTAGGAGAAACAGAGTAGTCAAGGCTTCACAAAGTCTTTAGACACACCCAAATATGGCACTGCATGTAATGCTTGGTGCGGTCATTCTTAGGCCTTTTTGGCTGAGATGTTAACGAATCCTCAGTGGCTTTTACACTGACGTTCCTGGCCGCAGTAGCAAATAGTTTTTACAGGGCAGGTTTGCTTGTCCCAGCACCCAACCCTCCTCTTTTCGCAGCCGGGCTTGGGACTGGCCATGGCAGAGTTAAAAAAATTCAACACTCTTCCCAAATTAGTTACCGTAACGACTTGAAATATAGTGGCAACCAAACAAGATCCAGGTCCCATTGTAGGAGAAACAGAGTAGTCAAGGCTTCACAAAGTCTTTAGACACACCCAAATATGGCACTGCATGTAATGCTTGGTTTGGTCATTCTTAGGCCTTTTTGGCTGAGATGTTAACGAATCCTCAGTGGCTTTTTCAATGACGTTCCTGGCCGCAGTAGCACATAGTTTTTACAGGGCAGGTTTGCTTGTCCCAGCACCCAACCCTCCTCTTTTCGCATCCGGGCTTGGGACCGGCCATGCAGAGTTAAAAAAATTCAACACTTTTCCCAAATTAGTCACCGTAACGACTTGAAATATAGTGGCAACCAAACAAGATCCAGGTCCGATTGTAGGAGAAACAGAGTAGTCAAGGCTTCACAAAGTCTTTAGACACACCCAAATATGGCACTGCATGTAATGCTTGGTGCGGTCATTCTTAGGCCTTTTTGGCTGAGATGTTAACGAATCCTCAGTGGCTTTTTCACTGACGTTCCTGCCGCAGTAGCAAATGGTTTTTACAGGGCAGGTTTGCTTGTCCCAGCACCCAACCCTCCTCTTTTCACTGCCGGGCTTGGGACCGGCCATGGCAGAGTTAAAAAAATTCAACACTTTTCCCAAATTAGTCACCGTAACGACTTGAAATATAGTGGCAACTAAACAAGATCCAGGTCCCATTGTAGGAGAAACAGAGTAGTCAAGGCTTCACAAAGTCTTTAGACAAACCCAAATATGGCACTGCATGTAATGCTTGGTGCGGTCATTCTTAGACCTTTTTGGCTGAGATGTTAACGAATCCTCAGTGGCTTTTTCAATGACGTTCCTGGCCGCAGTAGCACATAGTTTTTACAGGGCAGGTTTGCTTGTCCCAGCACCCAACCCTCCTCTTTTCGCATCCGGGCTTGGGACCGGCCATGCAGAGTTAAAAAAATTCAACACTTTTCCCAAATTAGTCACCGTAACGACTTGAAATATAGTGGCAACCAAACAAGATCCAGGTCCGATTGTAGGAGAAACAGTGTAGTCAAGACTTCACAAAGTCTTTAGACACACCCAAATATGGCACTGCATGTAATGCTTGGTGCGGTCATTCTTAGGCCTTTTTGGCTGAGATGTTAACGAATCCTCAGTGGCTTTTTCACTGACGTTCCTGGCCGCAGTAGCAAATAGTTTTTACAGGGCAGGTTTGCTTGTCCCAGCACCCAACCCTCCTCTTTTCGCAGCCGGGCTTGGGACTGGCCATGGCAGAGTTAAAAAAATTCAACACTCTTCCCAAATTAGTTACCGTAACGACTTGAAATATAGTGGCAACCAAACAAGATCCAGGTCCCATTGTAGGAGAAACAGAGTAGTCAAGGCTTCACAAAGTCTTTAGACACACCCAAATATGGCACTGCATGTAATGCTTGGTTTGGTCATTCTTAGGCCTTTTTGGCTGAGATGTTAACGAATCCTCAGTGGCTTTTTCACTGACGTTCCTGCCGCAGTAGCAAATGGTTTTTACAGGGCAGGTTTGCTTGTCCCAGCACCCAACCCTCCTCTTTTCACAGCCGGGCTTGGGACCGGCCATGGCAGAGTTAAAAAAATTCAACACTTTTCCCAAATTAGTCACCGTAACGACTTGAAATATAGTGGCAACTAAACAAGATCCAGGTCCCATTGTAGGAGAAACAGAGTAGTCAAGGCTTCACAAAGTCTTTAGACAAACCCAAATATGGCACTGCATGTAATGCTTGGTGCGGTCATTCTTAGACCTTTTTGGCTGAGATGTTAACGAATCCTCAGTGTCTTTTTCAATGATGTTCCTGGCCGCAGTAGCACATAGTTTTTACAGGGCAGGTTTGCTTGTCCCAGCACCCAACCCTCCTCTTTTCGCATCCGGGCTTGGGACCGGCCATGCAGAGTTAAAAAAATTCAACACTTTTCCCAAATTAGTCACCGTAACGACTTGAAATATAGTGGCAACCAAACAAGATCCAGGTCCGATTGTAGGAGAAACAGAGTAGTCAAGGCTTCACAAAGTCTTTAGACACACCCAAATATGGCACTGCATGTAATGCTTGGTGCGGTCATTCTTAGGCCTTTTTGGCTGAGATGTTAACGAATCCTCAGAGGCTTTTTCACTGACGTTCCTGGCCACAGTAGCAAATGGTTTTTACAGGGCAGGTTTGCTTGTCCCAGCACCCAACCCTCCTCTTTTCGCAGCCGGGCTTGGGACCGGCCATGGCAGAGTTAAAAAAATTCAACACTTTTCCCAAATTAGTCACAGTAACGACTTGAAATATAGTGGCAACTAAACAAGATCCAGGTCCCATTGTAGGAGAAACAGAGTAGTCAAGGCTTCACAAAGTCTTTAGACACACCCAAATATGGCACTGCATGTAATGCTTGGTGCGGTCATTCTTAGGCCTTTTTGGCTGAGATGTTAACGAATCCTCAGTGGCTTTTTCACTGACGTTCCTGCCGCAGTAGCAAATGGTTTTTACAGGGCAGGTTTGCTTGTCACAGCACCCAACCCTCCTCTTTTTGCATCCGGGCTTGGGACCGGCCATGGCAGAGTTAAAAAAATTAGACACATTTCCCAAATTAGTCACCGTAAAGACTTGAAATATAGTGGCAACCAAACAAGATCCAGGTCCCATTGTAGGAGAAACAGAGTAGTCAAGGCTTCACAAAGTCTTTAGACACACCCAAATATGGCACTGCATGTAATGCTTGGTGCGGTCATTCTTAGGCCTTTTTGGCTGAGATGTTAACGAATCCTCAGTGGCTTTTTCACTGACGTTCCTGGCCGCAGTAGCACATAGTTTTTACAGGGCAGGTTTGCTTGTCCCAGCACCCAACCCTCCTCTTTTCGCATCCGGGCTTGGGACCGGCCATGGCAGAGTTAAAAAAATTCAACACTTTTCCCAAATTAGTCACAGTAACGACTTGAAATATAGTGGCAACTAAACAAGATCCAGGTCCCATTGTAGGAGAAACAGAGTAGTCAAGGCTTCACAAAGTCTTTAGACACACCCAAATATGGCACTGCATGTAATGCTTGGTGCGGTCATTCTTAGGCCTTTTTGGCTGAGATGTTAACGAATCCTCAGTGGCTTTTTCACTGACGTTCCTGCCGCAGTAGCAAATGGTTTTTACAGGGCAGGTTTGCTTGTCACAGCACCCAACCCTCCTCTTTTTGCATCCGGGCTTGGGACCGGCCATGGCAGAGTTAAAAAAATTAGACACATTTCCCAAATTAGTCACCGTAAAGACTTGAAATATAGTGGCAACCAAACAAGATCCAGGTCCCATTGTAGGAGAAACAGAGTAGTCAAGGCTTCACAAAGTCTTTAGACACACCCAAATATGGCACTGCATGTAATGCTTGGTGCGGTCATTCTTAGGCCTTTTTGGCTGAGATGTTAACGAATCCTCAGTGGCTTTTTCACTGACGTTCCTGGCCGCAGTAGCACATAGTTTTTACAGGGCAGGTTTGCTTGTCCCAGCACCCAACCCTCCTCTTTTCGCATCCGGGCTTGGGACCGGCCATGGCAGAGTTAAAAAAATTCAACACTTTTCCCAAATTAGTCACCGTAACGACTTGAAATATAGTGGCAACTAAACAAGATCCAGGTCCCATTGTAGGAGAAACAGAGTAGTCAAGGCTTCACAAAGTCTTTAGACACACCCAAATATGGCACTGCATGTAATGCTTGGTGCGGTCATTCTTAGGCCTTTTTGGCTGAGATGTTAACGAATCCTCAGTGGCTTTTTCACTGACGTTCCTGCCGCAGTAGCAAATGGTTTTTACAGGGCAGGTTTGCTTGTCCCAGCACCCAACCCTCCTCTTTTCGCAGCCGGGCTTGGGACCGGCCATGGCAGAGTTAAAAAAATTCAACACTTTTCCCAAATTAGTCACCGTAACGACTTGAAATATAGTGGCAACCAAACAAGATCCAGGTCCCATTGTAGGAGAAACAGAGTAGTCAAGGCTTCACAAAGTCTTTAGACACACCCAAATATGGCACTGCATGTAATGCTTGGTGCGGTCATTCTTAGGCCTTTTTGGCTGAGATGTTAACGAATCCTCAGAGGCTTTTTCACTGACGTTCCTGGCCACAGTAGCAAATGGTTTTTACAGGGCAGGTTTGCTTGTCCCAGCACCCAACCCTCCTCTTTTCGCATCCGGGCTTGGGACCGGCCAGGGCAGAGTTAAAAAAATTCAACACTTTTCCCAAATTAGTCACCGTAACGACTTGAAATATAGTGGCAACTAAACAAGATCCAGGTCCCATTGTAGGAGAAACAGAGTAGTCAAGGCTTCACAAAGTCTTTAGACACACCCAAATATGGCACTGCATGTAATGCTTGGTGCGGTCATTCTTAGGCATTTTTGGCTGAGATGTTAACGAATCCTCAGTGGCTTTTTCACTGACGTTCCTGGCCGCAGTAGCAAATCGTTTTTACAGGGCAGGTTTGCTTGTCCCAGCACCCAACCCTCCTCTTTTCGCAGCCGGGCTTGGGACCGGCCATGGCAGAGTTAAAAAAATTCAACACTTTTCCCAAATTAGTCACCGTAACGACTTGAAATATAGTGGCAACCAAACAAGATCCAGGTCCCATTGTAGGAGAAACAGAGTAGTTAAGGCTTCACAAAGTCTTTAGACACACCCAAATATGGCACTGCATGTAATGCTTGGTTCGGTCATTCTTAGGCCTTTTTGGCTGAGATGATAACGAATCCTCAGTGGCTTTTTCACTGACATTCCTGCCGCAGTAGCAAATGGTTTTTACAGGGCAGGTTTGCTTGTCCCAGCACCCAACCCTCCTCTTTTCGCAGCCGGGCTTGGGACCGGCCATGGCAGAGTTAAAAAAATTCAACACTTTTCCCAAATTAGTCACCGTAACGACTTGAAATATAGTGGCAACTAAACAAGATCCAGGTCCCATTGTAGGAGAAACAGAGTAGTCAAGGCTTCACAAAGTCTTTAGACACACCCAAATATGGCACTGCATGTAATGCTTGGTGCGGTCATTCTTAGGCCTTTTTGGCTGAGATGTTAACGAATCCTCAGTGGCTTTTTCACTGACGTTCCTGGCCGCAGTAGCAAATAGTTTTTACAGGGCAGGTTTGCTTGTCCCAGCACCCAACCCTCCTCTTTTCGCAGCCGGGCTTGGGACCGGCCATGGCAGAGTTAAAAAAATTCAACACTTTTCCCAAATTAGTCACCATAACTACTTGAAATATAGTGGCAACCAAACAAGATCCAGGTCCCATTGTAGGAGAAACAGAGTAGTCAAGGCTTCACAAAGTCTTTAGACACACCCAAATATGGCACTGCATGTAATGCTTGGTTCGGTCATTCTTAGGCCTTTTTGGCTGAGATGTTAACGAATCCTCAGTGGCTTTTTCACTGACATTCCTGCCGCAGTAGCAAATGGTTTTTACAGGGCAGGTTTGCTTGTCCCAGCACCCAACCCTCCTCTTTTCGCAGCCGGGCTTGGGACCGGCCATGGCAGAGTTAAAAAAATTCAACACTTTTCCCAAATTAGTCACCGTAACGACTTGAAATATAGTGGCAACTAAACAAGATCCAGGTCCCATTGTAGGAGAAACAGAGTAGTCAAGGCTTCACAAAGTCTTTAGACACACCCAAATATGGCACTGCATGTAATGCTTGGTGCGGTCATTCTTAGGCCTTTTTGGCTGACATGTTAACGAATCCTCAGTGGCTTTTTCACTGACGTTCCTGGCCGCAGTAGCAAATAGTTTTTACAGGGCAGGTTTGCTTGTCCCAGCACCCAACCCTCCTCTTTTCGCAGCCGGGCTTGGGACCGGCCATGGCAGAGTTAAAAAAATTCAACACTTTTCCCAAATTAGTCACCGTAACGACTTGAAATATAGTGGCAACCAAACAAGATCCAGGTCCCATTGTAGGAGAAACAGAGTAGTCAAGGCTTCACAAAGTCTTTAGACACACCCAAATATGGCACTGCATGTAATGCTTGGTGCGGTCATTCTTAGGCCTTTTTGGCTGAGATGTTAACGAATCCTCAGTGGCTTTTTCACTGATGTTCCTGCCGCAGTAGCAAATGGTTTTTACAGGGCAGGTTTGCTTGTCCCAGCACCCAACCCTCCTCTTTTCGCAGCCGGGCTTGGGACCGGCCATGGCAGAGTTAAAAAAATTCAACACTTTTCCCAAATTAGTCACCGTAACGACTTGAAATATAGTGGCAACCAAACAAGATCCAGGTCCCATTGTAGGAGAAACAGAGTAGTCAAGGCTTCACAAAGTCTTTAGACACACCCAAATATGGCACTGCATGTAATGCTTGGTGCGGTCATTCTTAGGCCTTTTTGGCTGAGATGTTAACGAATCCTCAGTGGCTTTTTCACTGACGTTCCTGGCCGCAGTAGCACATAGTTTTTACAGGGCAGGTTTGCTTGTCCCAGCACCCAACCCTCCTCTTTTCGCATCCGGGCTTGGGACCGGCCATGGCAGAGTTAAAAAAATTCAACACTTTTCCCAAATTAGTCACAGTAACGACTTGAAATATAGTGGCAACTAAACAAGATCCAGGTCCCATTGTAGGAGAAACAGAGTAGTCAAGGCTTCACAAAGTCTTTAGACACACCCAAATATGGCACTGCATGTAATGCTTGGTGCGGTCATTCTTAAGCCTTTTTGGCTGAGATGTTAACGAATCCTCAGTGGCTTTTTCACTGACGTTCCTGGCCGCAGTAGCAAATAGTTTTTACAGGGCAGGTTTGCTTGTCCCAGCACCCAACCCTCCTCTTTTCGCAGCCGGGCTTGGGACTGGCCATGGCAGAGTTAAAAAAATTCAACACTCTTCCCAAATTAGTTACCGTAACGACTTGAAATATAGTGGCAACCAAACAAGATCCAGGTCCCATTGTAGGAGAAACAGAGTAGTCAAGGCTTCACAAAGTCTTTAGACACACCCAAATATGGCACTGCATGTAATGCTTGGTTTGGTCATTCTTAGGCCTTTTTGGCTGAGATGTTAACGAATCCTCAGTGGCTTTTTCAATGACGTTCCTGGCCGCAGTAGCACATAGTTTTTACAGGGCAGGTTTGCTTGTCCCAGCACCCAACCCTCCTCTTTTCGCATCCGGGCTTGGGACCGGCCATGCAGAGTTAAAAAAATTCAACACTTTTCCCAAATTAGTCACCGTAACGACTTGAAATATAGTGGCAACCAAACAAGATCCAGGTCCGATTGTAGGAGAAACAGAGTAGTCAAGGCTTCACAAAGTCTTTAGACACACCCAAATATGGCACTGCATGTAATGCTTGGTGCGGTCATTCTTAGGCCTTTTTGGCTGAGATGTTAACGAATCCTCAGTGGCTTTTTCACTGACGTTCCTGCCGCAGTAGCAAATGGTTTTTACAGGGCAGGTTTGCTTGTCCCAGCACCCAACCCTCCTCTTTTCACTGCCGGGCTTGGGACCGGCCATGGCAGAGTTAAAAAAATTCAACACTTTTCCCAAATTAGTCACCGTAACGACTTGAAATATAGTGGCAACTAAACAAGATCCAGGTCCCATTGTAGGAGAAACAGAGTAGTCAAGGCTTCACAAAGTCTTTAGACAAACCCAAATATGGCACTGCATGTAATGCTTGGTGCGGTCATTCTTAGACCTTTTTGGCTGAGATGTTAACGAATCCTCAGTGGCTTTTTCAATGACGTTCCTGGCCGCAGTAGCACATAGTTTTTACAGGGCAGGTTTGCTTGTCCCAGCACCCAACCCTCCTCTTTTCGCATCCGGGCTTGGGACCGGCCATGCAGAGTTAAAAAAATTCAACACTTTTCCCAAATTAGTCACCGTAACGACTTGAAATATAGTGGCAACCAAACAAGATCCAGGTCCGATTGTAGGAGAAACAGTGTAGTCAAGACTTCACAAAGTCTTTAGACACACCCAAATATGGCACTGCATGTAATGCTTGGTGCGGTCATTCTTAGGCCTTTTTGGCTGAGATGTTAACGAATCCTCAGAGGCTTTTTCACTGACGTTCCTGGCCACAGTAGCAAATGGTTTTTACAGGGCAGGTTTGCTTGTCCCAGCACCCAACCCTCCTCTTTTCGCAGCCGGGCTTGGGACCGGCCATGGCAGAGTTAAAAAAATTCAACACTTTTCCCAAATTAGTCACCGTAACGACTTGAAATATAGTGGCAACTAAACAAGTTCCAGGTCCCATTGTAGGAGAAACAGAGTAGTCAAGGCTTCACAAAGTCTTTAGACACACCCAAATATGGCACTGCATGTAATGCTTGGTGCGGTCATTCTTAGGCCTTTTTGGCTGAGATGTTAACGAATCCTCAGTGGCTTTTTCACTGACGTTCCTGGCCGCAGTAGCACATAGTTTTTACAGGGCAGGTTTGCTTGTCCCAGCACCCAACCCTCCTCTTTTCGCATCCGGGCTTGGGACCGGCCATGGCAGAGTTAAAAAAATTCAACACTTTTCCCAAATTAGTCACAGTAACGACTTGAAATATAGTGGCAACTAAACAAGATCCAGGTCCCATTGTAGGAGAAACAGAGTAGTCAAGGCTTCACAAAGTCTTTAGACACACCCAAATATGGCACTGCATGTAATGCTTGGTGCGGTCATTCTTAGGCCTTTTTGGCTGAGATGTTAACGAATCCTCAGTGGCTTTTTCACTGACGTTCCTGCCGCAGTAGCAAATGGTTTTTACAGGGCAGGTTTGCTTGTCACAGCACCCAACCCTCCTCTTTTTGCATCCGGGCTTGGGACCGGCCATGGCAGAGTTAAAAAAATTAGACACATTTCCCAAATTAGTCACCGTAAAGACTTGAAATATAGTGGCAACCAAACAAGATCCAGGTCCCATTGTAGGAGAAACAGAGTAGTCAAGGCTTCACAAAGTCTTTAGACACACCCAAATATGGCACTGCATGTAATGCTTGGTGCGGTCATTCTTAGGCCTTTTTGGCTGAGATGTTAACGAATCCTCAGTGGCTTTTTCACTGACTTTCCTGGCCGCAGTAGCACATAGTTTTTACAGGGCAGGTTTGCTTGTCCCAGCACCCAACCCTCCTCTTTTCGCATCCGGGCTTGGGACCGGCCATGGCAGAGTTAAAAAAATTCAACACTTTTCCCAAATTAGTCACCGTAACGACTTGAAATATAGTGGCAACTAAACAAGATCCAGGTCCCATTGTAGGAGAAACAGAGTAGTCAAGGCTTCACAAAGTCTTTAGACACACCCAAATATGGCACTGCATGTAATGCTTGGTGCGGTCATTCTTAGGCCTTTTTGGCTGAGATGTTAACGAATCCTCAGTGGCTTTTTCACTGACGTTCCTGCCGCAGTAGCAAATTGTTTTTACAGGGCAGGTTTGCTTGTCCCAGCACCCAACCCTCCTCTTTTCGCAGCCGGGCTTGGGACCGGCCATGGCAGAGTTAAAAAAATTCAACACTTTTCCCAAATTAGTCACCGTAACAACTTGAAATATAGTGGCAACCAAACAAGATCCAGATCCCATTGTAGGAGAAACAGAGTAGTCAAGGCTTCACAAAGTCTTTAGACACACCCAAATATGGCACTGCATGTAATGCTTGGTGCGGTCATTCTTAGGCCTTTTTGGCTGAGATGTTAACGAATCCTCAGAGGCTTTTTCACTGACGTTCCTGGCCACAGTAGCAAATGGTTTTTACAGGGCAGGTTTGCTTGTCCCAGCACCCAACCCTCCTCTTTTCGCAGCCGGGCTTGGGACCGGCCATGGCAGAGTTAAAAAATTTCAACACTTTTCCCAAATTAGTCACCGTAACGACTTGAAATATAGTGGCAACTAAACAAGATCCAGGTCCCATTGTAGGAGAAACAGAGTAGTCAAGGCTTCACAAAGTCTTTAGACACACCCAAATATGGCACTGCATGTAATGCTTGGTGCGGCCATTCTTAGGCCTTTTTGGCTGAGATGTTAACGAATCCTCAGTGGCTTTTTCACTGACGTTCCTGGCTGCAGTAGCAAATAGTTTTTACAGGGCAGGTTTGCTTGTCCCAGCACCCAACCCTCCTCTTTTCGCAGCCGGGCTTGGGACCGGCCATGGCAGAGTTAAAAAAAATTCAACACTTTTCCCAAATTAGTCACCATAACGACTTGAAATATAGTGGCAACTAAACAAGATCCAGGTCCCATTGTAGGAGAAACAGAGTAGTCAAGGCTTCACAAAGTCTTTAGACACACCCAAATATGGCACTGCATGTAATGCTTGGTGCGGTCATTCTTAGGCCTTTTCGGCTGAGATGTTAACGAATCCTCAGTGGCTTTTTCACTGACGTTCCTGGCCGCAGTAGCAAATAGTTTTTACAGGGCAGGTTTGCTTGTCCCAGCACCCAACCCTCCTCTTTTCGCATCCGGGCTTGGGAACGGCCAGGGCAGAGTTAAAAAAATTCAACACTTTTCCCAAATTAGTCACCGTAACGACTTGAAATATAGTGGCAACTAAACAAGATCCTGGTCCCATTGTAGGAGAAACAGAGTAGTCAAGGCTTCACAAAGTCTTTAGACACACCCAAATATGGCACTGCATGTAATGCTTGGTGCGGTCATTCTTAGGCCTTTTTGGCTGAGATGTTAACGAATCCTCAGTGGCTTTTTCACTGACATTCCTGGCCGCAGTAGGAAATAGTTTTAACAGGGCAAGTTTGCTTGTCCCAGCACCCAACCCTCCTCTTTTCGCAGCCTGGCTTGGGACCGGCCATGGCAGAGTTAAAAAAATTCAACACTTTTCCCAAATTAGTCACCGTAACGACTTGAAATATAGTGGCAACCAAACAAGATCCAGGTCCCATTGTAGGAGAAACAGAGTAGTCAAGGCTTCACAAAGTCTTTAGACACACCCAAATATGGCACTGCATGTAATGCTTGGTTCGGTCATTCTTAGGCCTTTTTGGCTGAGATGTTAACGAATCCTCAGTGGCTTTTTCACTGACATTCCTGCCGCAGTAGCAAATGGTTTTTACAGGGCAGGTTTTCTTGTCCCAGCACCCAACCCTCCTCTTTTCGCAGCCCGGCTTGGGACCGGCCATGGCAGAGTTAAAAAAATTCAACACTTTTCCCAAATTAGTCACCGTAACGACTTGAAATATAGTGGCAACCAAACAAGATCCAGGTCCCATTGTAGGAGAAACAGAGTAGTCAAGGCTTCACAAAGTCTTTAGACACACCCAAATATGGCACTGCATGTAATGCTTGGTGCGGTCATTCTTATGCCTTTTTGGCTGAGATGTTAATGAATCCTCAGTGGATTTTTCACTGACGTTCCTGGCCGCAGTAGCACATAGTTTTTACAGGGCAGGTTTGCTTGTCCCAGCACCCAACCCTCCTCTTTTCGCAGCCGGGCTTGGGACCGGCCATGGCAGAGTTAAAAAAATTCAACACTTTTCCCAAATTAGTCACCGTAACGACTTGAAATATAGTGGCAACCAAACAAGATCCAGGTCCCATTGTAGGAGAAACAGAGTAGTCAAGGCTTCACAAAGTCTTCAGACACACCCAAATATGGCACTGCATGTAATGCTTGGTGCGGTCATTCTTAGGCCTTTTTGGCTGAGATGTTAACAAATCCTCAGTGGCTTTTTCACTGACGTTCCTGGCCGCAGTAGCACATAGTTTTTACAGGGCAGGTTTGCTTGTCCCAGCACCCAACCCTCCTCTTTTCGCATCCGGGCTTGGGACCGGCCAGGGCAGAGTTCAAAAAATTCAACACTTTTCCCAAATTAGTCACCGTAACGACTTGAAATATAGTGGCAACTAAACAAGATCCAGGTCCCATTGTAGGAGAAACAGAGTAGTCAAGGCTTCACAAAGTCTTTAGACACACCCAAATATGGCACTGCATGTAATGCTTGGTTCGGTCATTCTTAGGCCTTTTTGGCTGAGATGTTAACGAATCCTCAGTGGCTTTTTCACTGACATTCCTGCCGCAGTAGCAAATGGTTTTTATAGGGCAGGTTTGCTTGTCCCAGCACCCAACCCTCCTCTTTTCGCAGCCTGGCTTGGGACCGGCCATGGCAGAGTTAAAAAAATTCAACACTTTTCCCAAATTAGTCACCGTAACGACTTGAAATATAGTGGCAACCAAACAAGATCCAGGTCCCATTGTAGGAGAAACAGAGTAGTCAAGGCTTCACAAAGTCTTTAGACACACCCAAATATGGCACTGCATGTAATGCTTGGTGCGGTCATTCTTATGCCTTTTTGGCTGAGATGTTAATGAATCCTCAGTGGATTTTTCACTGACGTTCCTGGCCGCAGTAGCACATAGTTTTTACAGTGCAGGTTTGCTTGTCCCAGCACCCAACCCTCCTCTTTTCGCAGCCGGGCTTGGGACCGGCCATGGCAGAGTTAAAAAAATTCAACACTTTTCCCAAATTAGTCACCGTAACGACTTGAAATATAGTGGCAACCAAACAAGATCCAGGTCCCATTGTAGGAGAAACAGAGTAGTCAAGGCTTCACAAAGTCTTTAGACACACCCAAATATGGCACTGCATGTAATGCTTGGTGCGGTCATTCTTAGGCCTTTTTGGCTGAGATGTTAACAAATCCTCAGTGGCTTTTTCACTGATGTTCCTGGCCGCAGTAGCACATAGTTTTTACAGGGCAGGTTTGCTTGTCCCAGCACCCAACCCTCCTCTTTTCGCATCCGGGCTTGGGACCGGCCAGGGCAGAGTTAAAAAAATTCAACACTTTTCCCAAATTAGTCACCGTAACGACTTGAAATATAGTGGCAACTAAACAAGATCCAGGTCCCATTGTAGGAGAAACAGAGTAGTCAAGGCTTCACAAAGTCTTTAGACACACCCAAATATGGCACTGCATGTAATGCTTGGTGCGGTCATTCTTAGGCCTTTTTGGCTGACATGTTAACGAATCCTCAGAGGCTTTTTCACTGACGTTCCTGCCGCAGTAGCAAATGGTTTTTACAGGGCAGGTTTGCTTGTCCCAGCACCCAACCCTCCTCTTTTCGCAGCCGGACTTGGGACCGGCCATGGCAGAGTTAAAAAAATTCAACACTTTTCCCAAATTAGTCACCGTAACGACTTGAAATATAGTGGCAACCAAACAAGATACAGGTCCCATTGTAGGAGAAACATAGTAGTCAAGGCTTCACAAAGTCTTTAGACACACCCAAATATGGCACTGCATGTAATGCTTGGTGCGGTCATTCTTAGGCCTTTTTGGCTGAGATGTTAACGAATCCTCAGTGGCTTTTACACTGACGTTCCTGGCCGCAGTAGCAAATAGTTTTTACAGGGCAGGTTTGCTTGTCCCAGCACCCAACCCTCCTCTTTTCGCAGCCGGGCTTGGGACCGGCCATGGCAGAGTTAAAAAAATTCAACACTTTTCCCAAATTAGTCACCGTAACGACTTGAAATATAGTGGCAACTAAACAAGATCCAGGTCCCATTGTAGGAGAAACAGAGTAGTCAAGGCTTCACAAAGTCTTTAGACACACCCAAATATGGCACTGCATGTAATGCTTGGTGCGGTCATTCTTAGGCCTTTTTGGCTGACATGTTAACGAATCCTCAGTGGCTTTTTCACTGATGTTCCTGGCCGCAGTAGCAAATAGTTTTTACAGGGCAGGTTTGCTAGTCCCAGCACCCAACCCTCCTCTTTTCGCAGCCGGGCTTGGGACCGGCCATGGCAGAGTTAAAAAAATTCAACACTTTTCCCAAATTAGTCACCGTAACGACTTGAAATATAGTGGCAACTAAACAAGATCCAGGTCCCATTGTAGGAGAAACAGAGTAGTCAAGGCTTCACAAAGTCTTTAGACACACCCAAATATGGCACTGCATGTAATGCTTGGTGCGGTCATTCTTAGGCCTTTTTGGCTGACATGTTAACGAATCCTCAGTGGCTTTTTCACTGACGTTCCTGCCGCAGTAGCAAATGGTTTTTACAGGGCAGGTTTGCTTGTCCCAGCACCCAACCCTCCTCTTTTCGCAGCCGGGCTTGGGACCGGCCATGGCAGAGTTAAAAAAATTCAACACTTTTCCCAAATTAGTCACCGTAACGACTTGAAATATAGTGGCAACCAAACAAGATCCAGGTCCCATTGTAGGAGAAACAGAGTAGTCAAGGCTTCACAAAGTCTTTAGACACACCCAAATATGGCACTGCATGTAATGCTTGGTTCGGTCATTCTTAGGCCTTTTTGGCTGAGATGTTAACGAATCCTCAGTGGCTTTTTCACTGACATTCCTGCCGCAGTAGCAAATGGTTTTTATAGGGCAGGTTTGCTTGTCCCAGCACCCAACCCTCCTCTTTTCGCAGCCGGGCTTGGGACCGGCCATGGCAGAGTTAAAAAAATTCAACACTTTTCCCAAATTAGTCACCGTAACGACTTGAAATATAGTGGCAACCAAACAAGATCCAGGTCCCATTGTAGGAGAAACAGAGTAGTCAAGGCTTCACAAAGTCTTTAGACACACCCAAATATGGCACTGCATGTAATGCTTGGTGCGGTCATTCTTAGGCCTTTTTGGCTGAGATGTTAACAAATCCTCAGTGGCTTTTTCACTGATGTTCCTGGCCGCAGTAGCACATAGTTTTTACAGGGCAGGTTTGCTTGTCCCAGCACCCAACCCTCCTCTTTTCGCATCCGGGCTTGGGACCGGCCAGGGCAGAGTTAAAAAAATTCAACACTTTTCCCAAATTAGTCACCGTAACGACTTGAAATATAGTGGCAACTAAACAAGATCCAGGTCCCATTGTAGGAGAAACAGAGTAGTCAAGGCTTCACAAAGTCTTTAGACACACCCAAATATGGCACTGCATGTAATGCTTGGTGCGGTCATTCTTAGGCCTTTTTGGCTGACATGTTAACGAATCCTCAGTGGCTTTTTCACTGACGTTCCTGCCGCAGTAGCAAATGGTTTTTACAGGGCAGGTTTGCTTGTCCCAGCACCCAACCCTCCTCTTTTCGCAGCCGGACTTGGGACCGGCCATGGCAGAGTTAAAAAAATTCAACACTTTTCCCAAATTAGTCACCGTAACGACTTGAAATATAGTGGCAACCAAACAAGATACAGGTCCCATTGTAGGAGAAACATAGTAGTCAAGGCTTCACAAAGTCTTTAGACACACCCAAATATGGCACTGCATGTAATGCTTGGTGCGGTCATTCTTAGGCCTTTTTGGCTGAGATGTTAACGAATCCTCAGTGGCTTTTACACTGACGTTCCTGGCCGCAGTAGCAAATAGTTTTTACAGGGCAGGTTTGCTTGTCCCAGCACCCAACCCTCCTCTTTTCGCAGCCGGGCTTGGGACCGGCCATGGCAGAGTTAAAAAAATTCAACACTTTTCCCAAATTAGTCACCGTAACGACTTGAAATATAGTGGCAACTAAACAAGATCCAGGTCCCATTGTAGGAGAAACAGTAGTCAAGGCTTCACAAAGTCTTTAGACACACCCAAATATGGCACTGCATGTAATGCTTGGTGCGGTCATTCTTAGGCCTTTTTGGCTGACATGTTAACGAATCCTCAGTGGCTTTTTCACTGATGTTCCTGGCCGCAGTAGCAAATAGTTTTTACAGGGCAGGTTTGCTAGTCCCAGCACCCAACCCTCCTCTTTTCACAGCCGGGCTTGGGACCGGCCATGGCAGAGTTAAAAAAATTCAACACTTTTCCCAAATTAGTCACCGTAACGACTTGAAATATAGTGGCAACTAAACAAGATCCAGGTCCCATTGTAGGAGAAACAGAGTAGTCAAGGCTTCACAAAGTCTTTAGACACACCCAAATATGGCACTGCATGTAATGCTTGGTGCGGTCATTCTTAGGCCTTTTTGGCTGACATGTTAACGAATCCTCAGTGGCTTTTTCACTGACGTTCCTGCCGCAGTAGCAAATGGTTTTTACAGGGCAGGTTTGCTTGTCCCAGCACCCAACCCTCCTCTTTTCGCAGCCGGGCTTGGGACCGGCCATGGCAGAGTTAAAAAAATTCAACACTTTTCCCAAATTAGTCACCGTAACGACTTGAAATATAGTGGCAACCAAACAAGATCCAGGTCCGATTGTAGGAGAAACATAGTAGTCAAGGCTTCACAAAGTCTTTAGACACACCCAAATATGGCACTGCATGTAATGCTTGGTGCGGTCATTCTTAGGCCTTTTTGGCTGAGATGTTAACGAATCCTCAGTGGCTTTTTCACTGACGTTCCTGCCGCAGTAGCAAATGGTTTTTACAGGGCAGGTTTGCTTGTCCCAGCACCCAACCCTCCTCTTTTCACAGCCGGGCTTGGGACCGGCCATGGCAGAGTTAAAAAAATTCAACACTTTTCCCAAATTAGTCACCGTAACGACTTGAAATATAGTGGCAACTAAACAAGATCCAGGTCCCATTGTAGGAGAAACAGAGTAGTCAAGGCTTCACAAAGTCTTTAGACAAACCCAAATATGGCACTGCATGTAATGCTTGGTGCGGTCATTCTTAGACCTTTTTGGCTGAGATGTTAACGAATCCTCAGTGGCTTTTTCAATGACGTTCCTGGCTGCAGTAGCACATAGTTTTTACAGGGCAGGTTTGCTTGTCCCAGCACCCAACCCTCCTCTTTTCGCATCCGGGCTTGGGACCGGCCATGCAGAGTTAAAAAAATTCAACACTTTTCCCAAATTAGTCACCGTAACGACTTGAAATATAGTGGCAACCAAACAAGATCCAGGTCCGATTGTAGGAGAAACAGTGTAGTCAAGGCTTCACAAAGTCTTTAGACACACCCAAATATGGCACTGCATGTAATGCTTGGTGCGGTCATTCTTAGGCCTTTTTGGCTGAGATGTTAACGAATCCTCAGAGGCTTTTTCACTGACGTTCCTGGCCACAGTAGCAAATGGTTTTTACAGGGCAGGTTTGCTTGTCCCAGCACCCAACCCTCCTCTTTTCGCAGCCGGGCTTGGGACCGGCCATGGCAGAGTTAAAAAAATTCAACACTTTTCCCAAATTAGTCACCGTAACGACTTGAAATATAGTGGCAACTAAACAAGATCCAGGTCCCATTGTAGGAGAAACAGAGTAGTCAAGGCTTCACAAAGTCTTTAGACACACCCAAATATGGCACTGCATGTAATGCTTGGTGCGGTCATTCTTAGGCCTTTTTGGCTGAGATGTTAACGAATCCTCAGTGGCTTTTTCACTGACGTTCCTGGCCGCAGTAGCACATAGTTTTTACAGGGCAGGTTTGCTTGTCCCAGCACCCAACCCTCCTCTTTTCGCATCCGGGCTTGGGACCGGCCATGGCAGAGTTAAAAAAATTCAACACTTTTCCCAAATTAGTCACAGTAACGACTTGAAATATAGTGGCAACTAAACAAGATCCAGGTCCCATTGTAGGAGAAACAGAGTAGTCAAGGCTTCACAAAGTCTTTAGACACACCCAAATATGGCACTGCATGTAATGCTTGGTGCGGTCATTCTTAGGCCTTTTTGGCTGAGATGTTAACGAATCCTCAGTGGCTTTTTCACTGACGTTCCTGCCGCAGTAGCAAATGGTTTTTACAGGGCAGGTTTGCTTGTCACAGCACCCAACCCTCCTCTTTCTGCATCCGGGCTTGGGACCGGCCATGGCAGAGTTAAAAAAATTAGACACATTTCCCAAATTAGTCACCGTAAAGACTTGAAATATAGTGGCAACCAAACAAGATCCAGGTCCCACTGTAGGAGAAACAGAGTAGTCAAGGCTTCACAAAGTCTTTAGACACACCCAAATATGGCACTGCATGTAATGCTTGGTGCGGTCATTCTTAGGCCTTTTTGGCTGAGATGTTAACGAATCCTCAGTGGCTTTTTCACTGACGTTCCTGGCCGCAGTAGCACATAGTTTTTACAGGGCAGGTTTGCTTGTCCCAGCACCCAACCCTCCTCTTTTCGCATCCGGGCTTGGGACCAGCCATGGCAGAGTTAAAAAAATTCAACACTTTTCCCAAATTAGTCACCGTAACGACTTGAAATATAGTGGCAACTAAACAAGATCCAGGTCCCATTGTAGGAGAAACAGAGTAGTCAAGGCTTCACAAAGTCTTTAGACACACCCAAATATGGCACTGCATGTAATGCTTGGTGCGGTCATTCTTAGGCCTTTTTGGCTGAGATGTTAACGAATCCTCAGTGGCTTTTTCACTGACGTTCCTGCCGCAGTAGCAAATTGTTTTTACAGGGCAGGTTTGCTTGTCCCAGCACCCAACCCTCCTCTTTTCGCAGCCGGGCTTGGGACCGGCCATGGCAGAGTTAAAAAAATTCAACACTTTTCCCAAATTAGTCACCGTAACGACTTGAAATATAGTGGCAACCAAACAAGATCCAGATCCCATTGTAGGAGAAACAGAGTAGTCAAGGCTTCACAAAGTCTTTAGACACACCCAAATATGGCACTGCATGTAATGCTTGGTGCGGTCATTCTTAGGCCTTTTTGGCTGAGATGTTAACGAATCCTCAGAGGCTTTTTCACTGACGTTCCTGGCCACAGTAGCAAATGGTTTTTACAGGGCAGGTTTGCTTGTCCCAGCACCCAACCCTCCTCTTTTCGCAGCCGGGCTTGGGACCGGCCATGGCAGAGTTAAAAAATTTCAACACTTTTCCCAAATTAGTCACCGTAACGACTTGAAATATAGTGGCAACTAAACAAGATCCAGGTCCCATTGTAGGAGAAACAGAGTAGTCAAGGCTTCACAAAGTCTTTAGACACACCCAAATATGGCACTGCATGTAATGCTTGGTGCGGTCATTCTTAGGCCTTTTTGGCTGAGATGTTAACGAATCCTCAGTGGCTTTTTCACTGACGTTCCTGGCCGCAGTAGCAAATAGTTTTTACAGGGCAGGTTTGCTTGTCCCAGCACCCAACCCTCCTCTTTTCGCATCCGGGCTTGGGAACGGCCAGGGCAGAGTTAAAAAAATTCAACACTTTTCCCAAATTAGTCACCGTAACGACTTGAAATATAGTGGCAACTAAACAAGATCCTGGTCCCATTGTAGGAGAAACAGAGTAGTCAAGGCTTCACAAAGTCTTTAGACACACCCAAATATGGCACTGCATGTAATGCTTGGTGCGGTCATTCTTAGGCCTTTTTGGCTGAGATGTTAACGAATCCTCAGTGGCTTTTTCACTGACATTCCTGGCCGCAGTAGGAAATAGTTTTAACAGGGCAAGTTTGCTTGTCCCAGCACCCAACCCTCCTCTTTTCGCAGCCGGGCTTGGGACCGGCCATGGCAGAGTTAAAAAAATTCAACACTTTTCCCAAATTAGTCACCGTAACGACTTGAAATATAGTGGCAACCAAACAAGATCCAGGTCCCATTGTAGGAGAAACAGAGTAGTCAAGGCTTCACAAAGTCTTTAGACACACCCAAATATGGCACTGCATGTAATGCTTGGTTCGGTCATTCTTAGGCCTTTTTGGCTGAGATGTTAACGAATCCTCAGTGGCTTTTTCACTGACATTCCTGCCGCAGTAGCAAATGGTTTTTACAGGGCAGGTTTTCTTGTCCCAGCACCCAACCCTCCTCTTTTCGCAGCCCGGCTTGGGACCGGCCATGGCAGAGTTAAAAAAATTCAACACTTTTCCCAAATTAGTCACCGTAACGACTTGAAATATAGTGGCAACTAAACAAGATCCAGGTCCCATTGTAGGAGAAACAGAGTAGTCAAGGCTTCACAAAGTCTTTAGACACACCCAAATATGGCACTGCATGTAATGCTTGGTGCGGTCATTCTTAGGCCTTTTTGGCTGACATGTTAACGAATCCTCAGTGGCTTTTTCACTGACGTTCCTGCCGCAGTAGCAAATGGTTTTTACAGGGCAGGTTTGCTTGTCCCAGCACCCAACCCTCCTCTTTTCGCAGCCGGGCTTGGGACCGGCCATGGCAGAGTTAAAAAAATTCAACACTTTTCCCAAATTAGTCACCGTAACGACTTGAAATATAGTGGCAACCAAACAAGATCCAGGTCCCATTGTAGGAGAAACAGAGTAGTCAAGGCTTCACAAAGTCTTTAGACACACCCAAATATGGCACTGCATGTAATGCTTGGTTCGGTCATTCTTAGGCCTTTTTGGCTGAGATGTTAACGAATCCTCAGTGGCTTTTTCACTGACATTCCTGCCGCAGTAGCAAATGGTTTTTATAGGGCAGGTTTGCTTGTCCCAGCACCCAACCCTCCTCTTTTCGCAGCCGGGCTTGGGACCGGCCATGGCAGAGTTAAAAAAATTCAACACTTTTCCCAAATTAGTCACCGTAACGACTTGAAATATAGTGGCAACCAAACAAGATCCAGGTCCCATTGTAGGAGAAACAGAGTAGTCAAGGCTTCACAAAGTCTTTAGACACACCCAAATATGGCACTGCATGTAATGCTTGGTGCGGTCATTCTTAGGCCTTTTTGGCTGAGATGTTAACAAATCCTCAGTGGCTTTTTCACTGATGTTCCTGGCCGCAGTAGCACATAGTTTTTACAGGGCAGGTTTGCTTGTCCCAGCACCCAACCCTCCTCTTTTCGCATCCGGGCTTGGGACCGGCCAGGGCAGAGTTAAAAAAATTCAACACTTTTCCCAAATTAGTCACCGTAACGACTTGAAATATAGTGGCAACTAAACAAGATCCAGGTCCCATTGTAGGAGAAACAGAGTAGTCAAGGCTTCACAAAGTCTTTAGACACACCCAAATATGGCACTGCATGTAATGCTTGGTGCGGTCATTCTTAGGCCTTTTTGGCTGACATGTTAACGAATCCTCAGTGGCTTTTTCACTGACGTTCCTGCCGCAGTAGCAAATGGTTTTTACAGGGCAGGTTTGCTTGTCCCAGCACCCAACCCTCCTCTTTTCGCAGCCGGACTTGGGACCGGCCATGGCAGAGTTAAAAAAATTCAACACTTTTCCCAAATTAGTCACCGTAACGACTTGAAATATAGTGGCAACCAAACAAGATACAGGTCCCATTGTAGGAGAAACATAGTAGTCAAGGCTTCACAAAGTCTTTAGACACACCCAAATATGGCACTGCATGTAATGCTTGGTGCGGTCATTCTTAGGCCTTTTTGGCTGAGATGTTAACGAATCCTCAGTGGCTTTTACACTGACGTTCCTGGCCGCAGTAGCAAATAGTTTTTACAGGGCAGGTTTGCTTGTCCCAGCACCCAACCCTCCTCTTTTCGCAGCCGGGCTTGGGACCGGCCATGGCAGAGTTAAAAAAATTCAACACTTTTCCCAAATTAGTCACCGTAACGACTTGAAATATAGTGGCAACTAAACAAGATCCAGGTCCCATTGTAGGAGAAACAGTAGTCAAGGCTTCACAAAGTCTTTAGACACACCCAAATATGGCACTGCATGTAATGCTTGGTGCGGTCATTCTTAGGCCTTTTTGGCTGACATGTTAACGAATCCTCAGTGGCTTTTTCACTGATGTTCCTGGCCGCAGTAGCAAATAGTTTTTACAGGGCAGGTTTGCTAGTCCCAGCACCCAACCCTCCTCTTTTCACAGCCGGGCTTGGGACCGGCCATGGCAGAGTTAAAAAAATTCAACACTTTTCCCAAATTAGTCACCGTAACGACTTGAAATATAGTGGCAACTAAACAAGATCCAGGTCCCATTGTAGGAGAAACAGAGTAGTCAAGGCTTCACAAAGTCTTTAGACACACCCAAATATGGCACTGCATGTAATGCTTGGTGCGGTCATTCTTAGGCCTTTTTGGCTGACATGTTAACGAATCCTCAGTGGCTTTTTCACTGACGTTCCTGCCGCAGTAGCAAATGGTTTTTACAGGGCAGGTTTGCTTGTCCCAGCACCCAACCCTCCTCTTTTCGCAGCCGGGCTTGGGACCGGCCATGGCAGAGTTAAAAAAATTCAACACTTTTCCCAAATTAGTCACCGTAACGACTTGAAATATAGTGGCAACCAAACAAGATCCAGGTCCGATTGTAGGAGAAACATAGTAGTCAAGGCTTCACAAAGTCTTTAGACACACCCAAATATGGCACTGCATGTAATGCTTGGTGCGGTCATTCTTAGGCCTTTTTGGCTGAGATGTTAACGAATCCTCAGTGGCTTTTTCACTGACGTTCCTGCCGCAGTAGCAAATGGTTTTTACAGGGCAGGTTTGCTTGTCCCAGCACCCAACCCTCCTCTTTTCACAGCCGGGCTTGGGACCGGCCATGGCAGAGTTAAAAAAATTCAACACTTTTCCCAAATTAGTCACCGTAACGACTTGAAATATAGTGGCAACTAAACAAGATCCAGGTCCCATTGTAGGAGAAACAGAGTAGTCAAGGCTTCACAAAGTCTTTAGACAAACCCAAATATGGCACTGCATGTAATGCTTGGTGCGGTCATTCTTAGACCTTTTTGGCTGAGATGTTAACGAATCCTCAGTGGCTTTTTCAATGACGTTCCTGGCTGCAGTAGCACATAGTTTTTACAGGGCAGGTTTGCTTGTCCCAGCACCCAACCCTCCTCTTTTCGCATCCGGGCTTGGGACCGGCCATGCAGAGTTAAAAAAATTCAACACTTTTCCCAAATTAGTCACCGTAACGACTTGAAATATAGTGGCAACCAAACAAGATCCAGGTCCGATTGTAGGAGAAACAGTGTAGTCAAGGCTTCACAAAGTCTTTAGACACACCCAAATATGGCACTGCATGTAATGCTTGGTGCGGTCATTCTTAGGCCTTTTTGGCTGAGATGTTAACGAATCCTCAGAGGCTTTTTCACTGACGTTCCTGGCCACAGTAGCAAATGGTTTTTACAGGGCAGGTTTGCTTGTCCCAGCACCCAACCCTCCTCTTTTCGCAGCCGGGCTTGGGACCGGCCATGGCAGAGTTAAAAAAATTCAACACTTTTCCCAAATTAGTCACCGTAACGACTTGAAATATAGTGGCAACTAAACAAGATCCAGGTCCCATTGTAGGAGAAACAGAGTAGTCAAGGCTTCACAAAGTCTTTAGACACACCCAAATATGGCACTGCATGTAATGCTTGGTGCGGTCATTCTTAGGCCTTTTTGGCTGAGATGTTAACGAATCCTCAGTGGCTTTTTCACTGACGTTCCTGGCCGCAGTAGCACATAGTTTTTACAGGGCAGGTTTGCTTGTCCCAGCACCCAACCCTCCTCTTTTCGCATCCGGGCTTGGGACCGGCCATGGCAGAGTTAAAAAAATTCAACACTTTTCCCAAATTAGTCACAGTAACGACTTGAAATATAGTGGCAACTAAACAAGATCCAGGTCCCATTGTAGGAGAAACAGAGTAGTCAAGGCTTCACAAAGTCTTTAGACACACCCAAATATGGCACTGCATGTAATGCTTGGTGCGGTCATTCTTAGGCCTTTTTGGCTGAGATGTTAACGAATCCTCAGTGGCTTTTTCACTGACGTTCCTGCCGCAGTAGCAAATGGTTTTTACAGGGCAGGTTTGCTTGTCACAGCACCCAACCCTCCTCTTTCTGCATCCGGGCTTGGGACCGGCCATGGCAGAGTTAAAAAAATTAGACACATTTCCCAAATTAGTCACCGTAAAGACTTGAAATATAGTGGCAACCAAACAAGATCCAGGTCCCACTGTAGGAGAAACAGAGTAGTCAAGGCTTCACAAAGTCTTTAGACACACCCAAATATGGCACTGCATGTAATGCTTGGTGCGGTCATTCTTAGGCCTTTTTGGCTGAGATGTTAACGAATCCTCAGTGGCTTTTTCACTGACGTTCCTGGCCGCAGTAGCACATAGTTTTTACAGGGCAGGTTTGCTTGTCCCAGCACCCAACCCTCCTCTTTTCGCATCCGGGCTTGGGACCAGCCATGGCAGAGTTAAAAAAATTCAACACTTTTCCCAAATTAGTCACCGTAACGACTTGAAATATAGTGGCAACTAAACAAGATCCAGGTCCCATTGTAGGAGAAACAGAGTAGTCAAGGCTTCACAAAGTCTTTAGACACACCCAAATATGGCACTGCATGTAATGCTTGGTGCGGTCATTCTTAGGCCTTTTTGGCTGAGATGTTAACGAATCCTCAGTGGCTTTTTCACTGACGTTCCTGCCGCAGTAGCAAATTGTTTTTACAGGGCAGGTTTGCTTGTCCCAGCACCCAACCCTCCTCTTTTCGCAGCCGGGCTTGGGACCGGCCATGGCAGAGTTAAAAAAATTCAACACTTTTCCCAAATTAGTCACCGTAACGACTTGAAATATAGTGGCAACCAAACAAGATCCAGATCCCATTGTAGGAGAAACAGAGTAGTCAAGGCTTCACAAAGTCTTTAGACACACCCAAATATGGCACTGCATGTAATGCTTGGTGCGGTCATTCTTAGGCCTTTTTGGCTGAGATGTTAACGAATCCTCAGAGGCTTTTTCACTGACGTTCCTGGCCACAGTAGCAAATGGTTTTTACAGGGCAGGTTTGCTTGTCCCAGCACCCAACCCTCCTCTTTTCGCAGCCGGGCTTGGGACCGGCCATGGCAGAGTTAAAAAATTTCAACACTTTTCCCAAATTAGTCACCGTAACGACTTGAAATATAGTGGCAACTAAACAAGATCCAGGTCCCATTGTAGGAGAAACAGAGTAGTCAAGGCTTCACAAAGTCTTTAGACACACCCAAATATGGCACTGCATGTAATGCTTGGTGCGGTCATTCTTAGGCCTTTTTGGCTGAGATGTTAACGAATCCTCAGTGGCTTTTTCACTGACGTTCCTGGCCGCAGTAGCAAATAGTTTTTACAGGGCAGGTTTGCTTGTCCCAGCACCCAACCCTCCTCTTTTCGCATCCGGGCTTGGGAACGGCCAGGGCAGAGTTAAAAAAATTCAACACTTTTCCCAAATTAGTCACCGTAACGACTTGAAATATAGTGGCAACTAAACAAGATCCTGGTCCCATTGTAGGAGAAACAGAGTAGTCAAGGCTTCACAAAGTCTTTAGACACACCCAAATATGGCACTGCATGTAATGCTTGGTGCGGTCATTCTTAGGCCTTTTTGGCTGAGATGTTAACGAATCCTCAGTGGCTTTTTCACTGACATTCCTGGCCGCAGTAGGAAATAGTTTTAACAGGGCAAGTTTGCTTGTCCCAGCACCCAACCCTCCTCTTTTCGCAGCCGGGCTTGGGACCGGCCATGGCAGAGTTAAAAAAATTCAACACTTTTCCCAAATTAGTCACCGTAACGACTTGAAATATAGTGGCAACCAAACAAGATCCAGGTCCCATTGTAGGAGAAACAGAGTAGTCAAGGCTTCACAAAGTCTTTAGACACACCCAAATATGGCACTGCATGTAATGCTTGGTTCGGTCATTCTTAGGCCTTTTTGGCTGAGATGTTAACGAATCCTCAGTGGCTTTTTCACTGACATTCCTGCCGCAGTAGCAAATGGTTTTTACAGGGCAGGTTTTCTTGTCCCAGCACCCAACCCTCCTCTTTTCGCAGCCCGGCTTGGGACCGGCCATGGCAGAGTTAAAAAAATTCAACACTTTTCCCAAATTAGTCACCGTAACGACTTGAAATATAGTGGCAACCAAACAAGATCCAGGTCCCATTGTAGGAGAAACAGAGTAGTCAAGGCTTCACAAAGTCTTTAGACACACCCAAATATGGCACTGCATGTAATGCTTGGTGCGGTCATTCTTATGCCTTTTTGGCTGAGATGTTAATGAATCCTCAGTGGATTTTTCACTGACGTTCCTGGCCGCAGTAGCACATAGTTTTTACAGGGCAGGTTTGCTTGTCCCAGCACCCAACCCTCCTCTTTTCGCAGCCGGGCTTGGGACCGGCCATGGCAGAGTTAAAAAAATTCAACACTTTTCCCAAATTAGTCACCGTAACGACTTGAAATATAGTGGCAACCAAACAAGATCCAGGTCCCATTGTAGGAGAAACAGAGTAGTCAAGGCTTCACAAAGTCTTCAGACACACCCAAATATGGCACTGCATGTAATGCTTGGTGCGGTCATTCTTAGGCCTTTTTGGCTGAGATGTTAACAAATCCTCAGTGGCTTTTTCACTGACGTTCCTGGCCGCAGTAGCACATAGTTTTTACAGGGCAGGTTTGCTTGTCCCAGCACCCAACCCTCCTCTTTTCACATCCGGGCTTGGGACCGGCCAGGGCAGAGTTCAAAAAATTCAACACTTTTCCCAAATTAGTCACCGTAACGACTTGAAATATAGTGGCAACTAAACAAGATCCAGGTCCCATTGTAGGAGAAACAGAGTAGTCAAGGCTTCACAAAGTCTTTAGACACACCCAAATATGGCACTGCATGTAATGCTTGGTTCGGTCATTCTTAGGCCTTTTTGGCTGAGATGTTAACGAATCCTCAGTGGCTTTTTCACTGACATTCCTGCCGCAGTAGCAAATGGTTTTTATAGGGCAGGTTTGCTTGTCCCAGCACCCAACCCTCCTCTTTTCGCAGCCGGGCTTGGGACCGGCCATGGCAGAGTTAAAAAAATTCAACACTTTTCCCAAATTAGTCACCGTAACGACTTGAAATATAGTGGCAACTAAACAAGATCCAGGTCCCATTCTAGGAGAAACAGAGTAGTCAAGGCTTCACAAAGTCTTTAGACACACCCAAATATGGCACTGCATGTAATGCTTGGTGCGGTCATTCTTAGGCCTTTTTGGCTGACATGTTAACGAATCCTAAGTGGCTTTTTCACTGATGTTCCTGGCCGCAGTAGCAAATAGTTTTTACAGGGCAGGTTTGCTAGTCCCAGCACCCAACCCTCCTCTTTTCGCAGCCGGGCTTGGGACCGGCCATGGCAGAGTTAAAAAAATTCAACACTTTTCCCAAATTAGTCACCGTAACGACTTGAAATATAGTGGCAACTAAACAAGATCCAGGTCCCATTGTAGGAGAAACAGAGTAGTCAAGGCTTCACAAAGTCTTTAGACACACCCAAATATGGCACTGCATGTAATGCTTGGTGCGGTCATTCTTAGGCCTTTTTGGCTGACATGTTAACGAATCCTCAGTGGCTTTTTCACTGACGTTCCTGCCGCAGTTGCAAATGGTTTTTACAGGGCAGGTTTGCTTGTCCCAGCACCCAACCCTCCTCTTTTCGCAGCCGGGCTTGGGACCGGCCATGGCAGAGTTAAAAAAATTCAACACTTTTCCCAAATTAGTCACCGTAACGACTTGAAATATAGTGGCAACCAAACAAGATCCAGGTCCCATTGTAGGAGAAACATAGTAGTCAAGGCTTCACAAAGTCTTTAGACACACCCAAATATGGCACTGCATGTAATGCTTGGTGCGGTCATTCTTAGGCCTTTTTGGCGGAGATGTTAACGAATCCTCAGTGGCTTTTACACTGACGTTCCTGGCCGCAGTAGCAAATAGTTTTTACAGGGCAGGTTTGCTTGTCCCAGCACCCAACCCTCCTCTTTTCGCAGCCGGGCTTGGGACCGGCCATGGCAGAGTTAAAAAAATTCAACACTTTTCCCAAATTAGTCACCGTAACGACTTGAAATATAGTGGCAACTAAACAAGATCCAGGTCCCATTGTAGAAGAAACAGAGTAGTCAAGGCTTCACAAAGTCTTTAGACACACCCAAATATGGCACTGCATGTAATGCTTGGTGCGGTCATTCTTAGGCCTTTTTGGCTGACATGTTAACGAATCCTCAGTGGCTTTTTCACTGACGTTCCTGCCGCAGTAGCAAATGGTTTTTACAGGGCAGGTTTGCTTGTCCCAGCACCCAACCCTCCTCTTTTCGCAGCCGGGCTTGGGACCGGCCATGGCAGAGTTAAAAAAATTCAACACTTTTCCCAAATTAGTCACCGTAACGACTTGAAATATAGTGGCAACCAAATAAGATCCAGGTCCCATTGTAGGAGAAACATAGTAGTCAAGGCTTCACAAAGTCTTTAGACACACCCAAATATGGCACTGCATGTAATGCTTGGTGCGGTCATTCTTAGGCCTTTTTGGCTGAGATGTTAACGAATCCTCAGTGGCTTTTACACTGACGTTCCTGGCCGCAGTAGCAAATAGTTTTTACAGGGCAGGTTTGCTTGTCCCAGCACCCAACCCTCCTCTTTTCGCAGCCGGGCTTGGGACCGGCCATGGCAGAGTTAAAAAAATTCAACACTTTTCCCAAATTAGTCACCGTAACGACTTGAAATATAGTGGCAACTAAACAAGATCCAGGTCCCATTGTAGGAGAAACAGAGTAGTCAAGGCTTCACAAAGTCTTTAGACACACCCAAATATGGCACTGCATGTAATGCTTGGTGCGGTCATTCTTAGGCCTTTTTGGCTGACATGTTAACGAATCCTCAGTGGCTTTTTCACTGATGTTCCTGGCCGCAGTAGCAAATAGTTTTTACAGGGCAGGTTTGCTAGTCCCAGCACCCAACCCTCCTCTTTTCGCAGGCGGGCTTGGGACCGGCCATGGCAGAGTTAAAAAAATTCAACACTTTTCCCAAATTATTCACCGTAACGACTTGAAATATAGTGGCAACTAAACAAGATCCAGGTCCCATTGTAGGAGAAACAGAGTAGTCAAGGCTTCACAAAGTCTTTAGACACACCCAAATATGGCACTGCATGTAATGCTTGGTGCGGTCATTCTTAGGCCTTTTTGGCTGACATGTTAACGAATCCTCAGTGGCTTTTTCACTGACGTTCCTGCCGCAGTAGCAAATGGTTTTTACAGGGCAGGTTTGCTTGTCCCAGCACCCAACCCTCCTCTTTTCGCAGCCGGGCTTGGGACCGGCCATGGCAGAGTTAAAAAAATTCAACACTTTTCCCAAATTAGTCACCGTAACGACTTGAAATATAGTGGCAACCAAACAAGATCCAGGTCCCATTGTAGGAGAAACATAGTAGTCAAGGCTTCACAAAGTCTTTAGACACACCCAAATATGGCACTGCATGTAATGCTTGGTGCGGTCATTCTTAGGCCTTTTTGGCTGAGATGTTAACGAATCCTCAGTGGCTTTTACACTGACGTTCCTGGCCGCAGTAGCAAATAGTTTTTACAGGGCAGGTTTGCTTGTCCCAGCACCCAACCCTCCTCTTTTCGCAGCCGGGCTTGGGACCGGCCATGGCAGAGTTAAAAAAATTCAACACTTTTCCCAAATTAGTCACCGTAACGACTTGAAATATAGTGGCAACTAAACAAGATCCAGGTCCCATTGTAGGAGAAACAGAGTAGTCAAGGCTTCACAAAGTCTTTAGACACACCCAAATATGGCACTGCATGTAATGCTTGGTGCGGTCATTCTTAGGCCTTTTTGGCTGACATGTTAACGAATCCTCAGTGGCTTTTTCACTGATGTTCCTGGCCGCAGTAGCAAATAGTTTTTACAGGGCAGGTTTGCTAGTCCCAGCACCCAACCCTCCTCTTTTCGCAGCCGGGCTTGGGACCGGCCATGGCAGAGTTAAAAAAATTCAACACTTTTCCCAAATTAGTCACCGTAACGACTTGAAATATAGTGGCAACTAAACAAGATCCAGGTCCCATTGTAGGAGAAACAGAGTAGTCAAGGCTTCACAAAGTCTTTAGACACACCCAAATATGGCACTGCATGTAATGCTTGGTGCGGTCATTCTTAGGCCTTTTTGGCTGACATGTTAACGAATCCTCAGTGGCTTTTTCACTGACGTTCCTGCCGCAGTAGCAAATGGTTTTTACAGGGCAGGTTTGCTTGTCCCAGCACCCAACCCTCCTCTTTTCGCAGCCGGGCTTGGGACCGGCCATGGCAGAGTTAAAAAAATTCAACACTTTTCCCAAATTAGTCACCGTAACGACTTGAAATATAGTGGCAACCAAACAAGATCCAGGTCCCATTGTAGGAGAAACATAGTAGTCAAGGCTTCACAAAGTCTTTAGACACACCCAAATATGGCACTGCATGTAATGCTTGGTGCGGTCATTCTTAGGCCTTTTTGGCTGAGATGTTAACGAATCCTCAGTGGCTTTTACACTGACGTTCCTGGCCGCAGTAGCAAATAGTTTTTACAGGGCAGGTTTGCTTGTCCCAGCACCCAACCCTCCTCTTTTCGCAGCCGGGCTTGGGACCGGCCATGGCAGAGTTAAAAAAATTCAACACTTTTCCCAAATTAGTCACCGTAACCACTTGAAATATAGTGGCAACTAAACAAGATCCAGGTCCCATTGTAGGAGAAACAGAGTAGTCAAGGCTTCACAAAGTCTTTAGACACACCCAAATATGGCACTGCATGTAATGCTTGGTGCGGTCATTCTTAGGCCTTTTTGGCTGACATGTTAACGAATCCTCAGTGGCTTTTTCACTGATGTTCCTGGCCGCAGTAGCAAATAGTTTTTACAGGGCAGGTTTGCTAGTCCCAGCACCCAACCCTCCTCTTTTCGCAGCCGGGCTTGGGACCGGCCATGGCAGAGTTAAAAAAATTCAACACTTTTCCCAAATTAGTCACCGTAACGACTTGAAATATAGTGGCAACTAAACAAGATCCAGGTCCCATTGTAGGAGAAACAGAGTAGTCAAGGCTTCACAAAGTCTTTAGACACACCCAAATATGGCACTGCATGTAATGCTTGGTGCGGTCATTCTTAGGCCTTTTTGGCTGACATGTTAACGAATCCTCAGTGGCTTTTTCACTGACGTTCCTGCCGCAGTAGCAAATGGTTTTTACAGGGCAGGTTTGCTTGTCCCAGCACCCAACCCTCCTCTTTTCGCAGCCGGGCTTGGGACCGGCCATGGCAGAGTTAAAAAAATTCAACACTTTTCCCAAATTAGTCACCGTAACGACTTGAAATATAGTGGCAACCAAACAAGATCCAGGTCCCATTGTAGGAGAAACAGAGTAGTCAAGGCTTCACAAAGTCTTTAGACACACCCAAATATGGCACTGCATGTAATGCTTGGTGCGGTCATTCTTAGGCCTTTTTGGCTGAGATGTTAACGAATCCTCAGTGGCTTTTACACTGACGTTCCTGGCCGCAGTAGCAAATAGTTTTTACAGGGCAGGTTTGCTTGTCCCAGCACCCAACCCTCCTCTTTTCGCAGCCGGGCTTGGGACCGGCCATGGCAGAGTTAAAAAAATTCAACACTTTTCCCAAATTAGTCACCGTAACGACTTGAAATATAGTGGCAACCAAACAAGATCCAGGTCCCATTGTAGGAGAAACAGAGTAGTCAAGGCTTCACAAAGTCTTTAGACACACCCAAATATGGCACTGCATGTAATGCTTGGTGCGGTCATTCTTAGGCCTTTTTGGCTGACATGTTAACGAATCCTCAGTGGCTTTTTCACTGATGTTCCTGGCCGCAGTAGCAAATAGTTTTTACAGGGCAGGTTTGCTAGTCCCAGCACCCAACCCTCCTCTTTTCGCAGCCGGGCTTGGGACCGGCCATGGCAGAGTTAAAAAAATTCAACACTTTTCCCAAATTAGTCACCGTAACGACTTGAAATATAGTGGCAACTAAACAAGATCCAGGTCCCATTGTAGGAGAAACAGAGTAGTCAAGGCTTCACAAAGTCTTTAGACACACCCAAATATGGCACTGCATGTAATGCTTGGTGCGGTCATTCTTAGGCCTTTTTGGCTGACATGTTAACGAATCCTCAGTGGCTTTTTCACTGACGTTCCTGCCGCAGTAGCAAATGGTTTTTACAGGGCAGGTTTGCTTGTCCCAGCACCCAACCCTCCTCTTTTCGCAGCCGGGCTTGGGACCGGCCATGGCAGAGTTAAAAAAATTCAACACTTTTCCCAAATTAGTCACCGTAACGACTTGAAATATAGTGGCAACCAAACAAGATCCAGGTCCCATTGTAGGAGAAACATAGTAGTCAAGGCTTCACAAAGTCTTTAGACACACCCAAATATGGCACTGCATGTAATGCTTGGTGCGGTCATTCTTAGGCCTTTTTGGCTGAGATGTTAACGAATCCTCAGTGGCTTTTTCACTGACGTTCCTGGCCGCAGTAGCAAATAGTTTTTACAGGGCAGGTTTGCTTGTCCCAGCACCCAACCCTCCTCTTTTCGCAGCCGGGCTTGGGACTGGCCATGGCAGAGTTAAAAAAATTCAACACTTTTCCCAAATTAGTCACCGTAACGACTTGAAATATAGTGGCAACTAAACAAGATCCAGGTCCCATTGTAGGAGAAACAGAGTAGTCAAGGCTTCACAAAGTCTTTAGACACACCCAAATATGGCACTGCATGTAATGCTTGGTGCGGTCATTCTTAGGCCTTTTTGGCTGACATGTTAACGAATCCTCAGTGGCTTTTTCACTGATGTTCCTGGCCGCAGTAGCAAATAGTTTTTACAGGGCAGGTTTGCTAGTCCCAGCACCCAACCCTCCTCTTTTCGCAGCCGGGCTTGGGACCGGCCATGGCAGAGTTAAAAAAATTCAACACTTTTCCCAAATTAGTCACCGTAACGACTTGAAATATAGTGGCAACCAAACAAGATCCAGGTCCCATTGTAGGAGAAACATAGTAGTCAAGGCTTCACAAAGTCTTTAGACACACCCAAATATGGCACTGCATGTAATGCTTGGTGCGGTCATTCTTAGGCCTTTTTGGCAGAGATGTTAACGAATCCTCAGTGGCTTTTACACTGACGTTCCTGGCCGCAGTAGCAAATAGTTTTTACAGGGCAGGTTTGCTTGTCCCAGCACCCAACCCTCCTCTTTTCGCAGCCGGGCTTGGGACCGGCCATGGCAGAGTTAAAAAAATTCAACACTTTTCCCAAATTAGTCACCGTAACGACTTGAAATATAGTGGCAACTAAACAAGATCCAGGTCCCATTGTAGGAGAAACAGAGTAGTCAAGGCTTCACAAAGTCTTTAGACACACCCAAATATGGCACTGCATGTAATGCTTGGTGCGGTCATTCTTAGGCCTTTTTGGCTGACATGTTAACGAATCCTCAGTGGCTTTTTCACTGATGTTCCTGGCCGCAGTAGCAAATAGTTTTTACAGGGCAGGTTTGCTAGTCCCAGCACCCAACCCTCCTCTTTTCGCAGCCGGGCTTGGGACCGGCCATGGCAGAGTTAAAAAAATTCAACACTTTTCCCAAATTAGTCACCGTAACGACTTGAAATATAGTGGAAACTAAACAAGATCCAGGTCCCATTGTAGGAGAAACAGAGTAGTCAAGGCTTCACAAAGTCTTTAGACACACCCAAATATGGCACTGCATGTAATGCTTGGTGCGGTCATTCTTAGGCCTTTTTGGCTGACATGTTAACGAATCCTCAGTGGCTTTTTCACTGACGTTCCTGCCGCAGTAGCAAATGGTTTTTACAGGGCAGGTTTGCTTGTCCCAGCACCCAACCCTCCTCTTTTCGCAGCCGGGCTTGGGACCGGCCATGGCAGAGTTAAAAAAATTCAACACTTTTCCCAAATTAGTCACCGTAACGACTTGAAATATAGTGGCAACCAAACAAGATCCAGGTCCCATTGTAGGAGAAACATAGTAGTCAAGGCTTCACAAAGTCTTTAGACACACCCAAATATGGCACTGCATGTAATGCTTGGTGCGGTCATTCTTAGGCCTTTTTGGCTGAGATGTTAACGAATCCTCAGTGGCTTTTACACTGACGTTCCTGGCCGCAGTAGCAAATAGTTTTTACAGGGCAGGTTTGCTTGTCCCAGCACCCAACCCTCCTCTTTTCGCAGCCGGGCTTGGGACCGGCCATGGCAGAGTTAAAAAAATTCAACACTTTTCCCAAATTAGTCACCGTAACGACTTGAAATATAGTGGCAACTAAACAAGATCCAGGTCCCATTGTAGGAGAAACAGAGTAGTCAAGGCTTCACAAAGTCTTTAGACACACCCAAATATGGCACTGCATGTAATGCTTGGTGCGGTCATTCTTAGGCCTTTTTGGCTGACATGTTAACGAATCCTCAGTGGCTTTTTCACTGATGTTCCTGGCCGCAGTAGCAAATAGTTTTTACAGGGCAGGTTTGCTAGTCCCAGCACCCAACCCTCCTCTTTTCGCAGCCGGGCTTGGGACCGGCCATGGCAGAGTTAAAAAAATTCAACACTTTTCCCAAATTAGTCACCGTAACGACTTGAAATATAGTGGCAACTAAACAAGATCCAGGTCCCATTGTAGGAGAAACAGAGTAGTCAAGGCTTCACAAAGTCTTTAGACACACCCAAATATGGCACTGCATGTAATGCTTGGTGCGGTCATTCTTAGGCCTTTTTGGCTGACATGTTAACGAATCCTCAGTGGCTTTTTCACTGACGTTCCTGCCGCAGTAGCAAATGGTTTTTACAGGGCAGGTTTGCTTGTCCCAGCACCCAACCCTCCTCTTTTCGCAGCCGGGCTTGGGACCGGCCATGGCAGAGTTAAAAAAATTCAACACTTTTCCCAAATTAGTCACCGTAACGACTTGAAATATAGTGGCAACCAAACAAGATCCAGGTCCCATTGTAGGAGAAACAGAGTAGTCAAGGCTTCACAAAGTCTTTAGACACACCCAAATATGGCACTGCATGTAATGCTTGGTGCGGTCATTCTTAGGCCTTTTTGGCTGACATGTTAACGAATCCTCAGTGGCTTTTTCACTGATGTTCCTGGCCGCAGTAGCAAATAGTTTTTACAGGGCAGGTTTGCTAGTCCCAGCACCCAACCCTCCTCTTTTCGCAGCCGGGCTTGGGACCGGCCATGGCAGAGTTAAAAAAATTCAACACTTTTCCCAAATTAGTCACCGTAACGACTTGAAATATAGTGGCAACTAAACAAGATCCAGGTCCCATTGTAGGAGAAACAGAGTAGTCATGGCTTCACAAAGTCTTTAGACACACCCAAATATGGCACTGCATGTAATGCTTGGTGCGGTCATTCTTAGGCCTTTTTGGCTGAGATGTTAACGAATCCTCAGTGGCTTTTACACTGACGTTCCTGGCCGCAGTAGCAAATAGTTTTTACAGGGCAGGTTTGCTTGTCCCAGCACCCAACCCTCCTCTTTTCGCAGCCGGGCTTGGGACCGGCCATGGCAGAGTTAAAAAAATTCAACACTTTTCCCAAATTAGTCACAGTAACGACTTGAAATATAGTGGCAACTAAACAAGATCCAGGTCCCATTGTAGGAGAAACAGAGTAGTCAAGGCTTCACAAAGTCTTTAGACACACCCAAATATGGCACTGCATGTAATGCTTGGTGCGGTCATTCTTAGGCCTTTTTGGCTGACATGTTAACGAATCCTCAGTGGCTTTTTCACTGATGTTCCTGGCCGCAGTAGGAAATAGTTTTTACAGGGCAGGTTTGCTAGTCCCAGCACCCAACCCTCCTCTTTTCGCAGCCGGGCTTGGGACCGGCCATGGCAGAGTTAAAAAAATTCAACACTTTTCCCAAATTAGTCACCGTAACGACTTGAAATATAGTGGCAACTAAACAAGATCCAGGTCCCATTGTAGGAGAAACAGAGTAGTCAAGGCTTCACAAAGTCTTTAGACACACCCAAATATGGCACTGCATGTAATGCTTGGTGCGGTCATTCTTAGGCCTTTTTGGCTGACATGTTAACGAATCCTCAGTGGCTTTTTCACTGACGTTCCTGCTGCAGTAGCAAATGGTTTTTACAGGGCAGGTTTGCTTGTCCCAGCACCCAACCCTCCTCTTTTCGCAGCCGGGCTTGGGACCGGCCATGGCAGAGTTAATAAAATTCAACACTTTTCCCAAATTAGTCACCGTAACGACTTGAAATATAGTGGCAACCAAACAAGATCCAGGTCCCATTGTAGGAGAAACATAGTAGTCAAGGCTTCACAAAGTCTTTAGACACACCCAAATATGGCACTGCATGTAATGCTTGGTGCGGTCATTCTTAGGCCTTTTTGGCTGAGATGTTAACGAATCCTCAGTGGCTTTTACACTGACGTTCCTGGCCGCAGTAGCAAATAGTTTTTACAGGGCAGGTTTGCTTGTCCCAGCACCCAACCCTCCTCTTTTCGCAGCCGGGCTTGGGACCGGCCATGGCAAAGTTAAAAAAATTCAACACTTTTCCCAAATTAGTCACCGTAACGACTTGAAATATAGTGGCAACTAAACAAGATCCAGGTCCCATTGTAGGAGAAACAGAGTAGTCAAGGCTTCACAAAGTCTTTAGACACACCCAAATATGGCACTGCATGTAATGCTTGGTGCGGTCATTCTTAGGCCTTTTTGGCTGACATGTTAACGAATCCTCAGTGGCTTTTTCACTGATGTTCCTGGCCGCAGTAGCAAATAGTTTTTACAGGGCAGGTTTGCTAGTCCCAGCACCCAACCCTCCTCTTTTCGCAGCCGGGCTTGGGACCGGCCATGGCAGAGTTAAAAAAATTCAACACTTTTCCCAAATTAGTCACCGTAACGACTTGAAATATAGTGGCAACTAAACAAGATCCAGGTCCCATTGTAGGAGAAACAGAGCAGTCAAGGCTTCACAAAGTCTTTAGACACACCCAAATATGGCACTGCATGTAATGCTTGGTGCGGTCATTCTTAGGCCTTTTTGGCTGACATGTTAACGAATCCTCAGTGGCTTTTTCACTGACGTTCCTGCCGCAGTAGCAAATGGTTTTTACAGGGCAGGTTTGCTTGTCCCAGCACCCAACCCTCCTCTTTTCGCAGCCGGGCTTGGGACCGGCCATGGCAGAGTTAAAAAAATTCAACACTTTTCCCAAATTAGTCACCGTAACGACTTGAAATATAGTGGCAACTAAACAAGATCCAGGTCCCATTGTAGGAGAAACAGAGTAGTCAAGGCTTCACAAAGTCTTTAGACACACCCAAATATGGCACTGCATGTAATGCTTGGTGCGGTCATTCTTAGGCCTTTTTGGCTGACATGTTAACGAATCCTCAGTGGCTTTTTCACTGACGTTCCTGCTGCAGTAGCAAATGGTTTTTACAGGGCAGGTTTGCTTGTCCCAGCACCCAACCCTCCTCTTTTCGCAGCCGGGCTTGGGACCGGCCATGGCAGAGTTAATAAAATTCAACACTTTTCCCAAATTAGTCACCGTAACGACTTGAAATATAGTGGCAACCAAACAAGATCCAGGTCCCATTGTAGGAGAAACATAGTAGTCAAGGCTTCACAAAGTCTTTAGACACACCCAAATATGGCACTGCATGTAATGCTTGGTGCGGTCATTCTTAGGCCTTTTTGGCTGAGATGTTAACGAATCCTCAGTGGCTTTTACACTGACGTTCCTGGCCGCAGTAGCAAATAGTTTTTACAGGGCAGGTTTGCTTGTCCCAGCACCCAACCCTCCTCTTTTCGCAGCCGGGCTTGGGACCGGCCATGGCAGAGTTAAAAAAATTCAACACTTTTCCCAAATTAGTCACCGTAACGACTTGAAATATAGTGGCAACTAAACAAGATCCAGGTCCCATTGTAGGAGAAACAGAGTAGTCAAGGCTTCACAAAGTCTTTAGACACACCCAAATATGGCACTGCATGTAATGCTTGGTGCGGTCATTCTTAGGCCTTTTTGGCTGACATGTTAACGAATCCTCAGTGGCTTTTTCACTGATGTTCCTGGCCGCAGTAGCAAATAGTTTTTACAGGGCAGGTTTGCTAGTCCCAGCACCCAACCCTCCTCTTTTCGCAGCCGGGCTTGGGACCGGCCATGGCAGAGTTAAAAAAATTCAACACTTTTCCCAAATTAGTCACCGTAACGACTTGAAATATAGTGGCAACTAAACAAGATCCAGGTCCCATTGTAGGAGAAACAGAGTAGTCAAGGCTTCACAAAGTCTTTAGACACACCCAAATATGGCACTGCATGTAATGCTTGGTGCGGTCATTCTTAGGCCTTTTTGGCTGACATGTTAACGAATCCTCAGTGGCTTTTTCACTGACGTTCCTGCCGCAGTAGCAAATGGTTTTTACAGGGCAGGTTTGCTTGTCCCAGCACCCAACCCTCCTCTTTTCGCAGCCGGGCTTGGGACCGGCCATGGCAGAGTTAAAAAAATTCAACACTTTTCCCAAATTAGTCACCGTAACGACTTGAAATATAGTGGCAACCAAACAAGATCCAGGTCCCATTGTAGGAGAAACATAGTAGTCAAGGCTTCACAAAGTCTTTAGACACACCCAAATATGGCACTGCATGTAATGCTTGGTGCGGTCATTCTTAGGCCTTTTTGGCTGAGATGTTAACGAATCCTCAGTGGCTTTTACACTGACGTTCCTGGCCGCAGTAGCAAATAGTTTTTACAGGGCAGGTTTGCTTGTCCCAGCACCCAACCCTCCTCTTTTCGCAGCCGGGCTTGGGACCGGCCATGGCAGAGTTAAAAAAATTCAACACTTTTCCCAAATTAGTCACCGTAACCACTTGAAATATAGTGGCAACTAAACAAGATCCAGGTCCCATTGTAGGAGAAACAGAGTAGTCAAGGCTTCACAAAGTCTTTAGACACACCCAAATATGGCACTGCATGTAATGCTTGGTGCGGTCATTCTTAGGCCTTTTTGGCTGACATGTTAACGAATCCTCAGTGGCTTTTTCACTGATGTTCCTGGCCGCAGTAGCAAATAGTTTTTACAGGGCAGGTTTGCTAGTCCCAGCACCCAACCCTCCTCTTTTCGCAGCCGGGCTTGGGACCGGCCATGGCAGAGTTAAAAAAATTCAACACTTTTCCCAAATTAGTCACCGTAACGACTTGAAATATAGTGGCAACTAAACAAGATCCAGGTCCCATTGTAGGAGAAACAGAGTAGTCAAGGCTTCACAAAGTCTTTAGACACACCCAAATATGGCACTGCATGTAATGCTTGGTGCGGTCATTCTTAGGCCTTTTTGGCTGACATGTTAACGAATCCTCAGTGGCTTTTTCACTGACGTTCCTGCCGCAGTAGCAAATGGTTTTTACAGGGCAGGTTTGCTTGTCCCAGCACCCAACCCTCCTCTTTTCGCAGCCGGGCTTGGGACCGGCCATGGCAGAGTTAAAAAAATTCAACACTTTTCCCAAATTAGTCACCGTAACGACTTGAAATATAGTGGCAACCAAACAAGATCCAGGTCCCATTGTAGGAGAAACAGAGTAGTCAAGGCTTCACAAAGTCTTTAGACACACCCAAATATGGCACTGCATGTAATGCTTGGTGCGGTCATTCTTAGGCCTTTTTGGCTGAGATGTTAACGAATCCTCAGTGGCTTTTACACTGACGTTCCTGGCCGCAGTAGCAAATAGTTTTTACAGGGCAGGTTTGCTTGTCCCAGCACCCAACCCTCCTCTTTTCGCAGCCGGGCTTGGGACCGGCCATGGCAGAGTTAAAAAAATTCAACACTTTTCCCAAATTAGTCACCGTAACGACTTGAAATATAGTGGCAACCAAACAAGATCCAGGTCCCATTGTAGGAGAAACAGAGTAGTCAAGGCTTCACAAAGTCTTTAGACACACCCAAATATGGCACTGCATGTAATGCTTGGTGCGGTCATTCTTAGGCCTTTTTGGCTGAGATGTTAACGAATCCTCAGTGGCTTTTTCACTGACGTTCCTGGCCGCAGTAGCAAATAGTTTTTACAGGGCAGGTTTGCTTGTCCCAGCACCCAACCCTCCTCTTTTCGCAGCCGGGCTTGGGACTGGCCATGGCAGAGTTAAAAAAATTCAACACTTTTCCCAAATTAGTCACCGTAACGACTTGAAATATAGTGGCAACTAAACAAGATCCAGGTCCCATTGTAGGAGAAACAGAGTAGTCAAGGCTTCACAAAGTCTTTAGACACACCCAAATATGGCACTGCATGTAATGCTTGGTGCGGTCATTCTTAGGCCTTTTTGGCTGACATGTTAACGAATCCTCAGTGGCTTTTTCACTGATGTTCCTGGCCGCAGTAGCAAATAGTTTTTACAGGGCAGGTTTGCTAGTCCCAGCACCCAACCCTCCTCTTTTCGCAGCCGGGCTTGGGACCGGCCATGGCAGAGTTAAAAAAATTCAACACTTTTCCCAAATTAGTCACCGTAACGACTTGAAATATAGTGGCAACCAAACAAGATCCAGGTCCCATTGTAGGAGAAACATAGTAGTCAAGGCTTCACAAAGTCTTTAGACACACCCAAATATGGCACTGCATGTAATGCTTGGTGCGGTCATTCTTAGGCCTTTTTGGCAGAGATGTTAACGAATCCTCAGTGGCTTTTACACTGACGTTCCTGGCCGCAGTAGCAAATAGTTTTTACAGGGCAGGTTTGCTTGTCCCAGCACCCAACCCTCCTCTTTTCGCAGCCGGGCTTGGGACCGGCCATGGCAGAGTTAAAAAAATTCAACACTTTTCCCAAATTAGTCACCGTAACGACTTGAAATATAGTGGCAACTAAACAAGATCCAGGTCCCATTGTAGGAGAAACAGAGTAGTCAAGGCTTCACAAAGTCTTTAGACACACCCAAATATGGCACTGCATGTAATGCTTGGTGCGGTCATTCTTAGGCCTTTTTGGCTGACATGTTAACGAATCCTCAGTGGCTTTTTCACTGATGTTCCTGGCCGCAGTAGCAAATAGTTTTTACAGGGCAGGTTTGCTAGTCCCAGCACCCAACCCTCCTCTTTTCGCAGCCGGGCTTGGGACCGGCCATGGCAGAGTTAAAAAAATTCAACACTTTTCCCAAATTAGTCACCGTAACGACTTGAAATATAGTGGAAACTAAACAAGATCCAGGTCCCATTGTAGGAGAAACAGAGTAGTCAAGGCTTCACAAAGTCTTTAGACACACCCAAATATGGCACTGCATGTAATGCTTGGTGCGGTCATTCTTAGGCCTTTTTGGCTGACATGTTAACGAATCCTCAGTGGCTTTTTCACTGACGTTCCTGCCGCAGTAGCAAATGGTTTTTACAGGGCAGGTTTGCTTGTCCCAGCACCCAACCCTCCTCTTTTCGCAGCCGGGCTTGGGACCGGCCATGGCAGAGTTAAAAAAATTCAACACTTTTCCCAAATTAGTCACCGTAACGACTTGAAATATAGTGGCAACCAAACAAGATCCAGGTCCCATTGTAGGAGAAACATAGTAGTCAAGGCTTCACAAAGTCTTTAGACACACCCAAATATGGCACTGCATGTAATGCTTGGTGCGGTCATTCTTAGGCCTTTTTGGCTGAGATGTTAACGAATCCTCAGTGGCTTTTACACTGACGTTCCTGGCCGCAGTAGCAAATAGTTTTTACAGGGCAGGTTTGCTTGTCCCAGCACCCAACCCTCCTCTTTTCGCAGCCGGGCTTGGGACCGGCCATGGCAGAGTTAAAAAAATTCAACACTTTTCCCAAATTAGTCACCGTAACGACTTGAAATATAGTGGCAACTAAACAAGATCCAGGTCCCATTGTAGGAGAAACAGAGTAGTCAAGGCTTCACAAAGTCTTTAGACACACCCAAATATGGCACTGCATGTAATGCTTGGTGCGGTCATTCTTAGGCCTTTTTGGCTGACATGTTAACGAATCCTCAGTGGCTTTTTCACTGATGTTCCTGGCCGCAGTAGCAAATAGTTTTTACAGGGCAGGTTTGCTAGTCCCAGCACCCAACCCTCCTCTTTTCGCAGCCGGGCTTGGGACCGGCCATGGCAGAGTTAAAAAAATTCAACACTTTTCCCAAATTAGTCACCGTAACGACTTGAAATATAGTGGCAACTAAACAAGATCCAGGTCCCATTGTAGGAGAAACAGAGTAGTCAAGGCTTCACAAAGTCTTTAGACACACCCAAATATGGCACTGCATGTAATGCTTGGTGCGGTCATTCTTAGGCCTTTTTGGCTGACATGTTAACGAATCCTCAGTGGCTTTTTCACTGACGTTCCTGCCGCAGTAGCAAATGGTTTTTACAGGGCAGGTTTGCTTGTCCCAGCACCCAACCCTCCTCTTTTCGCAGCCGGGCTTGGGACCGGCCATGGCAGAGTTAAAAAAATTCAACACTTTTCCCAAATTAGTCACCGTAACGACTTGAAATATAGTGGCAACCAAACAAGATCCAGGTCCCATTGTAGGAGAAACAGAGTAGTCAAGGCTTCACAAAGTCTTTAGACACACCCAAATATGGCACTGCATGTAATGCTTGGTGCGGTCATTCTTAGGCCTTTTTGGCTGACATGTTAACGAATCCTCAGTGGCTTTTTCACTGATGTTCCTGGCCGCAGTAGCAAATAGTTTTTACAGGGCAGGTTTGCTAGTCCCAGCACCCAACCCTCCTCTTTTCGCAGCCGGGCTTGGGACCGGCCATGGCAGAGTTAAAAAAATTCAACACTTTTCCCAAATTAGTCACCGTAACGACTTGAAATATAGTGGCAACTAAACAAGATCCAGGTCCCATTGTAGGAGAAACAGAGTAGTCATGGCTTCACAAAGTCTTTAGACACACCCAAATATGGCACTGCATGTAATGCTTGGTGCGGTCATTCTTAGGCCTTTTTGGCTGAGATGTTAACGAATCCTCAGTGGCTTTTACACTGACGTTCCTGGCCGCAGTAGCAAATAGTTTTTACAGGGCAGGTTTGCTTGTCCCAGCACCCAACCCTCCTCTTTTCGCAGCCGGGCTTGGGACCGGCCATGGCAGAGTTAAAAAAATTCAACACTTTTCCCAAATTAGTCACAGTAACGACTTGAAATATAGTGGCAACTAAACAAGATCCAGGTCCCATTGTAGGAGAAACAGAGTAGTCAAGGCTTCACAAAGTCTTTAGACACACCCAAATATGGCACTGCATGTAATGCTTGGTGCGGTCATTCTTAGGCCTTTTTGGCTGACATGTTAACGAATCCTCAGTGGCTTTTTCACTGATGTTCCTGGCCGCAGTAGGAAATAGTTTTTACAGGGCAGGTTTGCTAGTCCCAGCACCCAACCCTCCTCTTTTCGCAGCCGGGCTTGGGACCGGCCATGGCAGAGTTAAAAAAATTCAACACTTTTCCCAAATTAGTCACCGTAACGACTTGAAATATAGTGGCAACTAAACAAGATCCAGGTCCCATTGTAGGAGAAACAGAGTAGTCAAGGCTTCACAAAGTCTTTAGACACACCCAAATATGGCACTGCATGTAATGCTTGGTGCGGTCATTCTTAGGCCTTTTTGGCTGACATGTTAACGAATCCTCAGTGGCTTTTTCACTGACGTTCCTGCTGCAGTAGCAAATGGTTTTTACAGGGCAGGTTTGCTTGTCCCAGCACCCAACCCTCCTCTTTTCGCAGCCGGGCTTGGGACCGGCCATGGCAGAGTTAATAAAATTCAACACTTTTCCCAAATTAGTCACCGTAACGACTTGAAATATAGTGGCAACCAAACAAGATCCAGGTCCCATTGTAGGAGAAACATAGTAGTCAAGGCTTCACAAAGTCTTTAGACACACCCAAATATGGCACTGCATGTAATGCTTGGTGCGGTCATTCTTAGGCCTTTTTGGCTGAGATGTTAACGAATCCTCAGTGGCTTTTACACTGACGTTCCTGGCCGCAGTAGCAAATAGTTTTTACAGGGCAGGTTTGCTTGTCCCAGCACCCAACCCTCCTCTTTTCGCAGCCGGGCTTGGGACCGGCCATGGCAAAGTTAAAAAAATTCAACACTTTTCCCAAATTAGTCACCGTAACGACTTGAAATATAGTGGCAACTAAACAAGATCCAGGTCCCATTGTAGGAGAAACAGAGTAGTCAAGGCTTCACAAAGTCTTTAGACACACCCAAATATGGCACTGCATGTAATGCTTGGTGCGGTCATTCTTAGGCCTTTTTGGCTGACATGTTAACGAATCCTCAGTGGCTTTTTCACTGATGTTCCTGGCCGCAGTAGCAAATAGTTTTTACAGGGCAGGTTTGCTAGTCCCAGCACCCAACCCTCCTCTTTTCGCAGCCGGGCTTGGGACCGGCCATGGCAGAGTTAAAAAAATTCAACACTTTTCCCAAATTAGTCACCGTAACGACTTGAAATATAGTGGCAACTAAACAAGATCCAGGTCCCATTGTAGGAGAAACAGAGCAGTCAAGGCTTCACAAAGTCTTTAGACACACCCAAATATGGCACTGCATGTAATGCTTGGTGCGGTCATTCTTAGGCCTTTTTGGCTGACATGTTAACGAATCCTCAGTGGCTTTTTCACTGACGTTCCTGCCGCAGTAGCAAATGGTTTTTACAGGGCAGGTTTGCTTGTCCCAGCACCCAACCCTCCTCTTTTCGCAGCCGGGCTTGGGACCGGCCATGGCAGAGTTAAAAAAATTCAACACTTTTCCCAAATTAGTCACCGTAACGACTTGAAATATAGTGGCAACTAAACAAGATCCAGGTCCCATTGTAGGAGAAACAGAGTAGTCAAGGCTTCACAAAGTCTTTAGACACACCCAAATATGGCACTGCATGTAATGCTTGGTGCGGTCATTCTTAGGCCTTTTTGGCTGACATGTTAACGAATCCTCAGTGGCTTTTTCACTGACGTTCCTGCTGCAGTAGCAAATGGTTTTTACAGGGCAGGTTTGCTTGTCCCAGCACCCAACCCTCCTCTTTTCGCAGCCGGGCTTGGGACCGGCCATGGCAGAGTTAATAAAATTCAACACTTTTCCCAAATTAGTCACCGTAACGACTTGAAATATAGTGGCAACCAAACAAGATCCAGGTCCCATTGTAGGAGAAACATAGTAGTCAAGGCTTCACAAAGTCTTTAGACACACCCAAATATGGCACTGCATGTAATGCTTGGTGCGGTCATTCTTAGGCCTTTTTGGCTGAGATGTTAACGAATCCTCAGTGGCTTTTACACTGACGTTCCTGGCCGCAGTAGCAAATAGTTTTTACAGGGCAGGTTTGCTTGTCCCAGCACCCAACCCTCCTCTTTTCGCAGCCGGGCTTGGGACCGGCCATGGCAGAGTTAAAAAAATTCAACACTTTTCCCAAATTAGTCACCGTAACGACTTGAAATATAGTGGCAACTAAACAAGATCCAGGTCCCATTGTAGGAGAAACAGAGTAGTCAAGGCTTCACAAAGTCTTTAGACACACCCAAATATGGCACTGCATGTAATGCTTGGTGCGGTCATTCTTAGGCCTTTTTGGCTGACATGTTAACGAATCCTCAGTGGCTTTTTCACTGATGTTCCTGGCCGCAGTAGCAAATAGTTTTTACAGGGCAGGTTTGCTAGTCCCAGCACCCAACCCTCCTCTTTTCGCAGCCGGGCTTGGGACCGGCCATGGCAGAGTTAAAAAAATTCAACACTTTTCCCAAATTAGTCACCGTAACGACTTGAAATATAGTGGCAACTAAACAAGATCCAGGTCCCATTGTAGGAGAAACAGAGCAGTCAAGGCTTCACAAAGTCTTTAGACACACCCAAATATGGCACTGCATGTAATGCTTGGTGCGGTCATTCTTAGGCCTTTTTGGCTGACATGTTAACGAATCCTCAGTGGCTTTTTCACTGACGTTCCTGCCGCAGTAGCAAATGGTTTTTACAGGGCAGGTTTGCTTGTCCCAGCACCCAACCCTCCTCTTTTCGCAGCCGGGCTTGGGACCGGCCATGGCAGAGTTAAAAAAATTCAACACTTTTCCCAAATTAGTCACCGTAACGACTTGAAATATAGTGGCAACCAAACAAGATCCAGGTCCCATTGTAGGAGAAACAGAGTAGTCAAGGCTTCACAAAGTCTTTAGACACACCCAAATATGGCACTGCATGTAATGCTTGGTGCGGTCATTCTTAGGCCTTTTTGGCTGACATGTTAACGAATCCTCAGTGGCTTTTTCACTGATGTTCCTGGCCGCAGTAGCAAATAGTTTTTACAGGGCAGGTTTGCTAGTCCCAGCACCCAACCCTCCTCTTTTCGCAGCCGGGCTTGGGACCGGCCATGGCAGAGTTAAAAAAATTCAACACTTTTCCCAAATTAGTCACCGTAACGACTTGAAATATAGTGGCAACTAAACAAGATCCAGGTCCCATTGTAGGAGAAACAGAGTAGTCAAGGCTTCACAAAGTCTTTAGACACACCCAAATATGGCACTGCATGTAATGCTTGGTGCGGTCATTCTTAGGCCTTTTTGGCTGACATGTTAACGAATCCTCAGTGGCTTTTTCACTGATGTTCCTGGCCGCAGTAGCAAATAGTTTTTACAGGGCAGGTTTGCTAGTCCCAGCACCCAACCCTCCTCTTTTCGCAGCCGGGCTTGGGACCGGCCATGGCAGAGTTAAAAAAATTCAACACTTTTCCCAAATTAGTCACCGTAACGACTTGAAATATAGTGGCAACTAAACAAGATCCAGGTCCCATTGTAGGAGAAACAGAGTAGTCAAGGCTTCACAAAGTCTTTAGACACACCCAAATATGGCACTGCATGTAATGCTTGGTGCGGTCATTCTTAGGCCTTTTTGGCTGACATGTTAACGAATCCTCAGTGGCTTTTTCACTGACGTTCCTGCCGCAGTAGCAAATGGTTTTTACAGGGCAGGTTTGCTTGTCCCAGCACCCAACCCTCCTCTTTTCGCAGCCGGGCTTGGGACCGGCCATGGCAGAGTTAAAAAAATTCAACACTTTTCCCAAATTAGTCACCGTAATGACTTGAAATATAGTGGCAACCAAACAAGATCCAGGTCCCATTGTAGGAGAAACATAGTAGTCAAGGCTTCACAAAGTCTTTAGACACACCCAAATATGGCACTGCATGTAATGCTTGGTGCGGTCATTCTTAGGCCTTTTTGGCTGAGATGTTAACGAATCCTCAGTGGCTTTTACACTGACGTTCCTGGCCGCAGTAGCAAATAGTTTTTACAGGGCAGGTTTGCTTGTCCCAGCACCCAACCCTCCTCTTTTCGCAGCCGGGCTTGGGACCGGCCATGGCAGAGTTAAAAAAATTCAACACTTTTCCCAAATTAGTCACCGTAACGACTTGAAATATAGTGGCAACTAAACAAGATCCAGGTCCCATTGTAGGAGAAACAGAGTAGTCAAGGCTTCACAAAGTCTTTAGACACACCCAAATATGGCACTGCATGTAATGCTTGGTGCGGTCATTCTTAGGCCTTTTTGGCTGACATGTTAACGAATCCTCAGTGGCTTTTTCACTGATGTTCCTGGCCGCAGTAGCAAATAGTTTTTACAGGGCAGGTTTGCTAGTCCCAGCACCCAACCCTCCTCTTTTCGCAGCCGGGCTTGGGACCGGCCATGGCAGAGTTAAAAAAATTCAACACTTTTCCCAAATTAGTCACCGTAACGACTTGAAATATAGTGGCAACTAAACAAGATCCAGGTCCCATTGTAGGAGAAACAGAGTAGTCAAGGCTTCACAAAGTCTTTAGACACACCCAAATATGGCACTGCATGTAATGCTTGGTGCGGTCATTCTTAGGCCTTTTTGGCTGACATGTTAATGAATCCTCAGTGGCTTTTTCACTGACGTTCCTGCCGCAGTAGCAAATGGTTTTTACAGGGCAGGTTTGCTAGTCCCAGCACCCAACCCTCCTCTTTTCGCAGCCGGGCTTGGGACCGGCCATGGCAGAGTTAAAAAAATTCAACACTTTTCCCAAATTAGTCACCGTAACGACTTGAAATATAGTGGCAACTAAACAAGATCCAGGTCCCATTGTAGGAGAAACAGAGTAGTCAAGGCTTCACAAAGTCTTTAGACACACCCAAATATGGCACTGCATGTAATGCTTGGTGCGGTCATTCTTAGGCCTTTTTGGCTGACATGTTAACGAATCCTCAGTGGCTTTTTCACTGACGTTCCTGCCGCAGTAGCAAATGGTTTTTACAGGGCAGGTTTGCTTGTCCCAGCACCCAACCCACCTCTTTTCGCAGCCGGGCTTGGGACCGGCCATGGCAGAGTTAAAAAAATTCAACACTTTTCCCAAATTAGTCACCGTAACGACTTGAAATATAGTGGCAACCAAACAAGATCCAGGTCCCATTGTAGGAGAAACATAGTAGTCAAGGCTTCACAAAGTCTTTAGACACACCCAAATATGGCACTGCATGTAATGCTTGGTGCGGTCATTCTTAGGCCTTTTTGGCGGAGATGTTAACGAATCCTCAGTGGCTTTTACACTGACGTTCCTGGCCGCAGTAGCAAATAGTTTTTACAGGGCAGGTTTGCTTGTCCCAGCACCCAACCCTCCTCTTTTCGCAGCCGGGCTTGGGACCGGCCATGGCAGAGTTAAAAAAATTCAACACTTTTCCCAAATTAGTCACCGTAACGACTTGAAATATAGTGGCAACTAAACAAGATCCAGGTCCCATTGTAGGAGAAACAGAGTAGTCAAGGCTTCACAAAGTCTTTAGACACACCCAAATATGGCACTGCATGTAATGCTTGGTGCGGTCATTCTTAGGCCTTTTTGGCTAACATGTTAACGAATCCTCAGTGGCTTTTTCACTGATGTTCCTGGCCGCAGTAGCAAATAGTTTTTACAGGGCAGGTTTGCTAGTCCCAGCACCCAACCCTCCTCTTTTCGCAGCCGGGCTTGGGACCGGCCATGGCAGAGTTAAAAAAATTCAACACTTTTCCCAAATTAGTCACTGTAACGACTTGAAATATAGTGGCAACTAAACAAGATCCAGGTCCCATTGTAGGAGAAACAGAGTAGTCAAGGCTTCACAAAGTCTTTAGACACACCCAAATATGGCACTGCATGTAATGCTTGGTGCGGTCATTCTTAGGCCTTTTTGGCTGACATGTTAACGAATCCTCAGTGGCTTTTTCACTGACGTTCCTGCCGCAGTAGCAAATGGTTTTTACAGGGCAGGTTTGCTTGTCCCAGCACCCAACCCTCCTCTTTTCGCAGCCGGGCTTGGGACCGGCCATGGCAGAGTTAAAAAAATTCAACACTTTTCCCAAATTAGTCACCGTAACGACTTGAAATATAGTGGCAACCAAACAAGATCCAGGTCCCATTGTAGGAGAAACAGAGTAGTCAAGGCTTCACAAAGTCTTTAGACACACCCAAATATGGCACTGCATTTAATGCTTGGTGCGGTCATTCTTAGGCCTTTTTGGCTGAGATGTTAACGAATCCTCAGAGGCTTTTACACTGACGTTCCTGGCCGCAGTAGCAAATAGTTTTTACAGGGCAGGTTTGCTTGTCCCAGCACCCAACCCTCCTCTTTTCGCAGCCGGGCTTGGGACCGGCCATGGCAGAGTTAAAAAAATTCAACACTTTTCCCAAATTAGTCACCGTAACGACTTGAAATATAGTGGCAACTAAACAAGATCCAGGTCCCATTGTAGGAGAAACAGAGTAGTCAAGGCTTCACAAAGTCTTTAGACACACCCAAATATGGCACTGCATGTAATGCTTGGTGCGGTCATTCTTAAGCCTTTTTGGCTGACATGTTAACGAATCCTCAGTGGCTTTTTCACTGATGTTCCTGGCCGCAGTAGCAAATAGTTTTTACAGGGCAGGTTTGCTAGTCCCAGCACCCAACCCTCCTCTTTTCGCAGCCGGGCTTGGGACCGGCCATGGCAGAGTTAAAAAAATTCAACACTTTTCCCAAATTAGTCACCGTAACGACTTGAAATATAGTGGCAACTAAACAAGATCCAGGTCCCATTGTAGGAGAAACAGAGTAGTCAAGGCTTCACAAAGTCTTTAGACACACCCAAATATGGCACTGCATGTAATGCTTGGTGCGGTCATTCTTAGGCCTTTTTGGCTGACATGTTAACGAATCCTCAGTGGCTTTTTCACTGACGTTCCTGCCGCAGTAGCAAATGGTTTTTACAGGGCAGGTTTGCTTGTCCCAGCACCCAACCCTCCTCTTTTCGCAGCCGGGCTTGGGACCGGCCATGGCAGAGTTAAAAAAATTCAACACTTTTCCCAAATTAGTCACCGTAACGACTTGAAATATAGTGGCAACTAAACAAGATCCAGGTCCCATTGTAGGAGAAACAGAGTAGTCAAGGCTTCACAAAGTCTTTAGACACACCCAAATATGGCACTGCATGTAATGCTTGGTGCGGTCATTCTTAGGCCTTTTTGGCTGACATGTTAACGAATCCTCAGTGGCTTTTTCACTGATGTTCCTGGCCGCAGTAGCAAATAGTTTTTACAGGGCAGGTTTGCTAGTCCCAGCACCCAACCCTCCTCTTTTCGCAGCCGGGCTTGGGACCGGCCATGGCAGAGTTAAAAAAATTCAACACTTTTCCCAAATTAGTCACCGTAACGACTTGAAATATAGTGGCAACTAAACAAGATCCAGGTCCCATTGTAGGAGAAACAGAGTAGTCAAGGCTTCACAAAGTCTTTAGACACACCCAAATATGGCACTGCATGTAATGCTTGGTGCGGTCATTCTTAGGCCTTTTTGGCTGACATGTTAACGAATCCTCAGTGGCTTTTTCACTGACGTTCCTGCCGCAGTAGCAAATGGTTTTTACAGGGCAGGTTTGCTTGTCCCAGCACCCAACCCTCCTCTTTTCGCAGCCGGGCTTGGGACCGGCCATGGCAGAGTTAAAAAAATTCAACACTTTTCCCAAATTAGTCACCGTAACGACTTGAAATATAGTGGCAACTTAACAAGATCCAGGTCCCATTGTAGGAGAAACAGAGTAGTCAAGGCTTCACAAAGTCTTTAGACACACCCAAATATGGCACTGCATGTAATGCTTGGTGCGGTCATTCTTAGGCCTTTTTGGCTGACATGTTAACGAATCCTCAGTGGCTTTTTCACTGATGTTCCTGGCCGCAGTAGCAAATAGTTTTTACAGGGCAGGTTTGCTAGTCCCAGCACCCAACCCTCCTCTTTTCGCAGCCGGGCTTGGGACCGGCCATGGCAGAGTTAAAAAAATTCAACACTTTTCCCAAATTAGTCACCGTAACGACTTGAAATATAGTGGCAACCAAACAAGATCCAGGTCCCATTGTAGGAGAAACAGAGTAGTCAAGGCTTCACAAAGTCTTTAGACACACCCAAATATGGCACTGCATTTAATGCTTGGTGCGGTCATTCTTAGGCCTTTTTGGCTGAGATGTTAACGAATCCTCAGAGGCTTTTACACTGACGTTCCTGGCCGCAGTAGCAAATAGTTTTTACAGGGCAGGTTTGCTTGTCCCAGCACCCAACCCTCCTCTTTTCGCAGCCGGGCTTGGGACCGGCCATGGCAGAGTTAAAAAAATTCAACACTTTTCCCAAATTAGTCACCGTAACGACTTGAAATATAGTGGCAACTAAACAAGATCCAGGTCCCATTGTAGGAGAAACAGAGTAGTCAAGGCTTCACAAAGTCTTTAGACACACCCAAATATGGCACTGCATGTAATGCTTGGTGCGGTCATTCTTAAGCCTTTTTGGCTGACATGTTAACGAATCCTCAGTGGCTTTTTCACTGATGTTCCTGGCCGCAGTAGCAAATAGTTTTTACAGGGCAGGTTTGCTAGTCCCAGCACCCAACCCTCCTCTTTTCGCAGCCGGGCTTGGGACCGGCCATGGCAGAGTTAAAAAAATTCAACACTTTTCCCAAATTAGTCACCGTAACGACTTGAAATATAGTGGCAACTAAACAAGATCCAGGTCCCATTGTAGGAGAAACAGAGTAGTCAAGGCTTCACAAAGTCTTTAGACACACCCAAATATGGCACTGCATGTAATGCTTGGTGCGGTCATTCTTAGGCCTTTTTGGCTGACATGTTAACGAATCCTCAGTGGCTTTTTCACTGACGTTCCTGCCGCAGTAGCAAATGGTTTTTACAGGGCAGGTTTGCTTGTCCCAGCACCCAACCCTCCTCTTTTCGCAGCCGGGCTTGGGACCGGCCATGGCAGAGTTAAAAAAATTCAACACTTTTCCCAAATTAGTCACCGTAACGACTTGAAATATAGTGGCAACTAAACAAGATCCAGGTCCCATTGTAGGAGAAACAGAGTAGTCAAGGCTTCACAAAGTCTTTAGACACACCCAAATATGGCACTGCATGTAATGCTTGGTGCGGTCATTCTTAGGCCTTTTTGGCTGACATGTTAACGAATCCTCAGTGGCTTTTTCACTGATGTTCCTGGCCGCAGTAGCAAATAGTTTTTACAGGGCAGGTTTGCTAGTCCCAGCACCCAACCCTCCTCTTTTCGCAGCCGGGCTTGGGACCGGCCATGGCAGAGTTAAAAAAATTCAACACTTTTCCCAAATTAGTCACCGTAACGACTTGAAATATAGTGGCAACTAAACAAGATCCAGGTCCCATTGTAGGAGAAACAGAGTAGTCAAGGCTTCACAAAGTCTTTAGACACACCCAAATATGGCACTGCATGTAATGCTTGGTGCGGTCATTCTTAGGCCTTTTTGGCTGACATGTTAACGAATCCTCAGTGGCTTTTTCACTGACGTTCCTGCCGCAGTAGCAAATGGTTTTTACAGGGCAGGTTTGCTTGTCCCAGCACCCAACCCTCCTCTTTTCGCAGCCGGGCTTGGGACCGGCCATGGCAGAGTTAAAAAAATTCAACACTTTTCCCAAATTAGTCACCGTAACGACTTGAAATATAGTGGCAACTTAACAAGATCCAGGTCCCATTGTAGGAGAAACAGAGTAGTCAAGGCTTCACAAAGTCTTTAGACACACCCAAATATGGCACTGCATGTAATGCTTGGTGCGGTCATTCTTAGGCCTTTTTGGCTGACATGTTAACGAATCCTCAGTGGCTTTTTCACTGATGTTCCTGGCCGCAGTAGCAAATAGTTTTTACAGGGCAGGTTTGCTAGTCCCAGCACCCAACCCTCCTCTTTTCGCAGCCGGGCTTGGGACCGGCCATGGCAGAGTTAAAAAAATTCAACACTTTTCCCAAATTAGTCACCGTAACGACTTGAAATATAGTGGCAACTAAACAAGATCCAGGTCCCATTGTAGGAGAAACAGAGTAGTCAAGGCTTCACAAAGTCTTTAGACACACCCAAATATGGCACTGCATGTAATGCTTGGTGCGGTCATTCTTAGGCCTTTTTGGCTGACATGTTAACGAATCCTCAGTGGCTTTTTCACTGACATTCCTGCCGCAGTAGCAAATGGTTTTTACAGGGCAGGTTTGCTTGTCCCAGCACCCAACCCTCCTCTTTTCGCAGCCGGGCTTGGGACCGGCCATGGCAGAGTTAAAAAAATTCAACACTTTTCCCAAATTAGTCACCGTAACGACTTGAAATATAGTGGCAACCAAACAAGATCCAGGTCCCATTGTAGGAGAAACATAGTAGTCAAGGCTTCACAAAGTCTTTAGACACACCCAAATATGGCACTGCATGTAATGCTTGGTGCGGTCATTCTTAGGCCTTTTTGGCGGAGATGTTAACGAATCCTCAGTGGCTTTTACACTGACGTTCCTGGCCGCAGTAGCAAATAGTTTTTACAGGGCAGGTTTGCTTGTCCCAGCACCCAACCCTCCTCTTTTCGCAGCCGGGCTTGGGACCGGCCATGGCAGAGTTAAAAAAATTCAACACTTTTCCCAAATTAGTCACCGTAACGACTTGAAATATAGTGGCAACTAAACAAGATCCAGGTCCCATTGTAGGAGAAACAGAGTAGTCAAGGCTTCACAAAGTCTTTAGACACACCCAAATATGGCACTGCATGTAATGCTTGGTGCGGTCATTCTTAGGCCTTTTTGGCTAACATGTTAACGAATCCTCAGTGGCTTTTTCACTGATGTTCCTGGCCGCAGTAGCAAATAGTTTTTACAGGGCAGGTTTGCTAGTCCCAACACCCAACCCTCCTCTTTTCGCAGCCGGGCTTGGGACCGGCCATGGCAGAGTTAAAAAAATTCAACACTTTTCCCAAATTAGTCACTGTAACGACTTGAAATATAGTGGCAACTAAACAAGATCCAGGTCCCATTTTAGGAGAAACAGAGTAGTCAAGGCTTCACAAAGTCTTTAGACACACCCAAATATGGCACTGCATGTAGTGCTTGGTGCGGTCATTCTTAGGCCTTTTTGGCTGACATGTTAACGAATCCTCAGTGGCTTTTTCACTGACGTTCCTGCCGCAGTAGCAAATGGTTTTTACAGGGCAGGTTTGCTTGTCCCAGCACCCAACCCTCCTCTTTTCGCAGCCGGGCTTGGGACCGGCCATGGCAGAGTTAAAAAAATTCAACACTTTTCCCAAATTAGTCACCGTAACGACTTGAAATATAGTGGCAACCAAACAAGATCCAGGTCCCATTGTAGGAGAAACATAGTAGTCAAGGCTTCACAAAGTCTTTAGACACACCCAAATATGGCACTGCATGTAATGCTTGGTGCGGTCATTCTTAGGCCTTTTTGGCTGAGATGTTAACGAATCCTCAGTGGCTTTTACACTGACGTTCCTGGCCGCAGTAGCAAATAGTTTTTACAGGGCAGGTTTGCTTGTCCCAGCACCCAACCCTCCTCTTTTCGCAGCCGGGCTTGGGACCGGCCATGGCAGAGTTAAAAAAATTCAACACTTTTCCCAAATTAGTCACCGTAACGACTTGAAATATAGTGGCAACTAAACAAGATCCAGGTCCCATTGTAGGAGAAACAGAGTAGTCAAGGCTTCACAAAGTCTTTAGACACACCCAAATATGGCACTGCATGTAATGCTTGGTGCGGTCATTCTTAGGCCTTTTTGGCTGACATGTTAACGAATCCTCAGTGGCTTTTTCACTGATGTTCCTGGCCGCAGTAGCAAATAGTTTTTACAGGGCAGGTTTGCTAGTCCCAGCACCCAACCCTCCTCTTTTCGCAGCCGGGCTTGGGACCGGCCATGGCAGAGTTAAAAAAATTCAACACTTTTCCCAAATTAGTCACCGTAACGACTTGAAATATAGTGGCAACTAAACAAGATCCAGGTCCCATTGTAGGAGAAACAGAGTAGTCAAGGCTTCACAAAGTCTTTAGACACACCCAAATATGGCACTGCATGTAATGCTTGGTGCGGTCATTCTTAGGCCTTTTTGGCTGACATGTTAACGAATCCTCAGTGGCTTTTTCACTGACGTTCCTGCCGCAGTAGCAAATGGTTTTTACAGGGCAGGTTTGCTTGTCCCAGCACCCAACCCTCCTCTTTTCGCAGCCGGGCTTGGGACCGGCCATGGCAGAGTTAAAAAAATTCAACACTTTTCCCAAATTAGTCACCGTAACGACTTGAAATATAGTGGCAACCAAACAAGATCCAGGTCCCATTGTAGGAGAAACATAGTAGTCAAGGCTTCACAAAGTCTTTAGACACACCCAAATATGGCACTGCATGTAATGCTTGGTGCGGTCATTCTTAGGCCTTTTTGGCTGAGATGTTAACGAATCCTCAGTGGCTTTTACACTGACGTTCCTGGCCGCAGTAGCAAATAGTTTTTACAGGGCAGGTTTGCTTGTCCCAGCACCCAACCCTCCTCTTTTCGCAGCCGGGCTTGGGACCGGCCATGGCAGAGTTAAAAAAATTCAACACTTTTCCCAAATTAGTCACCGTAACGACTTGAAATATAGTGGCAACTAAACAAGATCCAGGTCCCATTGTAGGAGAAACAGAGTAGTCAAGGCTTCACAAAGTCTTTAGACACACCCAAATATGGCACTGCATGTAATGCTTGGTGCGGTCATTCTTAGGCCTTTTTGGCTGACATGTTAACGAATCCTCAGTGGCTTTTTCACTGATGTTCCTGGCCGCAGTAGCAAATAGTTTTTACAGGGCAGGTTTGCTAGTCCCAGCACCCAACCCTCCTCTTTTCGCAGCCGGGCTTGGGACCGGCCATGGCAGAGTTAAAAAAATTCAACACTTTTCCCAAATTAGTCACCGTAACGACTTGAAATATAGTGGCAACCAAACAAGATCCAGGTCCCATTGTAGGAGAAACATAGTAGTCAAGGCTTCACAAAGTCTTTAGACACACCCAAATATGGCACTGCATGTAATGCTTGGTGCGATCATTCTTAGGCCTTTTTGGCTGAGATGTTAACGAATCCTCAGTGGCTTTTTCACTGACGTTCCTGCCGCAGTAGCAAATGGTTTTTACAGGGCAGGTTTGCTTGTCCCAGCACCCAACCCTCCTCTTTTCGCAGCCGGGCTTGGGACCGGCCATGGCAGAGTTAAAAAAATTCAACACTTTTCCCAAATTAGTCACCGTAACGACTTGAAATATAGTGGCAACCAAACAAGATCCAGGTCCCATTGTAGGAGAAACATAGTAGTCAAGGCTTCACAAAGTCTTTAGACACACCCAAATATGGCACTGCATGTAATGCTTGGTGCGGTCATTCTTAGGCCTTTTTGGCTGAGATGTTAACGAATCCTCAGTGGCTTTTACACTGACGTTCCTGGCCGCAGTAGCAAATAGTTTTTACAGGGCAGGTTTGCTTGTCCCAGCACCCAACCCTCCTCTTTTCGCAGCCGGGCTTGGGACCGGCCATGGCAGAGTTAAAAAAATTCAACACTTTTCCCAAATTAGTCACCGTAACGACTTGAAATATAGTGGCAACTAAACAAGATCCAGGTCCCATTGTAGGAGAAACAGAGTAGTCAAGGCTTCACAAAGTCTTTAGACACACCCAAATATGGCACTGCATGTAATGCTTGGTGCGGTCATTCTTAGGCCTTTTTGGCTGACATGTTAACGAATCCTCAGTGGCTTTTTCACTGACGTTCCTGCCGCAGTAGCAAATGGTTTTTACAGGGCAGGTTTGCTTGTCCCAGCACCCAACCCTCCTCTTTTCGCAGCCGGGCTTGGGACCGGCCATGGCAGAGTTAAAAAAATTCAACACTTTTCCCAAATTAGTCACCGTAATGACTTGAAATATAGTGGCAACCAAACAAGATCCAGGTCCCATTGTAGGAGAAACATAGTAGTCAAGGCTTCACAAAGTCTTTAGACACACCCAAATATGGCACTGCATGTAATGCTTGGTGCGGTCATTCTTAGGCCTTTTTGGCTGACATGTTAACGAATCCTCAGTGGCTTTTACACTGACGTTCCTGGCCGCAGTAGCAAATAGTTTTTACAGGGCAGGTTTGCTTGTCCCAGCACCCAACCCTCCTCTTTTCGCAGCCGGGCTTGGGACCGGCCATGGCAGAGTTAAAAAAATTCAACACTTTTCCCAAATTAGTCACCGTAACGACTTGAAACATAGTGGCAACTAAACAAGATCCAGGTCCCATTGTAGGAGAAACAGAGTAGTCAAGGCTTCACAAAGTCTTTAGACACACCCAAATATGGCACTGCATGTAATGCTTGGTGCGGTCATTCTTAGGCCTTTTTGGCTGACATGTTAACGAATCCTCAGTGGCTTTTTCACTGACGTTCCTGGCCGCAGTAGCAAATAGTTTTTACAGGGCAGGTTTGCTAGTCCCAGCACCCAACCCTCCTCTTTTCGCAGCCGGGCTTGGGACCGGCCATGGCAGAGTTAAAAAAATTCAACACTTTTCCCAAATTAGTCACCGTAACGACTTGAAATATAGTGGCAACTAAACAAGATCCAGGTCCCATTGTAGGAGAAACAGAGTAGTCAAGGCTTCACAAAGTCTTTAGACACACCCAAATATGGCACTGCATGTAATGCTTGGTGCGGTCATTCTTAGGCCTTTTTGGCTGACATGGTAACGAATCCTCAGTGGCTTTTTCACTGACGTTCCTGCCGCAGTAGCAAATGGTTTTTACAGGGCAGGTTTGCTTGTCCCAGCACCCAACCCTCCTCTTTTCGCAGCCGGGCTTGGGACCGGCCATGGCAGAGTTAAAAAAATTCAACACTTTTCCCAAATTAGTCACCGTAACGACTTGAAATATAGTGGCAACTAAACAAGATCCAGGTCCCATTGTAGGAGAAACAGAGTAGTCAAGGCTTCACAAAGTCTTTAGACACACCCAAATATGGCACTGCATGTAATGCTTGGTGCGGTCATTCTTAGGCCTTTTTGGCTGACATGTTAACGAATCCTCAGTGGCTTTTTCACTGACGTTCCTGCCGCAGTAGCAAATGGTTTTTACAGGGCAGGTTTGCTTGTCCCAGCACCCAACCCTCCTCTTTTCGCAGCCGGGCTTGGGACCGGCCATGGCAGAGTTAAAAAAATTCAACACTTTTCCCAAATTAGTCACCGTAACGACTTGAAATATAGTGGCAACCAAACAAGATCCAGGTCCCATTGTAGGAGAAACATAGTAGTCAAGGCTTCACAAAGTCTTTAGACACACCCAAATATGGCACTGCATGTAATGCTTGGTGCGGTCATTCTTAGGCCTTTTTGGCTGAGATGTTAACGAATCCTCAGTGGCTTTTACACTGACGTTCCTGGCCGCAGTAGCAAATAGTTTTTACAGGGCAGGTTTGCTTGTCCCAGCACCCAACCCTCCTCTTTTCGCAGCCGGGCTTGGGACCGGCCATGGCAGAGTTAAAAAAATTCAACACTTTTCCCAAATTAGTCACCGTAACGACTTGAAATATAGTGGCAACTAAACAAGATCCAGGTCCCATTGTAGGAGAAACAGAGTAGTCAAGGCTTCACAAAGTCTTTAGACACACCCAAATATGGCACTGCATGTAATGCTTGGTGCGGTCATTCTTAGGCCTTTTTGGCTGACATGTTAACGAATCCTCAGTGGCTTTTTCACTGATGTTCCTGGCCGCAGTAGCAAATAGTTTTTACAGGGCAGGTTTGCTAGTCCCAGCACCCAACCCTCCTCTTTTCGCAGCCGGGCTTGGGACCGGCCATGGCAGAGTTAAAAAAATTCAACACTTTTCCCAAATTAGTCACCGTAACGACTTGAAATATAGTGGCAACTAAACAAGATCCAGGTCCCATTGTAGGAGAAACAGAGTAGTCAAGGCTTCACAAAGTCTTTAGACACACCCAAATATGGCACTGCATGTAATGCTTGGTGCGGTCATTCTTAGGCCTTTTTGGCTGAGATGTTAACGAATCCTCAGTGGCTTTTACACTGACGTTCCTGGCCGCAGTAGCAAATAGTTTTTACAGGGCAGGTTTGCTTGTCCCAGCACCCAACCCTCCTCTTTTCGCAGCCGGGCTTGGGACCGGCCATGGCAGAGTTAAAAAAATTCAACACTTTTCCCAAATTAGTCACCGTAACGACTTGAAATATAGTGGCAACTAAACAAGATCCAGGTCCCATTGTAGGAGAAACAGAGTAGTCAAGGCTTCACAAAGTCTTTAGACACACCCAAATATGGCACTGCATGTAATGCTTGGTGCGGTCATCTTAGGCCTTTTTGGCTGACATGTTAACGAATCCTCATTGGCTTTTTCACTGATGTTCCTGGCCGCAGTAGCAAATAGTTTTTACAGGGCAGGTTTGCTAGTCCCAGCACCCAACCCTCCTCTTTTGGCAGCCGGGCTTGGGACCGGCCATGGCAGAGTTAAAAAAATTCAACACTTTTCCCAAATTAGTCACCGTAACGACTTGAAATATAGTTGCAACCAAACAAGATCCAGGTCCCATTGTAGGAGAAACATAGTAGTCAAGGCTTCACAAAGTCTTTAGACACACCCAAATATGGCACTGCATGTAATGCTTGGTGCGGTCATTCTTAGGCCTTTTTGGCTGAGATGTTAACGAATCCTCAGTGGCTTTTACACTGACGTTCCTGGCTGCAGTAGCAAATAGTTTTTACAGGGCAGGTTTGCTTGTCCCAGCACCCAACCCTCCTCTTTTCGCAGCCGGGCTTGGGACCGGCCATGGCAGAGTTAAAAAAATTCAACACTTTTCCCAAATTAGTCACCGTAACGACTTGAAATATAGTGGCAACTAAACAAGATCCAGGTCCCATTGTAGGAGAAACAGAGTAGTCAAGGCTTCACAAAGTCTTTAGACACACCCAAATATGGCACTGCATGTAATGCTTGGTGCGGTCATTCTTAGGCCTTTTTGGCTGACATGTTAACGAATCCTCAGTGGCTTTTTCACTGATGTTCCTGGCCGCAGTAGCAAATAGTTTTTACAGGGCAGGTTTGCTAGTCCCAGCACCCAACCCTCCTCTTTTCGCAGCCGGGCTTGGGACCGGCCATGGCAGAGTTAAAAAAATTCAACACTTTTCCCAAATTAGTCACCGTAACGACTTGAAATATAGTGGCAACTAAACAAGATCCAGGTCCCATTGTAGGAGAAACAGAGTAGTCAAGGCTTCACAAAGTCTTTAGACACACCCAAATATGGCACTGCATGTAATGCTTGGTGCGGTCATTCTTAGGCCTTTTTGGCTGACATGTTAACGAATCCTCAGTGGCTTTTTCACTGACGTTCCTGGCCGCAGTAGCAAATAGTTTTTACAGGGCAGGTTTGCTTGTCCCAGCACCCAACCCTCCTCTTTTCGCAGCCGGGCTTGGGACCGGCCATGGCAGAGTTAAAAAAATTCAACACTTTTCCCAAATTAGTCACCGTAACGACTTGAAATATAGTGGCAACTAAACAAGATCCAGGTCCCATTGTAGGAGAAACAGAGTAGTCAAGGCTTCACAAAGTCTTTAGACACACCCAAATATGGCACTGCATGTAATGCTTGGTGCGGTCATTCTTAGGCCTTTTTGGCTGACATGTTAACGAATCCTCAGTGGCTTTTTCACTGACGTTCCTGCCGCAGTAGCAAATGGTTTTTACAGGGCAGGTTTGCTTGTCCCAGCACCCAACCCTCCTCTTTTCGCAGCCGGGCTTGGGACCGGCCATGGCAGAGTTAAAAAAATTCAACACTTTTCCCAAATTAGTCACCGTAATGACTTGAAATATAGTGGCAACCAAACAAGATCCAGGTCCCATTGTAGGAGAAACATAGTAGTCAAGGCTTCACAAAGTCTTTAGACACACCCAAATATGGCACTGCATGTAATGCTTGGTGCGGTCATTCTTAGGCCTTTTTGGCTGACATGTTAACGAATCCTCAGTGGCTTTTACACTGACGTTCCTGGCCGCAGTAGCAAATAGTTTTTACAGGGCAGGTTTGCTTGTCCCAGCACCCAACCCTCCTCTTTTCGCAGCCGGGCTTGGGACCGGCCATGGCAGAGTTAAAAAAATTCAACACTTTTCCCAAATTAGTCACCGTAACGACTTGAAACATAGTGGCAACTAAACAAGATCCAGGTCCCATTGTAGGAGAAACAGAGTAGTCAAGGCTTCACAAAGTCTTTAGACACACCCAAATATGGCACTGCATGTAATGCTTGGTGCGGTCATTCTTAGGCCTTTTTGGCTGACATGTTAACGAATCCTCAGTGGCTTTTTCACTGACGTTCCTGGCCGCAGTAGCAAATAGTTTTTACAGGGCAGGTTTGCTAGTCCCAGCACCCAACCCTCCTCTTTTCGCAGCCGGGCTTGGGACCGGCCATGGCAGAGTTAAAAAAATTCAACACTTTTCCCAAATTAGTCACCGTAACGACTTGAAATATAGTGGCAACTAAACAAGATCCAGGTCCCATTGTAGGAGAAACAGAGTAGTCAAGGCTTCACAAAGTCTTTAGACACACCCAAATATGGCACTGCATGTAATGCTTGGTGCGGTCATTCTTAGGCCTTTTTGGCTGAGATGTTAACGAATCCTCAGTGGCTTTTACACTGACGTTCCTGGCCGCAGTAGCAAATAGTTTTTACAGGGCAGGTTTGCTTGTCCCAGCACCCAACCCTCCTCTTTTCGCAGCCGGGCTTGGGACCGGCCATGGCAGAGTTTAAAAAATTCAACACTTTTCCCAAATTAGTCACCGTAACGACTTGAAATATAGTGGCAACTAAACAAGATCCAGGTCCCATTGTAGGAGAAACAGAGTAGTCAAGGCTTCACAAAGTCTTTAGACACACCCAAATATGGCACTGCATGTAATGCTTGGTGCGGTCATTCTTAGGCCTTTTTGGCTGAGATGTTAACGAATCCTCAGTGGCTTTTACACTGACGTTCCTGGCCGCAGTAGCAAATAGTTTTTACAGGGCAGGTTTGCTTGTCCCAGCACCCAACCCTCCTCTTTTCGCAGCCGGGCTTGGGACCGGCCATGGCAGAGTTAAAAAAATTCAACACTTTTCCCAAATTAGTCACCGTAACGACTTGAAATATAGTGGCAACTAAACAAGATCCAGGTCCCATTGTAGGAGAAACAGAGTAGTCAAGGCTTCACAAAGTTTTTAGACACACCCAAATATGGCACTGCATGTAATGCTTGGTGCGGTCATTCTTAGGCCTTTTTGGCTGACATGTTAACGAATCCTCAGTGGCTTTTTCACTGATGTTCCTGGCCGCAGTAGCAAATAGTTTTTACAGGGCAGGTTTGCTAGTCCCAGCACCCAACCCTCCTCTTTTGGAAGCCGGGCTTGGGACCGGCCATGGCAGAGTTAAAAAAATTCAACACTTTTCCCAAATTAGTCACCGTAACGACTTGAAATATAGTGGCAACTAAACAAGATCCAGGTCCTATTGTAGGAGAAACAGAGTAGTCAGGGCTTCACAAAGTCTTTAGACACACCCAAATATGGCACTGCATGTAATGCTTGGTGCGGTCATTCTTAGGCCTTTTTGGCTGACATGGTAACGAATCCTCAGTGGCTTTTTCACTGACGTTCCTGCCGCAGTAGCAAATGGTTTTTACAGGGCAGGTTTGCTTGTCCCAGCACCCAACCCTCCTCTTTTCGCAGCCGGGCTTGGGACCGGCCATGGCAGAGTTAAAAAAATTCAACACTTTTCCCAAATTAGTCACCGTAACGACTTGAAATATAGTGGCAACTAAACAAGATCCAGGTCCCATTGTAGGAGAAACAGAGTAGTCAAGGCTTCACAAAGTCTTTAGACACACCCAAATATGGCACTGCATGTAATGCTTGGTGCGGTCATTCTTAGGCCTTTTTGGCTGACATGTTAACGAATCCTCAGTGGCTTTTTCACTGACGTTCCTGCCGCAGTAGCAAATGGTTTTTACAGGGCAGGTTTGCTTGTCCCAGCACCCAACCCTCCTCTTTTCGCAGCCGGGCTTGGGACCGGCCATGGCAGAGTTAAAAAAATTCAACACTTTTCCCAAATTAGTCACCGTAACGACTTGAAATATAGTGGCAACCAAACAAGATCCAGGTCCCATTGTAGGAGAAACATAGTAGTCAAGGCTTCACAAAGTCTTTAGACACACCCAAATATGGCACTGCATGTAATGCTTGGTGCGGTCATTCTTAGGCCTTTTTGGCTGAGATGTTAACGAATCCTCAGTGGCTTTTACACTGACGTTCCTGGCCGCAGTAGCAAATAGTTTTTACAGGGCAGGTTTGCTTGTCCCAGCACCCAACCCTCCTCTTTTCGCAGCCGGGCTTGGGACCGGCCATGGCAGAGTTAAAAAAATTCAACACTTTTCCCAAATTAGTCACCGTAACGACTTGAAATATAGTGGCAACTAAACAAGATCCAGGTCCCATTGTAGGAGAAACAGAGTAGTCAAGGCTTCACAAAGTCTTTAGACACACCCAAATATGGCACTGCATGTAATGCTTGGTGCGGTCATTCTTAGGCCTTTTTGGCTGACATGTTAACGAATCCTCAGTGGCTTTTTCACTGACGTTCCTGCCGCAGTAGCAAATGGTTTTTACAGGGCAGGTTTGCTTGTCCCAGCACCCAACCCTCCTCTTTTCGCAGCCGGGCTTGGGACCGGCCATGGCAGAGTTAAAAAAATTCAACACTTTTCCCAAATTAGTCACCGTAACGACTTGAAATATAGTGGCAACTAAACAAGATCCAGGTCCCATTGTAGGAGAAACAGAGTAGTCAAGGCTTCACAAAGTCTTTAGACACACCCAAATATGGCACTGCATGTAATGCTTGGTGCGGTCATTCTTAGGCCTTTTTGGCTGACATGTTAACGAATCCTCAGTGGCTTTTTCACTGATGTTCCTGGCCGCAGTAGCAAATAGTTTTTACAGGGCAGGTTTGCTAGTCCCAGCACCCAACCCTCCTCTTTTCGCAGCCGGGCTTGGGACCGGCCATGGCAGAGTTAAAAAAATTCAACACTTTTCCCAAATTAGTCACCGTAACGACTTGAAATATAGTGGCAACTAAACAAGATCCAGGTCCCATTGTAGGAGAAACAGAGTAGTCAAGGCTTCACAAAGTCTTTAGACACACCCAAATATGGCACTGCATGTAATGCTTGGTGCGGTCATTCTTAGGCCTTTTTGGCTGACATGTTAACGAATCCTCAGTGGCTTTTTCACTGACGTTCCTGCCGCAGTAGCAAATGGTTTTTACAGGGCAGGTTTGCTTGTCCCAGCACCCAACCCTCCTCTTTTCGCAGCCGGGCTTGGGACCGGCCATGGCAGAGTTAAAAAAATTCAACACTTTTCCCAAATTAGTCACCGTAACGACTTGAAATATAGTGGCAACCAAACAAGATCCAGGTCCCATTGTAGGAGAAACATAGTAGTCAAGGCTTCACAAAGTCTTTAGACACACCCAAATATGGCACTGCATGTAATGCTTGGTGCGGTCATTCTTAGGCCTTTTTGGCTGACATGTTAACGAATCCTCAGTGGCTTTTACACTGATGTTCCTGGCCGCAGTAGCAAATAGTTTTTACAGGGCAGGTTTGCTTGTCCCAGCACCCAACCCTCCTCTTTTCGCAGCCGGGCTTGGGACCGGCCATGGCAGAGTTAAAAAAATTCAACACTTTTCCCAAATTAGTCACCGTAACGACTTGAAATATAGTGGCAACTTAACAAGATCCAGGTCCCATTGTAGGAGAAACAGAGTAGTCAAGGCTTCACAAAGTCTTTAGACACACCCAAATATGGCACTGCATGTAATGCTTGGTGCGGTCATTCTTAGGCCTTTTTGGCTGACATGTTAACGAATCCTCAGTGGCTTTTTCACTGATGTTCCTGGCCGCAGTAGCAAATAGTTTTTACAGGGCAGGTTTGCTAGTCCCAGCACCCAACCCTCCTCTTTTCGCAGCCGGGCTTGGGACCGGCCATGGCAGAGTTAAAAAAATTCAACACTTTTCCCAAATTAGTCACCGTAACGACTTGAAATATAGTGGCAACTAAACAAGATCCAGGTCCCATTGTAGGAGAAACAGAGTAGTCAAGGCTTCACAAAGTCTTTAGACACACCCAAATATGGCACTGCATGTAATGCTTGGTGCGGTCATTCTTAGGCCTTTTTGGCTGACATGTTAACGAATCCTCAGTGGCTTTTTCACTGACATTCCTGCCGCAGTAGCAAATGGTTTTTACAGGGCAGGTTTGCTTGTCCCAGCACCCAACCCTCCTCTTTTCGCAGCCGAGCTTGGGACCGGCCATGGCAGAGTTAAAAAAATTCAACACTTTTCCCAAATTAGTCACCGTAACGACTTGAAATATAGTGGCAACCAAACAAGATCCAGGTCCCATTGTAGGAGAAACATAGTAGTCAAGGCTTTACAAAGTCTTTAGACACACCCAAATATGGCACTGCATGTAATGCTTGGTGCGGTCATTCTTAGGCCTTTTTGGCGGAGATGTTAACGAATCCTCAGTGGCTTTTACACTGACGTTCCTGGCCGCAGTAGCAAATAGTTTTTACAGGGCAGGTTTGCTTGTCCCAGCACCCAACCCTCCTCTTTTCGCAGCCGGGCTTGGGACCGGCCATGGCAGAGTTAAAAAAATTCAACACTTTTCCCAAATTGGTCACCGTAACGACTTGAAATATAGTGGCAACTAAACAAGATCCAGGTCCCATTGTAGGAGAAACAGAGTAGTCAAGGCTTCACAAAGTCTTTAGACACACCCAAATATGGCACTGCATGTAATGCTTGGTGCAGTCATTCTTAGGCCTTTTTGGCTAACATGTTAACGAATCCTCAGTGGCTTTTTCACTGATGTTCCTGGCCGCAGTAGCAAATAGTTTTTACAGGGCAGGTTTGCTAGTCCCAACACCCAACCCTCCTCTTTTCGCAGCCGGGCTTGGGACCGGCCATGGCAGAGTTAAAAAAATTCAACACTTTTCCCAAATTAGTCACTGTAACGACTTGAAATATAGTGGCAACTAAACAAGATCCAGGTCCCATTGTAGGAGAAACAGAGTAGTCAAGGCTTCACAAAGTCTTTAGACACACCCAAATATGGCACTGCATGTAGTGCTTGGTGCGGTCATTCTTAGGCCTTTTTGGCTGACATGTTAACGAATCCTCAGTGGCTTTTTCACTGACGTTCCTGCCGCAGTAGCAAATGGTTTTTACAGGGCAGGTTTGCTTGTCCCAGCACCCAACCCTCCTCTTTTCGCAGCCGGGCTTGGGACCGGCCATGGCAGAGTTAAAAAAATTCAACACTTTTCCCAAATTAGTCACCGTAACGACTTGAAATATAGTGGCAACCAAACAAGATCCAGGTCCCATTGTAGGAGAAACATAGTAGTCAAGGCTTCACAAAGTCTTTAGACACACCCAAATATGGCACTGCATGTAATGCTTGGTGCGGTCATTCTTAGGCCTTTTTGGCTGAGATGTTAACGAATCCTCAGTGGCTTTTACACTGACGTTCCTGGCCGCAGTAGCAAATAGTTTTTACAGGGCAGGTTTGCTTGTCCCAGCACCCAACCCTCCTCTTTTCGCAGCCGGGCTTGGGACCGGCCATGGCAGAGTTAAAAAAATTCAACACTTTTCCCAAATTAGTCACCGTAACGACTTGAAATATAGTGGCAACTAAACAAGATCCAGGTCCCATTGTAGGAGAAACAGAGTAGTCAAGGCTTCACAAAGTCTTTAGACACACCCAAATATGGCACTGCATGTAATGCTTGGTGCGGTCATTCTTAGGCCTTTTTGGCTGACATGTTAACGAATCCTCAGTGGCTTTTTCACTGATGTTCCTGGCCGCAGTAGCAAATAGTTTTTACAGGGCAGGTTTGCTAGTCCCAGCACCCAACCCTCCTCTTTTCGCAGCCGGGCTTGGGACCGGCCATGGCAGAGTTAAAAAAATTCAACACTTTTCCCAAATTAGTCACCGTAACGACTTGAAATATAGTGGCAACTAAACAAGATCCAGGTCCCATTGTAGGAGAAACAGAGTAGTCAAGGCTTCACAAAGTCTTTAGACACACCCAAATATGGCACTGCATGTAATGCTTGGTGCGGTCATTCTTAGGCCTTTTTGGCTGACATGTTAACGAATCCTCAGTGGCTTTTTCAGTGACGTTCCTGCCGCAGTAGCAAATGGTTTTTACAGGGCAGGTTTGCTTGTCCCAGCACCCAACCCTCCTCTTTTCGCAGCCGGGCTTGGGACCGGCCATGGCAGAGTTAAAAAAATTCAACACTTTTCCCAAATTAGTCACCGTAACGACTTGAAATATAGTGGCAACCAAACAAGATCCAGGTCCCATTGTAGGAGAAACATAGTAGTCAAGGCTTCACAAAGTCTTTAGACACACCCAAATATGGCACTGCATGTAATGCTTGGTGCGGTCATTCTTAGGCCTTTTTGGCTGAGATGTTAACGAATCCTCAGTGGCTTTTACACTGACGTTCCTGGCCGCAGTAGCAAATAGTTTTTACAGGGCAGGTTTGCTTGTCCCAGCACCCAACCCTCCTCTTTTCGCAGCCGGGCTTGGGACCGGCCATGGCAGAGTTAAAAAAATTCAACACTTTTCCCAAATTAGTCACTGTAACGACTTGAAATATAGTGGCAACTAAACAAGATCCAGGTCCCATTGTAGGAGAAACAGAGTAGTCAAGGCTTCACAAAGTCTTTAGACACACCCAAATATGGCACTGCATGTAGTGCTTGGTGCGGTCATTCTTAGGCCTTTTTGGCTGACATGTTAACGAATCCTCAGTGGCTTTTTCACTGACGTTCCTGCCGCAGTAGCAAATGGTTTTTACAGGGCAGGTTTGCTTGTCCCAGCACCCAACCCTCCTCTTTTCGCAGCCGGGCTTGGGACCGGCCATGGCAGAGTTAAAAAAATTCAACACTTTTCCCAAATTAGTCACCGTAACGACTTGAAATATAGTGGCAACCAAACAAGATCCAGGTCCCATTGTAGGAGAAACATAGTAGTCAAGGCTTCACAAAGTCTTTAGACACACCCAAATATGGCACTGCATGTAATGCTTGGTGCGGTCATTTTTAGGCCTTTTTGGCTGAGATGTTAACGAATCCTCAGTGGCTTTTACACTGACGTTCCTGGCCGCAGTAGCAAATAGTTTTTACAGGGCAGGTTTGCTTGTCCCAGCACCCAACCCTCCTCTTTTCGCAGCCGGGCTTGGGACCGGCCATGGCAGAGTTAAAAAAATTCAACACTTTTCCCAAATTAGTCACCGTAACGACTTGAAATATAGTGGCAACTAAACAAGATCCAGGTCCCATTGTAGGAGAAACAGAGTAGTCAAGGCTTCACAAAGTCTTTAGACACACCCAAATATGGCACTGCATGTAATGCTTGGTGCGGTCATTCTTAGGCCTTTTTGGCTGACATGTTAACGAATCCTCAGTGGCTTTTTCACTGATGTTCCTGGCCGCAGTAGCAAATAGTTTTTACAGGGCAGGTTTGCTAGTCCCAGCACCCAACCCTCCTCTTTTCGCAGCCGGGCTTGGGACCGGCCATGGCAGAGTTAAAAAAATTCAACACTTTTCCCAAATTAGTCACCATAACGACTTGAAATATAGTGGCAACTAAACAAGATCCAGGTCCCATTGTAGGAGAAACAGAGTAGTCAAGGCTTCACAAAGTCTTTAGACACACCCAAATATGGCACTGCATGTAATGCTTGGTGCGGTCATTCTTAGGCCTTTTTGGCTGACATGTTAACGAATCCTCAGTGGCTTTTTCACTGACGTTCCTGCCACAGTAGCAAATGGTTTTTACAGGGCAGGTTTGCTTGTCCCAGCACCCAACCCTCCTCTTTTCGCAGCCGGGCTTGGGACCGGCCATGGCAGAGTTAAAAAAATTCAACACTTTTCCCAAATTAGTCACTGTAACGACTTGAAATATAGTGGCAACCAAACAAGATCCAGGTCCCATTGTAGGAGAAACATAGTAGTCAAGGCTTCACAAAGTCTTTAGACACACCCAAATATGGCACTGCATGTAATGCTTGGTGCGATCATTCTTAGGCCTTTTTGGCTGAGATGTTAACGAATCCTCAGTGGCTTTTACACTGACGTTCCTGGCCGCAGTAGCAAATAGTTTTTACAGGGCAGGTTTGCTTGTCCCAGCACCCAACCCTCCTCTTTTCGCAGCCGGGCTTGGGACCGGCCATGGCAGAGTTAAAAAAATTCAACACTTTTCCCAAATTAGTCACCGTAACGACTTGAAATATAGTGGCAACTAAACAAGATCCAGGTCCCATTGTAGGAGAAACAGAGTAGTCAAGGCTTCACAAAGTCTTTAGACACACCCAAATATGGCACTGCATGTAATGCTTGGTGCGGTCATTCTTAGGCCTTTTTGGCTGACATGTTAACGAATCCTCAGTGGCTTTTTCACTGATGTTCCTGGCCGCAGTAGCAAATAGTTTTTACAGGGCAGGTTTGCTAGTCCCAGCACCCAACCCTCCTCTTTTCGCAGCCGGGCTTGGGACCGGCCATGGCAGAGTTAAAAAAATTCAACACTTTTCCCAAATTAGTCACCGTAACGACTTGAAATATAGTGGCAACTAAACAAGATCCAGGTCCCATTGTAGGAGAAACAGAGTAGTCAAGGCTTCACAAAGTCTTTAGACACACCCAAATATGGCACTGCATGTAATGCTTGGTGCGGTCATTCTTAGGCCTTTTTGGCTGACATGTTAACGAATCCTCAGTGGCTTTTTCACTGATGTTCCTATCCGCAGTAGCAAATAGTTTTTACAGGGCAGGTTTGCTAGTCCCAGCACCCAACCCTCCTCTTTTCGCAGCCGGGCTTGGGACCGGCCATGGCAGAGTTAAAAAAATTCAACACTTTTCCCAAATTAGTCACCGTAACGACTTGAAATATAGTGGCAACTAAACAAGATCCAGGTCCCATTGTAGGAGAAACAGAGTATTCAAGGCTTCACAAAGTCTTTAGACACACCCAAATATGGCACTGCATGTAATGCTTGGTGCGGTCATTCTTAGGCCTTTTTGGCTGACATGTTAACGAATCCTCAGTGGCTTTTTCACTGACGTTCCTGCCGCAGTAGCAAATGGTTTTTACAGGGCAGGTTTGCTTGTCCCAGCACCCAACCCTCCTCTTTTCGCAGCCGGGCTTGGGACCGGCCATGGCAGAGTTAAAAAAATTCAACACTTTTCCCAAATTAGTCACCGTAACGACTTGAAATATAGTGGCAACCAAACAAGATCCAGGTCCCATTGTAGGAGAAACATAGTAGTCAAGGCTTCACAAAGTCTTTAGACACACCCAAATATGGCACTGCATGTAATGCTTGGTGCGGTCATTCTTAGGCCTTTTTGGCTGAGATGTTAACGAATCCTCAGTGGCTTTTACACTGACGTTCCTGGCCGCAGTAGCAAATAGTTTTTACAGGGCAGGTTTGCTTGTCCCAGCACCCAACCCTCCTCTTTTCGCAGCCGGGCTTGGGACCGGCCACGGCAGAGTTAAAAAAATTCAACACTTTTCCCAAATTAGTCACCGTAACGACTTGAAATATAGTGGCAACTAAACAAGATCCAGGTCCCATTGTAGGAGAAACAGAGTAGTCAAGGCTTCACAAAGTCTTTAGACACACCCAAATATGGCACTGCATGTAATGCTTGGTGCGGTCATTCTTAGGCCTTTTTGGCTGACATGTTAACGAATCCTCAGTGGCTTTTTCACTGACGTTCCTGCCGCAGTAGCAAATGGTTTTTACAGGGCAGGTTTGCTTGTCCCAGCACCCAACCCTCCTCTTTTCGCAGCCGGGCTTGGGACCGGCCATGGCAGAGTTAAAAAAATTCAACACTTTTCCCAAATTAGTCACCGTAACGACTTGAAATATAGTGGCAACCAAACAAGATCCAGGTCCCATTGTAGGAGAAACATAGTAGTCAAGGCTTCACAAAGTCTTTAGACACACCCAAATATGGCACTGCATGTAATGCTTGGTGCGGTCATTCTTAGGCCTTTTTGGCTGAGATGTTAACGAATCCTCAGTGGCTTTTACACTGACGTTCCTGGCCGCAGTAGCAAATAGTTTTTACAGGGCAGGTTTGCTTGTCCCAGCACCCAACCCTCCTCTTTTCGCAGCCGGGCTTGGGACCGGCCATGGCAGAGTTAAAAAAATTCAACACTTTTCCCAAATTAGTCACCGTAACGACTTGAAATATAGTGGCAACTAAACAAGATCCAGGTCCCATTGTAGGAGAAACAGAGTAGTCAAGGCTTCACAAAGTCTTTAGACACACCCAAATATGGCACTGCATGTAATGCTTGGTGCGGTCATTCTTAGGCCTTTTTGGCTGACATGTTAACGAATCCTCAGTGGCTTTTTCACTGACGTTCCTGGCCGCAGTAGCAAATAGTTTTTACAGGGCAGGTTTGCTAGTCCCAGCACCCAACCCTCCTCTTTTCGCAGCCGGGCTTGGGACCGGCCATGGCAGAGTTAAAAAAATTCAACACTTTTCCCAAATTAGTCACCGTAACGACTTGAAATATAGTGGCAACCAAACAAGATCCAGGTCCCATTGTAGGAGAAACATAGTAGTCAAGGCTTCACAAAGTCTTTAGACACACCCAAATATGGCACTGCATGTAATGCTTGGTGCGGTCATTCTTAGGCCTTTTTGGCTGAGATGTTAACGAATCCTCAGTGGCTTTTACACTGACGTTCCTGGCCGCAGTAGCAAATAGTTTTTACAGGGCAGGTTTGCTTGTCCCAGCACCCAACCCTCCTCTTTTCGCAGCCGGGCTTGGGACCGGCCACGGCAGAGTTAAAAAAATTCAACACTTTTCCCAAATTAGTCACCGTAACGACTTGAAATATAGTGGCAACTAAACAAGATCCAGGTCCCATTGTAGGAGAAACAGAGTAGACAAGGCTTCACAAAGTCTTTAGACACACCCAAATATGGCACTGCATGTAATGCTTGGTGCGGTCATTCTTAGGCCTTTTTGGCTGACATGTTAACGAATCCTCAGTGGCTTTTTCACTGACGTTCCTGCCGCAGTAGCAAATGGTTTTTACAGGGCAGGTTTGCTTGTCCCAGCACCCAACCCTCCTCTTTTCGCAGCCGGGCTTGGGACCGGCCATGGCAGAGTTAAAAAAATTCAACACTTTTCCCAAATTAGTCACCGTAACGACTTGAAATATAGTGGCAACCAAACAAGATCCAGGTCCCATTGTAGGAGAAACATAGTAGTCAAGGCTTCACAAAGTCTTTAGACACACCCAAATATGGCACTGCATGTAATGCTTGGTGCGGTCATTCTTAGGCCTTTTTGGCTGAGATGTTAACGAATCCTCAGTGGCTTTTACACTGACGTTCCTGGCCGCAGTAGCAAATAGTTTTTACAGGGCAGGTTTGCTTGTCCCAGCACCCAACCCTCCTCTTTTCGCAGCCGGGCTTGGGACCGGCCATGGCAGAGTTAAAAAAATTCAACACTTTTCCCAAATTAGTCACCGTAACGACTTGAAATATAGTGGCAACTAAACAAGATCCAGGTCCCATTGTAGGAGAAACAGAGTAGTCAAGGCTTCACAAAGTCTTTAGACACACCCAAATATGGCACTGCATGTAATGCTTGGTGCGGTCATTCTTAGGCCTTTTTGGCTGACATGTTAACGAATCCTCAGTGGCTTTTTCACTGACGTTCCTGGCCGCAGTAGCAAATAGTTTTTACAGGGCAGGTTTGCTAGTCCCAGCACCCAACCCTCCTCTTTTCGCAGCCGGGCTTGGGACCGGCCATGGCAGAGTTAAAAAAATTCAACACTTTTCCCAAATTAGTCACCGTAACGACTTGAAATATAGTGGCAACTAAACAAGATCCAGGTCCCATTGTAGGAGAAACAGAGTAGTCAAGGCTTCACAAAGTCTTTAGACACACCCAAATATGGCACTGCATGTAATGCTTGGTGCGGTCATTCTTAGGCCTTTTTGGCTGACATGGTAACGAATCCTCAGTGGCTTTTTCACTGACGTTCCTGCCGCAGTAGCAAATGGTTTTTACAGGGCAGGTTTGCTTGTCCCAGCACCCAACCCTCCTCTTTTCGCAGCCGGGCTTGGGACCGGCCATGGCAGAGTTAAAAAAATTCAACACTTTTCCCAAATTAGTCACCGTAACGACTTGAAATATAGTGGCAACTAAACAAGATCCAGGTCCCATTGTAGGAGAAACAGAGTAGTCAAGGCTTCACAAAGTCTTTAGACACACCCAAATATGGCACTGCATGTAATGCTTGGTGCGGTCATTCTTAGGCCTTTTTGGCTGACATGTTAACGAATCCTCAGTGGCTTTTTCACTGACGTTCCTGCCGCAGTAGCAAATGGTTTTTACAGGGCAGGTTTGCTTGTCCCAGCACCCAACCCTCCTCTTTTCGCAGCCGGGCTTGGGACCGGCCATGGCAGAGTTAAAAAAATTCAACACTTTTCCCAAATTAGTCACCGTAATGACTTGAAATATAGTGGCAACCAAACAAGATCCAGGTCCCATTGTAGGAGAAACATAGTAGTCAAGGCTTCACAAAGTCTTTAGACACACCCAAATATGGCACTGCATGTAATGCTTGGTGCGGTCATTCTTAGGCCTTTTTGGCTGAGATGTTAACGAATCCTCAGTGGCTTTTACACTGACGTTCCTGGCCGCAGTAGCAAATAGTTTTTACAGGGCAGGTTTGCTTGTCCCAGCACCCAACCCTCCTCTTTTCGCAGCCGGGCTTGGGACCGGCCATGGCAGAGTTAAAAAAATTCAACACTTTTCCCAAATTAGTCACCGTAACGACTTGAAACATAGTGGCAACTAAACAAGATCCAGGTCCCATTGTAGGAGAAACAGAGTAGTCAAGGCTTCACAAAGTCTTTAGACACACCCAAATATGGCACTGCATGTAATGCTTGGTGCGGTCATTCTTAGGCCTTTTTGGCTGACATGTTAACGAATCCTCAGTGGCTTTTTCACTGACGTTCCTGGCCGCAGTAGCAAATAGTTTTTACAGGGCAGGTTTGCTAGTCCCAGCACCCAACCCTCCTCTTTTCGCAGCCGGGCTTGGGACCGGCCATGGCAGAGTTAAAAAAATTCAACACTTTTCCCAAATTAGTCACCGTAACGACTTGAAATATAGTGGCAACTAAACAAGATCCAGGTCCCATTGTAGGAGAAACAGAGTAGTCAAGGCTTCACAAAGTCTTTAGACACACCCAAATATGGCACTGCATGTAATGCTTGGTGCGGTCATTCTTAGGCCTTTTTGGCTGACATGGTAACGAATCCTCAGTGGCTTTTTCACTGACGTTCCTGCCGCAGTAGCAAATGGTTTTTACAGGGCAGGTTTGCTTGTCCCAGCACCCAACCCTCCTCTTTTCGCAGCCGGGCTTGGGACCGGCCATGGCAGAGTTAAAAAAATTCAACACTTTTCCCAAATTAGTCACCGTAACGACTTGAAATATAGTGGCAACTAAACAAGATCCAGGTCCCATTGTAGGAGAAACAGAGTAGTCAAGGCTTCACAAAGTCTTTAGACACACCCAAATATGGCACTGCATGTAATGCTTGGTGCGGTCATTCTTAGGCCTTTTTGGCTGACATGTTAACGAATCCTCAGTGGCTTTTTCACTGACGTTCCTGCCGCAGTAGCAAATGGTTTTTACAGGGCAGGTTTGCTTGTCCCAGCACCCAACCCTCCTCTTTTCGCAGCCGGGCTTGGGACCGGCCATGGCAGAGTTAAAAAAATTCAACACTTTTCCCAAATTAGTCACCGTAACGACTTGAAATATAGTGGCAACCAAACAAGATCCAGGTCCCATTGTAGGAGAAACATAGTAGTCAAGGCTTCACAAAGTCTTTAGACACACCCAAATATGGCACTGCATGTAATGCTTGGTGCGGTCATTCTTAGGCCTTTTTGGCTGAGATGTTAACGAATCCTCAGTGGCTTTTACACTGACGTTCCTGGCCGCAGTAGCAAATAGTTTTTACAGGGCAGGTTTGCTAGTCCCAGCACCCAACCCTCCTCTTTTCGCAGCCGGGCTTGGGACCGGCCATGGCAGAGTTAAAAAAATTCAACACTTTTCCCAAATTAGTCACCGTAACGACTTGAAATATAGTGGCAACTAAACAAGATCCAGGTCCCATTGTAGGAGAAACAGAGTAGTCAAGGCTTCACAAAGTCTTTAGACACACCCAAATATGGCACTGCATGTAATGCTTGGTGCGGTCATTCTTAGGCCTTTTTGGCTGAGATGTTAACGAATCCTCAGTGGCTTTTACACTGACGTTCCTGGCCGCAGTAGCAAATAGTTTTTACAGGGCAGGTTTGCTTGTCCCAGCACCCAACCCTCCTCTTTTCGCAGCCGGGCTTGGGACCGGCCATGGCAGAGTTAAAAAAATTCAACACTTTTCCCAAATTAGTCACCGTAACGACTTGAAATATAGTGGCAACTAAACAAGATCCAGGTCCCATTGTAGGAGAAACAGAGTAGTCAAGGCTTCACAAAGTCTTTAGACACACCCAAATATGGCACTGCATGTAATGCTTGGTGCGGTCATCTTAGGCCTTTTTGGCTGACATGTTAACGAATCCTCATTGGCTTTTTCACTGATGTTCCTGGCCGCAGTAGCAAATAGTTTTTACAGGGCAGGTTTGCTAGTCCCAGCACCCAACCCTCCTCTTTTGGCAGCCGGGCTTGGGACCGGCCATGGCAGAGTTAAAAAAATTCAACACTTTTCCCAAATTAGTCACCGTAACGACTTGAAATATAGTGGCAACCAAACAAGATCCAGGTCCCATTGTAGGAGAAACATAGTAGTCAAGGCTTCACAAAGTCTTTAGACACACCCAAATATGGCACTGCATGTAATGCTTGGTGCGGTCATTCTTAGGCCTTTTTGGCTGAGATGTTAACGAATCCTCAGTGGCTTTTACACTGACGTTCCTGGCTGCAGTAGCAAATAGTTTTTACAGGGCAGGTTTGCTTGTCCCAGCACCCAACCCTCCTCTTTTCGCAGCCGGGCTTGGGACCGGCCATGGCAGAGTTAAAAAAATTCAACACTTTTCCCAAATTAGTCACCGTAACGACTTGAAATATAGTGGCAACTAAACAAGATCCAGGTCCCATTGTAGGAGAAACAGAGTAGTCAAGGCTTCACAAAGTCTTTAGACACACCCAAATATGGCACTGCATGTAATGCTTGGTGCGGTCATTCTTAGGCCTTTTTGGCTGACATGTTAACGAATCCTCAGTGGCTTTTTCACTGATGTTCCTGGCCGCAGTAGCAAATAGTTTTTACAGGGCAGGTTTGCTAGTCCCAGCACCCAACCCTCCTCTTTTCGCAGCCGGGCTTGGGACCGGCCATTGCAGAGTTAAAAAAATTCAACACTTTTCCCAAATTAGTCACCGTAACGACTTGAAATATAGTGGCAACTAAACAAGATCCAGGTCCCATTGTAGGAGAAACAGAGTAGTCAAGGCTTCACAAAGTCTTTAGACACACCCAAATATGGCACTGCATGTAATGCTTGGTGCGGTCATTCTTAGGCCTTTTTGGCTGACATGTTAACGAATCCTCAGTGGCTTTTTCACTGACGTTCCTGCCGCAGTAGCAAATGGTTTTTACAGGGCAGGTTTGCTTGTCCCAGCACCCAACCCTCCTCTTTTCGCAGCCGGGCTTGGGACCGGCCATGGCAGAGTTAAAAAAATTCAACACTTTTCCCAAATTAGTCACCGTAACGACTTGAAATATAGTGGCAACCAAACAAGATCCAGGTCCCATTGTAGGAGAAACATAGTAGTCAAGGCTTCACAAAGTCTTTAGACACACCCAAATATGGCACTGCATGTAATGCTTGGTGCGGTCATTCTTAGGCCTTTTTGGCTGAGATGTTAACAAATCCTCAGTGGCTTTTACACTGACGTTCCTGGCCGCAGTAGCAAATAGTTTTTACAGGGCAGGTTTGCTTGTCCCAGCACCCAACCCTCCTCTTTTCGCAGCCGGGCTTGGGACCGGCCATGGCAGAGTTTAAAAAATTCAACACTTTTCCCAAATTAGTCACCGTAACGACTTGAAATATAGTGGCAACTAAACAAGATCCAGGTCCCATTGTAGGAGAAACAGAGTAGTCAAGGCTTCACAAAGTCTTTAGACACACCCAAATATGGCACTGCATGTAATGCTTGGTGCGGTCATTCTTAGGCCTTTTTGGCTGAGATGTTAACGAATCCTCAGTGGCTTTTACACTGACGTTCCTGGCCGCAGTAGCAAATAGTTTTTACAGGGCAGGTTTGCTTGTCCCAGCACCCAACCCTCCTCTTTTCGCAGCCGGGCTTGGGACCGGCCATGGCAGAGTTAAAAAAATTCAACACTTTTCCCAAATTAGTCACCGTAACGACTTGAAATATAGTGGCAACTAAACAAGATCCAGGTCCCATTGTAGGAGAAACAGAGTAGTCAAGGCTTCACAAAGTTTTTAGACACACCCAAATATGGCACTGCATGTAATGCTTGGTGCGGTCATTCTTAGGCCTTTTTGGCTGACATGTTAACGAATCCTCAGTGGCTTTTTCACTGATGTTCCTGGCCGCAGTAGCAAATAGTTTTTACAGGGCAGGTTTGCTAGTCCCAGCACCCAACCCTCCTCTTTTGGCAGCCGGGCTTGGGACCGGCCATGGCAGAGTTAAAAAAATTCAACACTTTTCCCAAATTAGTCACCGTAACGACTTGAAATATAGTGGCAACTAAACAAGATCCAGGTCCCATTGTAGGAGAAACAGAGTAGTCAGGGCTTCACAAAGTCTTTAGACACACCCAAATATGGCACTGCATGTAATGCTTGGTGCGGTCATTCTTAGGCCTTTTTGGCTGACATGGTAACGAATCCTCAGTGGCTTTTTCACTGACGTTCCTGCCGCAGTAGCAAATGGTTTTTACAGGGCAGGTTTGCTTGTCCCAGCACCCAACCCTCCTCTTTTCGCAGCCGGGCTTGGGACCGGCCATGGCAGAGTTAAAAAAATTCAACACTTTTCCCAAATTAGTCACCGTAACGACTTGAAATATAGTGGCAACTAAACAAGATCCAGGTCCCATTGTAGGAGAAACATAGTAGTCAAGGCTTCACAAAGTCTTTAGACACACCCAAATATGGCACTGCATGTAATGCTTGGTGCGGTCATTCTTAGGCCTTTTTGGCTGAGATGTTAACGAATCCTCAGTGGCTTTTACACTGACGTTCCTGGCCGCAGTAGCAAATAGTTTTTACAGGGCAGGTTTGCTTGTCCCAGCACCCAACCCTCCTCTTTTCGCAGCCGGGCTTGGGACCGGCCATGGCAGAGTTAAAAAAATTCAACACTTTTCCCAAATTAGTCACCGTAACGACTTGAAATATAGTGGCAACTAAACAAGATCCAGGTCCCATTGTAGGAGAAACAGAGTAGTCAAGGCTTCACAAAGTCTTTAGACACACCCAAATATGGCACTGCATGTAATGCTTGGTGCGGTCATTCTTAAGCCTTTTTGGCTGACATGTTAACGAATCCTCAGTGGCTTTTTCACTGATGTTCCTGGCCGCAGTAGCAAATAGTTTTTACAGGGCAGGTTTGCTAGTCCCAGCACCCAACCCTCCTCTTTTCGCAGCCGGGCTTGGGACCGGCCATGGCAGAGTTAAAAAAATTCAACACTTTTCCCAAATTAGTCACCGTAACGACTTGAAATATAGTGGCAACTAAACAAGATCCAGGTCCCATTGTAGGAGAAACAGAGTAGTCAAGGCTTCACAAAGTCTTTAGACACACCCAAATATGGCACTGCATGTAATGCTTGGTGCGGTCATTCTTAGGCCTTTTTGGCTGAGATGTTAACGAATCCTCAGTGGCTTTTACACTGACGTTCCTGGCCGCAGTAGCAAATAGTTTTTACAGGGCAGGTTTGCTTGTCCCAGCACCCAACCCTCCTCTTTTCGCAGCCGGGCTTGGGACCGGCCATGGCAGAGTTTAAAAAATTCAACACTTTTCCCAAATTAGTCACCGTAACGACTTGAAATATAGTGGCAACTAAACAAGATCCAGGTCCCATTGTAGGAGAAACAGAGTAGTCAAGGCTTCACAAAGTCTTTAGACACACCCAAATATGGCACTGCATGTAATGCTTGGTGCGGTCATTCTTAGGCCTTTTTGGCTGAGATGTTAACGAATCCTCAGTGGCTTTTACACTGACGTTCCTGGCCGCAGTAGCAAATAGTTTTTACAGGGCAGGTTTGCTTGTCCCAGCACCCAACCCTCCTCTTTTCGCAGCCGGGCTTGGGACCGGCCATGGCAGAGTTAAAAAAATTCAACACTTTTCCCAAATTAGTCACCGTAACGACTTGAAATATAGTGGCAACTAAACAAGATCCAGGTCCCATTGTAGGAGAAACAGAGTAGTCAAGGCTTCACAAAGTTTTTAGACACACCCAAATATGGCACTGCATGTAATGCTTGGTGCGGTCATTCTTAGGCCTTTTTGGCTGACATGTTAACGAATCCTCAGTGGCTTTTTCACTGATGTTCCTGGCCGCAGTAGCAAATAGTTTTTACAGGGCAGGTTTGCTAGTCCCAGCACCCAACCCTCCTCTTTTGGCAGCCGGGCTTGGGACCGGCCATGGCAGAGTTAAAAAAATTCAACACTTTTCCCAAATTAGTCACCGTAACGACTTGAAATATAGTGGCAACTAAACAAGATCCAGGTCCCATTGTAGGAGAAACAGAGTAGTCAGGGCTTCACAAAGTCTTTAGACACACCCAAATATGGCACTGCATGTAATGCTTGGTGCGGTCATTCTTAGGCCTTTTTGGCTGACATGGTAACGAATCCTCAGTGGCTTTTTCACTGACGTTCCTGCCGCAGTAGCAAATGGTTTTTACAGGGCAGGTTTGCTTGTCCCAGCACCCAACCCTCCTCTTTTCGCAGCCGGGCTTGGGACCGGCCATGGCAGAGTTAAAAAAATTCAACACTTTTCCCAAATTAGTCACCGTAACGACTTGAAATATAGTGGCAACTAAACAAGATCCAGGTCCCATTGTAGGAGAAACAGAGTAGTCAAGGCTTCACAAAGTCTTTAGACACACCCAAATATGGCACTGCATGTAATGCTTGGTGCGGTCATTCTTAGGCCTTTTTGGCTGACATGTTAACGAATCCTCAGTGGCTTTTTCACTGACGTTCCTGCCGCAGTAGCAAATGGTTTTTACAGGGCAGGTTTGCTTGTCCCAGCACCCAACCCTCCTCTTTTCGCAGCCGGGCTTGGGACCGGCCATGGCAGAGTTAAAAAAATTCAACACTTTTCCCAAATTAGTCACCGTAACGACTTGAAATATAGTGGCAACCAAACAAGATCCAGGTCCCATTGTAGGAGAAACATAGTAGTCAAGGCTTCACAAAGTCTTTAGACACACCCAAATATGGCACTGCATGTAATGCTTGGTGCGGTCATTCTTAGGCCTTTTTGGCTGAGATGTTAACGAATCCTCAGTGGCTTTTACACTGACGTTCCTGGCCGCAGTAGCAAATAGTTTTTACAGGGCAGGTTTGCTTGTCCCAGCACCCAACCCTCCTCTTTTCGCAGCCGGGCTTGGGACCGGCCATGGCAGAGTTAAAAAAATTCAACACTTTTCCCAAATTAGTCACCGTAACGACTTGAAATATAGTGGCAACTAAACAAGATCCAGGTCCCATTGTAGGAGAAACAGAGTAGTCAAGGCTTCACAAAGTCTTTAGACACACCCAAATATGGCACTGCATGTAATGCTTGGTGCGGTCATTCTTAAGCCTTTTTGGCTGACATGTTAACGAATCCTCAGTGGCTTTTTCACTGATGTTCCTGGCCGCAGTAGCAAATAGTTTTTACAGGGCAGGTTTGCTAGTCCCAGCACCCAACCCTCCTCTTTTCGCAGCCGGGCTTGGGACCGGCCATGGCAGAGTTAAAAAAATTCAACACTTTTCCCAAATTAGTCACCGTAACGACTTGAAATATAGTGGCAACTAAACAAGATCCAGGTCCCATTGTAGGAGAAACAGAGTAGTCAAGGCTTCACAAAGTCTTTAGACACACCCAAATATGGCACTGCATGTAATGCTTGGTGCGGTCATTCTTAGGCCTTTTTGGCTGACATGTTAACGAATCCTCAGTGGCTTTTTCACTGATGTTCCTGGCCGCAGTAGCAAATAGTTTTTACAGGGCAGGTTTGCTAGTCCCAGCACCCAACCCTCCTCTTTTCGCAGCCGGGCTTGGGACCGGCCATGGCAGAGTTAAAAAAATTCAACACTTTTCCCAAATTAGTCACCGTAACGACTTGAAATATAGTGGCAACTAAACAAGATCCAGGTCCCATTGTAGGAGAAACAGAGTAGTCAAGGCTTCACAAAGTCTTTAGACACACCCAAATATGGCACTGCATGTAATGCTTGGTGCGGTCATTCTTAGGCCTTTTTGGCTGACATGTTAACGAATCCTCAGTGGCTTTTTCACTGACGTTCCTGCCGCAGTAGCAAATGGTTTTTACAGGGCAGGTTTGCTTGTCCCAGCACCCAACCCTCCTCTTTTCGCAGCCGGGCTTGGGACCGGCCATGGCAGAGTTAAAAAAATTCAACACTTTTCCCAAATTAGTCACCGTAACGACTTGAAATATAGTGGCAACCAAACAAGATCCAGGTCCCATTGTAGGAGAAACATAGTAGTCAAGGCTTCACAAAGTCTTTAGACACACCCAAATATGGCACTGCATGTAATGCTTGGTGCGGTCATTCTTAGGCCTTTTTGGCTGACATGTTAACGAATCCTCAGTGGCTTTTACACTGATGTTCCTGGCCGCAGTAGCAAATAGTTTTTACAGGGCAGGTTTGCTTGTCCCAGCACCCAACCCTCCTCTTTTCGCAGCCGGGCTTGGGACCGGCCATGGCAGAGTTAAAAAAATTCAACACTTTTCCCAAATTAGTCACCGTAACGACTTGAAATATAGTGGCAACTTAACAAGATCCAGGTCCCATTGTAGGAGAAACAGAGTAGTCAAGGCTTCACAAAGTCTTTAGACACACCCAAATATGGCACTGCATGTAATGCTTGGTGCGGTCATTCTTAGGCCTTTTTGGCTGACATGTTAACGAATCCTCAGTGGCTTTTTCACTGATGTTCCTGGCCGCAGTAGCAAATAGTTTTTACAGGGCAGGTTTGCTAGTCCCAGCACCCAACCCTCCTCTTTTCGCAGCCGGGCTTGGGACCGGCCATGGCAGAGTTAAAAAAATTCAACACTTTTCCCAAATTAGTCACCGTAACGACTTGAAATATAGTGGCAACTAAACAAGATCCAGGTCCCATTGTAGGAGAAACAGAGTAGTCAAGGCTTCACAAAGTCTTTAGACACACCCAAATATGGCACTGCATGTAATGCTTGGTGCGGTCATTCTTAGGCCTTTTTGGCTGACATGTTAACGAATCCTCAGTTTCTTTTTCACTGACATTCCTGCCGCAGTAGCAAATGGTTTTTACAGGGCAGGTTTGCTTGTCCCAGCACCCAACCCTCCTCTTTTCGCAGCCGAGCTTGGGACCGGCCATGGCAGAGTTAAAAAAATTCAACACTTTTCCCAAATTAGTCACCGTAACGACTTGAAATATAGTGGCAACCAAACAAGATCCAGGTCCCATTGTAGGAGAAACATAGTAGTCAAGGCTTTACAAAGTCTTTAGACACACCCAAATATGGCACTGCATGTAATGCTTGGTGCGGTCATTCTTAGGCCTTTTTGGCGGAGATGTTAACGAATCCTCAGTGGCTTTTACACTGACGTTCCTGGCCGCAGTAGCAAATAGTTTTTACAGGGCAGGTTTGCTTGTCCCAGCACCCAACCCTCCTCTTTTCGCAGCCGGGCTTGGGACCGGCCATGGCAGAGTTAAAAAAATTCAACACTTTTCCCAAATTGGTCACCGTAACGACTTGAAATATAGTGGCAACTAAACAAGATCCAGGTCCCATTGTAGGAGAAACAGAGTAGTCAAGGCTTCACAAAGTCTTTAGACACACCCAAATATGGCACTGCATGTAATGCTTGGTGCGGTCATTCTTAGGCCTTTTTGGCTAACATGTTAACGAATCCTCAGTGGCTTTTTCACTGATGTTCCTGGCCGCAGTAGCAAATAGTTTTTACAGGGCAGGTTTGCTAGTCCCAACACCCAACCCTCCTCTTTTCGCAGCCGGGCTTGGGACCGGCCATGGCAGAGTTAAAAAAATTCAACACTTTTCCCAAATTAGTCACTGTAACGACTTGAAATATAGTGGCAACTAAACAAGATCCAGGTCCCATTGTAGGAGAAACAGAGTAGTCAAGGCTTCACAAAGTCTTTAGACACACCCAAATATGGCACTGCATGTAGTGCTTGGTGCGGTCATTCTTAGGCCTTTTTGGCTGACATGTTAACGAATCCTCAGTGGCTTTTTCACTGACGTTCCTGCCGCAGTAGCAAATGGTTTTTACAGGGCAGGTTTGCTTGTCCCAGCACCCAACCCTCCTCTTTTCGCAGCCGGGCTTGGGACCGGCCATGGCAGAGTTAAAAAAATTCAACACTTTTCCCAAATTAGTCACCGTAACGACTTGAAATATAGTGGCAACCAAACAAGATCCAGGTCCCATTGTAGGAGAAACATAGTAGTCAAGGCTTCACAAAGTCTTTAGACACACCCAAATATGGCACTGCATGTAATGCTTGGTGCGGTCATTCTTAGGCCTTTTTGGCTGAGATGTTAACGAATCCTCAGTGGCTTTTACACTGACGTTCCTGGCCGCAGTAGCAAATAGTTTTTACAGGGCAGGTTTGCTTGTCCCAGCACCCAACCCTCCTCTTTTCGCAGCCGGGCTTGGGACCGGCCATGGCAGAGTTAAAAAAATTCAACACTTTTCCCAAATTAGTCACCGTAACGACTTGAAATATAGTGGCAACTAAACAAGATCCAGGTCCCATTGTAGGAGAAACAGAGTAGTCAAGGCTTCACAAAGTCTTTAGACACACCCAAATATGGCACTGCATGTAATGCTTGGTGCGGTCATTCTTAGGCCTTTTTGGCTGACATGTTAACGAATCCTCAGTGGCTTTTTCACTGATGTTCCTGGCCGCAGTAGCAAATAGTTTTTACAGGGCAGGTTTGCTAGTCCCAGCACCCAACCCTCCTCTTTTCGCAGCCGGGCTTGGGACCGGCCATGGCAGAGTTAAAAAAATTCAACACTTTTCCCAAATTAGTCACCGTAACGACTTGAAATATAGTGGCAACTAAACAAGATCCAGGTCCCATTGTAGGAGAAACAGAGTAGTCAAGGCTTCACAAAGTCTTTAGACACACCCAAATATGGCACTGCATGTAATGCTTGGTGCGGTCATTCTTAGGCCTTTTTGGCTGACATGTTAACGAATCCTCAGTGGCTTTTTCAGTGACGTTCCTGCCGCAGTAGCAAATGGTTTTTACAGGGCAGGTTTGCTTGTCCCAGCACCCAACCCTCCTCTTTTCGCAGCCGGGCTTGGGACCGGCCATGGCAGAGTTAAAAAAATTCAACACTTTTCCCAAATTAGTCACCGTAACGACTTGAAATATAGTGGCAACCAAACAAGATCCAGGTCCCATTGTAGGAGAAACATAGTAGTCAAGGCTTCACAAAGTCTTTAGACACACCCAAATATGGCACTGCATGTAATGCTTGGTGCGGTCATTCTTAGGCCTTTTTGGCTGAGATGTTAACGAATCCTCAGTGGCTTTTACACTGACGTTCCTGGCCGCAGTAGCAAATAGTTTTTACAGGGCAGGTTTGCTTGTCCCAGCACCCAACCCTCCTCTTTTCGCAGCCGGGCTTGGGACCGGCCATGGCAGAGTTAAAAAAATTCAACACTTTTCCCAAATTAGTCACTGTAACGACTTGAAATATAGTGGCAACTAAACAAGATCCAGGTCCCATTGTAGGAGAAACAGAGTAGTCAAGGCTTCACAAAGTCTTTAGACACACCCAAATATGGCACTGCATGTAGTGCTTGGTGCGGTCATTCTTAGGCCTTTTTGGCTGACATGTTAACGAATCCTCAGTGGCTTTTTCACTGACGTTCCTGCCGCAGTAGCAAATGGTTTTTACAGGGCAGGTTTGCTTGTCCCAGCACCTAACCCTCCTCTTTTCGCAGCCGGGCTTGGGACCGGCCATGGCAGAGTTTAAAAAATTCAACACTTTTCCCAAATTAGTCACCGTAACGACTTGAAATATAGTGGCAACCAAACAAGATCCAGGTCCCATTGTAGGAGAAACATAGTAGTCAAGGCTTCACAAAGTCTTTAGACACACCCAAATATGGCACTGCATGTAATGCTTGGTGCGGTCATTCTTAGGCCTTTTTGGCTGAGATGTTAACGAATCCTCAGTGGCTTTTACACTGACGTTCCTGGCCGCAGTAGCAAATAGTTTTTACAGGGCAGGTTTGCTTGTCCCAGCACCCAACCCTCCTCTTTTCGCAGCCGGGCTTGGGACCGGCCATGGCAGAGTTAAAAAAATTCAACACTTTTCCCAAATTAGTCACCGTAACGACTTGAAATATAGTGGCAACTAAACAAGATCCAGGTCCCATTGTAGGAGAAACAGAGTAGTCAAGGCTTCACAAAGTCTTTAGACACACCCAAATATGGCACTGCATGTAATGCTTGGTGCGGTCATTCTTAGGCCTTTTTGGCTGACATGTTAACGAATCCTCAGTGGCTTTTTCACTGATGTTCCTGGCCGCAGTAGCAAATAGTTTTTACAGGGCAGGTTTGCTAGTCCCAGCACCCAACCCTCCTCTTTTCGCAGCCGGGCTTGGGACCGGCCATGGCAGAGTTAAAAAAATTCAACACTTTTCCCAAATTAGTCACCGTAACGACTTGAAATATAGTGGCAACTAAACAAGATCCAGGTCCCATTGTAGGAGAAACAGAGTAGTCAAGGCTTCACAAAGTCTTTAGACACACCCAAATATGGCACTGCATGTAATGCTTGGTGCGGTCATTCTTAGGCCTTTTTGGCTGACATGTTAACGAATCCTCAGTGGCTTTTTCACTGACGTTCCTGCCACAGTAGCAAATGGTTTTTACAGGGCAGGTTTGCTTGTCCCAGCACCCAACCCTCCTCTTTTCGCAGCCGGGCTTGGGACCGGCCATGGCAGAGTTAAAAAAATTCAACACTTTTCCCAAATTAGTCACTGTAACGACTTGAAATATAGTGGCAACCAAACAAGATCCAGGTCCCATTGTAGGAGAAACATAGTAGTCAAGGCTTCACAAAGTCTTTAGACACACCCAAATATGGCACTGCATGTAATGCTTGGTGCGATCATTCTTAGGCCTTTTTGGCTGAGATGTTAACGAATCCTCAGTGGCTTTTACACTGACGTTCCTGGCCGCAGTAGCAAATAGTTTTTACAGGGCAGGTTTGCTTGTCCCAGCACCCAACCCTCCTCTTTTCGCAGCCGGGCTTGGGACCGGCCATGGCAGAGTTAAAAAAATTCAACACTTTTCCCAAATTAGTCACCGTAACGACTTGAAATATAGTGGCAACTAAACAAGATCCAGGTCCCATTGTAGGAGAAACAGAGTAGTCAAGGCTTCACAAAGTCTTTAGACACACCCAAATATGGCACTGCATGTAATGCTTGGTGCGGTCATTCTTAGGCCTTTTTGGCTGACATGTTAACGAATCCTCAGTGGCTTTTTCACTGATGTTCCTGGCCGCAGTAGCAAATAGTTTTTACAGGGCAGGTTTGCTAGTCCCAGCACCCAACCCTCCTCTTTTCGCAGCCGGGCTTGGGACCGGCCATGGCAGAGTTAAAAAAATTCAACACTTTTCCCAAATTAGTCACCGTAACGACTTGAAATATAGTGGCAACTAAACAAGATCCAGGTCCCATTGTAGGAGAAACAGAGTAGTCAAGGCTTCACAAAGTCTTTAGACACACCCAAATATGGCACTGCATGTAATGCTTGGTGCGGTCATTCTTAGGCCTTTTTGGCTGACATGTTAACGAATCCTCAGTGGCTTTTTCACTGATGTTCCTGGCCGCAGTAGCAAATAGTTTTTACAGGGCAGGTTTGCTAGTCCCAGCACCCAACCCTCCTCTTTTCGCAGCCGGGCTTGGGACCGGCCATGGCAGAGTTAAAAAAATTCAACACTTTTCCCAAATTAGTCACCGTAACGACTTGAAATATAGTGGCAACTAAACAAGATCCAGGTCCCATTGTAGGAGAAACAGAGTATTCAAGGCTTCACAAAGTCTTTAGACACACCCAAATATGGCACTGCATGTAATGCTTGGTGCGGTCATTCTTAGGCCTTTTTGGCTGACATGTTAACGAATCCTCAGTGGCTTTTTCACTGACGTTCCTGCCGCAGTAGCAAATGGTTTTTACAGGGCAGGTTTGCTTGTCCCAGCACCCAACCCTCCTCTTTTCGCAGCCGGGCTTGGGACCGGCCATGGCAGAGTTAAAAAAATTCAACACTTTTCCCAAATTAGTCACCGTAACGACTTGAAATATAGTGGCAACCAAACAAGATCCAGGTCCCATTGTAGGAGAAACATAGTAGTCAAGGCTTCACAAAGTCTTTAGACACACCCAAATATGGCACTGCATGTAATGCTTGGTGCGGTCATTCTTAGGCCTTTTTGGCTGAGATGTTAACGAATCCTCAGTGGCTTTTACACTGACGTTCCTGGCCGCAGTAGCAAATAGTTTTTACAGGGCAGGTTTGCTTGTCCCAGCACCCAACCCTCCTCTTTTCGCAGCCGGGCTTGGGACCGGCCACGGCAGAGTTAAAAAAATTCAACACTTTTCCCAAATTAGTCACCGTAACGACTTGAAATATAGTGGCAACTAAACAAGATCCAGGTCCCATTGTAGGAGAAACAGAGTAGTCAAGGCTTCACAAAGTCTTTAGACACACCCAAATATGGCACTGCATGTAATGCTTGGTGCGGTCATTCTTAGGCCTTTTTGGCTGACATGTTAACGAATCCTCAGTGGCTTTTTCACTGACGTTCCTGCCGCAGTAGCAAATGGTTTTTACAGGGCAGGTTTGCTTGTCCCAGCACCCAACCCTCCTCTTTTCGCAGCCGGGCTTGGGACCGGCCATGGCAGAGTTAAAAAAATTCAACACTTTTCCCAAATTAGTCACCGTAACGACTTGAAATATAGTGGCAACCAAACAAGATCCAGGTCCCATTGTAGGAGAAACATAGTAGTCAAGGCTTCACAAAGTCTTTAGACACACCCAAATATGGCACTGCATGTAATGCTTGGTGCGGTCATTCTTAGGCCTTTTTGGCTGAGATGTTAACGAATCCTCAGTGGCTTTTACACTGACGTTCCTGGCCGCAGTAGCAAATAGTTTTTACAGGGCAGGTTTGCTTGTCCCAGCACCCAACCCTCCTCTTTTCGCAGCCGGGCTTGGGACCGGCCACGGCAGAGTTAAAAAAATTCAACACTTTTCCCAAATTAGTCACCGTAACGACTTGAAATATAGTGGCAACTAAACAAGATCCAGGTCCCATTGTAGGAGAAACAGAGTAGACAAGGCTTCACAAAGTCTTTAGACACACCCAAATATGGCACTGCATGTAATGCTTGGTGCGGTCATTCTTAGGCCTTTTTGGCTGACATGTTAACGAATCCTCAGTGGCTTTTTCACTGACGTTCCTGCCGCAGTAGCAAATGGTTTTTACAGGGCAGGTTTGCTTGTCCCAGCACCCAACCCTCCTCTTTTCGCAGCCGGGCTTGGGACCGGCCATGGCAGAGTTAAAAAAATTCAACACTTTTCCCAAATTAGTCACCGTAACGACTTGAAATATAGTGGCAACCAAACAAGATCCAGGTCCCATTGTAGGAGAAACATAGTAGTCAAGGCTTCACAAAGTCTTTAGACACACCCAAATATGGCACTGCATGTAATGCTTGGTGCGGTCATTCTTAGGCCTTTTTGGCTGAGATGTTAACGAATCCTCAGTGGCTTTTACACTGACGTTCCTGGCCGCAGTAGCAAATAGTTTTTACAGGGCAGGTTTGCTTGTCCCAGCACCCAACCCTCCTCTTTTCGCAGCCGGGCTTGGGACCGGCCATGGCAGAGTTAAAAAAATTCAACACTTTTCCCAAATTAGTCACCGTAACGACTTGAAATATAGTGGCAACTAAACAAGATCCAGGTCCCATTGTAGGAGAAACAGAGTAGTCAAGGCTTCACAAAGTCTTTAGACACACCCAAATATGGCACTGCATGTAATGCTTGGTGCGGTCATTCTTAGGCCTTTTTGGCTGACATGTTAACGAATCCTCAGTGGCTTTTTCACTGACGTTCCTGGCCGCAGTAGCAAATAGTTTTTACAGGGCAGGTTTGCTAGTCCCAGCACCCAACCCTCCTCTTTTCGCAGCCGGGCTTGGGACCGGCCATGGCAGAGTTAAAAAAATTCAACACTTTTCCCAAATTAGTCACCGTAACGACTTGAAATATAGTGGCAACTAAACAAGATCCAGGTCCCATTGTAGGAGAAACAGAGTAGTCAAGGCTTCACAAAGTCTTTAGACACACCCAAATATGGCACTGCATGTAATGCTTGGTGCGGTCATTCTTAGGCCTTTTTGGCTGACATGGTAACGAATCCTCAGTGGCTTTTTCACTGACGTTCCTGCCGCAGTAGCAAATGGTTTTTACAGGGCAGGTTTGCTTGTCCCAGCACCCAACCCTCCTCTTTTCGCAGCCGGGCTTGGGACCGGCCATGGCAGAGTTAAAAAAATTCAACACTTTTCCCAAATTAGTCACCGTAACGACTTGAAATATAGTGGCAACTAAACAAGATCCAGGTCCCATTGTAGGAGAAACAGAGTAGTCAAGGCTTCACAAAGTCTTTAGACACACCCAAATATGGCACTGCATGTAATGCTTGGTGCGGTCATTCTTAGGCCTTTTTGGCTGACATGTTAACGAATCCTCAGTGGCTTTTTCACTGACGTTCCTGCCGCAGTAGCAAATGGTTTTTACAGGGCAGGTTTGCTTGTCCCAGCACCCAACCCTCCTCTTTTCGCAGCCGGGCTTGGGACCGGCCATGGCAGAGTTAAAAAAATTCAACACTTTTCCCAAATTAGTCACCGTAACGACTTGAAATATAGTGGCAACCAAACAAGATCCAGGTCCCATTGTAGGAGAAACATAGTAGTCAAGGCTTCACAAAGTCTTTAGACACACCCAAATATGGCACTGCATGTAATGCTTGGTGCGGTCATTCTTAGGCCTTTTTGGCTGAGATGTTAACGAATCCTCAGTGGCTTTTACACTGACGTTCCTGGCCGCAGTAGCAAATAGTTTTTACAGGGCAGGTTTGCTTGTCCCAGCACCCAACCCTCCTCTTTTCGCAGCCGGGCTTGGGACCGGCCATGGCAGAGTTAAAAAAATTCAACACTTTTCCCAAATTAGTCACCGTAACGACTTGAAATATAGTGGCAACTAAACAAGATCCAGGTCCCATTGTAGGAGAAACAGAGTAGTCAAGGCTTCACAAAGTCTTTAGACACACCCAAATATGGCACTGCATGTAATGCTTGGTGCGGTCATTCTTAGGCCTTTTTGGCTGACATGTTAACGAATCCTCAGTGGCTTTTTCACTGATGTTCCTGGCCGCAGTAGCAAATAGTTTTTACAGGGCAGGTTTGCTAGTCCCAGCACCCAACCCTCCTCTCTTCGCAGCCGGGCTTGGGACCGGCCATGGCAGAGTTAAAAAAATTCAACACTTTTCCCAAATTAGTCACCGTAACGACTTGAAATATAGTGGCAACTAAACAAGATCCAGGTCCCATTGTAGGAGAAACAGAGTAGTCAAGGCTTCACAAAGTCTTTAGACACACCCAAATATGGCACTGCATGTAATGCTTGGTGCGGTCATTCTTAGGCCTTTTTGGCTGAGATGTTAACGAATCCTCAGTGGCTTTTACACTGACGTTCCTGGCCGCAGTAGCAAATAGTTTTTACAGGGCAGGTTTGCTTGTCCCAGCACCCAACCCTCCTCTTTTCGCAGCCGGGCTTGGGACCGGCCATGGCAGAGTTAAAAAAATTCAACACTTTTCCCAAATTAGTCACCGTAACGACTTGAAATATAGTGGCAACTAAACAAGATCCAGGTCCCATTGTAGGAGAAACAGAGTAGTCAAGGCTTCACAAAGTCTTTAGACACACCCAAATATGGCACTGCATGTAATGCTTGGTGCGGTCATTCTTAGGCCTTTTTGGCTGACATGTTAACGAATCCTCATTGGCTTTTTCACTGATGTTCCTGGCCGCAGTAGCAAATAGTTTTTACAGGGCAGGTTTGATAGTCCCAGCACCCAACCCTCCTCTTTTCGCAGCCGGGCTTGGGACCGGCCATGGCAGAGTTAAAAAAATTCAACACTTTTCCCAAATTAGTCACCGTAACGACTTGAAATATAGTGGCAACTAAACAAGATCCAGGTCCCATTGTAGGAGAAACAGAGTAGTCAAGGCTTCACAAAGTCTTTAGACACACCCAAATATGGCACTGCATGTAATGCTTGGTGCGGTCATTCTTAGGCCTTTTTGGCTGACATGTTAACGAATCCTCAGTGGCTTTTTCACTGACGTTCCTGCCGCAGTAGCAAATGGTTTTTACAGGGCAGGTTTGCTTGTCCCAGCACCCAACCCTCCTCTTTTCGCAGCCGGGCTTGGGACCGGCCATGGCAGAGTTAAAAAAATTCAACACTTTTCCCAAATTAGTCACCGTAACGACTTGAAATATAGTGGCAACCAAACAAGATCCAGGTCCCATTGTAGGAGAAACATAGTAGTCAAGGCTTCACAAAGTCTTTAGACACACCCAAATATGGCACTGCATGTAATGCTTGGTGCGGTCATTCTTAGGCCTTTTTGGCTGACATGTTAACGAATCCTCAGTGGCTTTTACACTGATGTTCCTGGCCACAGTAGCAAATAGTTTTTACAGGGCAGGTTTGCTTGTCCCAGCACCCAACCCTCCTCTTTTCGCAGCCGGGCTTGGGACCGGCCATGGCAGAGTTAAAAAAATTCAACACTTTTCCCAAATTAGTCACCGTAACGACTTGAAATATAGTGGCAACTTAACAAGATCCAGGTCCCATTGTAGGAGAAACAGAGTAGTCAAGGCTTCACAAAGTCTTTAGACACACCCAAATATGGCACTGCATGTAATGCTTGGTGTGGTCATTCTTAGGCCTTTTTGGCTGACATGTTAACGAATCCTCAGTGGCTTTTTCACTGATGTTCCTGGCCGCAGTAGCAAATAGTTTTTACAGGGCAGGTTTGCTAGTCCCAGCACCCAACCCTCCTCTTTTCGCAGCCGGGCTTGGGACCGGCCATGGCAGAGTTAAAAAAATTCAACACTTTTCCCAAATTAGTCACCGTAACGACTTGAAATATAGTGGCAACTAAACAAGATCCAGGTCCCATTGTAGGAGAAACAGAGTAGTCAAGGCTTCACAAAGTCTTTAGACACACCCAAATATGGCACTGCATGTAATGCTTGGTGCGGTCATTCTTAGGCCTTTTTGGCTGACATGTTAACGAATCCTCAGTGGCTTTTTCACTGACATTCCTGCTGCAGTAGCAAATGGTTTTTACAGGGCAGGTTTGCTTGTCCCAGCACCCAACCCTCCTCTTTTCGCAGCCGGGCTTGGGACCGGCCATGGCAGAGTTAAAAAAATTCAACACTTTTCCCAAATTAGTCACCGTAACGACTTGAAATATAGTGGCAACCAAACAAGATCCAGGTCCCATTGTAGGAGAAACATAGTAGTCAAGGCTTCACAAAGTCTTTAGACACACCCAAATATGGCACTGCATGTAATGCTTGGTGCGGTCATTCTTAGGCCTTTTTGGCGGAGATGTTAACGAATCCTCAGTGGCTTTTACACTGACGTTCCTGGCCGCAGTAGCAAATAGTTTTTACAGGGCAGGTTTGCTTGTCCCAGCACCCAACCCTCCTCTTTTCGCAGCCGGGCTTGGGACCGGCCATGGCAGAGTTAAAAAAATTCAACACTTTTCCCAAATTGGTCACCGTAACGACTTGAAATATAGTGGCAACTAAACAAGATCCAGGTCCCATTGTAGGAGAAACAGAGTAGTCAAGGCTTCACAAAGTCTTTAGACACACCCAAATATGGCCCTGCATTTAATGCTTGGTGCGGTCATTCTTAGGCCTTTTTGGCTAACATGTTAACGAATCCTCAGTGGCTTTTTCACTGATGTTCCTGGCCGCAGTAGCAAATAGTTTTTACAGGGCAGGTTTGCTAGTCCCAACACCCAACCCTCCTCTTTTCGCAGCCGGGCTTGGGACCGGCCATGGCAGAGTTAAAAAAATTCAACACTTTTCCCAAATTAGTCACTGTAACGACTTGAAATATAGTGGCAACTAAACAAGATCCAGGTCCCATTGTAGGAGAAACAGAGTAGTCAAGGCTTCACAAAGTCTTTAGACACACCCAAATATGGCACTGCATGTAGTGCTTGGTGCGGTCATTCTTAGGCCTTTTTGGCTGACATGTTAACGAATCCTCAGTGGCTTTTTCACTGACGTCCCTGCCGCAGTAGCAAATGGTTTTTACAGGGCAGGTTTGCTTGTCCCAGCACCCAACCCTCCTCTTTTCGCAGCCGGGCTTGGGACCGGCCATGGCAGAGTTAAAAAAATTCAACACTTTTCCCAAATTAGTCACCGTAACGACTTGAAATATAGTGGCAACCAAACAAGATCCAGGTCCCATTGTAGGAGAAACATAGTAGTCAAGGCTTCACAAAGTCTTTAGACACACCCAAATATGGCACTGCATGTAATGCTTGGTGCGGTCATTCTTAGGCCTTTTTGGCTGAGATGTTAACGAATCCTCAGTGGCTTTTACACTGACGTTCCTGGCCGCAGTAGCAAATAGTTTTTACAGGGCAGGTTTGCTTGTCCCAGCACCCAACCCTCCTCTTTTCGCAGCCGGGCTTGGGACCGGCCATGGCAGAGTTAAAAAAATTCAACACTTTTCCCAAATTAGTCACCGTAACGACTTGAAATATAGTGGCAACTAAACAAGATCCAGGTCCCATTGTAGGAGAAACAGAGTAGTCAAGGCTTCACAAAGTCTTTAGACACACCCAAATATGGCACTGCATGTAATGCTTGGTGCGGTCATTCTTAGGCCTTTTTGGCTGACATGTTAACGAATCCTCAGTGGCTTTTTCACTGATGTTCCTGGCCGCAGTAGCAAATAGTTTTTACAGGGCAGGTTTGCTAGTCCCAGCACCCAACCCTCCTCTTTTCGCAGCCGGGCTTGGGACCGGCCATGGCAGAGTTAAAAAAATTCAACACTTTTCCCAAATTAGTCACCGTAACGACTTGAAATATAGTGGCAACTAAACAAGATCCAGGTCCCATTGTAGGAGAAACAGAGTAGTCAAGGCTTCACAAAGTCTTTAGACACACCCAAATATGGCACTGCATGTAATGCTTGGTGCGGTCATTCTTAGGCCTTTTTGGCTGACATGTTAACGAATCCTCAGTGGCTTTTTCACTGACGTTCCTGCCGCAGTAGCAAATGGTTTTTACAGGGCAGGTTTGCTTGTCCCAGCACCCAACCCTCCTCTTTTCGCAGCCGGGCTTGGGACCGGCCATGGCAGAGTTAAAAAAATTCAACACTTTTCCCAAATTAGTCACTGTAACGACTTGAAATATAGTGGCAACCAAACAAGATCCAGGTCCCATTGTAGGAGAAACATAGTAGTCAAGGCTTCACAAAGTCTTTAGACACACCCAAATATGGCACTGCATGTAATGCTTGGTGCGATCATTCTTAGGCCTTTTTGGCTGAGATGTTAACGAATCCTCAGTGGCTTTTACACTGACGTTCCTGGCCGCAGTAGCAAATAGTTTTTACAGGGCAGGTTTGCTTGTCCCAGCACCCAACCCTCCTCTTTTCGCAGCCGGGCTTGGGACCGGCCATGGCAGAGTTAAAAAAATTCAACACTTTTCCCAAATTAGTCACCGTAACGACTTGAAATATAGTGGCAACTAAACAAGATCCAGGTCCCATTGTAGGAGAAACAGAGTAGTCAAGGCTTCACAAAGTCTTTAGACACACCCAAATATGGCACTGCATGTAATGCTTGGTGCGGTCATTCTTAGGCCTTTTTGGCTGACATGTTAACGAATCCTCAGTGGCTTTTTCACTGATGTTCCTGGCCGCAGTAGCAAATAGTTTTTACAGGGCAGGTTTGCTAGTCCCAGCACCCAACCCTCCTCTTTTCGCAGCCGGGCTTGGGACCGGCCATGGCAGAGTTAAAAAAATTCAACACTTTTCCCAAATTAGTCACCGTAACGACTTGAAATATAGTGGCAACTAAACAAGATCCAGGTCCCATTGTAGGAGAAACAGAGTAGTCAAGGCTTCACAAAGTCTTTAGACACACCCAAATATGGCACTGCATGTAATGCTTGGTGCGGTCATTCTTAGGCCTTTTTGGCTGACATGTTAACGAATCCTCAGTGGCTTTTTCACTGATGTTCCTGGCGGCAGTAGCAAATAGTTTTTACAGGGCAGGTTTGCTAGTCCCAGCACCCAACCCTCCTCTTTTCGCAGCCGGGCTTGGGACCGGCCATGGCAGAGTTAAAAAAATTCAACACTTTTCCCAAATTAGTCACCGTAACGACTTGAAATATAGTGGCAACTAAACAAGATCCAGGTCCCATTGTAGGAGAAACAGAGTATTCAAGGCTTCACAAAGTCTTTAGACACACCCAAATATGGCACTGCATGTAATGCTTGGTGCGGTCATTCTTAGGCCTTTTTGGCTGACATGTTAACGAATCCTCAGTGGCTTTTTCACTGACGTTCCTGCCGCAGTAGCAAATGGTTTTTACAGGGCAGGTTTGCTTGTCCCAGCACCCAACCCTCCTCTTTTCGCAGCCGGGCTTGGGACCGGCCATGGCAGAGTTAAAAAAATTCAACACTTTTCCCAAATTAGTCACCGTAACGACTTGAAATATAGTGGCAACCAAACAAGATCCAGGTCCCATTGTAGGAGAAACATAGTAGTCAAGGCTTCACAAAGTCTTTAGACACACCCAAATATGGCACTGCATGTAATGCTTGGTGCGGTCATTCTTAGGCCTTTTTGGCTGAGATGTTAACGAATCCTCAGTGGCTTTTACACTGACGTTCCTGGCCGCAGTAGCAAATAGTTTTTACAGGGCAGGTTTGCTTGTCCCAGCACCCAACCCTCCTCTTTTCGCAGCCGGGCTTGGGACCGGCCACGGCAGAGTTAAAAAAATTCAACACTTTTCCCAAATTAGTCACCGTAACGACTTGAAATATAGTGGCAACTAAACAAGATCCAGGTCCCATTGTAGGAGAAACAGAGTAGTCAAGGCTTCACAAAGTCTTTAGACACACCCAAATATGGCACTGCATGTAATGCTTGGTGCGGTCATTCTTAGGCCTTTTTGGCTGACATGTTAACGAATCCTCAGTGGCTTTTTCACTGACGTTCCTGCCGCAGTAGCAAATGGTTTTTACAGGGCAGGTTTTCTTGTCCCAGCACCCAACCCTCCTCTTTTCGCAGCCGGGCTTGGGACTGGCCATGGCAGAGTTAAAAAAATTCAACACTTTTCCCAAATTAGTCACCGTAACGACTTGAAATATAGTGGCAACCAAACAAGATCCAGGTCCCATTGTAGGAGAAACATAGTAGTCAAGGCTTCACAAAGTCTTTAGACACACCCAAATATGGCACTGCATGTAATGCTTGGTGCGGTCATTCTTAGGCCTTTTTGGCTGAGATGTTAACGAATCCTCAGTGGCTTTTACACTGACGTTCCTGGCCGCAGTAGCAAATAGTTTTTACAGGGCAGGTTTGCTTGTCCCAGCACCCAACCCTCCTCTTTTCGCAGCCGGGCTTGGGACCGGCCATGGCAGAGTTAAAAAAATTCAACACTTTTCCCAAATTAGTCACCGTAACGACTTGAAATATAGTGGCAACTAAACAAGATCCAGGTCCCATTGTAGGAGAAACAGAGTAGTCAAGGCTTCACAAAGTCTTTAGACACACCCAAATATGGCACTGCATGTAATGCTTGGTGCGGTCATTCTTAGGCCTTTTTGGCTGACATGTTAACGAATCCTCAGTGGCTTTTTCACTGACGTTCCTGGCCGCAGTAGCAAATAGTTTTTACAGGGCAGGTTTGCTAGTCCCAGCACCCAACCCTCCTCTTTTCGCAGCCGGGCTTGGGACCGGCCATGGCAGAGTTAAAAAAATTCAACACTTTTCCCAAATTAGTCACCGTAACGACTTGAAATATAGTGGCAACCAAACAAGATCCAGGTCCCATTGTAGGAGAAACATAGTAGTCAAGGCTTCACAAAGTCTTTAGACACACCCAAATATGGCACTGCATGTAATGCTTGGTGCGGTCATTCTTAGGCCTTTTTGGCTGAGATGTTAACGAATCCTCAGTGGCTTTTACACTGACGTTCCTGGCCGCAGTAGCAAATAGTTTTTACAGGGCAGGTTTGCTTGTCCCAGCACCCAACCCTCCTCTTTTCGCAGCCGGGCTTGGGACCGGCCACGGCAGAGTTAAAAAAATTCAACACTTTTCCCAAATTAGTCACCGTAACGACTTGAAATATAGTGGCAACTAAACAAGATCCAGGTCCCATTGTAGGAGAAACAGAGTAGTCAAGGCTTCACAAAGTCTTTAGACACACCCAAATATGGCACTGCATGTAATGCTTGGTGCGGTCATTCTTAGGCCTTTTTGGCTGACATGTTAACGAATCCTCAGTGGCTTTTTCACTGACGTTCCTGCCGCAGTAGCAAATGGTTTTTACAGGGCAGGTTTGCTTGTCCCAGCACCCAACCCTCCTCTTTTCGCAGCCGGGCTTGGGACCGGCCATGGCAGAGTTAAAAAAATTCAACACTTTTCCCAAATTAGTCACCGTAACGACTTGAAATATAGTGGCAACCAAACAAGATCCAGGTCCCATTGTAGGAGAAACATAGTAGTCAAGGCTTCACAAAGTCTTTAGACACACCCAAATATGGCACTGCATGTAATGCTTGGTGCGGTCATTCTTAGGCCTTTTTGGCTGAGATGTTAACGAATCCTCAGTGGCTTTTACACTGACGTTCCTGGCCGCAGTAGCAAATAGTTTTTACAGGGCAGGTTTGCTTGTCCCAGCACCCAACCCTCCTCTTTTTGCAGCCGGGCTTGGGACCGGCCATGGCAGAGTTAAAAAAATTCAACACTTTTCCCAAATTAGTCACCGTAACGACTTGAAATATAGTGGCAACTAAACAAGATCCAGGTCCCATTGTAGGAAAAACAGAGTAGTCAAGGCTTCACAAAGTCTTTAGACACACCCAAATATGGCACTGCATGTAATGCTTGGTGCGGTCATTCTTAGGCCTTTTTGGCTGACATGTTAACGAATCCTCAGTGGCTTTTTCACTGACGTTCCTGGCCGCAGTAGCAAATAGTTTTTACAGGGCAGGTTTGCTAGTCCCAGCACCCAACCCTCCTCTTTTCGCAGCCGGGCTTGGGACCGGCCATGGCAGAGTTAAAAAAATTCAACACTTTTCCCAAATTAGTCACCGTAACGACTTGAAATATAGTGGCAACTAAACAAGATCCAGGTCCCATTGTAGGAGAAACAGAGTAGTCAAGGCTTCACAAAGTCTTTAGACACACCCAAATATGGCACTGCATGTAATGCTTGGTGCGGTCATTCTTAGGCCTTTTTGGCTGACATGGTAACGAATCCTCAGTGGCTTTTTCACTGACGTTCCTGCCGCAGTAGCAAATGGTTTTTACAGGGCAGGTTTGCTTGTCCCAGCACCCAACCCTCCTCTTTTCGCAGCCGGGCTTGGGACCGGCCATGGCAGAGTTAAAAAAATTCAACACTTTTCCCAAATTAGTCACCGTAACGACTTGAAATATAGTGGCAACTAAACAAGATCCAGGTCCCATTGTAGGAGAAACAGAGTAGTCAAGGCTTCACAAAGTCTTTAGACACACCCAAATATGGCACTGCATGTAATGCTTGGTGCGGTCATTCTTAGGCCTTTTTGGCTGACATGTTAACGAATCCTCAGTGGCTTTTTCACTGACGTTCCTGCCGCAGTAGCAAATGGTTTTTACAGGGCAGGTTTGCTTGTCCCAGCACCCAACCCTCCTCTTTTCGCAGCCGGGCTTGGGACCGGCCATGGCAGAGTTAAAAAAATTCAACACTTTTCCCAAATTAGTCACCGTAACGACTTGAAATATAGTGGCAACCAAACAAGATCCAGGTCCCATTGTAGGAGAAACATAGTAGTCAAGGCTTCACAAAGTCTTTAGACACACCCAAATATGGCACTGCATGTAATGCTTGGTGCGGTCATTCTTAGGCCTTTTTGGCTGAGATGTTAACGAATCCTCAGTGGCTTTTACACTGACGTTCCTGGCCGCAGTAGCAAATAGTTTTTACAGGGCAGGTTTGCTTGTCCCAGCACCCAACCCTCCTCTTTTCGCAGCCGGGCTTGGGACCGGCCATGGCAGAGTTAAAAAAATTCAACACTTTTCCCAAATTAGTCACCGTAACGACTTGAAATATAGTGGCAACTAAACAAGATCCAGGTCCCATTGTAGGAGAAACAGAGTAGTCAAGGCTTCACAAAGTCTTTAGACACACCCAAATATGGCACTGCATGTAATGCTTGGTGCGGTCATTCTTAGGCCTTTTTGGCTGACATGTTAACGAATCCTCAGTGGCTTTTTCACTGATGTTCCTGGCCGCAGTAGCAAATAGTTTTTACAGGGCAGGTTTGCTAGTCCCAGCACCCAACCCTCCTCTTTTCGCAGCCGGGCTTGGGACCGGCCATGGCAGAGTTAAAAAAATTCAACACTTTTCCCAAATTAGTCACCGTAACGACTTGAAATATAGTGGCAACTAAACAAGATCCAGGTCCCATTGTAGGAGAAACAGAGTAGTCAAGGCTTCACAAAGTCTTTAGACACACCCAAATATGGCACTGCATGTAATGCTTGGTGCGGTCATTCTTAGGCCTTTTTGGCTGAGATGTTAACGAATCCTCAGTGGCTTTTACACTGACGTTCCTGGCCGCAGTAGCAAATAGTTTTTACAGGGCAGGTTTGCTTGTCCCAGCACCCAACCCTCCTCTTTTCGCAGCCGGGCTTGGGACCGGCCATGGCAGAGTTAAAAAAATTCAACACTTTTCCCAAATTAGTCACCGTAACGACTTGAAATATAGTGGCAACTAAACAAGATCCAGGTCCCATTGTAGGAGAAACAGAGTAGTCAAGGCTTCACAAAGTCTTTAGACACACCCAAATATGGCACTGCATGTAATGCTTGGTGCGGTCATTCTTAGGCCTTTTTGGCTGAGATGTTAACGAATCCTCATTGGCTTTTTCACTGATGTTCCTGGCCGCAGTAGCAAATAGTTTTTACAGGGCAGGTTTGCTAGTCCCAGCACCCAACCCTCCTCTTTTGGCAGCCGGGCTTGGGACCGGCCATGGCAGAGTTAAAAAAATTCAACACTTTTCCCAAATTAGTCACCGTAACGACTTGAAATATAGTGGCAACCAAACAAGATCCAGGTCCCATTGTAGGAGAAACATAGTAGTCAAGGCTTCACAAAGTCTTTAGACACACCCAAATATGGCACTGCATGTAATGCTTGGTGCGGTCATTCTTAGGCCTTTTTGGCTGAGATGTTAACGAATCCTCAGTGGCTTTTACACTGACGTTCCTGGCTGCAGTAGCAAATAGTTTTTACAGGGCAGGTTTGCTTGTCCCAGCACCCAACCCTCCTCTTTTCGCAGCCGGGCTTGGGACCGGCCATGGCAGAGTTAAAAAAATTCAACACTTTTCCCAAATTAGTCACCGTAACGACTTGAAATATAGTGGCAACTAAACAAGATCCAGGTCCCATTGTAGGAGAAACAGAGTAGTCAAGGCTTCACAAAGTCTTTAGACACACCCAAATATGGCACTGCATGTAATGCTTGGTGCGGTCATTCTTAGGCCTTTTTGGCTGAGATGTTAACGAATCCTCATTGGCTTTTTCACTGATGTTCCTGGCCGCAGTAGCAAATAGTTTTTACAGGGCAGGTTTGCTAGTCCCAGCACCCAACCCTCCTCTTTTGGCAGCCGGGCTTGGGACCGGCCATGGCAGAGTTAAAAAAATTCAACACTTTTCCCAAATTAGTCACCGTAACGACTTGAAATATAGTGGCAACCAAACAAGATCCAGGTCCCATTGTAGGAGAAACATAGTAGTCAAGGCTTCACAAAGTCTTTAGACACACCCAAATATGGCACTGCATGTAATGCTTGGTGCGGTCATTCTTAGGCCTTTTTGGCTGAGATGTTAACGAATCCTCAGTGGCTTTTACACTGACGTTCCTGGCTGCAGTAGCAAATAGTTTTTACAGGGCAGGTTTGCTTGTCCCAGCACCCAACCCTCCTCTTTTCGCAGCCGGGCTTGGGACCGGCCATGGCAGAGTTAAAAAAATTCAACACTTTTCCCAAATTAGTCACCGTAACGACTTGAAATATAGTGGCAACTAAACAAGATCCAGGTCCCATTGTAGGAGAAACAGAGTAGTCAAGGCTTCACAAAGTCTTTAGACACACCCAAATATGGCACTGCATGTAATGCTTGGTGCGGTCATTCTTAGGCCTTTTTGGCTGACATGTTAACGAATCCTCAGTGGCTTTTTCACTGATGTTCCTGGCCGCAGTAGCAAATAGTTTTTACAGGGCAGGTTTGCTAGTCCCAGCACCCAACCCTCCTCTTTTCGCAGCCGGGCTTGGGACCGGCCATGGCAGAGTTAAAAAAATTCAACACTTTTCCCAAATTAGTCACCGTAACGACTTGAAATATAGTGGCAACTAAACAAGATCCAGGTCCCATTGTAGGAGAAACAGAGTAGTCAAGGCTTCACAAAGTCTTTAGACACACCCAAATATGGCACTGCATGTAATGCTTGGTGCGGTCATTCTTAGGCCTTTTTGGCTGAGATGTTAACGAATCCTCAGTGGCTTTTACACTGACGTTCCTGGCCGCAGTAGCAAATAGTTTTTACAGGGCAGGTTTGCTTGTCCCAGCACCCAACCCTCCTCTTTTCGCAGCCGGGCTTGGGACCGGCCATGGCAGAGTTAAAAAAATTCAACACTTTTCCCAAATTAGTCACCGTAACGACTTGAAATATAGTGGCAACTAAACAAGATCCAGGTCCCATTGTAGGAGAAACAGAGTAGTCAAGGCTTCACAAAGTCTTTAGACACACCCAAATATGGCACTGCATGTAATGCTTGGTGCGGTCATTCTTAGGCCTTTTTGGCTGAGATGTTAACGAATCCTCATTGGCTTTTTCACTGATGTTCCTGGCCGCAGTAGCAAATAGTTTTTACAGGGCAGGTTTGCTAGTCCCAGCACCCAACCCTCCTCTTTTGGCAGCCGGGCTTGGGACCGGCCATGGCAGAGTTAAAAAAATTCAACACTTTTCCCAAATTAGTCACCGTAACGACTTGAAATATAGTGGCAACCAAACAAGATCCAGGTCCCATTGTAGGAGAAACATAGTAGTCAAGGCTTCACAAAGTCTTTAGACACACCCAAATATGGCACTGCATGTAATGCTTGGTGCGGTCATTCTTAGGCCTTTTTGGCTGAGATGTTAACGAATCCTCAGTGGCTTTTACACTGACGTTCCTGGCTGCAGTAGCAAATAGTTTTTACAGGGCAGGTTTGCTTGTCCCAGCACCCAACCCTCCTCTTTTCGCAGCCGGGCTTGGGACCGGCCATGGCAGAGTTAAAAAAATTCAACACTTTTCCCAAATTAGTCACCGTAACGACTTGAAATATAGTGGCAACTAAACAAGATCCAGGTCCCATTGTAGGAGAAACAGAGTAGTCAAGGCTTCACAAAGTCTTTAGACACACCCAAATATGGCACTGCATGTAATGCTTGGTGCGGTCATTCTTAGGCCTTTTTGGCTGACATGTTAACGAATCCTCAGTGGCTTTTTCACTGATGTTCCTGGCCGCAGTAGCAAATAGTTTTTACAGGGCAGGTTTGCTAGTCCCAGCACCCAACCCTCCTCTTTTCGCAGCCGGGCTTGGGACCGGCCATGGCAGAGTTAAAAAAATTCAACACTTTTCCCAAATTAGTCACCGTAACGACTTGAAATATAGTGGCAACTAAACAAGATCCAGGTCCCATTGTAGGAGAAACAGAGTAGTCAAGGCTTCACAAAGTCTTTAGACACACCCAAATATGGCACTGCATGTAATGCTTGGTGCGGTCATTCTTAGGCCTTTTTGGCTGACATGTTAACGAATCCTCAGTGGCTTTTTCACTGACGTTCCTGCCGCAGTAGCAAATGGTTTTTACAGGGCAGGTTTGCTTGTCCCAGCACCCAACCCTCCTCTTTTCGCAGCCGGGCTTGGGACCGGCCATGGCAGAGTTAAAAAAATTCAACACTTTTCCCAAATTAGTCACCGTAACGACTTGAAATATAGTGGCAACCAAACAAGATCCAGGTCCCATTGTAGGAGAAACATAGTAGTCAAGGCTTCACAAAGTCTTTAGACACACCCAAATATGGCACTGCATGTAATGCTTGGTGCGGTCATTCTTAGGCCTTTTTGGCTGAGATGTTAACGAATCCTCAGTGGCTTTTACACTGACGTTCCTGGCCGCAGTAGCAAATAGTTTTTACAGGGCAGGTTTGCTTGTCCCAGCACCCAACCCTCCTCTTTTCGCAGCCGGGCTTGGGACCGGCCATGGCAGAGTTTAAAAAATTCAACACTTTTCCCAAATTAGTCACCGTAACGACTTGAAATATAGTGGCAACTAAACAAGATCCAGGTCCCATTGTAGGAGAAACAGAGTAGTCAAGGCTTCACAAAGTCTTTAGACACACCCAAATATGGCACTGCATGTAATGCTTGGTGCGGTCATTCTTAGGCCTTTTTGGCTGACATGTTAACGAATCCTCAGTGGCTTTTTCACTGATGTTCCTGGCCGCAGTAGCAAATAGTTTTTACAGGGCAGGTTTGCTAGTCCCAGCACCCAACCCTCCTCTTTTCGCAGCCGGGCTTGGGACCGGCCATGGCAGAGTTAAAAAAATTCAACACTTTTCCCAAATTAGTCACCGTAACGACTTGAAATATAGTGGCAACCAAACAAGATCCAGGTCCCATTGTAGGAGAAACATAGTAGTCAAGGCTTCACAAAGTCTTTAGACACACCCAAATATGGCACTGCATGTAATGCTTGGTGCGGTCATTCTTAGGCCTTTTTGGCTGAGATGTTAACGAATCCTCAGTGGCTTTTACACTGACGTTCCTGGCCGCAGTAGCAAATAGTTTTTACAGGGCAGGTTTGCTTGTCCCAGCACCCAACCCTCCTCTTTTCGCAGCCGGGCTTGGGACCGGCCATGGCAGAGTTTAAAAAATTCAACACTTTTCCCAAATTAGTCACCGTAACGACTTGAAATATAGTGGCAACTAAACAAGATCCAGGTCCCATTGTAGGAGAAACAGAGTAGTCAAGGCTTCACAAAGTCTTTAGACACACCCAAATATGGCACTGCATGTAATGCTTGGTGCGGTCATTCTTAGGCCTTTTTGGCTGACATGTTAACGAATCCTCAGTGGCTTTTTCACTGACGTTCCTGCCGCAGTAGCAAATGGTTTTTACAGGGCAGGTTTGCTTGTCCCAGCACCCAACCCTCCTCTTTTCGCAGCCGGGCTTGGGACCGGCCATGGCAGAGTTAAAAAAATTCAACACTTTTCCCAAATTAGTCACCGTAACGACTTGAAATATAGTGGCAACCAAACAAGATCCAGGTCCCATTGTAGGAGAAACATAGTAGTCAAGGCTTCACAAAGTCTTTAGACACACCCAAATATGGCACTGCATGTAATGCTTGGTGCGGTCATTCTTAGGCCTTTTTGGCTGAGATGTTAACGAATCCTCAGTGGCTTTTACACTGACGTTCCTGGCCGCAGTAGCAAATAGTTTTTACAGGGCAGGTTTGCTTGTCCCAGCACCCAACCCTCCTCTTTTCGCAGCCGGGCTTGGGACCGGCCATGGCAGAGTTAAAAAAATTCAACACTTTTCCCAAATTAGTCACCGTAACGACTTGAAATATAGTGGCAACTAAACAAGATCCAGGTCCCATTGTAGGAGAAACAGAGTAGTCAAGGCTTCACAAAGTTTTTAGACACACCCAAATATGGCACTGCATGTAATGCTTGGTGCGGTCATTCTTAGGCCTTTTTGGCTGACATGTTAACGAATCCTCAGTGGCTTTTTCACTGATGTTCCTGGCCGCAGTAGCAAATAGTTTTTACAGGGCAGGTTTGCTAGTCCCAGCACCCAACCCTCCTCTTTTGGCAGCCGGGCTTGGGACCGGCCATGGCAGAGTTAAAAAAATTCAACACTTTTCCCAAATTAGTCACCGTAACGACTTGAAATATAGTGGCAACTAAACAAGATCCAGGTCCCATTGTAGGAGAAACAGAGTAGTCAAGGCTTCACAAAGTCTTTAGACACACCCAAATATGGCACTGCATGTAATGCTTGGTGCGGTCATTCTTAGGCCTTTTTGGCTGACATGGTAACGAATCCTCAGTGGCTTTTTCACTGACGTTCCTGCCGCAGTAGCAAATGGTTTTTACAGGGCAGGTTTGCTTGTCCCAGCACCCAACCCTCCTCTTTTCGCAGCCGGGCTTGGGACCGGCCATGGCAGAGTTAAAAAAATTCAACACTTTTCCCAAATTAGTCACCGTAACGACTTGAAATATAGTGGCAACTAAACAAGATCCAGGTCCCATTGTAGGAGAAACAGAGTAGTCAAGGCTTCACAAAGTCTTTAGACACACCCAAATATGGCACTGCATGTAATGCTTGGTGCGGTCATTCTTAGGCCTTTTTGGCTGACATGTTAACGAATCCTCAGTGGCTTTTTCACTGACGTTCCTGCCGCAGTAGCAAATGGTTTTTACAGGGCAGGTTTGCTTGTCCCAGCACCCAACCCTCCTCTTTTCGCAGCCGGGCTTGGGACCGGCCACGGCAGAGTTAAAAAAATTCAACACTTTTCCCAAATTAGTCACCGTAACGACTTGAAATATAGTGGCAACTAAACAAGATCCAGGTCCCATTGTAGGAGAAACAGAGTAGTCAAGGCTTCACAAAGTCTTTAGACACACCCAAATATGGCACTGCATGTAATGCTTGGTGCGGTCATTCTTAGGCCTTTTTGGCTGACATGGTAACGAATCCTCAGTGGCTTTTTCACTGACGTTCCTGCCGCAGTAGCAAATGGTTTTTACAGGGCAGGTTTGCTTGTCCCAGCACCCAACCCTCCTCTTTTCGCAGCCGGGCTTGGGACCGGCCATGGCAGAGTTAAAAAAATTCAACACTTTTCCCAAATTAGTCACCGTAACGACTTGAAATATAGTGGCAACTAAACAAGATCCAGGTCCCATTGTAGGAGAAACAGAGTAGTCAAGGCTTCACAAAGTCTTTAGACACACCCAAATATGGCACTGCATGTAATGCTTGGTGCGGTCATTCTTAGGCCTTTTTGGCTGACATGTTAACGAATCCTCAGTGGCTTTTTCACTGACGTTCCTGCCGCAGTAGCAAATGGTTTTTACAGGGCAGGTTTGCTTGTCCCAGCACCCAACCCTCCTCTTTTCGCAGCCGGGCTTGGGACCGGCCATGGCAGAGTTAAAAAAATTCAACACTTTTCCCAAATTAGTCACCGTAACGACTTGAAATATAGTGGCAACCAAACAAGATCCAGGTCCCATTGTAGGAGAAACATAGTAGTCAAGGCTTCACAAAGTCTTTAGACACACCCAAATATGGCACTGCATGTAATGCTTGGTGCGGTCATTCTTAGGCCTTTTTGGCTGAGATGTTAACGAATCCTCAGTGGCTTTTACACTGACGTTCCTGGCCGCAGTAGCAAATAGTTTTTACAGGGCAGGTTTGCTTGTCCCAGCACCCAACCCTCCTCTTTTCGCAGCCGGGCTTGGGACCGGCCATGGCAGAGTTAAAAAAATTCAACACTTTTCCCAAATTAGTCACCGTAACGACTTGAAATATAGTGGCAACTAAACAAGATCCAGGTCCCATTGTAGGAGAAACAGAGTAGTCAAGGCTTCACAAAGTCTTTAGACACACCCAAATATGGCACTGCATGTAATGCTTGGTGCGGTCATTCTTAGGCCTTTTTGGCTGACATGTTAACGAATCCTCAGTGGCTTTTTCACTGATGTTCCTGGCCGCAGTAGCAAATAGTTTTTACAGGGCAGGTTTGCTAGTCCCAGCACCCAACCCTCCTCTCTTCGCAGCCGGGCTTGGGACCGGCCATGGCAGAGTTAAAAAAATTCAACACTTTTCCCAAATTAGTCACCGTAACGACTTGAAATATAGTGGCAACTAAACAAGATCCAGGTCCCATTGTAGGAGAAACAGAGTAGTCAAGGCTTCACAAAGTCTTTAGACACACCCAAATATGGCACTGCATGTAATGCTTGGTGTGGTCATTCTTAGGCCTTTTTGGCTGAGATGTTAACGAATCCTCAGTGGCTTTTACACTGACGTTCCTGGCCGCAGTAGCAAATAGTTTTTACAGGGCAGGTTTGCTTGTCCCAGCACCCAACCCTCCTCTTTTCGCAGCCGGGCTTGGGACCGGCCATGGCAGAGTTAAAAAAATTCAACACTTTTCCCAAATTAGTCACCGTAACGACTTGAAATATAGTGGCAACTAAACAAGATCCAGGTCCCATTGTAGGAGAAACAGAGTAGTCAAGGCTTCACAAAGTCTTTAGACACACCCAAATATGGCACTGCATGTAATGCTTGGTGCGGTCATTCTTAGGCCTTTTTGGCTGACATGTTAACGAATCCTCAGTGGCTTTTTCACTGACGTTCCTGCCGCAGTAGCAAATGGTTTTTACAGGGCAGGTTTGCTTGTCCCAGCACCCAACCCTCCTCTTTTCGCAGCCGGGCTTGGGACCGGCCATGGCAGAGTTAAAAAAATTCAACACTTTTCCCAAATTAGTCACCGTAACGACTTGAAATATAGTGGCAACCAAACAAGATCCAGGTCCCATTGTAGGAGAAACATAGTAGTCAAGGCTTCACAAAGTCTTTAGACACACCCAAATATGGCACTGCATGTAATGCTTGGTGCGGTCATTCTTAGGCCTTTTTGGCTGACATGTTAACGAATCCTCAGTGGCTTTTACACTGATGTTCCTGGCCGCAGTAGCAAATAGTTTTTACAGGGCAGGTTTGCTTGTCCCAGCACCCAACCCTCCTCTTTTCGCAGCCGGGCTTGGGACCGGCCATGGCAGAGTTAAAAAAATTCAACACTTTTCCCAAATTAGTCACCGTAACGACTTGAAATATAGTGGCAACTTAACAAGATCCAGGTCCCATTGTAGGAGAAACAGAGTAGTCAAGGCTTCACAAAGTCTTTAGACACACCCAAATATGGCACTGCATGTAATGCTTGGTGCGGTCATTCTTAGGCCTTTTTGGCTGACATGTTAACGAATCCTCAGTGGCTTTTTCACTGATGTTCCTGGCCGCAGTAGCAAATAGTTTTTACAGGGCAGGTTTGCTAGTCCCAGCACCCAACCCTCCTCTTTTCGCAGCCGGGCTTGGGACCGGCCATGGCAGAGTTAAAAAAATTCAACACTTTTCCCAAATTAGTCACCGTAACGACTTGAAATATAGTGGCAACTAAACAAGATCCAGGTCCCATTGTAGGAGAAACAGAGTAGTCAAGGCTTCACAAAGTCTTTAGACACACCCAAATATGGCACTGCATGTAATGCTTGGTGCGGTCATTCTTAGGCCTTTTTGGCTGACATGTTAACGAATCCTCAGTGGCTTTTTCACTGACATTCCTGCTGCAGTAGCAAATGGTTTTTACAGGGCAGGTTTGCTTGTCCCAGCACCCAACCCTCCTCTTTTCGCAGCCGGGCTTGGGACCGGCCATGGCAGAGTTAAAAAAATTCAACACTTTTCCCAAATTAGTCACCGTAACGACTTGAAATATAGTGGCAACCAAACAAGATCCAGGTCCCATTGTAGGAGAAACATAGTAGTCAAGGCTTCACAAAGTCTTTAGACACACCCAAATATGGCACTGCATGTAATGCTTGGTGCGGTCATTCTTAGGCCTTTTTGGCGGAGATGTTAACGAATCCTCAGTGGCTTTTACACTGACGTTCCTGGCCGCAGTAGCAAATAGTTTTTACAGGGCAGGTTTGCTTGTCCCAGCACCCAACCCTCCTCTTTTCGCAGCCGGGCTTGGGACCGGCCATGGCAGAGTTAAAAAAATTCAACACTTTTCCCAAATTGGTCACCGTAACGACTTGAAATATAGTGGCAACTAAACAAGATCCAGGTCCCATTGTAGGAGAAACAGAGTAGTCAAGGCTTCACAAAGTCTTTAGACACACCCAAATATGGCACTGCATGTAATGCTTGGTGCGGTCATTCTTAGGCCTTTTTGGCTAACATGTTAACGAATCCTCAGTGGCTTTTTCACTGATGTTCCTGGCCGCAGTAGCAAATAGTTTTTACAGGGCAGGTTTGCTAGTCCCAACACCCAACCCTCCTCTTTTCGCAGCCGGGCTTGGGACCGGCCATGGCAGAGTTAAAAAAATTCAACACTTTTCCCAAATTAGTCACTGTAACAACTTGAAATATAGTGGCAACTAAACAAGATCCAGGTCCCATTGTAGGAGAAACAGAGTAGTCAAGGCTTCACAAAGTCTTTAGACACACCCAAATATGGCACTGCATGTAGTGCTTGGTGCGGTCATTCTTAGGCCTTTTTGGCTGACATGTTAACGAATCCTCAGTGGCTTTTTCACTGACGTTCCTGCCGCAGTAGCAAATGGTTTTTACAGGGCAGGTTTGCTTGTCCCAGCACCCAACCCTCCTCTTTTCGCAGCCGGGCTTGGGACCGGCCATGGCAGAGTTAAAAAAATTCAACACTTTTCCCAAATTAGTCACCGTAACGACTTGAAATATAGTGGCAACCAAACAAGATCCAGGTCCCATTGTAGGAGAAACATAGTAGTCAAGGCTTCACAAAGTCTTTAGACACACCCAAATATGGCACTGCATGTAATGCTTGGTGCGGTCATTCTTAGGCCTTTTTGGCTGAGATGTTAACGAATCCTCAGTGGCTTTTACACTGACGTTCCTGGCCGCAGTAGCAAATAGTTTTTACAGGGCAGGTTTGCTTGTCCCAGCACCCAACCCTCCTCTTTTCGCAGCCGGGCTTGGGACCGGCCATGGCAGAGTTAAAAAAATTCAACACTTTTCCCAAATTAGTCACCGTAACGACTTGAAATATAGTGGCAACTAAACAAGATCCAGGTCCCATTGTAGGAGAAACAGAGTAGTCAAGGCTTCACAAAGTCTTTAGACACACCCAAATATGGCACTGCATGTAATGCTTGGTGCGGTCATTCTTAGGCCTTTTTGGCTGACATGTTAACGAATCCTCAGTGGCTTTTTCACTGATGTTCCTGGCCGCAGTAGCAAATAGTTTTTACAGGGCAGGTTTGCTAGTCCCAGCACCCAACCCTCCTCTTTTCGCAGCCGGGCTTGGGACCGGCCATGGCAGAGTTAAAAAAATTCAACACTTTTCCCAAATTAGTCACCGTAACGACTTGAAATATAGTGGCAACTAAACAAGATCCAGGTCCCATTGTAGGAGAAACAGAGTAGTCAAGGCTTCACAAAGTCTTTAGACACACCCAAATATGGCACTGCATGTAATGCTTGGTGCGGTCATTCTTAGGCCTTTTTGGCTGACATGTTAACGAATCCTCAGTGGCTTTTTCACTGACGTTCCTGCCGCAGTAGCAAATGGTTTTTACAGGGCAGGTTTGCTTGTCCCAGCACCCAACCCTCCTCTTTTCGCAGCCGGGCTTGGGACCGGCCATGGCAGAGTTAAAAAAATTCAACACTTTTCCCAAATTAGTCACCGTAACGACTTGAAATATAGTGGCAACCAAACAAGATCCAGGTCCCATTGTAGGAGAAACATAGTAGTCAAGGCTTCACAAAGTCTTTAGACACACCCAAATATGGCACTGCATGTAATGCTTGGTGCGGTCATTCTTAGGCCTTTTTGGCTGAGATGTTAACGAATCCTCAGTGGCTTTTACACTGACGTTCCTGGCCGCAGTAGCAAATAGTTTTTACAGGGCAGGTTTGCTTGTCCCAGCACCCAACCCTCCTCTTTTCGCAGCCGGGCTTGGGACCGGCCATGGCAGAGTTAAAAAAATTCAACACTTTTCCCAAATTAGTCACCGTAACGACTTGAAATATAGTGGCAACTAAACAAGATCCAGGTCCCATTGTAGGAGAAACAGAGTAGTCAAGGCTTCACAAAGTCTTTAGACACACCCAAATATGGCACTGCATGTAATGCTTGGTGCGGTCATTCTTAGGCCTTTTTGGCTGACATGTTAACGAATCCTCAGTGGCTTTTTCACTGATGTTCCTGGCCGCAGTAGCAAATAGTTTTTACAGGGCAGGTTTGCTAGTCCCAGCACCCAACCCTCCTCTTTTCGCAGCCGGGCTTGGGACCGGCCATGGCAGAGTTAAAAAAATTCAACACTTTTCCCAAATTAGTCACCGTAACGACTTGAAATATAGTGGCAACTAAACAAGATCCAGGTCCCATTGTAGGAGAAACAGAGTAGTCAAGGCTTCACAAAGTCTTTAGACACACCCAAATATGGCACTGCATGTAATGCTTGGTGCGGTCATTCTTAGGCCTTTTTGGCTGACATGTTAACGAATCCTCAGTGGCTTTTTCAGTGACGTTCCTGCCGCAGTAGCAAATGGTTTTTACAGGGCAGGTTTGCTTGTCCCAGCACCCAACCCTCCTCTTTTCGCAGCCGGGCTTGGGACCGGCCATGGCAGAGTTAAAAAAATTCAACACTTTTCCCAAATTAGTCACTGTAACGACTTGAAATATAGTGGCAACCAAACAAGATCCAGGTCCCATTGTAGGAGAAACATAGTAGTCAAGGCTTCACAAAGTCTTTAGACACACCCAAATATGGCACTGCATGTAATGCTTGGTGCGATCATTCTTAGGCCTTTTTGGCTGAGATGTTAACGAATCCTCAGTGGCTTTTACACTGACGTTCCTGGCCGCAGTAGCAAATAGTTTTTACAGGGCAGGTTTGCTTGTCCCAGCACCCAACCCTCCTCTTTTCGCAGCCGGGCTTGGGACCGGCCATGGCAGAGTTAAAAAAATTCAACACTTTTCCCAAATTAGTCACCGTAACGACTTGAAATATAGTGGCAACTAAACAAGATCCAGGTCCCATTGTAGGAGAAACAGAGTAGTCAAGGCTTCACAAAGTCTTTAGACACACCCAAATATGGCACTGCATGTAATGCTTGGTGCGGTCATTCTTAGGCCTTTTTGGCTGACATGTTAACGAATCCTCAGTGGCTTTTTCACTGATGTTCCTGGCCGCAGTAGCAAATAGTTTTTACAGGGCAGGTTTGCTAGTCCCAGCACCCAACCCTCCTCTTTTCGCAGCCGGGCTTGGGACCGGCCATGGCAGAGTTAAAAAAATTCAACACTTTTCCCAAATTAGTCACCGTAACGACTTGAAATATAGTGGCAACTAAACAAGATCCAGGTCCCATTGTAGGAGAAACAGAGTAGTCAAGGCTTCACAAAGTCTTTAGACACACCCAAATATGGCACTGCATGTAATGCTTGGTGCGGTCATTCTTAGGCCTTTTTGGCTGACATGTTAACGAATCCTCAGTGGCTTTTTCACTGATGTTCCTGGCCGCAGTAGCAAATAGTTTTTACAGGGCAGGTTTGCTAGTCCCAGCACCCAACCCTCCTCTTTTCGCAGCCGGGCTTGGGACCGGCCATGGCAGAGTTAAAAAAATTCAACACTTTTCCCAAATTAGTCACCGTAACGACTTGAAATATAGTGGCAACTAAACAAGATCCAGGTCCCATTGTAGGAGAAACAGAGTATTCAAGGCTTCACAAAGTCTTTAGACACACCCAAATATGGCACTGCATGTAATGCTTGGTGCGGTCATTCTTAGGCCTTTTTGGCTGACATGTTAACGAATCCTCAGTGGCTTTTTCACTGACGTTCCTGCCGCAGTAGCAAATGGTTTTTACAGGGCAGGTTTGCTTGTCCCAGCACCCAACCCTCCTCTTTTCGCAGCCGGGCTTGGGACCGGCCATGGCAGAGTTAAAAAAATTCAACACTTTTCCCAAATTAGTCACCGTAACGACTTGAAATATAGTGGCAACCAAACAAGATCCAGGTCCCATTGTAGGAGAAACATAGTAGTCAAGGCTTCACAAAGTCTTTAGACACACCCAAATATGGCACTGCATGTAATGCTTGGTGCGGTCATTCTTAGGCCTTTTTGGCTGAGATGTTAACGAATCCTCAGTGGCTTTTACACTGACGTTCCTGGCCGCAGTAGCAAATAGTTTTTACAGGGCAGGTTTGCTTGTCCCAGCACCCAACCCTCCTCTTTTCGCAGCCGGGCTTGGGACCGGCCACGGCAGAGTTAAAAAAATTCAACACTTTTCCCAAATTAGTCACCGTAACGACTTGAAATATAGTGGCAACTAAACAAGATCCAGGTCCCATTGTAGGAGAAACAGAGTAGTCAAGGCTTCACAAAGTCTTTAGACACACCCAAATATGGCACTGCATGTAATGCTTGGTGCGGTCATTCTTAGGCCTTTTTGGCTGACATGTTAACGAATCCTCAGTGGCTTTTTCACTGACGTTCCTGCCGCAGTAGCAAATGGTTTTTACAGGGCAGGTTTTCTTGTCCCAGCACCCAACCCTCCTCTTTTCGCAGCCGGGCTTGGGACCGGCCATGGCAGAGTTAAAAAAATTCAACACTTTTCCCAAATTAGTCACCGTAACGACTTGAAATATAGTGGCAACCAAACAAGATCCAGGTCCCATTGTAGGAGAAACATAGTAGTCAAGGCTTCACAAAGTCTTTAGACACACCCAAATATGGCACTGCATGTAATGCTTGGTGCGGTCATTCTTAGGCCTTTTTGGCTGAGATGTTAACGAATCCTCAGTGGCTTTTACACTGACGTTCCTGGCCGCAGTAGCAAATAGTTTTTACAGGGCAGGTTTGCTTGTCCCAGCACCCAACCCTCCTCTTTTCGCAGCCGGGCTTGGGACCGGCCATGGCAGAGTTAAAAAAATTCAACACTTTTCCCAAATTAGTCACCGTAACGACTTGAAATATAGTGGCAACTAAACAAGATCCAGGTCCCATTGTAGGAGAAACAGAGTAGTCAAGGCTTCACAAAGTCTTTAGACACACCCAAATATGGCACTGCATGTAATGCTTGGTGCGGTCATTCTTAGGCCTTTTTGGCTGACATGTTAACGAATCCTCAGTGGCTTTTTCACTGACGTTCCTGGCCGCAGTAGCAAATAGTTTTTACAGGGCAGGTTTGCTAGTCCCAGCACCCAACCCTCCTCTTTTCGCAGCCGGGCTTGGGACCGGCCATGGCAGAGTTAAAAAAATTCAACACTTTTCCCAAATTAGTCACCGTAACGACTTGAAATATAGTGGCAACCAAACAAGATCCAGGTCCCATTGTAGGAGAAACATAGTAGTCAAGGCTTCACAAAGTCTTTAGACACACCCAAATATGGCACTGCATGTAATGCTTGGTGCGGTCATTCTTAGGCCTTTTTGGCTGAGATGTTAACGAATCCTCAGTGGCTTTTACACTGACGTTCCTGGCCGCAGTAGCAAATAGTTTTTACAGGGCAGGTTTGCTTGTCCCAGCACCCAACCCTCCTCTTTTCGCAGCCGGGCTTGGGACCGGCCACGGCAGAGTTAAAAAAATTCAACACTTTTCCCAAATTAGTCACCGTAACGACTTGAAATATAGTGGCAACTAAACAAGATCCAGGTCCCATTGTAGGAGAAACAGAGTAGTCAAGGCTTCACAAAGTCTTTAGACACACCCAAATATGGCACTGCATGTAATGCTTGGTGCGGTCATTCTTAGGCCTTTTTGGCTGACATGTTAACGAATCCTCAGTGGCTTTTTCACTGACGTTCCTGCCGCAGTAGCAAATGGTTTTTACAGGGCAGGTTTGCTTGTCCCAGCACCCAACCCTCCTCTTTTCGCAGCCGGGCTTGGGACCGGCCATGGCAGAGTTAAAAAAATTCAACACTTTTCCCAAATTAGTCACCGTAACGACTTGAAATATAGTGGCAACCAAACAAGATCCAGGTCCCATTGTAGGAGAAACATAGTAGTCAAGGCTTCACAAAGTCTTTAGACACACCCAAATATGGCACTGCATGTAATGCTTGGTGCGGTCATTCTTAGGCCTTTTTGGCTGAGATGTTAACGAATCCTCAGTGGCTTTTACACTGACGTTCCTGGCCGCAGTAGCAAATAGTTTTTACAGGGCAGGTTTGCTTGTCCCAGCACCCAACCCTCCTCTTTTCGCAGCCGGGCTTGGGACCGGCCATGGCAGAGTTAAAAAAATTCAACACTTTTCCCAAATTAGTCACCGTAACGACTTGAAATATAGTGGCAACTAAACAAGATCCAGGTCCCATTGTAGGAGAAACAGAGTAGTCAAGGCTTCACAAAGTCTTTAGACACACCCAAATATGGCACTGCATGTAATGCTTGGTGCGGTCATTCTTAGGCCTTTTTGGCTGACATGTTAACGAATCCTCAGTGGCTTTTTCACTGACGTTCCTGGCCGCAGTAGCAAATAGTTTTTACAGGGCAGGTTTGCTAGTCCCAGCACCCAACCCTCCTCTTTTCGCAGCCGGGCTTGGGACCGGCCATGGCAGAGTTAAAAAAATTCAACACTTTTCCCAAATTAGTCACCGTAACGACTTGAAATATAGTGGCAACTAAACAAGATCCAGGTCCCATTGTAGGAGAAACAGAGTAGTCAAGGCTTCACAAAGTCTTTAGACACACCCAAATATGGCACTGCATGTAATGCTTGGTGCGGTCATTCTTAGGCCTTTTTGGCTGACATGGTAACGAATCCTCAGTGGCTTTTTCACTGACGTTCCTGCCGCAGTAGCAAATGGTTTTTACAGGGCAGGTTTGCTTGTCCCAGCACCCAACCCTCCTCTTTTCGCAGCCGGGCTTGGGACCGGCCATGGCAGAGTTAAAAAAATTCAACACTTTTCCCAAATTAGTCACCGTAACGACTTGAAATATAGTGGCAACTAAACAAGATCCAGGTCCCATTGTAGGAGAAACAGAGTAGTCAAGGCTTCACAAAGTCTTTAGACACACCCAAATATGGCACTGCATGTAATGCTTGGTGCGGTCATTCTTAGGCCTTTTTGGCTGACATGTTAACGAATCCTCAGTGGCTTTTTCACTGACGTTCCTGCCGCAGTAGCAAATGGTTTTTACAGGGCAGGTTTGCTTGTCCCAGCACCCAACCCTCCTCTTTTCGCAGCCGGGCTTGGGACCGGCCATGGCAGAGTTAAAAAAATTCAACACTTTTCCCAAATTAGTCACCGTAACGACTTGAAATATAGTGGCAACCAAACAAGATCCAGGTCCCATTGTAGGAGAAACATAGTAGTCAAGGCTTCACAAAGTCTTTAGACACACCCAAATATGGCACTGCATGTAATGCTTGGTGCGGTCATTCTTAGGCCTTTTTGGCTGAGATGTTAACGAATCCTCAGTGGCTTTTACACTGACGTTCCTGGCCGCAGTAGCAAATAGTTTTTACAGGGCAGGTTTGCTTGTCCCAGCACCCAACCCTCCTCTTTTCGCAGCCGGGCTTGGGACCGGCCATGGCAGAGTTAAAAAAATTCAACACTTTTCCCAAATTAGTCACCGTAACGACTTGAAATATAGTGGCAACTAAACAAGATCCAGGTCCCATTGTAGGAGAAACAGAGTAGTCAAGGCTTCACAAAGTCTTTAGACACACCCAAATATGGCACTGCATGTAATGCTTGGTGCGGTCATTCTTAGGCCTTTTTGGCTGACATGTTAACGAATCCTCAGTGGCTTTTTCACTGATGTTCCTGGCCGCAGTAGCAAATAGTTTTTACAGGGCAGGTTTGCTAGTCCCAGCACCCAACCCTCCTCTTTTCGCAGCCGGGCTTGGGACCGGCCATGGCAGAGTTAAAAAAATTCAACACTTTTCCCAAATTAGTCACCGTAACGACTTGAAATATAGTGGCAACTAAACAAGATCCAGGTCCCATTGTAGGAGAAACAGAGTAGTCAAGGCTTCACAAAGTCTTTAGACACACCCAAATATGGCACTGCATGTAATGCTTGGTGCGGTCATTCTTAGGCCTTTTTGGCTGAGATGTTAACGAATCCTCAGTGGCTTTTACACTGACGTTCCTGGCCGCAGTAGCAAATAGTTTTTACAGGGCAGGTTTGCTTGTCCCAGCACCCAACCCTCCTCTTTTCGCAGCCGGGCTTGGGACCGGCCATGGCAGAGTTAAAAAAATTCAACACTTTTCCCAAATTAGTCACCGTAACGACTTGAAATATAGTGGCAACTAAACAAGATCCAGGTCCCATTGTAGGAGAAACAGAGTAGTCAAGGCTTCACAAAGTCTTTAGACACACCCAAATATGGCACTGCATGTAATGCTTGGTGCGGTCATTCTTAGGCCTTTTTGGCTGAGATGTTAACGAATCCTCATTGGCTTTTTCACTGATGTTCCTGGCCGCAGTAGCAAATAGTTTTTACAGGGCAGGTTTGCTAGTCCCAGCACCCAACCCTCCTCTTTTGGCAGCCGGGCTTGGGACCGGCCATGGCAGAGTTAAAAAAATTCAACACTTTTCCCAAATTAGTCACCGTAACGACTTGAAATATAGTGGCAACCAAACAAGATCCAGGTCCCATTGTAGGAGAAACATAGTAGTCAAGGCTTCACAAAGTCTTTAGACACACCCAAATATGGCACTGCATGTAATGCTTGGTGCGGTCATTCTTAGGCCTTTTTGGCTGAGATGTTAACGAATCCTCAGTGGCTTTTACACTGACGTTCCTGGCTGCAGTAGCAAATAGTTTTTACAGGGCAGGTTTGCTTGTCCCAGCACCCAACCCTCCTCTTTTCGCAGCCGGGCTTGGGACCGGCCATGGCAGAGTTAAAAAAATTCAACACTTTTCCCAAATTAGTCACCGTAACGACTTGAAATATAGTGGCAACTAAACAAGATCCAGGTCCCATTGTAGGAGAAACAGAGTAGTCAAGGCTTCACAAAGTCTTTAGACACACCCAAATATGGCACTGCATGTAATGCTTGGTGCGGTCATTCTTAGGCCTTTTTGGCTGACATGTTAACAAATCCTCAGTGGCTTTTTCACTGATGTTCCTGGCCGCAGTAGCAAATAGTTTTTACAGGGCAGGTTTGCTATTCCCAGCACCCAACCCTCCTCTTTTCGCAGCCGGGCTTGGGACCGGCCATGGCAGAGTTAAAAAAATTCAACACTTTTCCCAAATTAGTCACCGTAACGACTTGAAATATAGTGGCAACTAAACAAGATCCAGGTCCCATTGTAGGAGAAACAGAGTAGTCAAGGCTTCACAAAGTCTTTAGACACACCCAAATATGGCACTGCATGTAATGCTTGGTGCGGTCATTCTTAGGCCTTTTTGGCTGACATGTTAACGAATCCTCAGTGGCTTTTTCACTGACGTTCCTGCCGCAGTAGCAAATGGTTTTTACAGGGCAGGTTTGCTTGTCCCAGCACCCAACCCTCCTCTTTTCGCAGCCGGGCTTGGGACCGGCCATGGCAGAGTTAAAAAAATTCAACACTTTTCCCAAATTAGTCACCGTAACGACTTGAAATATAGTGGCAACCAAACAAGATCCAGGTCCCATTGTAGGAGAAACATAGTAGTCAAGGCTTCACAAAGTCTTTAGACACACCCAAATATGGCACTGCATGTAATGCTTGGTGCGGTCATTCTTAGGCCTTTTTGGCTGAGATGTTAACGAATCCTCAGTGGCTTTTACACTGACGTTCCTGGCCGCAGTAGCAAATAGTTTTTACAGGGCAGGTTTGCTTGTCCCAGCACCCAACCCTCCTCTTTTCGCAGCCGGGCTTGGGACCGGCCATGGCAGAGTTTAAAAAATTCAACACTTTTCCCAAATTAGTCACCGTAACGACTTGAAATATAGTGGCAACTAAACAAGATCCAGGTCCCATTGTAGGAGAAACAGAGTAGTCAAGGCTTCACAAAGTCTTTAGACACACCCAAATATGGCACTGCATGTAATGCTTGGTGCGGTCATTCTTAGGCCTTTTTGGCTGACATGTTAACGAATCCTCAGTGGCTTTTTCACTGATGTTCCTGGCCGCAGTAGCAAATAGTTTTTACAGGGCAGGTTTGCTAGTCCCAGCACCCAACCCTCCTCTTTTCGCAGCCGGGCTTGGGACCGGCCATGGCAGAGTTAAAAAAATTCAACACTTTTCCCAAATTAGTCACCGTAACGACTTGAAATATAGTGGCAACCAAACAAGATCCAGGTCCCATTGTAGGAGAAACATAGTAGTCAAGGCTTCACAAAGTCTTTAGACACACCCAAATATGGCACTGCATGTAATGCTTGGTGCGGTCATTCTTAGGCCTTTTTGGCTGAGATGTTAACGAATCCTCAGTGGCTTTTACACTGACGTTCCTGGCCGCAGTAGCAAATAGTTTTTACAGGGCAGGTTTGCTTGTCCCAGCACCCAACCCTCCTCTTTTCGCAGCCGGGCTTGGGACCGGCCATGGCAGAGTTTAAAAAATTCAACACTTTTCCCAAATTAGTCACCGTAACGACTTGAAATATAGTGGCAACTAAACAAGATCCAGGTCCCATTGTAGGAGAAACAGAGTAGTCAAGGCTTCACAAAGTCTTTAGACACACCCAAATATGGCACTGCATGTAATGCTTGGTGCGGTCATTCTTAGGCCTTTTTGGCTGACATGTTAACGAATCCTCAGTGGCTTTTTCACTGACGTTCCTGCCGCAGTAGCAAATGGTTTTTACAGGGCAGGTTTGCTTGTCCCAGCACCCAACCCTCCTCTTTTCGCAGCCGGGCTTGGGACCGGCCATGGCAGAGTTAAAAAAATTCAACACTTTTCCCAAATTAGTCACCGTAACGACTTGAAATATAGTGGCAACCAAACAAGATCCAGGTCCCATTGTAGGAGAAACATAGTAGTCAAGGCTTCACAAAGTCTTTAGACACACCCAAATATGGCACTGCATGTAATGCTTGGTGCGGTCATTCTTAGGCCTTTTTGGCTGAGATGTTAACGAATCCTCAGTGGCTTTTACACTGACGTTCCTGGCCGCAGTAGCAAATAGTTTTTACAGGGCAGGTTTGCTTGTCCCAGCACCCAACCCTCCTCTTTTCGCAGCCGGGCTTGGGACCGGCCATGGCAGAGTTAAAAAAATTCAACACTTTTCCCAAATTAGTCACCGTAACGACTTGAAATATAGTGGCAACTAAACAAGATCCAGGTCCCATTGTAGGAGAAACAGAGTAGTCAAGGCTTCACAAAGTTTTTAGACACACCCAAATATGGCACTGCATGTAATGCTTGGTGCGGTCATTCTTAGGCCTTTTTGGCTGACATGTTAACGAATCCTCAGTGGCTTTTTCACTGATGTTCCTGGCCGCAGTAGCAAATAGTTTTTACAGGGCAGGTTTGCTAGTCCCAGCACCCAACCCTCCTCTTTTGGCAGCCGGGCTTGGGACCGGCCATGGCAGAGTTAAAAAAATTCAACACTTTTCCCAAATTAGTCACCGTAACGACTTGAAATATAGTGGCAACTAAACAAGATCCAGGTCCCATTGTAGGAGAAACAGAGTAGTCAAGGCTTCACAAAGTCTTTAGACACACCCAAATATGGCACTGCATGTAATGCTTGGTGCGGTCATTCTTAGGCCTTTTTGGCTGACATGGTAACGAATCCTCAGTGGCTTTTTCACTGACGTTCCTGCCGCAGTAGCAAATGGTTTTTACAGGGCAGGTTTGCTTGTCCCAGCACCCAACCCTCCTCTTTTCGCAGCCGGGCTTGGGACCGGCCATGGCAGAGTTAAAAAAATTCAACACTTTTCCCAAATTAGTCACCGTAACGACTTGAAATATAGTGGCAACTAAACAAGATCCAGGTCCCATTGTAGGAGAAACAGAGTAGTCAAGGCTTCACAAAGTCTTTAGACACACCCAAATATGGCACTGCATGTAATGCTTGGTGCGGTCATTCTTAGGCCTTTTTGGCTGACATGTTAACGAATCCTCAGTGGCTTTTTCACTGACGTTCCTGCCGCAGTAGCAAATGGTTTTTACAGGGCAGGTTTGCTTGTCCCAGCACCCAACCCTCCTCTTTTCGCAGCCGGGCTTGGGACCGGCCATGGCAGAGTTAAAAAAATTCAACACTTTTCCCAAATTAGTCACCGTAACGACTTGAAATATAGTGGCAACTAAACAAGATCCAGGTCCCATTGTAGGAGAAACAGAGTAGTCAAGGCTTCACAAAGTCTTTAGACACACCCAAATATGGCACTGCATGTAATGCTTGGTGCGGTCATTCTTAGGCCTTTTTGGCTGACATGTTAACAAATCCTCAGTGGCTTTTTCACTGACGTTCCTGCCGCAGTAGCAAATGGTTTTTACAGGGCAGGTTTGCTTGTCCCAGCACCCAACCCTCCTCTTTTCGCAGCCGGGCTTGGGACCGGCCATGGCAGAGTTAAAAAAATTCAACACTTTTCCCAAATTAGTCACCGTAACGACTTGAAATATAGTGGCAACTAAACAAGATCCAGGTCCCATTGTAGGAGAAACAGAGTAGTCAAGGCTTCACAAAGTCTTTAGACACACCCAAATATGGCACTGCATGTAATGCTTGGTGCGGTCATTCTTAAGCCTTTTTGGCTGACATGTTAACGAATCCTCAGTGGCTTTTTCACTGATGTTCCTGGCCGCAGTAGCAAATAGTTTTTACAGGGCAGGTTTGCTAGTCCCAGCACCCAACCCTCCTCTTTTCGCAGCCGGGCTTGGGACCGGCCATGGCAGAGTTAAAAAAATTCAACACTTTTCCCAAATTAGTCACCGTAACGACTTGAAATATAGTGGCAACTAAACAAGATCCAGGTCCCATTGTAGGAGAAACAGAGTAGTCAAGGCTTCACAAAGTCTTTAGACACACCCAAATATGGCACTGCATGTAATGCTTGGTGCGGTCATTCTTAGGCCTTTTTGGCTGAGATGTTAACGAATCCTCAGTGGCTTTTACACTGACGTTCCTGGCCGCAGTAGCAAATGGTTTTTACAGGGCAGGTTTGCTTGTCCCAGCACCCAACCCTCCTCTTTTCGCAGCCGGGCTTGGGACCGGCCATGGCAGAGTTTAAAAAATTCAACACTTTTCCCAAATTAGTCACCGTAACGACTTGAAATATAGTGGCAACTAAACAAGATCCAGGTCCCATTGTAGGAGAAACAGAGTAGTCAAGGCTTCACAAAGTCTTTAGACACACCCAAATATGGCACTGCATGTAATGCTTGGTGCGGTCATTCTTAGGCCTTTTTGGCTGACATGTTAACGAATCCTCAGTGGCTTTTTCACTGATGTTCCTGGCCGCAGTAGCAAATAGTTTTTACAGGGCAGGTTTGCTAGTCCCAGCACCCAACCCTCCTCTTTTCGCAGCCGGGCTTGGGACCGGCCATGGCAGAGTTAAAAAAATTCAACACTTTTCCCAAATTAGTCACCGTAACGACTTGAAATATAGTGGCAACTAAACAAGATCCAGGTCCCATTGTAGGAGAAACAGAGTAGTCAAGGCTTCACAAAGTCTTTAGACACACCCAAATATGGCACTGCATGTAATGCTTGGTGCGGTCATTCTTAGGCCTTTTTGGCTGACATGTTAACGAATCCTCAGTGGCTTTTTCACTGACGTTCCTGCCGCAGTAGCAAATGGTTTTTACAGGGCAGGTTTGCTTGTCCCAGCACCCAACCCTCCTCTTTTCGCAGCCGGGCTTGGGACCGGCCATGGCAGAGTTAAAAAAATTCAACACTTTTCCCAAATTAGTCACCGTAACGACTTGAAATATAGTGGCAACCAAACAAGATCCAGGTCCCATTGTAGGAGAAACATAGTAGTCAAGGCTTCACAAAGTCTTTAGACACACCCAAATATGGCACTGCATGTAATGCTTGGTGCGGTCATTCTTAGGCCTTTTTGGCTGACATGTTAACGAATCCTCAGTGGCTTTTACACTGATGTTCCTGGCCGCAGTAGCAAATAGTTTTTACAGGGCAGGTTTGCTTGTCCCAGCACCCAACCCTCCTCTTTTCGCAGCCGGGCTTGGGACCGGCCATGGCAGAGTTAAAAAAATTCAACACTTTTCCCAAATTAGTCACCGTAACGACTTGAAATATAGTGGCAACTTAACAAGATCCAGGTCCCATTGTAGGAGAATCAGAGTAGTCAAGGCTTCACAAAGTCTTTAGACACACCCAAATATGGCACTGCATGTAATGCTTGGTGCGGTCATTCTTAGGCCTTTTTGGCTGACATGTTAACGAATCCTCAGTGGCTTTTTCACTGATGTTCCTGGCCGCAGTAGCAAATAGTTTTTACAGGGCAGGTTTGCTAGTCCCAGCACCCAACCCTCCTCTTTTCGCAGCCGGGCTTGGGACCGGCCATGGCAGAGTTAAAAAAATTCAACACTTTTCCCAAATTAGTCACCGTAACGACTTGAAATATAGTGGCAACTAAACAAGATCCAGGTCCCATTGTAGGAGAAACAGAGTAGTCAAGGCTTCACAAAGTCTTTAGACACACCCAAATATGGCACTGCATGTAATGCTTGGTGCGGTCATTCTTAGGCCTTTTTGGCTGACATGTTAACGAATCCTCAGTGGCTTTTTCACTGACATTCCTGCCGCAGTAGCAAATGGTTTTTACAGGGCAGGTTTGCTTGTCCCAGCACCCAACCCTCCTCTTTTCGCAGCCGGGCTTGGGACCGGCCATGGCAGAGTTAAAAAAATTCAACACTTTTCCCAAATTAGTCACCGTAACGACTTGAAATATAGTGGCAACCAAACAAGATCCAGGTCCCATTGTAGGAGAAACATAGTAGTCAAGGCTTCACAAAGTCTTTAGACACACCCAAATATGGCACTGCATGTAATGCTTGGTGCGGTCATTCTTAGGCCTTTTTGGCGGAGATGTTAACGAATCCTCAGTGGCTTTTACACTGACGTTCCTGGCCGCAGTAGCAAATAGTTTTTACAGGGCAGGTTTGCTTGTCCCAGCACCCAACCCTCCTCTTTTCGCAGCCGGGCTTGGGACCGGCCATGGCAGAGTTAAAAAAATTCAACACTTTTCCCAAATTAGTCACCGTAACGACTTGAAATATAGTGGCAACTAAACAAGATCCAGGTCCCATTGTAGGAGAAACAGAGTAGTCAAGGCTTCACAAAGTCTTTAGACACACCCAAATATGGCACTGCATGTAATGCTTGGTGCGGTCATTCTTAGGCCTTTTTGGCTAACATGTTAACGAATCCTCAGTGGCTTTTTCACTGATGTTCCTGGCCGCAGTAGCAAATAGTTTTTACAGGGCAGGTTTGCTAGTCCCAACACCCAACCCTCCTCTTTTCGCAGCCGGGCTTGGGACCGGCCATGGCAGAGTTAAAAAAATTCAACACTTTTCCCAAATTAGTCACTGTAACGACTTGAAATATAGTGGCAACTAAACAAGATCCAGGTCCCATTGTAGGAGAAACAGAGTAGTCAAGGCTTCACAAAGTCTTTAGACACACCCAAATATGGCACTGCATGTAGTGCTTGGTGCGGTCATTCTTAGGCCTTTTTGGCTGACATGTTAACGAATCCTCAGTGGCTTTTTCACTGACGTTCCTGCCGCAGTAGCAAATGGTTTTTACAGGGCAGGTTTGCTTGTCCCAGCACCCAACCCTCCTCTTTTCGCAGCCGGGCTTGGGACCGGCCATGGCAGAGTTAAAAAAATTCAACACTTTTCCCAAATTAGTCACCGTAACGACTTGAAATATAGTGGCAACCAAACAAGATCCAGGTCCCATTGTAGGAGAAACATAGTAGTCAAGGCTTCACAAAGTCTTTAGACACACCCAAATATGGCACTGCATGTAATGCTTGGTGCGGTCATTCTTAGGCCTTTTTGGCTGAGATGTTAACGAATCCTCAGTGGCTTTTACACTGACGTTCCTGGCCGCAGTAGCAAATAGTTTTTACAGGGCAGGTTTGCTTGTCCCAGCACTCAACCCTCCTCTTTTCGCAGCCGGGCTTGGGACCGGCCATGGCAGAGTTAAAAAAATTCAACACTTTTCCCAAATTAGTCACCGTAACGACTTGAAATATAGTGGCAACTAAACAAGATCCAGGTCCCATTGTAGGAGAAACAGAGTAGTCAAGGCTTCACAAAGTCTTTAGACACACCCAAATATGGCACTGCATGTAATGCTTGGTGCGGTCATTCTTAGGCCTTTTTGGCTGACATGTTAACGAATCCTCAGTGGTTTTTTCACTGATGTTCCTGGCCGCAGTAGCAAATAGTTTTTACAGGGCAGGTTTGCTAGTCCCAGCACCCAACCCTCCTCTTTTCGCAGCCGGGCTTGGGACCGGCCATGGCAGAGTTAAAAAAATTCAACACTTTTCCCAAATTAGTCACCGTAACGACTTGAAATATAGTGGCAACTAAACAAGATCCAGGTCCCATTGTAGGAGAAACAGAGTAGTCAAGGCTTCACAAAGTCTTTAGACACACCCAAATATGGCACTGCATGTAATGCTTGGTGCGGTCATTCTTAGGCCTTTTTGGCTGACATGTTAACGAATCCTCAGTGGCTTTTTCACTGACGTTCCTGCCGCAGTAGCAAATGGTTTTTACAGGGCAGGTTTGCTTGTCCCAGCACCCAACCCTCCTCTTTTCGCAGCCGGGCTTGGGACCGGCCATGGCAGAGTTAAAAAAATTCAACACTTTTCCCAAATTAGTCACCGTAACGACTTGAAATATAGTGGCAACCAAACAAGATCCAGGTCCCATTGTAGGAGAAACATAGTAGTCAAGGCTTCACAAAGTCTTTAGACACACCCAAATATGGCACTGCATGTAATGCTTGGTGCGGTCATTCTTAGGCCTTTTTGGCTGAGATGTTAACGAATCCTCAGTGGCTTTTACACTGACGTTCCTGGCCGCAGTAGCAAATAGTTTTTACAGGGCAGGTTTGCTTGTCCCAGCACCCAACCCTCCTCTTTTCGCAGCCGGGCTTGGGACCGGCCACGGCAGAGTTAAAAAAATTCAACACTTTTCCCAAATTAGTCACCGTAACGACTTGAAATATAGTGGCAACTAAACAAGATCCAGGTCCCATTGTAGGAGAAACAGAGTAGTCAAGGCTTCACAAAGTCTTTAGACACACCCAAATATGGCACTGCATGTAATGCTTGGTGCGGTCATTCTTAGGCCTTTTTGGCTGACATGTTAACGAATCCTCAGTGGCTTTTTCACTGACGTTCCTGCCGCAGTAGCAAATGGTTTTTACAGGGCAGGTTTGCTTGTCCCAGCACCCAACCCTCCTCTTTTCGCAGCCGGGCTTGGGACCGGCCATGGCAGAGTTAAAAAAATTCAACACTTTTCCCAAATTAGTCACCGTAACGACTTGAAATATAGTGGCAACCAAACAAGATCCAGGTCCCATTGTAGGAGAAACATAGTAGTCAAGGCTTCACAAAGTCTTTAGACACACCCAAATATGGCACTGCATGTAATGCTTGGTGCGGTCATTCTTAGGCCTTTTTGGCTGAGATGTTAACGAATCCTCAGTGGCTTTTACACTGACGTTCCTGGCCGCAGTAGCAAATAGTTTTTACAGGGCAGGTTTGCTTGTCCCAGCACCCAACCCTCCTCTTTTCGCAGCCGGGCTTGGGACCGGCCATGGCAGAGTTAAAAAAATTCAACACTTTTCCCAAATTAGTCACCGTAACGACTTGAAATATAGTGGCAACTAAACAAGATCCAGGTCCCATTGTAGGAGAAACAGAGTAGTCAAGGATTCACAAAGTCTTTAGACACACCCAAATATGGCACTGCATGTAATGCTTGGTGCGGTCATTCTTAGGCCTTTTTGGCTGACATGTTAACGAATCCTCAGTGGCTTTTTCACTGACGTTCCTGGCCGCAGTAGCAAATAGTTTTTACAGGGCAGGTTTGCTAGTCCCAGCACCCAACCCTCCTCTTTTCGCAGCCGGGCTTGGGACCGGCCATGGCAGAGTTAAAAAAATTCAACACTTTTCCCAAATTAGTCACCGTAACGACTTGAAATATAGTGGCAACTAAACAAGATCCAGTTCCCATTGTAGGAGAAACAGAGTAGTCAAGGCTTCACAAAGTCTTTAGACACACCCAAATATGGCACTGCATGTAATGCTTGGTGCGGTCATTCTTAGGCCTTTTTGGCTGAGATGTTAACGAATCCTCATTGGCTTTTTCACTGATGTTCCTGGCCGCAGTAGCAAATAGTTTTTACAGGGCAGGTTTGCTAGTCCCAGCACCCAACCCTCCTCTTTTCGCAGCCGGGCTTGGGACCGGCCATGGCAGAGTTAAAAAAATTCAACACTTTTCCCAAATTAGTCACCGTAACGACTTGAAATATAGTAGCAACTAAACAAGATCCAGTTCCCATTGTAGGAGAAACAGAGTAGTCAAGGCTTCACAAAGTCTTTAGACACACCCAAATATGGCACTGCATGTAATGCTTGGTGCGGTCATTCTTAGGCCTTTTTGGCTGACATGGTAACGAATCCTCAGTGGCTTTTTCACTGACGTTCCTGCCGCAGTAGCAAATGGTTTTTACAGGGCAGGTTTGCTTGTCCCAGCACCCAACCCTCCTCTTTTCGCAGCCGGGCTTGGGACCGGCCATGGCAGAGTTAAAAAAATTCAACACTTTTCCCAAATTAGTCACCGTAACGACTTGAAATATAGTGGCAACTAAACAAGATCCAGGTCCCATTGTAGGAGAAACAGAGTAGTCAAGGCTTCACAAAGTCTTTAGACACACCCAAATATGGCACTGCATGTAATGCTTGGTGCGGTCATTCTTAGGCCTTTTTGGCTGACATGTTAACGAATCCTCAGTGGCTTTTTCACTGACGTTCCTGCCGCAGTAGCAAATGGTTTTTACAGGGCAGGTTTGCTTGTCCCAGCACCCAACCCTCCTCTTTTCGCAGCCAGGCTTGGGACCGGCCATGGCAGAGTTAAAAAAATTCAACACTTTTCCCAAATTAGTCACCGTAACGACTTGAAATATAGTGGCAACCAAACAAGATCCAGGTCCCATTGTAGGAGAAACATAGTAGTCAAGGCTTCACAAAGTCTTTAGACACACCCAAATATGGCACTGCATGTAATGCTTGGTGCGGTCATTCTTAGGCCTTTTTGGCTGAGATGTTAACGAATCCTCAGTGGCTTTTACACTGACGTTCCTGGCCGCAGTAGCAAATAGTTTTTACAGGGCAGGTTTGCTTGTCCCAGCACCCAACCCTCCTCTTTTCGCAGCCGGGCTTGGGACCGGCCATGGCAGAGTTAAAAAAATTCAACACTTTTGCCAAATTAGTCACCGTAACGACTTGAAATATAGTGGCAACTAAACAAGATCCAGGTCCCATTGTAGGAGAAACAGAGTAGTCAAGGCTTCACAAAGTCTTTAGACACACCCAAATATGGCACTGCATGTAATGCTTGGTGCGGTCATTCTTAGGCCTTTTTGGCTGACATGTTAACGAATCCTCAGTGGCTTTTTCACTGATGTTCCTGGCCGCAGTAGCAAATAGTTTTTACAGGGCAGGTTTGCTAGTCCCAGCACCCAACCCTCCTCTTTTCGCAGCCGGGCTTGGGACCGGCCATGGCAGAGTTAAAAAAATTCAACACTTTTCCCAAATTAGTCACCGTAACGACTTGAAATATAGTGGCAACTAAACAAGATCCAGGTCCCATTGTAGGAGAAACAGAGTAGTCAAGGCTTCACAAAGTCTTTAGACACACCCAAATATGGCACTGCATGTAATGCTTGGTGCGGTCATTCTTAGGCCTTTTTGGCTGAGATGTTAACGAATCCTCAGTGGCTTTTACACTGACGTTCCTGGCCGCAGTAGCAAATAGTTTTTACAGGGCAGGTTTGCTTGTCCCAGCACCCAACCCTCCTCTTTTCGCAGCCGGGCTTGGGACCGGCCATGGCAGAGTTAAAAAAATTCAACACTTTTCCCAAATTAGTCACCGTAACGACTTGAAATATAGTGGCAACTAAACAAGATCCAGGTCCCATTGTAGGAGAAACAGAGTAGTCAAGGCTTCACAAAGTCTTTAGACACACCCAAATATGGCACTGCATGTAATGCTTGGTGCGGTCATTCTTAGGCCTTTTTGGCTGACATGTTAACGAATCCTCAGTGGCTTTTTCACTGACGTTCCTGCCGCAGTAGCAAATGGTTTTTACAGGGCAGGTTTGCTTGTCCCAGCACCCAACCCTCCTCTTTTCGCAGCCGGGCTTGGGACCGGCCATGGCAGAGTTAAAAAAATTCAACACTTTTCCCAAATTAGTCACCGTAACGACTTGAAATATAGTGGCAACCAAACAAGATCCAGGTCCCATTGTAGGAGAAACATAGTAGTCAAGGCTTCACAAAGTCTTTAGACACACCCAAATATGGCACTGCATGTAATGCTTGGTGCGTTCATTCTTAGGCCTTTTTGGCTGAGATGTTAACGAATCCTCAGTGGCTTTTACACTGACGTTCCTGGCCGCAGTAGCAAATAGTTTTTACAGGGCAGGTTTGCTTGTCCCAGCACCCAACCCTCCTCTTTTCGCAGCCGGGCTTGGGACCGGCCATGGCAGAGTTTAAAAAATTCAACACTTTTCCCAAATTAGTCACCGTAACGACTTGAAATATAGTGGCAACTAAACAAGATCCAGGTCCCATTGTAGGAGAAACAGAGTAGTCAAGGCTTCACAAAGTCTTTAGACACACCCAAATATGGCACTGCATGTAATGCTTGGTGCGGTCATTCTTAGGCCTTTTTGGCTGACATGTTAACGAATCCTCAGTGGCTTTTTCACTGATGTTCCTGGCCGCAGTAGCAAATAGTTTTTACAGGGCAGGTTTGCTAGTCCCAGCACCCAACCCTCCTCTTTTCGCAGCCGGGCTTGGGACCGGCCATGGCAGAGTTAAAAAAATTCAACACTTTTCCCAAATTAGTCACCGTAACGACTTGAAATATAGTGGCAACCAAACAAGATCCAGGTCCCATTGTAGGAGAAACATAGTAGTCAAGGCTTCACAAAGTCTTTAGACACACCCAAATATGGTACTGCATGTAATGCTTGGTGCGGTCATTCTTAGGCCTTTTTGGCTGAGATGTTAACGAATCCTCAGTGGCTTTTACACTGACGTTCCTGGCCGCAGTAGCAAATAGTTTTTACAGGGCAGGTTTGCTTGTCCCAGCACCCAACCCTCCTCTTTTCGCAGCCGGGCTTGGGACCGGCCATGGCAGAGTTTAAAAAATTCAACACTTTTCCCAAATTAGTCACCGTAACGACTTGAAATATAGTGGCAACTAAACAAGATCCAGGTCCCATTGTAGGAGAAACAGAGTAGTCAAGGCTTCACAAAGTTTTTAGACACACCCAAATATGGCACTGCATGTAATGCTTGGTGCGGTCATTCTTAGGCCTTTTTGGCTGACATGTTAACGAATCCTCAGTGGCTTTTTCACTGATGTTCCTGGCCGCAGTAGCAAATAGTTTTTACAGGGCAGGTTTGCTAGTCCCAGCACCCAACCCTCCTCTTTTGGCAGCCGGGCTTGGGACCGGCCATGGCAGAGTTAAAAAAATTCAACACTTTTCCCAAATTAGTCACCGTAACGACTTGAAATATAGTGGCAACTAAACAAGATCCAGGTCCCATTGTAGGAGAAACAGAGTAGTCAAGGCTTCACAAAGTCTTTAGACACACCCAAATATGGCACTGCATGTAATGCTTGGTGCGGTCATTCTTAGGCCTTTTTGGCTGACATGGTAACGAATCCTCAGTGGCTTTTTCACTGACGTTCCTGCCGCAGTAGCAAATGGTTTTTACAGAGCAGGTTTGCTTGTCCCAGCACCCAACCCTCCTCTTTTCGCAGCCGGGCTTGGGACCGGCCATGGCAGAGTTAAAAAAATTCAACACTTTTCCCAAATTAGTCACCGTAACGACTTGAAATATAGTGGCAACTAAACAAGATCCAGGTCCCATTGTAGGAGAAACAGAGTAGTCAAGGCTTCACAAAGTCTTTAGACACACCCAAATATGGCACTGCATGTAATGCTTGGTGCGGTCATTCTTAGGCCTTTTTGGCTGACATGTTAACGAATCCTCAGTGGCTTTTTCACTGATGTTCCTGGCCGCAGTAGCAAATAGTTTTTACAGGGCAGGTTTGCTAGTCCCAGCACCCAACCCTCCTCTTTTCGCAGCCGGGCTTGGGACCGGCCATGGCAGAGTTAAAAAAATTCAACACTTTTCCCAAATTAGTCACCGTAACGACTTGAAATATAGTGGCAACTAAACAAGATCCAGGTCCCATTGTAGGAGAAACAGAGTAGTCAAGGCTTCACAAAGTCTTTAGACACACCCAAATATGGCACTGCATGTAATGCTTGGTGCGGTCATTCTTAGGCCTTTTTGGCTGACATGGTAACGAATCCTCAGTGGCTTTTTCACTGACGTTCCTGCCGCAGTAGCAAATGGTTTTTACAGGGCAGGTTTGCTTGTCCCAGCACCCAACCCTCCTCTTTTCGCAGCCGGGCTTGGGACCGGCCATGGCAGAGTTAAAAAAATTCAACACTTTTCCCAAATTAGTCACCGTAACGACTTGAAATATAGTGGCAACTAAACAAGATCCAGGTCCCATTGTAGGAGAAACAGAGTAGTCAAGGCTTCACAAAGTCTTTAGACACACCCAAATATGGCACTGCATGTAATGCTTGGTGCGGTCATTCTTAGGCCTTTTTGGCTGACATGTTAACGAATCCTCAGTGGCTTTTTCACTGACGTTCCTGCCGCAGTAGCAAATGGTTTTTACAGGGCAGGTTTGCTTGTCCCAGCACCCAACCCTCCTCTTTTCGCAGCCGGGCTTGGGACCGGCCATGGCAGAGTTAAAAAAATTCAACACTTTTCCCAAATTAGTCACCGTAACGACTTGAAATATAGTGGCAACCAAACAAGATCCAGGTCCCATTGTAGGAGAAACATAGTAGTCAAGGCTTCACAAAGTCTTTAGACACACCCAAATATGGCACTGCATGTAATGCTTGGTGCGGTCATTCTTAGGCCTTTTTGGCTGAGATGTTAACGAATCCTCAGTGGCTTTTACACTGACGTTCCTGGCTGCAGTAGCAAATAGTTTTTACAGGGCAGGTTTGCTTGTCCCAGCACCCAACCCTCCTCTTTTCGCAGCCGGGCTTGGGACCGGCCATGGCAGAGTTAAAAAAATTCAACACTTTTCCCAAATTAGTCACCGTAACGACTTGAAATATAGTGGCAACTAAACAAGATCCAGGTCCCATTGTAGGAGAAACAGAGTAGTCAAGGCTTCACAAAGTCTTTAGACACACCCAAATATGGCACTGCATGTAATGCTTGGTGCGGTCATTCTTAGGCCTTTTTGGCTGACATGTTAACGAATCCTCAGTGGCTTTTTCACTGATGTTCCTGGCCGCAGTAGCAAATAGTTTTTACAGGGCAGGTTTGCTAGTCCCAGCACCCAACCCTCCTCTTTTCGCAGCCGGGCTTGGGACCGGCCATGGCAGAGTTAAAAAAATTCAACACTTTTCCCAAATTAGTCACCGTAACGACTTGAAATATAGTGGCAACTAAACAAGATCCAGGTCCCATTGTAGGAGAAACAGAGTAGTCAAGGCTTCACAAAGTCTTTAGACACACCCAAATATGGCACTGCATGTAATGCTTGGTGCGGTCATTCTTAGGCCTTTTTGGCTGACATGGTAACGAATCCTCAGTGGCTTTTTCACTGACGTTCCTGCCGCAGTAGCAAATGGTTTTTACAGGGCAGGTTTGCTTGTCCCAGCACCCAACCCTCCTCTTTTCGCAGCCGGGCTTGGGACCGGCCATGGCAGAGTTAAAAAAATTCAACACTTTTCCCAAATTAGTCACCGTAACGACTTGAAATATAGTGGCAACTAAACAAGATCCAGGTCCCATTGTAGGAGAAACAGAGTAGTCAAGGCTTCACAAAGTCTTTAGACACACCCAAATATGGCACTGCATGTAATGCTTGGTGCGGTCATTCTTAGGCCTTTTTGGCTGACATGTTAACGAATCCTCAGTGGCTTTTTCACTGACGTTCCTGCCGCAGTAGCAAATGGTTTTTACAGGGCAGGTTTGCTTGTCCCAGCACCCAACCCTCCTCTTTTCGCAGCCGGGCTTGGGACCGGCCATGGCAGAGTTAAAAAAATTCAACACTTTTCCCAAATTAGTCACCGTAACGACTTGAAATATAGTGGCAACCAAACAAGATCCAGGTCCCATTGTAGGAGAAACATAGTAGTCAAGGCTTCACAAAGTCTTTAGACACACCCAAATATGGCACTGCATGTAATGCTTGGTGCGGTCATTCTTAGGCCTTTTTGGCTGAGATGTTAACGAATCCTCAGTGGCTTTTACACTGACGTTCCTGGCTGCAGTAGCAAATAGTTTTTACAGGGCAGGTTTGCTTGTCCCAGCACCCAACCCTCCTCTTTTCGCAGCCGGGCTTGGGACCGGCCATGGCAGAGTTAAAAAAATTCAACACTTTTCCCAAATTAGTCACCGTAACGACTTGAAATATAGTGGCAACTAAACAAGATCCAGGTCCCATTGTAGGAGAAACAGAGTAGTCAAGGCTTCACAAAGTCTTTAGACACACCCAAATATGGCACTGCATGTAATGCTTGGTGCGGTCATTCTTAGGCCTTTTTGGCTGACATGTTAACGAATCCTCAGTGGCTTTTTCACTGATGTTCCTGGCCGCAGTAGTAAATAGTTTTTACAGGGCAGGTTTGCTAGTCCCAGCACCCAACCCTCCTCTTTTCGCAGCCGGGCTTGGGACCGGCCATGGCAGAGTTAAAAAAATTCAACACTTTTCCCAAATTAGTCACCGTAACGACTTGAAATATAGTGGCAACTAAACAAGATCCAGGTCCCATTGTAGGAGAAACAGAGTAGTCAAGGCTTCACAAAGTCTTTAGACACACCCAAATATGGCACTGCATGTAATGCTTGGTGCGGTCATTCTTAGGCCTTTTTGGCTGAGATGTTAACGAATCCTCAGTGGCTTTTACACTGACGTTCCTGGCCGCAGTAGCAAATAGTTTTTACAGGGCAGGTTTGCTTGTCCCAGCACCCAACCCTCCTCTTTTCGCAGCCGGGCTTGGGACCGGCCATGGCAGAGTTAAAAAAATTCAACACTTTTCCCAAATTAGTCACCGTAACGACTTGAAATATAGTGGCAACTAAACAAGATCCAGGTCCCATTGTAGGAGAAACAGAGTAGTCAAGGCTTCACAAAGTCTTTAGACACACCCAAATATGGCACTGCATGTAATGCTTGGTGCGGTCATTCTTAGGCCTTTTTGGCTGACATGTTAACGAATCCTCAGTGGCTTTTTCACTGATGTTCCTGGCCGCAGTAGCAAATAGTTTTTACAGGGCAGGTTTGCTAGTCCCAGCACCCAACCCTCCTCTTTTCGCAGCCGGGCTTGGGACCGGCCATGGCAGAGTTAAAAAAATTCAACACTTTTCCCAAATTAGTCACCGTAACGACTTGAAATATAGTGGCAACCAAACAAGATCCAGGTCCCATTGTAGGAGAAACATAGTAGTCAAGGCTTCACAAAGTCTTTAGACACACCCAAATATGGCACTGCATGTAATGCTTGGTGCGGTCATTCTTAGGCCTTTTTGGCTGAGATGTTAACGAATCCTCAGTGGCTATTACACTGACGTTCCTGGCTGCAGTAGCAAATAGTTTTTACAGGGCAGGTTTGCTTGTCCCAGCACCCAACCCTCCTCTTTTCGCAGCCGGGCTTGGGACCGGCCATGGCAGAGTTAAAAAAATTCAACACTTTTCCCAAATTAGTCACCGTAACGACTTGAAATATAGTGGCAACTAAACAAGATCCAGGTCCCATTGTAGGAGAAACAGAGTAGTCAAGGCTTCACAAAGTCTTTAGACACACCCAAATATGGCACTGCATGTAATGCTTGGTGCGGTCATTCTTAGGCCTTTTTGGCTGACATGTTAACGAATCCTCAGTGGCTTTTTCACTGACGTTCCTGCCGCAGTAGCAAATGGTTTTTACAGGGCAGGTTTGCTTGTCCCAGCACCCAACCCTCCTCTTTTCGCAGCCGGGCTTGGGACCGGCCATGGCAGAGTTAAAAAAATTCAACACTTTTCCCAAATTAGTCACCGTAACGACTTGAAATATAGTGGCAACCAAACAAGATCCAGGTCCCATTGTAGGAGAAACATAGTAGTCAAGGCTTCACAAAGTCTTTAGACACACCCAAATATGGCACTGCATGTAATGCTTGGTGCGGTCATTCTTAGGCCTTTTTGGCTGAGATGTTAACGAATCCTCGGTGGCTTTTACACTGACGTTCCTGGCCGCAGTAGCAAATAGTTTTTACAGGGCAGGTTTGCTTGTCCCAGCACCCAACCCTCCTCTTTTTGCAGCCGGGCTTGGGACCGGCCATGGCAGAGTTTAAAAAATTCAACACTTTTCCCAAATTAGTCACCGTAACGACTTGAAATATAGTGGCAACTAAACAAGATCCAGGTCCCATTGTAGGAGAAACAGAGTAGTCAAGGCTTCACAAAGTCTTTAGACACACCCAAATATGGCACTGCATGTAATGCTTGGTGCGGTCATTCTTAGGCCTTTTTGGCTGACATGTTAATGAATCCTCAGTGGCTTTTTCACTGATGTTCCTGGCCGCAGTAGCAAATAGTTTTTACAGGGCAGGTTTGCTAGTCCCAGCACCCAACCCTCCTCTTTTCGCAGCCGGGCTTGGGACCGGCCATGGCAGAGTTAAAAAAATTCAACACTTTTCCCAAATTAGTCACCGTAACGACTTGAAATATAGTGGCAACCAAACAAGATCCAGGTCCCATTGTAGGAGAAACATAGTAGTCAAGGCTTCACAAAGTCTTTAGACACACCCAAATATGGCACTGCATGTAATGCTTGGTGCGGTCATTCTTAGGCCTTTTTGGCTGAGATGTTAACGAATCCTCAGTGGCTTTTACACTGACGTTCCTGGCCGCAGTAGCAAATAGTTTTTACAGGGCAGGTTTGCTTGTCCCAGCACCCAACCCTCCTCTTTTCGCAGCCGGGCTTGGGACCGGCCATGGCAGAGTTAAAAAAATTCAACACTTTTCCCAAATTAGTCACCGTAACGACTTGAAATATAGTGGCAACTAAACAAGATCCAGGTCCCATTGTAGGAGAAACAGAGTAGTCAAGGCTTCACAAAGTCTTTAGACACACCCAAATATGGCACTGCATGTAATGCTTGGTGCGGTCATTCTTAGGCCTTTTTGGCTGACATGTTAACGAATCCTCAGTGGCTTTTTCACTGATGTTCCTGGCCGCAGTAGTAAATAGTTTTTACAGGGCAGGTTTGCTAGTCCCAGCACCCAACCCTCCTCTTTTCGCAGCCGGGCTTGGGACCGGCCATGGCAGAGTTAAAAAAATTCAACACTTTTCCCAAATTAGTCACCGTAACGACTTGAAATATAGTGGCAACTAAACAAGATCCAGGTCCCATTGTAGGAGAAACAGAGTAGTCAAGGCTTCACAAAGTCTTTAGACACACCCAAATATGGCACTGCATGTAATGCTTGGTGCGGTCATTCTTAGGCCTTTTTGGCTGACATGTTAATGAATCCTCAGTGGCTTTTTCACTGATGTTCCTGGCCGCAGTAGCAAATAGTTTTTACAGGGCAGGTTTGCTAGTCCCAGCACCCAACCCTCCTCTTTTCGCAGCCGGGCTTGGGACCGGCCATGGCAGAGTTAAAAAAATTCAACACTTTTCCCAAATTAGTCACCGTAACGACTTGAAATATAGTGGCAACCAAACAAGATCCAGGTCCCATTGTAGGAGAAACATAGTAGTCAAGGCTTCACAAAGTCTTTAGACACACCCAAATATGGCACTGCATGTAATGCTTGGTGCGGTCATTCTTAGGCCTTTTTGGCTGAGATGTTAACGAATCCTCAGTGGCTTTTACACTGACGTTCCTGGCCGCAGTAGCAAATAGTTTTTACAGGGCAGGTTTGCTTGTCCCAGCACCCAACCCTCCTCTTTTCGCAGCCGGGCTTGGGACCGGCCATGGCAGAGTTAAAAAAATTCAACACTTTTCCCAAATTAGTCACCGTAACGACTTGAAATATAGTGGCAACTAAACAAGATCCAGGTCCCATTGTAGGAGAAACAGAGTAGTCAAGGCTTCACAAAGTCTTTAGACACACCCAAATATGGCACTGCATGTAATGCTTGGTGCGGTCATTCTTAGGCCTTTTTGGCTGACATGTTAACGAATCCTCAGTGGCTTTTTCACTGATGTTCCTGGCCGCAGTAGTAAATAGTTTTTACAGGGCAGGTTTGCTAGTCCCAGCACCCAACCCTCCTCTTTTCGCAGCCGGGCTTGGGACCGGCCATGGCAGAGTTAAAAAAATTCAACACTTTTCCCAAATTAGTCACCGTAACGACTTGAAATATAGTGGCAACTAAACAAGATCCAGGTCCCATTGTAGGAGAAACAGAGTAGTCAAGGCTTCACAAAGTCTTTAGACACACCCAAATATGGCACTGCATGTAATGCTTGGTGCGGTCATTCTTAGGCCTTTTTGGCTGAGATGTTAACGAATCCTCAGTGGCTTTTTCACTGATGTTCCTGGCCGCAGTAGCAAATAGTTTTTACAGGGCAGGTTTGCTAGTCCCAGCACCCAACCCTCCTCTTTTCGCAGCCGGGCTTGGGACCGGCCATGGCAGAGTTAAAAAAATTCAACACTTTTCCCAAATTAGTCACCGTAACGACTTGAAATATAGTGGCAACCAAACAAGATCCAGGTCCCATTGTAGGAGAAACATAGTAGTCAAGGCTTCACAAAGTCTTTAGACACACCCAAATATGGCACTGCATGTAATGCTTGGTGCGGTCATTCTTAGGCCTTTTTGGCTGAGATGTTAACGAATCCTCAGTGGCTATTACACTGACGTTCCTGGCTGCAGTAGCAAATAGTTTTTACAGGGCAGGTTTGCTTGTCCCAGCACCCAACCCTCCTCTTTTCGCAGCCGGGCTTGGGACCGGCCATGGCAGAGTTAAAAAAATTCAACACTTTTCCCAAATTAGTCACCGTAACGACTTGAAATATAGTGGCAACTAAACAAGATCCAGGTCCCATTGTAGGAGAAACAGAGTAGTCAAGGCTTCACAAAGTCTTTAGACACACCCAAATATGGCACTGCATGTAATGCTTGGTGCGGTCATTCTTAGGCCTTTTTGGCTGACATGTTAACGAATCCTCAGTGGCTTTTTCACTGACGTTCCTGCCGCAGTAGCAAATGGTTTTTACAGGGCAGGTTTGCTTGTCCCAGCACCCAACCCTCCTCTTTTCGCAGCCGGGCTTGGGACCGGCCATGGCAGAGTTAAAAAAATTCAACACTTTTCCCAAATTAGTCACCGTAACGACTTGAAATATAGTGGCAACCAAACAAGATCCAGGTCCCATTGTAGGAGAAACATAGTAGTCAAGGCTTCACAAAGTCTTTAGACACACCCAAATATGGCACTGCATGTAATGCTTGGTGCGGTCATTCTTAGGCCTTTTTGGCTGAGATGTTAACGAATCCTCAGTGGCTTTTACACTGACGTTCCTGGCCGCAGTAGCAAATAGTTTTTACAGGGCAGGTTTGCTTGTCCCAGCACCCAACCCTCCTCTTTTTGCAGCCGGGCTTGGGACCGGCCATGGCAGAGTTTAAAAAATTCAACACTTTTCCCAAATTAGTCACCGTAACGACTTGAAATATAGTGGCAACTAAACAAGATCCAGGTCCCATTGTAGGAGAAACAGAGTAGTCAAGGCTTCACAAAGTCTTTAGACACACCCAAATATGGCACTGCATGTAATGCTTGGTGCGGTCATTCTTAGGCCTTTTTGGCTGACATGTTAATGAATCCTCAGTGGCTTTTTCACTGATGTTCCTGGCCGCAGTAGCAAATAGTTTTTACAGGGCAGGTTTGCTAGTCCCAGCACCCAACCCTCCTCTTTTCGCAGCCGGGCTTGGGACCGGCCATGGCAGAGTTAAAAAAATTCAACACTTTTCCCAAATTAGTCACCGTAACGACTTGAAATATAGTGGCAACCAAACAAGATCCAGGTCCCATTGTAGGAGAAACATAGTAGTCAAGGCTTCACAAAGTCTTTAGACACACCCAAATATGGCACTGCATGTAATGCTTGGTGCGGTCATTCTTAGGCCTTTTTGGCTGAGATGTTAACGAATCCTCAGTGGCTTTTACACTGACGTTCCTGGCCGCAGTAGCAAATAGTTTTTACAGGGCAGGTTTGCTTGTCCCAGCACCCAACCCTCCTCTTTTCGCAGCCGGGCTTGGGACCGGCCATGGCAGAGTTAAAAAAATTCAACACTTTTCCCAAATTAGTCACCGTAACGACTTGAAATATAGTGGCAACTAAACAAGATCCAGGTCCCATTGTAGGAGAAACAGAGTAGTCAAGGCTTCACAAAGTCTTTAGACACACCCAAATATGGCACTGCATGTAATGCTTGGTGCGGTCATTCTTAGGCCTTTTTGGCTGACATGTTAACGAATCCTCAGTGGCTTTTTCACTGATGTTCCTGGCCGCAGTAGCAAATAGTTTTTACAGGGCAGGTTTGCTAGTCCCAGCACCCAACCCTCCTCTTTTCGCAGCCGGGCTTGGGACCGGCCATGGCAGAGTTAAAAAAATTCAACACTTTTCCCAAATTAGTCACCGTAACGACTTGAAATATAGTGGCAACTAAACAAGATCCAGGTCCCATTGTAGGAGAAACAGAGTAGTCAAGGCTTCACAAAGTCTTTAGACACACCCAAATATGGCACTGCATGTAATGCTTGGTGCGGTCATTCTTAGGCCTTTTTGGCTGACATGTTAACGAATCCTCAGTGGCTTTTTCACTGACGTTCCTGCCGCAGTAGCAAATGGTTTTTACAGGGCAGGTTTGCTTGTCCCAGCACCCAACCCTCCTCTTTTCGCAGCCGGGCTTGGGACCGGCCATGGCAGAGTTAAACAAATTCAACACTTTTCCCAAATTAGTCACCGTAACGACTTGAAATATAGTGGCAACCAAACAAGATCCAGGTCCCATTGTAGGAGAAACATAGTAGTCAAGGCTTCACAAAGTCTTTAGACACACCCAAATATGGCACTGCATGTAATGCTTGGTGCGGTCATTCTTAGGCCTTTTTGGCTGAGATGTTAACGAATCCTCAGTGGCTTTTACACTGACGTTCCTGGCCGCAGTAGCAAATAGTTTTTACAGGGCAGGTTTGCTTGTCCCAGCACCCAACCCTCCTCTTTTCGCAGCCGGGCTTGGGACCGGCCATGGCAGAGTTAAAAAAATTCAACACTTTTCCCAAATTAGTCACCGTAACGACTTGAAATATAGTGGCAACTAAACAAGATCCAGGTCCCATTGTAGGAGAAACAGAGTAGTCAAGGCTTCACAAAGTCTTTAGACACACCCAAATATGGCACTGCATGTAATGCTTGGTGCGGTCATTCTTAGGCCTTTTTGGCTGACATGTTAACGAATCCTCAGTGGCTTTTTCACTGATGTTCCTGGCCGCAGTAGCAAATAGTTTTTACAGGGCAGGTTTGCTAGTCCCAGCACCCAACCCTCCTCTTTTGGCAGCCGGGCTTGGGACCGGCCATGGCAGAGTTAAAAAAATTCAACACTTTTCCCAAATTAGTCACCGTAACGACTTGAAATATAGTGGCAACTAAACAAGATCCAGGTCCCATTGTAGGAGAAACATAGTAGTCAAGGCTTCACAAAGTCTTTAGACACACCCAAATATGGCACTGCATGTAATGCTTGGTGCGGTCATTCTTAGGCCTTTTTGGCTGAGATGTTAACGAATCCTCAGTGGCTTTTACACTGACGTTCCTGGCCGCAGTAGCAAATAGTTTTTACAGGGCAGGTTTGCTTGTCCCAGCACCCAACCCTCCTCTTTTCGCAGCCGGGCTTGGGACCGGCCATGGCAGAGTTAAAAAAATTCAACACTTTTCCCAAATTAGTCACCGTAACGACTTGAAATATAGTGGCAACTAAACAAGATCCAGGTCCCATTGTAGGAGAAACAGAGTAGTCAAGGCTTCACAAAGTCTTTAGACACACCCAAATATGGCACTGCATGTAATGCTTGGTGCGGTCATTCTTAGGCCTTTTTGGCTGACATGTTAACGAATCCTCAGTGGCTTTTTCACTGATGTTCCTGGCCGCAGTAGCAAATAGTTTTTACAGGGCAGGTTTGCTAGTCCCAGCACCCAACCCTCCTCTTTTCGCAGCCGGGCTTGGGACCGGCCATGGCAGAGTTAAAAAAATTCAACACTTTTCCCAAATTAGTCACCGTAACGACTTGAAATATAGTGGCAACTAAACAAGATCCAGGTCCCATTGTAGGAGAAACAGAGTAGTCAAGGCTTCACAAAGTCTTTAGACACACCCAAATATGGCACTGCATGTAATGCTTGGTGCGGTCATTCTTAGGCCTTTTTGGCTGACGTGTTAACGAATCCTCAGTGGCTTTTTCACTGACGTTCCTGCCGCAGTAGCAAATGGTTTTTACAGGGCAGGTTTGCTTGTCCCAGCACCCAACCCTCCTCTTTTCGCAGCCGGGCTTGGGACCGGCCATGGCAGAGTTAAAAAAATTCAACACTTTTCCCAAATTAGTCACCGTAACGACTTGAAATATAGTGGCAACCAAACAAGATCCAGGTCCCATTGTAGGAGAAACATAGTAGTCAAGGCTTCACAAAGTCTTTAGACACACCCAAATATGGCACTGCATGTAATGCTTGGTGCGGTCATTCTTAGGCCTTTTTGGCTGAGATGTTAACGAATCCTCAGTGGCTTTTACACTGACGTTCCTGGCCGCAGTAGCAAATAGTTTTTACAGGGCAGGTTTGCTTGTCCCAGCACCCAACCCTCCTCTTTTCACAGCCGGGCTTGGGACCGGCCATGGCAGAGTTAAAAAAATTCAACACTTTTCCCAAATTAGTCACCGTAACGACTTGAAATATAGTGGCAACTAAACAAGATCCAGGTCCCATTGTAGGAGAAACAGAGTAGTCAAGGCTTCACAAAGTCTTTAGACACACCCAAATATGGCACTGCATGTAATGCTTGGTGCGGTCATTCTTAGGCCTTTTTGGCTGACATGTTAACGAATCCTCAGTGGCTTTTTCACTGATGTTCCTGGCCGCAGTAGCAAATAGTTTTTACAGGGCAGGTTTGCTAGTCCCAGCACCCAACCCTCCTCTTTTCGCAGCCGGGCTTGGGACCGGCCATGGCAGAGTTAAAAAAATTCAACACTTTTCCCAAATTAGTCACCGTAATGACTTGAAATATAGTGGCAACTAAACAAGATCCAGGTCCCATTGTAGGAGAAAAAGAGTAGTCAAGGCTTCACAAAGTCTTTAGACACACCCAAATATGGCACTGCATGTAATGCTTGGTGCGGTCATTCTTAGGCCTTTTTGGCTGACATGTTAACGAATCCTCAGTGGCTTTTTCACTGACGTTCCTGCCGCAGTAGCAAATGGTTTTTACAGGGCAGGTTTGCTTGTCCCAGCACCCAACCCTCCTCTTTTCGCAGCCGGGCTTGGGACCGGCCATGGCAGAGTTAAAAAAATTCAACACTTTTCCCAAATTAGTCACCGTAACGACTTGAAATATAGTGGCAACTAAACAAGATCCAGGTCCCATTGTAGGAGAAACATAGTAGTCAAGGCTTCACAAAGTCTTTAGACACACCCAAATATGGCACTGCATGTAATGCTTGGTGCGGTCATTCTTAGGCCTTTTTGGCTGAGATGTTAACGAATCCTCAGTGGCTTTTACACTGACGTTCCTGGCCGCAGTAGCAAATAGTTTTTACAGGGCAGGTTTGCTTGTCCCAGCACCCAACCCTCCTCTTTTCGCAGCCGGGCTTGGGACCGGCCATGGCAGAGTTAAAAAAATTCAACACTTTTCCCAAATTAGTCACTGTAACGACTTGAAATATAGTGGCAACTAAACAAGATCCAGGTCCCATTGTAGGAGAAACAGAGTAGTCAAGGCTTCACAAAGTCTTTAGACACACCCAAATATGGCACTGCATGTAATGCTTGGTGCGGTCATTCTTAGGCCTTTTTGGCTGACATGTTAACGAATCCTCAGTGGCTTTTTCACTGATGTTCCTGGCCGCAGTAGCAAATAGTTTTTACAGGGCAGGTTTGCTAGTCCCAGCACCCAACCCTCCTCTTTTCGCAGCCGGGCTTGGGACCGGCCATGGCAGAGTTAAAAAAATTCAACACTTTTCCCAAATTAGTCACCGTAACGACTTGAAATATAGTGGCAACTAAACAAGATCCAGGTCCCATTGTAGGAGAAACAGAGTAGTCAAGGCTTCACAAAGTCTTTAGACACACCCAAATATGGCACTGCATGTAATGCTTGGTGCGGTCATTCTTAGGCCTTTTTGGCTGACATGTTAACGAATCCTCAGTGGCTTTTTCACTGACGTTCCTTCCGCAGTAGCAAATGGTTTTTACAGGGCAGGTTTGCTTGTCCCAGCACCCAACCCTCCTCTTTTCGCAGCCGGGCTTGGGACCGGCCATGGCAGAGTTAAAAAAATTCAACACTTTTCCCAAATTAGTCACCGTAACAACTTGAAATATAGTGGCAACTAAACAAGATCCAGGTCCCATTGTAGGAGAAACAGAGTAGTCAAGGCTTCACAAAGTCTTTAGACACACCCAAATATGGCACTGCATGTAATGCTTGGTGCGGTCATTCTTAGGCCTTTTTGGCTGACATGTTAACGAATCCTCAGTGGCTTTTTCACTGATGTTCCTGGCCGCAGTAGCAAATAGGTTTTACAGGGCTGGTTTGCTAGTCCCAGCACCCAACCCTCCTCTTTTCGCAGCCGGGCTTGGGACCGGCCATGGCAGAGTTAAAAAAATTCAACACTTTTCCCAAATTAGTCACCGTAACGACTTGAAATATAGTGGCAACTAAACAAGATCCAGGTCCCATTGTAGGAGAAACAGAGTAGTCAAGGCTTCACAAAGTCTTTAGACACACCCAAATATGGCACTGCATGTAATGCTTGGTGCGGTCATTCTTAGGCCTTTTTGGCTGACATGTTAACGAATCCTCAGTGGCTTTTTCACTGACGTTCCTGCCGCAGTAGCAAATGGTTTTTACAGGGCAGGTTTGCTTGTCCCAGCACCCAACCCTCCTCTTTTCGCAGCCGGGCTTGGGACCGGCCATGGCAGAGTTAAAAAAATTCGACACTTTTCCCAAATTAGTCACCGTAACGACTTGAAATATAGTGGCAACCAAACAAGATCCAGGTCCCATTGTAGGAGAAACATAGTAGTCAAGGCTTCACAAAGTCTTTAGACACACCCAAATATGGCACTGCATGTAATGCTTGGTGCGGTCATTCTTAGGCCTTTTTGGCTGAGATGTTAACGAATCCTCAGTGGCTTTTACACTGACGTTCCTGGCCGCAGTAGCAAATAGTTTTTACAGGGCAGGTTTGCTTGTCCCAGCACCCAACCCTCCTCTTTTCGCAGCCGGGCTTGGGACCGGCCATGGCAGAGTTAAAAAAATTCGACACTTTTCCCAAATTAGTCACCGTAACGACTTGAAATATAGTGGCAACTAAACAAGATCCAGGTCCCATTGTAGGAGAAACAGAGTAGTCAAGGCTTCACAAAGTCTTTAGACACACCCAAATATGGCACTGCATGTAATGCTTGGTGCGGTCATTCTTAGGCCTTTTTGGCTGACATGTTAACGAATCCTCAGTGGCTTTTTCACTGACGTTCCTGCCGCAGTAGCAAATGGTTTTTACAGGGCAGGTTTGCTTGTCCCAGCACCCAACCCTCCTCTTTTCGCAGCCGGGCTTGGGACCGGCCATGGCAGAGTTAAAAAAATTCGACACTTTTCCCAAATTAGTCACCGTAACGACTTGAAATATAGTGGCAACCAAACAAGATCCAGGTCCCATTGTAGGAGAAACATAGTAGTCAAGGCTTCACAAAGTCTTTAGACACACCCAAATATGGCACTGCATGTAATGCTTGGTGCGGTCATTCTTAGGCCTTTTTGGCTGACATGTTAACGAATCCTCAGTGGCTTTTTCACTGACGTTCCTGCCGCAGTAGCAAATGGTTTTTACAGGGCAGGTTTGCTTGTCCCAGCACCCAACCCTCCTCTTTTCGCAGCCGGGCTTGGGACCGGCCATGGCAGAGTTAAAAAAATTCAACACTTTTCCCAAATTAGTCACCGTAACGACTTGAAATATAGTGGCAACCAAACAAGATCCAGGTCCCATTGTAGGAGAAACATAGTAGTCAAGGCTTCACAAAGTCTTTAGACACACCCAAATATGGCACTGCATGTAATGCTTGGTGCGGTCATTCTTAGGCCTTTTTGGCTGAGATGTTAACGAATCCTCAGTGGCTTTTACACTGACGTTCCTGGCCGCAGTAGCAAATAGTTTTTACAGGGCAGGTTTGCTTGTCCCAGCACCCAACCCTCCTCTTTTGGCAGCCGGGCTTGGGACCGGCCATGGCAGAGTTAAAAAAATTCAACACTTTTCCCAAATTAGTCACCGTAACGACTTGAAATATAGTGGCAACTAAACAAGATCCAGGTCCCATTGTAGGAGAAACAGAGTAGTCAAGGCTTCACAAAGTCTTTAGACACACCCAAATATGGCACTGCATGTAATGCTTGGTGCGGTCATTCTTAGGCCTTTTTGGCTGACATGTTAACGAATCCTCAGTGGCTTTTTCACTGATGTTCCTGGCCGCAGTAGCAAATAGTTTTTACAGGGCAGGTTTGCTAGTCCCAGCACCCAACCCTCCTCTTTTTGCAGCCGGGCTTGGGACCGGCCATGGCAGAGTTAAAAAAATTCAACACTTTTCCCAAATTAGTCACCGTAACGACTTGAAATATAGTGGCAACTAAACAAGATCCAGGTCCCATTGTAGGAGAAACAGAGTAGTCAAGGCTTCACAAAGTCTTTAGACACACCCAAATATGGCACTGCATGTAATGCTTGGTGCGGTCATTCTTAGGCCTTTTTGGCTGACATGTTAACGAATCCTCAGTGGCTTTTTCACTGATGTTCCTGGCCGCAGTAGCAAATAGTTTTTACAGGGCAGGTTTGCTAGTCCCAGCACCCAACCCTCCTCTTTTTGCAGCCGGGCTTGGGACCGGCCATGGCAGAGTTAAAAAAATTCAACACTTTTCCCAAATTAGTCACCGTAACGACTTGAAATATAGTGGCAACTAAACAAGATCCAGGTCCCATTGTAGGAGAAACAGAGTAGTCAAGGCTTCACAAAGTCTTTAGACACACCCAAATATGGCACTGCATGTAATGCTTGGTGCGGTCATTCTTAGGCCTTTTTGGCTGACATGTTAACGAATCCTCAGTGGCTTTTTCACTGATGTTCCTGGCCGCAGTAGGAAATAGTTTTTACAGGGCAGGTTTGCTAGTCCCAGCACCCAACCCTCCTCTTTTCGCAGCCGGGCTTGGGACCGGCCATGGCAGAGTTAAAAAAATTCAACACTTTTCGCAAATTAGTCACCGTAACGACTTGAAATATAGTGGCAACTAAACAAGATCCAGGTCCCATTGTAGGAGAAACAGAGTAGTCAAGGCTTCACAAAGTCTTTAGACACACCCAAATATGGCACTGCATGTAATGCTTGGTGCGGTCATTCTTAGGCCTTTTTGGCTGACATGTTAACGAATCCTCAGTGGCGTTTTCACTGACATTCCTGCCGCAGTAGCAAATGGTTTTTACAGGGCAGGTTTGCTTGTCCCAGCACCCAACCCTCCTCTTTTCGCAGCCGGGCTTGGGACCGGCCATGGCAGAGTTAAAAAAATTCAACACTTTTCCCAAATTAGTCACCGTAACGACTTGAAATATAGTGGCAACCAAACAAGATCCAGGTCCCATTGTAGGAGAAACATAGTAGTCAAGGCTTCACAAAGTCTTTAGACACACCCAAATATGGCACTGCATGTAATGCTTGGTGCGGTCATTCTTAGGCCTTTTTGGCTGAGATGTTAACGAATCCTCAGTGGCTTTTACACTGACGTTCCAGGCCGCAGTAGCAAATAGTTTTTACAGGGCAGGTTTGCTTGTCCCAGCACCCAACCCTCCTCTTTTCGCAGCCGGGCTTGGGACCGGCCATGGCAGAGTTAAAAAAATTCAACACTTTTCCCAAATTAGTCACCGTAACGACTTGAAATATAGTGGCAACTAAACAAGATCCAGGTCCCATTGTAGGAGAAACAGAGTAGTCAAGGCTTCACAAAGTCTTTAGACACACCCAAATATGGCACTGCATGTAATGCTTGGTGCGGTCATTCTTAGGCCTTTTTGGCTGACATGTTAACGAATCCTCAGTGGCTTTTTCACTGACGTTCCTGCCGCAGTAGCAAATGGTTTTTACAGGGCAGGTTTGCTTGTCCCAGCACCCAACCCTCCTCTTTTCGCAGCCGGGCTTGGGACCGGCCATGGCAGAGTTAAAAAAATTCAACACTTTTCCCAAATTAGTCACCGTAACGACTTGAAATATAGTGGCAACCAAACAAGATCCAGGTCCCATTGTAGGAGAAACATAGTAGTCAAGGCTTCACAAAGTCTTTAGACACACCCAAATATGGCACTGCATGTAATGCTTGGTGCGGTCATTCTTAGGCCTTTTTGGCTGAGATGTTAACGAATCCTCAGTGGCTTTTACACTGACGTTCCTGGCCGCAGTAGCAAATAGTTTTTACAGGGCAGGTTTGCTTGTCCCAACACCCAACCCTCCTCTTTTGGCAGCCGGGCTTGGGACCGGCCATGGCAGAGTTAAAAAAATTCAACACTTTTCCCAAATTAGTCACCGTAACGACTTGAAATATAGTGGCAACTAAACAAGATCCAGGTCCCATTGTAGGAGAAACAGAGTAGTCAAGGCTTCACAAAGTCTTTAGACACACCCAAATATGGCACTGCATGTAATGCTTGGTGCGGTCATTCTTAGGCCTTTTTGGCTGACATGTTAACGAATCCTCAGTGGCTTTTTCACTGATGTTCCTGGCCGCAGTAGCAAATAGTTTTTACAGGGCAGGTTTGCTAGTCCCAGCACCCAACCCTCCTCTTTTTGCAGCCGGGCTTGGGACCGGCCATGGCAGAGTTAAAAAAATTCAACACTTTTCCCAAATTAGTCACCGTAACGACTTGAAATATAGTGGCAACTAAACAAGATCCAGGTCCCATTGTAGGAGAAACAGAGTAGTCAAGGCTTCACAAAGTCTTTAGACACACCCAAATATGGCACTGCATGTAATGCTTGGTGCGGTCATTCTTAGGCCTTTTTGGCTGACATGTTAACGAATCCTCAGTGGCTTTTTCACTGATGTTCCTGGCCGCAGTAGGAAATAGTTTTTACAGGGCAGGTTTGCTAGTCCCAGCACCCAACCCTCCTCTTTTCGCAGCCGGGCTTGGGACCGGCCATGGCAGAGTTAAAAAAATTCAACACTTTTCCCAAATTAGTCACCGTAACGACTTGAAATATAGTGGCAACTAAACAAGATCCAGGTCCCATTGTAGGAGAAACAGAGTAGTCAAGGCTTCACAAAGTCTTTAGACACACCCAAATATGGCACTGCATGTAATGCTTGGTGCGGTCATTCTTAGGCCTTTTTGGCTGACATGTTAACGAATCCTCAGTGGCGTTTTCACTGACATTCCTGCCGCAGTAGCAAATGGTTTTTACAGGGCAGGTTTGCTTGTCCCAGCACCCAACCCTCCTCTTTTCGCAGCCGGGCTTGGGACCGGCCATGGCAGAGTTAAAAAAATTCAACACTTTTCCCAAATTAGTCACCGTAACGACTTGAAATATAGTGGCAACCAAACAAGATCCAGGTCCCATTGTAGGAGAAACAGAGTAGTCAAGGCTTCACAAAGTCTTTAGACACACCCAAATATGGCACTGCATGTAATGCTTGGTGCGGTCATTCTTAGGCCTTTTTGGCTGACATGTTAACGAATCCTCAGTGGCTTTTTCACTGATGTTCCTGGCCGCAGTAGCAAATAGTTTTTACAGGGCAGGTTTGCTAGTCCCAGCACCCAACCCTCCTCTTTTCGCAGCCGGGCTTGGGACCGGCCATGGAAGAGTTAAAAAAATTCAACACTTTTCCCAAATTAGTCACCGTAACGACTTGAAATATAGTGGCAACTAAACAAGATCCAGGTCCCATTGTAGGAGAAACAGAGTAGTCAAGGCTTCACAAAGTCTTTAGACACACCCAAATATGGCACTGCATGTAATGCTTGGTGCGGTCATTCTTAGACCTTTTTGGCTGACATGTTAACGAATCCTCAGTGGCTTTTTCACTGACGTTCCTGCCGCAGTAGCAAATGGTTTTTACAGGGCAGGTTTGCTTGTCCCAGCACCCAACCCTCCTCTTTTCGCAGCCGGGCTTGGGACCGGCCATGGCAGAGTTAAAAAAATTCAACACTTTTCCCAAATTAGTCACCGTAACGACTTGAAATATAGTGGCAACTAAACAAGATTCAGGTCCCATTGTAGGAGAAACAGAGTAGTCAAGGCTTCACAAAGTCTTTAGACACACCCAAATATGGCACTGCATGTAATGCTTGGTGCGGTCATTCTTAGGCCTTTTTGGCTGAGATGTTAACGAATCCTCAGTGGCTTTTACACTGACGTTCCTGGCCGCAGTAGCAAATAGTTTTTACAGGGCAGGTTTGCTTGTCCCAGCACCCAACCCTCCTCTTTTCGCAGCCGGGCTTGGGACCGGCCATGGCAGAGTTAAAAAAATTCAACACTTTTCCCAAATTAGTCACCGTAACGACTTGAAATATAGTGGCAACTAAACAAGATTCAGGTCCCATTGTAGGAGAAACAGAGTAGTCAAGGCTTCACAAAGTCTTTAGACACACCCAAATATGGCACTGCATGTAATGCTTGGTGCGGTCATTCTTAGGCCTTTTTGGCTGACATGTTAACGAATCCTCAGTGGCTTTTTCACTGATGTTCCTGGCCGCAGTAGCAAATAGTTTTTACAGGGCAGGTTTGCTAGTCCCAGCACCCAACCCTCCTCTTTTCGCAGCCGGGCTTGGGACCGGCCATGGCAGAGTTAAAAAAATTCAACACTTTTCCCAAATTAGTCACCGTAACGACTTGAAATATAGTGGCAACTAAACAAGATCCAGGTCCCATTGTAGGAGAAACAGAGTAGTCAAGGCTTCACAAAGTCTTTAGACACACCCAAATATGGCACTGCATGTAATGCTTGGTACGGTCATTCTTAGGCCTTTTTGGCTGACATGTTAACGAATCCTCAGTGGCTTTTTCACTGATGTTCCTGGACGCAGTAGCAAATAGTTTTTACAGGGCAGGTTTGCTAGTCCCAGAACCCAACCCTCCTCTTTTCGCAGCCGGGCTTGGGACCGGCCATGGCAGAGTTAAAAAAATTCAACACTTTTCCCAAATTAGTCACCGTAACGACTTGAAATATAGTGGCAACTAAACAAGATCCAGGTCCCATTGTAGGAGAAACAGAGTAGTCAAGGCTTCACAAAGTCTTTAGACACACCCAAATATGGCACTGCATGTAATGCTTGGTGCGGTCATTCTTAGGCCTTTTTGGCTGACATGTTAACGAATCCTCAGTGGCTTTTTCACTGACGTTCCTGCCGCAGTAGCAAATGGTTTTTACAGGGCAGGTTTGCTTGTCCCAGCACCCAACCCTCCTCTTTTCGCAGCCGGGCTTGGGACCGGCCATGGCAGAGTTAAAAAAATTCAACACTTTTCCCAAATTAGTCACCGTAACGACTTGAAATATAGTGGCAACCAAACAAGATCCAGGTCCCATTGTAGGAGAAACATAGTAGTCAAGGCTTCACAAAGTCTTTAGACACACCCAAATATGGCACTGCATGTAATGCTTGGTGCGGTCATTCTTAGGCCTTTTTGGCTGAGATGTTAACGAATCCTCAGTGGCTTTTACACTGACGTTCCTGGCCGCAGTAGCAAATAGTTTTTACAGGGCAGGTTTGCTTGTCCCAGCACCCAACCCTCCTCTTTTCGCAGCCGGGCTTGGGACCGGCCATGGCAGAGTTAAAAAAATTCAACACTTTTCCCAAATTAGTCACCGTAACGACTTGAAATATAGTGGCAACTAAACAAGATCCAGGTCCCATTGTAGGAGAAACAGAGTAGTCAAGGCTTCACAAAGTCTTTAGACACACCCAAATATGGCACTGCATGTAATGCTTGGTGCGGTCATTCTTAGGCCTTTTTGGCTGACATGTTAACGAATCCTCAGTGGCTTTTTCACTGATGTTCCTGGCCGCAGTAGCAAATAGTTTTTACAGGGCAGGTTTGCTAGTCCCAGCACCCAACCCTCCTCTTTTTGCAGCCGGGCTTGGGACCGGCCATGGCAGAGTTAAAAAAATTCAACACTTTTCCCAAATTAGTCACCGTAACGACTTGAAATATAGTGGCAACTAAACAAGATCCAGGTCCCATTGTAGGAGAAACAGAGTAGTCAAGGCTTCACAAAGTCTTTAGACACACCCAAATATGGCACTGCATGTAATGCTTGGTGCGGTCATTCTTAGGCCTTTTTGGCTGACATGTTAACGAATCCTCAGTGGCTTTTTCACTGATGTTCCTGGCCGCAGTAGGAAATAGTTTTTACAGGGCAGGTTTGCTAGTCCCAGCACCCAACCCTCCTCTTTTCGCAGCCGGGCTTGGGACCGGCCATGGCAGAGTTAAAAAAATTCAACACTTTTCCCAAATTAGTCACCGTAACGACTTGAAATATAGTGGCAACTAAACAAGATCCAGGTCCCATTGTAGGAGAAACAGAGTAGTCAAGGCTTCACAAAGTCTTTAGACACACCCAAATATGGCACTGCATGTAATGCTTGGTGCGGTCATTCTTAGGCCTTTTTGGCTGACATGTTAACGAATCCTCAGTGGCTTTTTCACTGACGTTCCTGCCGCAGTAGCAAATGGTTTTTACAGGGCAGGTTTGCTTGTCCCAGCACCCAACCCTCCTCTTTTCGCAGCCGGGCTTGGGACCGGCCATGGCAGAGTTAAAAAAATTCAACACTTTTCCCAAATTAGTCACCGTAACGACTTGAAATATAGTGGCAACCAAACAAGATCCAGGTCCCATTGTAGGAGAAACATAGTAGTCAAGGCTTCACAAAGTCTTTAGACACACCCAAATATGGCACTGCATGTAATGCTTGGTGCGGTCATTCTTAGGCCTTTTTGGCTGAGATGTTAACGAATCCTCAGTGGCTTTTACACTGACGTTCCTGGCCGCAGTAGCAAATAGTTTTTACAGGGCAGGTTTGCTTGTCCCAGCACCCAACCCTCCTCTTTTCGCAGCCGGGCTTGGGACCGGCCATGGCAGAGTTAAAAAAATTCAACACTTTTCCCAAATTAGTCACCGTAACGACTTGAAATATAGTGGCAACTAAACAAGATCCAGGTCCCATTGTAGGAGAAACAGAGTAGTCAAGGCTTCACAAAGTCTTTAGACACACCCAAATATGGCACTGCATGTAATGCTTGGTGCGGTCATTCTTAGGCCTTTTTGGCTGACATGTTAACGAATCCTCAGTGGCTTTTTCACTGATGTTCCTGGCCGCAGTAGCAAATAGTTTTTACAGGGCAGGTTTGCTAGTCCCAGCACCCAACCCTCCTCTTTTCGCAGCCGGGCTTGGGACCGGCCATGGCAGAGTTAAAAAAATTCAACACTTTTCCCAAATTAGTCACCGTAACGACTTGAAATATAGTGGCAACTAAACAAGATCCAGGTCCCATTGTAGGAGAAACAGAGTAGTCAAGGCTTCACAAAGTCTTTAGACACACCCAAATATGGCACTGCATGTAATGCTTGGTGCGGTCATTCTTAGGCCTTTTTGGCTGACATGTTAACGAATCCTCAGTGCCTTTTTCACTGACGTTCCTGCCGCAGTAGCAAATGGTTTTTACAGGGCAGGTTTGCTTGTCCCAGCACCCAACCCTCCTCTTTTCGCAGCCGGGCTTGGGACCGGCCATGGCAGAGTTAAAAAAATTCAACACTTTTCCCAAATTAGTCACCGTAACGACTTGAAATATAGTGGCAACTAAACAAGATCCAGGTCCCATTGTAGGAGAAACAGAGTAGTCAAGGCTTCACAAAGTCTTTAGACACACCCAAATATGGCACTGCATGTAATGCTTGGTGCGGTCATTCTTAGGCCTTTTTGGCTGACATGTTAACAAATCCTCAGTGGCTTTTTCACTGATGTTCCTGGCCGCAGTAGCAAATAGTTTTTACAGGGCAGGTTTGCTAGTCCCAGCACCCAACCCTCCTCTTTTTGCAGCCGGGCTTGGGACCGACCATGGCAGAGTTAAAAAAATTCAACACTTTTCCCAAATTAGTCACCGTAACGACTTGAAATATAGTGGCAACTAAACAAGATCCAGGTCCCATTGTAGGAGAAACAGAGTAGTCAAGGCTTCACAAAGTCTTTAGACACACCCAAATATGGCACTGCATGTAATGCTTGGTGCGGTCATTCTTAGGCCTTTTTGGCTGACATGTTAACGAATCCTCAGTGGCTTTTTCACTGATGTTCCTGGCCGCAGTAGCAAATAGTTTTTACAGGGCAGGTTTGCTAGTCCCAGCACCCAACCCTCCTCTTTTCGCAGCTGGGCTTGGGACCGGCCATGGCAGAGTTAAAAAAATTCAACACTTTTCCCAAATTAGTCACCGTAACGACTTGAAATATAGTGGCAACTAAACAAGATCCAGGTCCCATTGTAGGAGAAACAGAGTAGTCAAGGCTTCACAAAGTCTTTAGACACACCCAAATATGGCACTGCATGTAATGCTTGGTGCGGTCATTCTTAGGCCTTTTTGGCTGACATGTTAACGAATCCTCAGTGGCTTTTTCACTGATGTTCCTGGCCGCAGTAGCAAATAGTTTTTACAGGGCAGGTTTGCTAGTCCCAGAACCCAACCCTCCTCTTTTCGCAGCCGGGCTTGGGACCGGCCATGGCAGAGTTAAAAAAATTCAACACTTTTCCCAAATTAGTCACCGTAACGACTTGAAATATAGTGGCAACTAAACAAGATCCAGGTCCCATTGTAGGAGAAACAGAGTAGTCAAGGCTTCACAAAGTCTTTAGACACACCCAAATATGGCACTGCATGTAATGCTTGGTGCAGTCATTCTTAGGCCTTTTTGGCTGACATGTTAACGAATCCTCAGTGGCTTTTTCACTGACGTTCCTGCCGCAGTAGCAAATGGTTTTTACAGGGCAGGTTTGCTTGTCCCAGCACCCAACCCTCCTCTTTTCGCAGCCGGGCTTGGGACCGGCCATGGCAGAGTTAAAAAAATTCAACACTTTTCCCAAATTAGTCACCGTAACGACTTGAAATATAGTGGCAACCAAACAAGATCCAGGTCCCATTGTAGGAGAAACATAGTAGTCAAGACTTCACAAAGTCTTTAGACACACCCAAATATGGCACTGCATGTAATGCTTGGTGCGGTCATTCTTAGGCCTTTTTGGCTGAGATGTTAACGAATCCTCAGTGGCTTTTACACTGACGTTCCTGGCCGCAGTAGCAAATAGTTTTTACAGGGCAGGTTTGCTTGTCCCAGCACCCAACCCTCCTCTTTTCGCAGCCGGGCTTGGGACCGGCCATGGCAGAGTTAAAAAAATTCAACACTTTTCCCAAATTAGTCACCGTAACGACTTGAAATATAGTGGCAACTAAACAAGATCCAGGTCCCATTGTAGGAGAAACAGAGTAGTCAAGGCTTCACAAAGTCTTTAGACACACCCAAATATGGCACTGCATGTAATGCTTGGTGCGGTCATTCTTAGGCCTTTTTGGCTGACATGTTAACGAATCCTCAGTGGCTTTTTCACTGATGTTCCTGGCCGCAGTAGCAAATAGTTTTTACAGGGCAGGTTTGCTAGTCCCAGCACCCAACCCTCCTCTTTTTGCAGCCGGGCTTGGGACCGGCCATGGCAGAGTTAAAAAAATTCAACACTTTTCCCAAATTAGTCACCGTAACGACTTGAAATATAGTGGCAACTAAACAAGATCCAGGTCCCATTGTAGGAGAAACAGAGTAGTCAAGGCTTCACAAAGTCTTTAGACACACCCAAATATGGCACTGCATGTAATGCTTGGTGCGGTCATTCTTAGGCCTTTTTGGCTGACATGTTAACGAATCCTCAGTGGCTTTTTCACTGATGTTCCTGGCCGCAGTAGCAAATAGTTTTTACAGGGCAGGTTTGCTAGTCCCAGCACCCAACCCTCTTCTTTTCGCAGCCGGGCTTGGGACCGGCCATGGCAGAGTTAAAAAAATTCAACACTTTTCCCAAATTAGTCACCGTAACGACTTGAAATATAGTGGCAACTAAACAAGATCCAGGTCCCATTGTAGGAGAAACAGAGTAGTTAAGGCTTCACAAAGTCTTTAGACACACCCAAATATGGCACTGCATGTAATGCTTGGTGCGGTCATTCTTAGGCCTTTTTGGCTGACATGTTAACGAATCCTCAGTGGCTTTTTCACTGACGTTCCTGCCGCAGTAGCAAATGGTTTTTACAGGGCAGGTTTGCTTGTCCCAGCACCCAACCCTCCTCTTTTCGCAGCCGGGCTTGGGACCGGCCATGGCAGAGTTAAAAAAATTCAACACTTTTCCCAAATTAGTCACCGTAACGACTTGAAATATAGTGGCAACCAAACAAGATCCAGGTCCCATTGTAGGAGAAACATAGTAGTCAAGGCTTCACAAAGTCTTTAGACACACCCAAATATGGCACTGCATGTAATGCTTGGTGCGGTCATTCTTAGGCCTTTTTGGCTGAGATGTTAACGAATCCTCAGTGGCTTTTACACTGACGTTCCTGGCCGCAGTAGCAAATAGTTTTTACAGGGCAGGTTTGCTTGTCCCAGCACCCAACCCTCCTCTTTTGGCAGCCGGGCTTGGGACCGGCCATGGCAGAGTTAAAAAAATTCAACACTTTTCCCAAATTAGTCACCGTAACGACTTGAAATATAGTGGCAACTAAACAAGATCCAGGTCCCATTGTAGGAGAAACAGAGTAGTCAAGGCTTCACAAAGTCTTTAGACACACCCAAATATGGCACTGCATGTAATGCTTGGTGCGGTCATTCTTAGGCCTTTTTGGCTGACATGTTAACGAATCCTCAGTGGCTTTTTCACTGATGTTCCTGGCCGCAGTAGCAAATAGTTTTTACAGGGCAGGTTTGCTAGTCCCAGCACCCAACCCTCCTCTTTTCGCAGCCGGGCTTGGGACCGGCCATGGCAGAGTTAAAAAAATTTAACACTTTTCCCAAATTAGTCACCGTAACGACTTGAAATATAGTGGCAACCAAACAAGATCCAGGTCCCATTGTAGGAGAAACATAGTAGTCAAGGCTTCACAAAGTCTTTAGACACACCCAAATATGGCACTGCATGTAATGCTTGGTGCGGTCATTCTTAGGCCTTTTTGGCTGAGATGTTAACGAATCCTCAGTGGCTTTTACACTGACGTTCCTGGCCGCAGTAGCAAATAGTTTTTACAGGGCAGGTTTGCTTGTCCCAGCACCCAACCCTCCTCTTTTCGCAGCCGGGCTTGGGACCGGCCATGGCAGAGTTAAAAAAATTCAACACTTTTCCCAAATTAGTCACCGTAACGACTTGAAATATAGTGGCAACTAAACAAGATCCAGGTCCCATTGTAGGAGAAACAGAGTAGTCAAGGCTTCACAAAGTCTTTAGACACACCCAAATATGGCACTGCATGTAATGCTTGGTGCGGTCATTCTTAGGCCTTTTTGGCTGACATGTTAACGAATCCTCAGTGGCTTTTTCACTGATGTTCCTGGCCGCAGTAGCAAATAGTTTTTACAGGGCAGGTTTGCTAGTCCCAGCACCCAACCCTCCTCTTTTTGCAGCCGGGCTTGGGACCGGCCATGGCAGAGTTAAAAAAATTCAACACTTTTCCCAAATTAGTCACCGTAACGACTTGAAATATAGTGGCAACTAAACAAGATCCAGGTCCCATTGTAGGAGAAACAGAGTAGTTAAGGCTTCACAAAGTCTTTAGACACACCCAAATATGGCACTGCATGTAATGCTTGGTGCGGTCATTCTTAGGCCTTTTTGGCTGACATGTTAACGAATCCTCAGTGGCTTTTTCACTGACGTTCCTGCCGCAGTAGCAAATGGTTTTTACAGGGCAGGTTTGCTTGTCCCAGCACCCAACCCTCCTCTTTTCGCAGCCGGGCTTGGGACCGGCCATGGCAGAGTTAAAAAAATTCAACACTTTTCCCAAATTAGTCACCGTAACGACTTGAAATATAGTGGCAACCAAACAAGATCCAGGTCCCATTGTAGGAGAAACATAGTAGTCAAGGCTTCACAAAGTCTTTAGACACACCCAAATATGGCACTGCATGTAATGCTTGGTGCGGTCATTCTTAGGCCTTTTTGGCTGAGATGTTAACGAATCCTCAGTGGCTTTTACACTGACGTTCCTGGCCGCAGTAGCAAATAGTTTTTACAGGGCAGGTTTGCTTGTCCCAGCACCCAACCCTCCTCTTTTGGCAGCCGGGCTTGGGACCGGCCATGGCAGAGTTAAAAAAATTCAACACTTTTCCCAAATTAGTCACCGTAACGACTTGAAATATAGTGGCAACTAAACAAGATCCAGGTCCCATTGTAGGAGAAACAGAGTAGTCAAGGCTTCACAAAGTCTTTAGACACACCCAAATATGGCACTGCATGTAATGCTTGGTGCGGTCATTCTTAGGCCTTTTTGGCTGACATGTTAACGAATCCTCAGTGGCTTTTTCACTGATGTTCCTGGCCGCAGTAGCAAATAGTTTTTACAGGGCAGGTTTGCTAGTCCCAGCACCCAACCCTCCTCTTTTTGCAGCCGGGCTTGGGACCGGCCATGGCAGAGTTAAAAAAATTCAACACTTTTCCCAAATTAGTCACCGTAACGACTTGAAATATAGTGGCAACTAAACAAGATCCAGGTCCCATTGTAGGAGAAACAGAGTAGTCAAGGCTTCACAAAGTCTTTAGACACACCCAAATATGGCACTGCATGTAATGCTTGGTGCGGTCATTCTTAGGCCTTTTTGGCTGACATGTTAACGAATCCTCAGTGGCTTTTTCACTGATGTTCCTGGCCGCAGTAGCAAATAGTTTTTACAGGGCAGGTTTGCTAGTCCCAGCACCCAACCCTCCTCTTTTTGCAGCCGGGCTTGGGACCGGCCATGGCAGAGTTAAAAAAATTCAACACTTTTCCCAAATTAGTCACCGTAACGACTTGAAATATAGTGGCAACTAAACAAGATCCAGGTCCCATTGTAGGAGAAACAGAGTAGTTAAGGCTTCACAAAGTCTTTAGACACACCCAAATATGGCACTGCATGTAATGCTTGGTGCGGTCATTCTTAGGCCTTTTTGGCTGACATGTTAACGAATCCTCAGTGGCTTTTTCACTGACGTTCCTGCCGCAGTAGCAAATGGTTTTTACAGGGCAGGTTTGCTTGTCCCAGCACCCAACCCTCCTCTTTTCGCAGCCGGGCTTGGGACCGGCCATGGCAGAGTTAAAAAAATTCAACACTTTTCCCAAATTAGTCACCGTAACGACTTGAAATATAGTGGCAACCAAACAAGATCCAGGTCCCATTGTAGGAGAAACATAGTAGTCAAGGCTTCACAAAGTCTTTAGACACACCCAAATATGGCACTGCATGTAATGCTTGGTGCGGTCATTCTTAGGCCTTTTTGGCTGAGATGTTAACGAATCCTCAGTGGCTTTTACACTGACGTTCCTGGCCGCAGTAGCAAATAGTTTTTACAGGGCAGGTTTGCTTGTCCCAGCACCCAACCCTCCTCTTTTGGCAGCCGGGCTTGGGACCGGCCATGGCAGAGTTAAAAAAATTCAACACTTTTCCCAAATTAGTCACCGTAACGACTTGAAATATAGTGGCAACTAAACAAGATCCAGGTCCCATTGTAGGAGAAACAGAGTAGTCAAGGCTTCACAAAGTCTTTAGACACACCCAAATATGGCACTGCATGTAATGCTTGGTGCGGTCATTCTTAGGCCTTTTTGGCTGACATGTTAACGAATCCTCAGTGGCTTTTTCACTGATGTTCCTGGCCGCAGTAGCAAATAGTTTTTACAGGGCAGGTTTGCTAGTCCCAGCACCCAACCCTCCTCTTTTCGCAGCCGGGCTTGGGACCGGCCATGGCAGAGTTAAAAAAATTTAACACTTTTCCCAAATTAGTCACCGTAACGACTTGAAATATAGTGGCAACCAAACAAGATCCAGGTCCCATTGTAGGAGAAACATAGTAGTCAAGGCTTCACAAAGTCTTTAGACACACCCAAATATGGCACTGCATGTAATGCTTGGTGCGGTCATTCTTAGGCCTTTTTGGCTGAGATGTTAACGAATCCTCAGTGGCTTTTACACTGACGTTCCTGGCCGCAGTAGCAAATAGTTTTTACAGGGCAGGTTTGCTTGTCCCAGCACCCAACCCTCCTCTTTTCGCAGCCGGGCTTGGGACCGGCCATGGCAGAGTTAAAAAAATTCAACACTTTTCCCAAATTAGTCACCGTAACGACTTGAAATATAGTGGCAACTAAACAAGATCCAGGTCCCATTGTAGGAGAAACAGAGTAGTCAAGGCTTCACAAAGTCTTTAGACACACCCAAATATGGCACTGCATGTAATGCTTGGTGCGGTCATTCTTAGGCCTTTTTGGCTGACATGTTAACGAATCCTCAGTGGCTTTTTCACTGATGTTCCTGGCCGCAGTAGCAAATAGTTTTTACAGGGCAGGTTTGCTAGTCCCAGCACCCAACCCTCCTCTTTTTGCAGCCGGGCTTGGGACCGGCCATGGCAGAGTTAAAAAAATTCAACACTTTTCCCAAATTAGTCACCGTAACGACTTGAAATATAGTGGCAACTAAACAAGATCCAGGTCCCATTGTAGGAGAAACAGAGTAGTCAAGGCTTCACAAAGTCTTTAGACACACCCAAATATGGCACTGCATGTAATGCTTGGTGCGGTCATTCTTAGGCCTTTTTGGCTGACATGTTAACGAATCCTCAGTGGCTTTTTCACTGATGTTCCTGGCCGCAGTAGCAAATAGTTTTTACAGGGCAGGTTTGCTAGTCCCAGCACCCAACCCTCCTCTTTTCGCAGCCGGGCTTGGGACCGGCCATGGCAGAGTTAAAAAAATTCAACACTTTTCCCAAATTAGTCACCGTAACGACTTGAAATATAGTGGCAACTAAACAAGATCCAGGTCCCATTGTAGGAGAAACAGAGTAGTTAAGGCTTCACAAAGTCTTTAGACACACCCAAATATGGCACTGCATGTAATGCTTGGTGCGGTCATTCTTAGGCCTTTTTGGCTGACATGTTAACGAATCCTCAGTGGCTTTTTCACTGACGTTCCTGCCGCAGTAGCAAATGGTTTTTACAGGGCAGGTTTGCTTGTCCCAGCACCCAACCCTCCTCTTTTCGCAGCCGGGCTTGGGACCGGCCATGGCAGAGTTAAAAAAATTCAACACTTTTCCCAAATTAGTCACCGTAACGACTTGAAATATAGTGGCAACCAAACAAGATCCAGGTCCCATTGTAGGAGAAACATAGTAGTCAAGGCTTCACAAAGTCTTTAGACACACCCAAATATGGCACTGCATGTAATGCTTGGTGCGGTCATTCTTAGGCCTTTTTGGCTGACATGTTAACGAATCCTCAGTGGCTTTTTCACTGACATTCCTGCCGCAGTAGCAAATGGTTTTTACAGGGCAGGTTTGCTTGTCCCAGCACCCAACCCTCCTCTTTTCGCAGCCGGGCTTGGGACCGGCCATGGCAGAGTTAAAAAAATTCAACACTTTTCCCAAATTAGTCACCGTAACGACTTGAAATATAGTGGCAACCAAACAAGATCCAGGTCCCATTGTAGGAGAAACATAGTAGTCAAGGCTTCACAAAGTCTTTAGACACACCCAAATATGGCACTGCATGTAATGCTTGGTGCGGTCATTCTTAGGCCTTTTTGGCTGAGATGTTAACGAATCCTCAGTGGCTTTTACACTGACGTTCCTGGCCACAGTAGCAAATAGTTTTTACAGGGCAGGTTTGCTTGTCCCAGCACCCAACCCTCCTCTTTTCGCAGCCGGGCTTGGGACCGGCCATGGCAGAGTTAAAAAAATTCAACACTTTTCCCAAATTAGTCACCGTAATGACTTGAAATATAGTGGCAACTAAACAAGATCCAGGTCCCATTGTAGGAGAAACAGAGTAGTCAAGGCTTCACAAAGTCTTTAGACACACCCAAATATGGCACTGCATGTAATGCTTGGTGCGGTCATTCTTAGGCCTTTTTGGCTGACATGTTAACAAATCCTCAGTGGCTTTTTCACTGATGTTCCTGGCCGCAGTAGCAAATAGTTTTTACAGGGCAGGTTTGCTAGTCCCAGCACCCAACCCTCCTCTTTTTGCAGCCGGGCTTGGGACCGGCCATGGCAGAGTTAAAAAAATTCAACACTTTTCCCAAATTAGTCACCGTAACGACTTGAAATATAGTGGCAACTAAACAAGATCCAGGTCCCATTGTAGGAGAAACAGAGTAGTCAAGGCTTCACAAAGTCTTTAGACACACCCAAATATGGCACTGCATGTAATGCTTGGTGCGGTCATTCTTAGGCCTTTTTGGCTGACATGTTAACGAATCCTCAGTGGCTTTTTCACTGATGTTCCTGGCCGCAGTAGCAAATAGTTTTTACAGGGCAGGTTTGCTAGTCCCAGCACCCAACCCTCCTCTTTTCGCAGCCGGGCTTGGGACCGGCCATGGCAGAGTTAAAAAAATTCAACACTTTTCCCAAATTAGTCACCGTAACGACTTGAAATATAGTGGCAACTAAACAAGATCCAGGTCCCATTGTAGGAGAAACAGAGTAGTCAAGGCTTCACAAAGTCTTTAGACACACCCAAATATGGCACTGCATGTAATGCTTGGTGCGGTCATTCTTAGGCCTTTTTGGCTGACATGTTAACGAATCCTCAGTGGCTTTTTCACTGATGTTCCTGGCCGCAGTAGCAAATAGTTTTTACAGGGCAGGTTTGCTAGTCCCAGAACCCAACCCTCCTCTTTTCGCAGCCGGGCTTGGGACCGGCCATGGCAGAGTTAAAAAAATTCAACACTTTTCCCAAATTAGTCACCGTAACGACTTGAAATATAGTGGCAACTAAACAAGATCCAGGTCCCATTGTAGGAGAAACAGAGTAGTCAAGGCTTCACAAAGTCTTTAGACACACCCAAATATGGCACTGCATGTAATGCTTGGTGCGGTCATTCTTAGGCCTTTTTGGCTGACATGTTAACGAATCCTCAGTGGCTTTTTCACTGACGTTCCTGCCGCAGTAGCAAATGGTTTTTACAGGGCAGGTTTGCTTGTCCCAGCACCCAACCCTCCTCTTTTCGCAGCCGGGCTTGGGACCGGCCATGGCAGAGTTAAAAAAATTCAACACTTTTCCCAAATTAGTCACCGTAACGACTTGAAATATAGTGGCAACCAAACAAGATCCAGGTCCCATTGTAGGAGAAACATAGTAGTCAAGGCTTCACAAAGTCTTTAGACACACCCAAATATGGCACTGCATGTAATGCTTGGTGCGGTCATTCTTAGGCCTTTTTGGCTGAGATGTTAACGAATCCTCAGTGGCTTTTACACTGACGTTCCTGGCCGCAGTAGCAAATAGTTTTTACAGGGCAGGTTTGCTTGTCCCAGCACCCAACCCTCCTCTTTTCGCAGCCGGGCTTGGGACCGGCCATGGCAGAGTTAAAAAAATTCAACACTTTTCCCAAATTAGTCACCGTAACGACTTGAAATATAGTGGCAACTAAACAAGATCCAGGTCCCATTGTAGGAGAAACAGAGTAGTCAAGGCTTCACAAAGTCTTTAGACACACCCAAATATGGCACTGCATGTAATGCTTGGTGCGGTCATTCTTAGGCCTTTTTGGCTGACATGTTAACGAATCCTCAGTGGCTTTTTCACTGATGTTCCTGGCCGCAGTAGCAAATAGTTTTTACAGGGCAGGTTTGCTAGTCCCAGCACCCAACCCTCCTCTTTTTGCAGCCGGGCTTGGGACCGGCCATGGCAGAGTTAAAAAAATTCAACACTTTTCCCAAATTAGTCACCGTAACGACTTGAAATATAGTGGCAACTAAACAAGATCCAGGTCCCATTGTAGGAGAAACAGAGTAGTCAAGGCTTCACAAAGTCTTTAGACACACCCAAATATGGCACTGCATGTAATGCTTGGTGCGGTCATTCTTAGGCCTTTTTGGCTGACATGTTAACGAATCCTCAGTGGCTTTTTCACTGATGTTCCTGGCCGCAGTAGCAAATAGTTTTTACAGGGCAGGTTTGCTAGTCCCAGCACCCAACCCTCCTCTTTTCGCAGCCGGGCTTGGGACCGGCCATGGCAGAGTTAAAAAAATTCAACACTTTTCCCAAATTAGTCACCGTAACGACTTGAAATATAGTGGCAACTAAACAAGATCCAGGTCCCATTGTAGGAGAAACAGAGTAGTTAAGGCTTCACAAAGTCTTTAGACACACCCAAATATGGCACTGCATGTAATGCTTGGTGCGGTCATTCTTAGGCCTTTTTGGCTGACATGTTAACGAATCCTCAGTGGCTTTTTCACTGACGTTCCTGCCGCAGTAGCAAATGGTTTTTACAGGGCAGGTTTGCTTGTCCCAGCACCCAACCCTCCTCTTTTCGCAGCCGGGCTTGGGACCGGCCATGGCAGAGTTAAAAAAATTCAACACTTTTCCCAAATTAGTCACCGTAACGACTTGAAATATAGTGGCAACCAAAGAAGATCCAGGTCCCATTGTAGGAGAAACATAGTAGTCAAGGCTTCACAAAGTCTTTAGACACACCCAAATATGGCACTGCATGTAATGCTTGGTGCGGTCATTCTTAGGCCTTTTTGGCTGAGATGTTAACGAATCCTCAGTGGCTTTTACACTGACGTTCCTGGCTGCAGTAGCAAATAGTTTTTACAGGGCAGGTTTGCTTGTCCCAGCACCCAACCCTCCTCTTTTCGCAGCCGGGCTTGGGACCGGCCATGGCAGAGTTAAAAAAATTCAACACTTTTCCCAAATTAGTCACCGTAACGACTTGAAATATAGTGGCAACTAAACAAGATCCAGGTCCCATTGTAGGAGAAACAGAGTAGTCAAGGCTTCACAAAGTCTTTAGACACACCCAAATATGGCACTGCATGTAATGCTTGGTGCGGTCATTCTTAGGCCTTTTTGGCTGACATGTTAACGAATCCTCAGTGGCTTTTTCACTGATGTTCCTGGCCGCAGTAGCAAATAGTTTTTACAGGGCAGGTTTGCTAGTCCCAGCACCCAACCCTCCTCTTTTCGCAGCCGGGCTTGGGACCGGCCATGGCAGAGTTAAAAAAATTCAACACTTTTCCCAAATTAGTCACCGTAACGACTTGAAATATAGTGGCAACTAAACAAGATCCAGGTCCCATTGTAGGAGAAACAGAGTAGTCAAGGCTTCACAAAGTCTTTAGACACACCCAAATATGGCACTGCATGTAATGCTTGGTGCGGTCATTCTTAGGCCTTTTTGGCTGACATGTTAACGAATCCTCAGTGGCTTTTTCACTGACGTTCCTGCCGCAGTAGCAAATGGTTTTTACAGGGCAGGTTTGCTTGTCCCAGCACCCAACCCTCCTCTTTTCGCAGCCGGGCTTGGGACCGGCCATGGCAGAGTTAAAAAAATTCAACACTTTTCCCAAATTAGTCACCGTAACGACTTGAAATATAGTGGCAACCAAACAAGATCCAGGTCCCATTGTAGGAGAAACATAGTAGTCAAGGCTTCACAAAGTCTTTAGACACACCCAAATATGGCACTGCATGTAATGCTTGGTGCGGTCATTCTTAGGCCTTTTTGGCTGAGATGTTAACGAATCCTCAGTGGCTTTTACACTGACGTTCCTGGCCGCAGTAGCAAATAGTTTTTACAGGGCAGGTTTGCTTGTCCCAGCACCCAACCCTCCTCTTTTGGCAGCCGGGCTTGGGACCGGCCATGGCAGAGTTAAAAAAATTCAACACTTTTCCCAAATTAGTCACCGTAACGACTTGAAATATAGTGGCAACTAAACAAGATCCAGGTCCCATTGTAGGAGAAACAGAGTAGTCAAGGCTTCACAAAGTCTTTAGACACACCCAAATATGGCACTGCATGTAATGCTTGGTGCGGTCATTCTTAGGCCTTTTTGGCTGACATGTTAACGAATCCTCAGTGGCTTTTTCACTGATGTTCCTGGCCGCAGTAGCAAATAGTTTTTACAGGGCAGGTTTGCTAGTCCCAGCACCCAACCCTCCTCTTTTTGCAGCCGGGCTTGGGACCGGCCATGGCAGAGTTAAAAAAATTCAACACTTTTCCCAAATTAGTCACCGTAACGACTTGAAATATAGTGGCAACTAAACAAGATCCAGGTCCCATTGTAGGAGAAACAGAGTAGTCAAGGCTTCACAAAGTCTTTAGACACACCCAAATATGGCACTGCATGTAATGCTTGGTGCGGTCATTCTTAGGCCTTTTTGGCTGACATGTTAACGAATCCTCAGTGGCTTTTTCACTGATGTTCCTGGCCGCAGTAGGAAATAGTTTTTACAGGGCAGGTTTGCTAGTCCCAGCACCCAACCCTCCTCTTTTCGCAGCCGGGCTTGGGACCGGCCATGGCAGAGTTAAAAAAATTCAACACTTTTCCCAAATTAGTCACCGTAACGACTTGAAATATAGTGGCAACTAAACAAGATCCAGGTCCCATTGTAGGAGAAACAGAGTAGTCAAGGCTTCACAAAGTCTTTAGACACACCCAAATATGGCACTGCATGTAATGCTTGGTGCGGTCATTCTTAGGCCTTTTTGGCTGACATGTTAACGAATCCTCAGTGGCTTTTTCACTGACATTCCTGCCGCAGTAGCAAATGGTTTTTACAGGGCAGGTTTGCTTGTCCCAGCACCCAACCCTCCTCTTTTCGCAGCCGGGCTTGGGAACGGCCATGGCAGAGTTAAAAAAATTCAACACTTTTCCCAAATTAGTCACCGTAACGACTTGAAATATAGTGGCAACCAAACAAGATCCAGGTCCCATTGTAGGAGAAACATAGTAGTCAAGGCTTCACAAAGTCTTTAGACACACCCAAATATGGCACTGCATGTAATGCTTGGTGCGGTCATTCTTAGGCCTTTTTGGCTGAGATGTTAACGAATCCTCAGTGGCTTTTACACTGACGTTCCTGGCCGCAGTAGCAAATAGTTTTTACAGGGCAGGTTTGCTTGTCCCAGCACCCAACCCTCCTCTTTTCGCAGCCGGGCTTGGGACCGGCCATGGCAGAGTTAAAAAAATTCAACACTTTTCCCAAATTAGTCACCGTAACGACTTGAAATATAGTGGCAACTAAACAAGATTCAGGTCCCATTGTAGGAGAAACAGAGTAGTCAAGGCTTCACAAAGTCTTTAGACACACCCAAATATGGCACTGCATGTAATGCTTGGTGCGGTCATTCTTAGGCCTTTTTGGCTGACATGTTAACGAATCCTCAGTGGCTTTTTCACTGATGTTCCTGGCCGCAGTAGCAAATAGTTTTTACAGGGCAGGTTTGCTAGTCCCAGCACCCAACCCTCCTCTTTTTGCAGCCGGGCTTGGGACCGGCCATGGCAGAGTTAAAAAAATTCAACACTTTTCCCAAATTAGTCACCGTAACGACTTGAAATATAGTGGCAACTAAACAAGATCCAGGTCCCATTGTAGGAGAAACAGAGTAGTCAAGGCTTCACAAAGTCTTTAGACACACCCAAATATGGCACTGCATGTAATGCTTGGTGCGGTCATTCTTAGGCCTTTTTGGCTGACATGTTAACGAATCCTCAGTGGCTTTTTCACTGATGTTCCTGGCCGCAGTAGCAAATAGTTTTTACAGGGCAGGTTTGCTAGTCCCAGCACCCAACCCTCCTCTTTTCGCAGCCGGGCTTGGGACCGGCCATGGCAGAGTTAAAAAAATTCAACACTTTTCCCAAATTAGTCACCGTAACGACTTGAAATATAGTGGCAACTAAACAAGATCCAGGTCCCATTGTAGGAGAAACAGAGTAGTCAAGGCTTCACAAAGTCTTTAGACACACCCAAATATGGCACTGCATGTAATGCTTGGTGCGGTCATTCTTAGGCCTTTTTGGCTGACATGTTAATGAATCCTCAGTGGCTTTTTCACTGATGTTCCTGGCCGCAGTAGCAAATAGTTTTTACAGGGCAGGTTTGCTAGTCCCAGAACCCAACCCTCCTCTTTTCGCAGCCGGGCTTGGGACCGGCCATGGCAGAGTTAAAAAAATTCAACACTTTTCCCAAATTAGTCACCGTAACGACTTGAAATATAGTGGCAACTAAACAAGATCCAGGTCCCATTGTAGGAGAAACAGAGTAGTCAAGGCTTCACAAAGTCTTTAGACACACCCAAATATGGCACTGCATGTAATGCTTGGTGCGGTCATTCTTAGGCCTTTTTGGCTGACATGTTAACGAATCCTCAGTGGCTTTTTCACTGATGTTCCTGCCGCAGTAGCAAATGGTTTTTACAGGGCAGGTTTGCTTGTCCCAGCACCCAACCCTCCTCTTTTCGCAGCCGGGCTTGGGACCGGCCATGGCAGAGTTAAAAAAATTCAACACTTTTCCCAAATTAGTCACCGTAACGACTTGAAATATAGTGGCAACCAAACAAGATCCAGGTCCCATTGTAGGAGAAACATAGTAGTCAAGGCTTCACAAAGTCTTTAGACACACCTAAATATGGCACTGCATGTAATGCTTGGTGCGGTCATTCTTAGGCCTTTTTGGCTGAGATGTTAACGAATCCTCAGTGGCTTTTACACTGACGTTCCTGGCTGCAGTAGCAAATAGTTTTTACAGGGCAGGTTTGCTTGTCCCAGCACCCAACCCTCCTCTTTTCGCAGCCGGGCTTGGGACCGGCCATGGCAGAGTTAAAAAAATTCAACACTTTTCCCAAATTAGTCACCGTAACGACTTGAAATATAGTGGCAACCAAACAAGATCCAGGTCCCATTGTAGGAGAAACATAGTAGTCAAGGCTTCACAAAGTCTTTAGACACACCTAAATATGGCACTGCATGTAATGCTTGGTGCGGTCATTCTTAGGCCTTTTTGGCTGAGATGTTAACGAATCCTCAGTGGCTTTTACACTGACGTTCCTGGCTGCAGTAGCAAATAGTTTTTACAGGGCAGGTTTGCTTGTCCCAGCACCCAACCCTCCTCTTTTCGCAGCCGGGCTTGGGACCGGCCATGGCAGAGTTAAAAAAATTCAACACTTTTCCCAAATTAGTCACCGTAATGACTTGAAATATAGTGGCAACTAAACAAGATCCAGGTCCCATTGTAGGAGAAACAGAGTAGTCAAGGCTTCACAAAGTCTTTAGACACACCCAAATATGGCACTGCATGTAATGCTTGGTGCGGTCATTCTTAGGCCTTTTTGGCTGAGATGTTAACGAATCCTCAGTGGCTTTTACACTGACGTTCCTGGCTGCAGTAGCAAATAGTTTTTACAGGGCAGGTTTGCTTGTCCCAGCACCCAACCCTCCTCTTTTCGCAGCCGGGCTTGGGACCGGCCATGGCAGAGTTAAAAAAATTCAACACTTTTCCCAAATTAGTCACCGTAACGACTTGAAATATAGTGGCAACCAAACAAGATCCAGGTCCCATTGTAGGAGAAACATAGTAGTCAAGGCTTCACAAAGTCTTTAGACACACCTAAATATGGCACTGCATGTAATGCTTGGTGCGGTCATTCTTAGGCCTTTTTGGCTGAGATGTTAACGAATCCTCAGTGGCTTTTACACTGACGTTCCTGGCTGCAGTAGCAAATAGTTTTTACAGGGCAGGTTTGCTTGTCCCAGCACCCAACCCTCCTCTTTTCGCAGCCGGGCTTGGGACCGGCCATGGCAGAGTTAAAAAAATTCAACACTTTTCCCAAATTAGTCACCGTAATGACTTGAAATATAGTGGCAACTAAACAAGATCCAGGTCCCATTGTAGGAGAAACAGAGTAGTCAAGGCTTCACAAAGTCTTTAGACACACCCAAATATGGCACTGCATGTAATGCTTGGTGCGGTCATTCTTAGGCCTTTTTGGCTGACATGTTAACGAATCCTCAGTGGCTTTTTCACTGACGTTCCTGCCGCAGTAGCAAATGGTTTTTACAGGGCAGGTTTGCTTGTCCCAGCACCCAACCCTCCTCTTTTCGCAGCCGGGCTTGGGACCGGCCATGGCAGAGTTAAAAAAATTCAACACTTTTCCCAAATTAGTCACCGTAACGACTTGAAATATAGTGGCAACCAAACAAGATCCAGGTCCCATTGTAGGAGAAACATAGTAGTCAAGGCTTCACAAAGTCTTTAGACACACCCAAATATGGCACTGCATGTAATGCTTGGTGCGGTCATTCTTAGGCCTTTTTGGCTGAGATGTTAACGAATCCTCAGTGGCTTTTACACTGACGTTCCTGGCCGCAGTAGCAAATAGTTTTTACAGGGCAGGTTTGCTTGTCCCAGCACCCAACCCTCCTCTTTTGGCAGCCGGGCTTGGGACCGGCCATGGCAGAGTTAAAAAAATTCAACACTTTTCCCAAATTAGTCACCGTAACGACTTGAAATATAGTGGCAACTAAACAAGATCCAGGTCCCATTGTAGGAGAAACAGAGTAGTCAAGGCTTCACAAAGTCTTTAGACACACCCAAATATGGCACTGCATGTAATGCTTGGTGCGGTCATTCTTAGGCCTTTTTGGCTGACATGTTAACGAATCCTCAGTGGCTTTTTCACTGATGTTCCTGGCCGCAGTAGCAAATAGTTTTTACAGGGCAGGTTTGCTAGTCCCAGCACCCAACCCTCCTCTTTTTGCAGCCGGGCTTGGGACCGGCCATGGCAGAGTTAAAAAAATTCAACACTTTTCCCAAATTAGTCACCGTAACGACTTGAAATATAGTGGCAACTAAACAAGATCCAGGTCCCATTGTAGGAGAAACAGAGTAGTCAAGGCTTCACAAAGTCTTTAGACACACCCAAATATGGCACTGCATGTAATGCTTGGTGCGGTCATTCTTAGGCCTTTTTGGCTGACATGTTAACGAATCCTCAGTGGCTTTTTCACTGATGTTCCTGGCCGCAGTAGGAAATAGTTTTTACAGGGCAGGTTTGCTAGTCCCAGCACCCAACCCTCCTCTTTTCGCAGCCGGGCTTGGGACCGGCCATGGCAGAGTTAAAAAAATTCAACACTTTTCCCAAATTAGTCACCGTAACGACTTGAAATATAGTGGCAACTAAACAAGATCCAGGTCCCATTGTAGGAGAAACAGAGTAGTCAAGGCTTCACAAAGTCTTTAGACACACCCAAATATGGCACTGCATGTAATGCTTGGTGCGGTCATTCTTAGGCCTTTTTGGCTGACATGTTAACGAATCCTCAGTGGCTTTTTCACTGACATTCCTGCCGCAGTAGCAAATGGTTTTTACAGGGCAGGTTTGCTTGTCCCAGCACCCAACCCTCCTCTTTTCGCAGCCGGGCTTGGGAACGGCCATGGCAGAGTTAAAAAAATTCAACACTTTTCCCAAATTAGTCACCGTAACGACTTGAAATATAGTGGCAACCAAACAAGATCCAGGTCCCATTGTAGGAGAAACATAGTAGTCAAGGCTTCACAAAGTCTTTAGACACACCCAAATATGGCACTGCATGTAATGCTTGGTGCGGTCATTCTTAGGCCTTTTTGGCTGAGATGTTAACGAATCCTCAGTGGCTTTTACACTGACGTTCCTGGCCGCAGTAGCAAATAGTTTTTACAGGGCAGGTTTGCTTGTCCCAGCACCCAACCCTCCTCTTTTCGCAGCCGGGCTTGGGACCGGCCATGGCAGAGTTAAAAAAATTCAACACTTTTCCCAAATTAGTCACCGTAACGACTTGAAATATAGTGGCAACTAAACAAGATTCAGGTCCCATTGTAGGAGAAACAGAGTAGTCAAGGCTTCACAAAGTCTTTAGACACACCCAAATATGGCACTGCATGTAATGCTTGGTGCGGTCATTCTTAGGCCTTTTTGGCTGACATGTTAACGAATCCTCAGTGGCTTTTTCACTGATGTTCCTGGCCGCAGTAGCAAATAGTTTTTACAGGGCAGGTTTGCTAGTCCCAGCACCCAACCCTCCTCTTTTTGCAGCCGGGCTTGGGACCGGCCATGGCAGAGTTAAAAAAATTCAACACTTTTCCCAAATTAGTCACCGTAACGACTTGAAATATAGTGGCAACTAAACAAGATCCAGGTCCCATTGTAGGAGAAACAGAGTAGTCAAGGCTTCACAAAGTCTTTAGACACACCCAAATATGGCACTGCATGTAATGCTTGGTGCGGTCATTCTTAGGCCTTTTTGGCTGACATGTTAACGAATCCTCAGTGGCTTTTTCACTGATGTTCCTGGCCGCAGTAGCAAATAGTTTTTACAGGGCAGGTTTGCTAGTCCCAGCACCCAACCCTCCTCTTTTCGCAGCCGGGCTTGGGACCGGCCATGGCAGAGTTAAAAAAATTCAACACTTTTCCCAAATTAGTCACCGTAACGACTTGAAATATAGTGGCAACTAAACAAGATCCAGGTCCCATTGTAGGAGAAACAGAGTAGTCAAGGCTTCACAAAGTCTTTAGACACACCCAAATATGGCACTGCATGTAATGCTTGGTGCGGTCATTCTTAGGCCTTTTTGGCTGACATGTTAATGAATCCTCAGTGGCTTTTTCACTGATGTTCCTGGCCGCAGTAGCAAATAGTTTTTACAGGGCAGGTTTGCTAGTCCCAGAACCCAACCCTCCTCTTTTCGCAGCCGGGCTTGGGACCGGCCATGGCAGAGTTAAAAAAATTCAACACTTTTCCCAAATTAGTCACCGTAACGACTTGAAATATAGTGGCAACTAAACAAGATCCAGGTCCCATTGTAGGAGAAACAGAGTAGTCAAGGCTTCACAAAGTCTTTAGACACACCCAAATATGGCACTGCATGTAATGCTTGGTGCGGTCATTCTTAGGCCTTTTTGGCTGACATGTTAACGAATCCTCAGTGGCTTTTTCACTGATGTTCCTGCCGCAGTAGCAAATGGTTTTTACAGGGCAGGTTTGCTTGTCCCAGCACCCAACCCTCCTCTTTTCGCAGCCGGGCTTGGGACCGGCCATGGCAGAGTTAAAAAAATTCAACACTTTTCCCAAATTAGTCACCGTAACGACTTGAAATATAGTGGCAACCAAACAAGATCCAGGTCCCATTGTAGGAGAAACATAGTAGTCAAGGCTTCACAAAGTCTTTAGACACACCTAAATATGGCACTGCATGTAATGCTTGGTGCGGTCATTCTTAGGCCTTTTTGGCTGAGATGTTAACGAATCCTCAGTGGCTTTTACACTGACGTTCCTGGCTGCAGTAGCAAATAGTTTTTACAGGGCAGGTTTGCTTGTCCCAGCACCCAACCCTCCTCTTTTCGCAGCCGGGCTTGGGACCGGCCATGGCAGAGTTAAAAAAATTCAACACTTTTCCCAAATTAGTCACCGTAACGACTTGAAATATAGTGGCAACCAAACAAGATCCAGGTCCCATTGTAGGAGAAACATAGTAGTCAAGGCTTCACAAAGTCTTTAGACACACCTAAATATGGCACTGCATGTAATGCTTGGTGCGGTCATTCTTAGGCCTTTTTGGCTGAGATGTTAACGAATCCTCAGTGGCTTTTACACTGACGTTCCTGGCTGCAGTAGCAAATAGTTTTTACAGGGCAGGTTTGCTTGTCCCAGCACCCAACCCTCCTCTTTTCGCAGCCGGGCTTGGGACCGGCCATGGCAGAGTTAAAAAAATTCAACACTTTTCCCAAATTAGTCACCGTAATGACTTGAAATATAGTGGCAACTAAACAAGATCCAGGTCCCATTGTAGGAGAAACAGAGTAGTCAAGGCTTCACAAAGTCTTTAGACACACCCAAATATGGCACTGCATGTAATGCTTGGTGCGGTCATTCTTAGGCCTTTTTGGCTGACATGTTAACGAATCCTCAGTGGCTTTTTCACTGATGTTCCTGGCCGCAGTAGCAAATAGTTTTTACAGGGCAGGTTTGCTAGTCCCAGCACCCAACCCTCCTCTTTTCGCAGCCGGGCTTGGGACCGGCCATGGCAGAGTTAAAAAAATTCAACACTTTTCCCAAATTAGTCACCGTAACGACTTGAAATATAGTGGCAACTAAACAAGATCCAGGTCCCATTGTAGGAGAAACAGAGTAGTCAAGGCTTCACAAAGTCTTTAGACACACCCAAATATGGCACTGCATGTAATGCTTGGTGCGGTCATTCTTAGGCCTTTTTGGCTGACATGTTAACGAATCCTCAGTGGCTTTTTCACTGACGTTCCTGCCGCAGTAGCAAATGGTTTTTACAGGGCAGGTTTGCTTGTCCCAGCACCCAACCCTCCTCTTTTCGCAGCCGGGCTTGGGACCGGCCATGGCAGAGTTAAAAAAATTCAACACTTTTCCCAAATTAGTCACCGTAACGACTTGAAATATAGTGGCAACCAAACAAGATCCAGGTCCCATTGTAGGAGAAACATAGTAGTCAAGGCTTCACAAAGTCTTTAGACACACCCAAATATGGCACTGCATGTAATGCTTGGTGCGGTCATTCTTAGGCCTTTTTGGCTGAGATGTTAACGAATCCTCAGTGGCTTTTACACTGACGTTCCTGGCCGCAGTAGCAAATAGTTTTTACAGGGCAGGTTTGCTTGTCCCAGCACCCAACCCTCCTCTTTTCGCAGCCGGGCTTGGGACCGGCCATGGCAGAGTTAAAAAAATTCGACACTTTTCCCAAATTAGTCACCGTAACGACTTGAAATATAGTGGCAACTAAACAAGATCCAGGTCCCATTGTAGGAGAAACAGAGTAGTCAAGGCTTCACAAAGTCTTTAGACACACCCAAATATGGCACTGCATGTAATGCTTGGTGCGGTCATTCTTAGGCCTTTTTGGCTGACATGTTAACGAATCCTCAGTGGCTTTTTCACTGATGTTCCTGGCCGCAGTAGCAAATAGTTTTTACAGGGCAGGTTTGCTAGTCCCAGCACCCAACCCTCCTCTTTTCGCAGCCGGGCTTGGGACCGGCCATGGCAGAGTTTAAAAAATTCAACACTTTTCCCAAATTAGTCACCGTAACGACTTGAAATATAGTGGCAACTAAACAAGATCCAGGTCCCATTGTAGGAGAAACAGAGTAGTCAAGGCTTCACAAAGTCTTTAGACACACCCAAATATGGCACTGCATGTAATGCTTGGTGCGGTCATTCTTAGGCCTTTTTGGCTGACATGTTAACGAATCCTCAGTGGCTTTTTCACTGACGTTCCTGCCGCAGTAGCAAATGGTTTTTACAGGGCAGGTTTGCTTGTCCCAGCACCCAACCCTCCTCTTTTCGCAGCCGGGCTTGGGACCGGCCATGGCAGAGTTAAAAAAATTCAACACTTTTCCCAAATTAGTCACCGTAACGACTTGAAATATAGTGGCAACCAAACAAGATCCAGGTCCCATTGTAGGAGAAACATAGTAGTCAAGGCTTCACAAAGTCTTTAGACACACCCAAATATGGCACTGCATGTAATGCTTGGTGCGGTCATTCTTAGGCCTTTTTGGCTGAGATGTTAACGAATCCTCAGTGGCTTTTACACTGACGTTCCTGGCCGCAGTACCAAATAGTTTTTACAGGGCAGGTTTGCTTGTCCCAGCACCCAACCCTCCTCTTTTCGCAGCCGGGCTTGGGACCGGCCATGGCAGAGTTAAAAAAATTCAACACTTTTCCCAAATTAGTCACCGTAACGACTTGAAATATAGTGGCAACTAAACAAGATCCAGGTCCCATTGTAGGAGAAACAGAGTAGTCAAGGCTTCACAAAGTCTTTAGACACACCCAAATATGGCACTGCATGTAATGCTTGGTGCGGTCATTCTTAGGCCTTTTTGGCTGAGATGTTAACGAATCCTCAGTGGCTTTTACACTGACGTTCCAGGCCACAGTAGCAAATAGTTTTTACAGGGCAGGTTTGCTTGTCCCAGCACCCAACCCTCCTCTTTTCGCAGCCGGGCTTGGGACCGGCCATGGCAGAGTTAAAAAAATTCAACACTTTTCCCAAATTAGTCACCGTAACGACTTGAAATATAGTGGCAACTAAACAAGATCCAGGTCCCATTGTAGGAGAAACAGAGTAGTCAAGGCTTCACAAAGTCTTTAGACACACCCAAATATGGCACTGCATGTAATGCTTGGTGCGGTCATTCTTAGGCCTTTTTGGCTGACATGTTAACGAATCCTCAGTGGCTTTTTCACTGATGTTCCTGGCCGCAGTAGCAAATAGTTTTTACAGGGCAGGTTTGCTAGTCCCAGCACCCAACCCTCCTCTTTTCGCAGCCGGGCTTGGGACCGGCCATGGAAGAGTTAAAAAAATTCAACACTTTTCCCAAATTAGTCACCGTAACGACTTGAAATATAGTGGCAACTAAACAAGATCCAGGTCCCATTGTAGGAGAAACAGAGTAGTCAAGGCTTCACAAAGTCTTTAGACACACCCAAATATGGCACTGCATGTAATGCTTGGTGCGGTCATTCTTAGGCCTTTTTGGCTGACATGTTAACGAATCCTCAGTGGCTTTTTCACTGATGTTCCTGGCCGCAGTAGCAAATAGTTTTTACAGGGCAGGTTTGCTAGTCCCAGCACCCAACCCTCCTCTTTTCGCAGCCGGGCTTGGGACCGGCCATGGCAGAGTTAAAAAAATTCAACACTTTTCCCAAATTAGTCACCGTAACGACTTGAAATATAGTGGCAACTAAACAAGATCCAGGTCCCATTGTAGGAGAAACAGAGTAGTCAAGGCTTCACAAAGTCTTTAGACACACCCAAATATGGCACTGCATGTAATGCTTGGTGCGGTCATTCTTAGGCCTTTTTGGCTGACATGTTAATGAATCCTCAGTGGCTTTTTCACTGATGTTCCTGGCCGCAGTAGCAAATAGTTTTTACAGGGCAGGTTTGCTAGTCCCAGAACCCAACCCTCCTCTTTTCGCAGCCGGGCTTGGGACCGGCCATGGCAGAGTTAAAAAAATTCAACACTTTTCCCAAATTAGTCACCGTAACGACTTGAAATATAGTGGCAACTAAACAAGATCCAGGTCCCATTGTAGGAGAAACAGAGTAGTCAAGGCTTCACAAAGTCTTTAGACACACCCAAATATGGCACTGCATGTAATGCTTGGTGCGGTCATTCTTAGGCCTTTTTGGCTGACATGTTAACGAATCCTCAGTGGCTTTTTCACTGATGTTCCTGCCGCAGTAGCAAATGGTTTTTACAGGGCAGGTTTGCTTGTCCCAGCACCCAACCCTCCTCTTTTCGCAGCCGGGCTTGGGACCGGCCATGGCAGAGTTAAAAAAATTCAACACTTTTCCCAAATTAGTCACCGTAACGACTTGAAATATAGTGGCAACCAAACAAGATCCAGGTCCCATTGTAGGAGAAACATAGTAGTCAAGGCTTCACAAAGTCTTTAGACACACCTAAATATGGCACTGCATGTAATGCTTGGTGCGGTCATTCTTAGGCCTTTTTGGCTGAGATGTTAACGAATCCTCAGTGGCTTTTACACTGACGTTCCTGGCTGCAGTAGCAAATAGTTTTTACAGGGCAGGTTTGCTTGTCCCAGCACCCAACCCTCCTCTTTTCGCAGCCGGGCTTGGGACCGGCCATGGCAGAGTTAAAAAAATTCAACACTTTTCCCAAATTAGTCACCGTAACGACTTGAAATATAGTGGCAACCAAACAAGATCCAGGTCCCATTGTAGGAGAAACATAGTAGTCAAGGCTTCACAAAGTCTTTAGACACACCTAAATATGGCACTGCATGTAATGCTTGGTGCGGTCATTCTTAGGCCTTTTTGGCTGAGATGTTAACGAATCCTCAGTGGCTTTTACACTGACGTTCCTGGCTGCAGTAGCAAATAGTTTTTACAGGGCAGGTTTGCTTGTCCCAGCACCCAACCCTCCTCTTTTCGCAGCCGGGCTTGGGACCGGCCATGGCAGAGTTAAAAAAATTCAACACTTTTCCCAAATTAGTCACCGTAATGACTTGAAATATAGTGGCAACTAAACAAGATCCAGGTCCCATTGTAGGAGAAACAGAGTAGTCAAGGCTTCACAAAGTCTTTAGACACACCCAAATATGGCACTGCATGTAATGCTTGGTGCGGTCATTCTTAGGCCTTTTTGGCTGACATGTTAACGAATCCTCAGTGGCTTTTTCACTGATGTTCCTGGCCGCAGTAGCAAATAGTTTTTACAGGGCAGGTTTGCTAGTCCCAGCACCCAACCCTCCTCTTTTCGCAGCCGGGCTTGGGACCGGCCATGGCAGAGTTAAAAAAATTCAACACTTTTCCCAAATTAGTCACCGTAACGACTTGAAATATAGTGGCAACTAAACAAGATCCAGGTCCCATTGTAGGAGAAACAGAGTAGTCAAGGCTTCACAAAGTCTTTAGACACACCCAAATATGGCACTGCATGTAATGCTTGGTGCGGTCATTCTTAGGCCTTTTTGGCTGACATGTTAACGAATCCTCAGTGGCTTTTTCACTGACGTTCCTGCCGCAGTAGCAAATGGTTTTTACAGGGCAGGTTTGCTTGTCCCAGCACCCAACCCTCCTCTTTTCGCAGCCGGGCTTGGGACCGGCCATGGCAGAGTTAAAAAAATTCAACACTTTTCCCAAATTAGTCACCGTAACGACTTGAAATATAGTGGCAACCAAACAAGATCCAGGTCCCATTGTAGGAGAAACATAGTAGTCAAGGCTTCACAAAGTCTTTAGACACACCCAAATATGGCACTGCATGTAATGCTTGGTGCGGTCATTCTTAGGCCTTTTTGGCTGAGATGTTAACGAATCCTCAGTGGCTTTTACACTGACGTTCCTGGCCGCAGTAGCAAATAGTTTTTACAGGGCAGGTTTGCTTGTCCCAGCACCCAACCCTCCTCTTTTCGCAGCCGGGCTTGGGACCGGCCATGGCAGAGTTAAAAAAATTCGACACTTTTCCCAAATTAGTCACCGTAACGACTTGAAATATAGTGGCAACTAAACAAGATCCAGGTCCCATTGTAGGAGAAACAGAGTAGTCAAGGCTTCACAAAGTCTTTAGACACACCCAAATATGGCACTGCATGTAATGCTTGGTGCGGTCATTCTTAGGCCTTTTTGGCTGACATGTTAACGAATCCTCAGTGGCTTTTTCACTGATGTTCCTGGCCGCAGTAGCAAATAGTTTTTACAGGGCAGGTTTGCTAGTCCCAGCACCCAACCCTCCTCTTTTCGCAGCCGGGCTTGGGACCGGCCATGGCAGAGTTTAAAAAATTCAACACTTTTCCCAAATTAGTCACCGTAACGACTTGAAATATAGTGGCAACTAAACAAGATCCAGGTCCCATTGTAGGAGAAACAGAGTAGTCAAGGCTTCACAAAGTCTTTAGACACACCCAAATATGGCACTGCATGTAATGCTTGGTGCGGTCATTCTTAGGCCTTTTTGGCTGACATGTTAACGAATCCTCAGTGGCTTTTTCACTGACGTTCCTGCCGCAGTAGCAAATGGTTTTTACAGGGCAGGTTTGCTTGTCCCAGCACCCAACCCTCCTCTTTTCGCAGCCGGGCTTGGGACCGGCCATGGCAGAGTTAAAAAAATTCAACACTTTTCCCAAATTAGTCACCGTAACGACTTGAAATATAGTGGCAACCAAACAAGATCCAGGTCCCATTGTAGGAGAAACATAGTAGTCAAGGCTTCACAAAGTCTTTAGACACACCCAAATATGGCACTGCATGTAATGCTTGGTGCGGTCATTCTTAGGCCTTTTTGGCTGAGATGTTAACGAATCCTCAGTGGCTTTTACACTGACGTTCCTGGCCGCAGTACCAAATAGTTTTTACAGGGCAGGTTTGCTTGTCCCAGCACCCAACCCTCCTCTTTTCGCAGCCGGGCTTGGGACCGGCCATGGCAGAGTTAAAAAAATTCAACACTTTTCCCAAATTAGTCACCGTAACGACTTGAAATATAGTGGCAACTAAACAAGATCCAGGTCCCATTGTAGGAGAAACAGAGTAGTCAAGGCTTCACAAAGTCTTTAGACACACCCAAATATGGCACTGCATGTAATGCTTGGTGCGGTCATTCTTAGGCCTTTTTGGCTGAGATGTTAACGAATCCTCAGTGGCTTTTACACTGACGTTCCAGGCCACAGTAGCAAATAGTTTTTACAGGGCAGGTTTGCTTGTCCCAGCACCCAACCCTCCTCTTTTCGCAGCCGGGCTTGGGACCGGCCATGGCAGAGTTAAAAAAATTCAACACTTTTCCCAAATTAGTCACCGTAACGACTTGAAATATAGTGGCAACTAAACAAGATCCAGGTCCCATTGTAGGAGAAACAGAGTAGTCAAGGCTTCACAAAGTCTTTAGACACACCCAAATATGGCACTGCATGTAATGCTTGGTGCGGTCATTCTTAGGCCTTTTTGGCTGACATGTTAACGAATCCTCAGTGGCTTTTTCACTGATGTTCCTGGCCGCAGTAGCAAATAGTTTTTACAGGGCAGGTTTGCTAGTCCCAGCACCCAACCCTCCTCTTTTCGCAGCCGGGCTTGGGACCGGCCATGGAAGAGTTAAAAAAATTCAACACTTTTCCCAAATTAGTCACCGTAACGACTTGAAATATAGTGGCAACTAAACAAGATCCAGGTCCCATTGTAGGAGAAACAGAGTAGTCAAGGCTTCACAAAGTCTTTAGACACACCCAAATATGGCACTGCATGTAATGCTTGGTGCGGTCATTCTTAGACCTTTTTGGCTGACATGTTAACGAATCCTCAGTGGCTTTTTCACTGACGTTCCTGCCGCAGTAGCAAATGGTTTTTACAGGGCAGGTTTGCTTGTCCCAGCACCCAACCCTCCTCTTTTCGCAGCCGGGCTTGGGACCGGCCATGGCAGAGTTAAAAAAATTCAACACTTTTCCCAAATTAGTCACCGTAACGACTTGAAATATAGTGGCAACCAAACAAGATCCAGGTCCCATTGTAGGAGAAACATAGTAGTCAAGGCTTCACAAAGTCTTTAGACACACCCAAATATGGCACTGCATGTAATGCTTGGTGCGGTCATTCTTAGGCCTTTTTGGCTGAGATGTTAACGAATCCTCAGTGGCTTTTACACTGACGTTCCTGGCCGCAGTAGCAAATAGTTTTTACAGGGCAGGTTTGCTTGTCCCAGCACCCAACCCTCCTCTTTTCGCAGCCGGGCTTGGGACCGGCCATGGCAGAGTTAAAAAAATTCAACACTTTTCCCAAATTAGTCACCGTAACGACTTGAAATATAGTGGCAACTAAACAAGATTCAGGTCCCATTGTAGGAGAAACAGAGTAGTCAAGGCTTCACAAAGTCTTTAGACACACCCAAATATGGCACTGCATGTAATGCTTGGTGCGGTCATTCTTAGGCCTTTTTGGCTGACATGTTAACGAATCCTCAGTGGCTTTTTCACTGATGTTCCTGGCCGCAGTAGCAAATAGTTTTTACAGGGCAGGTTTGCTAGTCCCAGCACCCAACCCTCCTCTTTTTGCAGCCGGGCTTGGGACCGGCCATGGCAGAGTTAAAAAAATTCAACACTTTTCCCAAATTAGTCACCGTAACGACTTGAAATATAGTGGCAACTAAACAAGATCCAGGTCCCATTGTAGGAGAAACAGAGTAGTCAAGGCTTCACAAAGTCTTTAGACACACCCAAATATGGCACTGCATGTAATGCTTGGTGCGGTCATTCTTAGGCCTTTTTGGCTGACATGTTAACGAATCCTCAGTGGCTTTTTCACTGATGTTCCTGGCCGCAGTAGCAAATAGTTTTTACAGGGCAGGTTTGCTAGTCCCAGCACCCAACCCTCCTCTTTTCGCAGCCGGGCTTGGGACCGGCCATGGCAGAGTTAAAAAAATTCAACACTTTTCCCAAATTAGTCACCGTAACGACTTGAAATATAGTGGCAACTAAACAAGATCCAGGTCCCATTGTAGGAGAAACAGAGTAGTCAAGGCTTCACAAAGTCTTTAGACACACCCAAATATGGCACTGCATGTAATGCTTGGTGCGGTCATTCTTAGGCCTTTTTGGCTGACATGTTAACGAATCCTCAGTGGCTTTTTCACTGATGTTCCTGGCCGCAGTAGCAAATAGTTTTTACAGGGCAGGTTTGCTAGTCCCAGAACCCAACCCTCCTCTTTTCGCAGCCGGGCTTGGGACCGGCCATGGCAGAGTTAAAAAAATTCAACACTTTTCCCAAATTAGTCACCGTAACGACTTGAAATATAGTGGCAACTAAACAAGATCCAGGTCCCATTGTAGGAGAAACAGAGTAGTCAAGGCTTCACAAAGTCTTTAGACACACCCAAATATGGCACTGCATGTAATGCTTGGTGCGGTCATTCTTAGGCCTTTTTGGCTGACATGTTAACGAATCCTCAGTGGCTTTTTCACTGACGTTCCTGCCGCAGTAGCAAATGGTTTTTACAGGGCAGGTTTGCTTGTCCCAGCACCCAACCCTCCTCTTTTCGCAGCCGGGCTTGGGACCGGCCATGGCAGAGTTAAAAAAATTCAACACTTTTCCCAAATTAGTCACCGTAACGACTTGAAATATAGTGGCAACCAAACAAGATCCAGGTCCCATTGTAGGAGAAACATAGTAGTCAAGGCTTCACAAAGTCTTTAGACACACCCAAATATGGCACTGCATGTAATGCTTGGTGCGGTCATTCTTAGGCCTTTTTGGCTGAGATGTTAACGAATCCTCAGTGGGTTTTACACTGACGTTCCTGGCCGCAGTAGCAAATAGTTTTTACAGGGCAGGTTTGCTTGTCCCAGCACCCAACCCTCCTCTTTTCGCAGCCGGGCTTGGGACCGGCCATGGCAGAGTTAAAAAAATTCGACACTTTTCCCAAATTAGTCACCGTAACGACTTGAAATATAGTGGCAACTAAACAAGATCCAGGTCCCATTGTAGGAGAAACAGAGTAGTCAAGGCTTCACAAAGTCTTTAGACACACCCAAATATGGCACTGCATGTAATGCTTGGTGCGGTCATTCTTAGGCCTTTTTGGCTGACATGTTAACGAATCCTCAGTGGCTTTTTCACTGATGTTCCTGGCCGCAGTAGCAAATAGTTTTTACAGGGCAGGTTTGCTAGTCCCAGCACCCAACCCTCCTCTTTTCGCAGCCGGGCTTGGGACCGGCCATGGAAGAGTTAAAAAAATTCAACACTTTTCCCAAATTAGTCACCGTAACGACTTGAAATATAGTGGCAACTAAACAAGATCCAGGTCCCATTGTAGGAGAAACAGAGTAGTCAAGGCTTCACAAAGTCTTTAGACACACCCAAATATGGCACTGCATGTAATGCTTGGTGCGGTCATTCTTAGACCTTTTTGGCTGACATGTTAACGAATCCTCAGTGGCTTTTTCACTGACGTTCCTGCCGCAGTAGCAAATGGTTTTTACAGGGCAGGTTTGCTTGTCCCAGCACCCAACCCTCCTCTTTTCGCAGCCGGGCTTGGGACCGGCCATGGCAGAGTTAAAAAAATTCAACACTTTTCCCAAATTAGTCACCGTAACGACTTGAAATATAGTGGCAACCAAACAAGATCCAGGTCCCATTGTAGGAGAAACATAGTAGTCAAGGCTTCACAAAGTCTTTAGACACACCCAAATATGGCACTGCATGTAATGCTTGGTGCGGTCATTCTTAGGCCTTTTTGGCTGAGATGTTAACGAATCCTCAGTGGGTTTTACACTGACGTTCCTGGCCGCAGTAGCAAATAGTTTTTACAGGGCAGGTTTGCTTGTCCCAGCACCCAACCCTCCTCTTTTCGCAGCCGGGCTTGGGACCGGCCATGGCAGAGTTAAAAAAATTCGACACTTTTCCCAAATTAGTCACCGTAACGACTTGAAATATAGTGGCAACTAAACAAGATCCAGGTCCCATTGTAGGAGAAACAGAGTAGTCAAGGCTTCACAAAGTCTTTAGACACACCCAAATATGGCACTGCATGTAATGCTTGGTGCGGTCATTCTTAGGCCTTTTTGGCTGACATGTTAACGAATCCTCAGTGGCTTTTTCACTGATGTTCCTGGCCGCAGTAGCAAATAGTTTTTACAGGGCAGGTTTGCTAGTCCCAGCACCCAACCCTCCTCTTTTCGCAGCCGGGCTTGGGACCGGCCATGGAAGAGTTAAAAAAATTCAACACTTTTCCCAAATTAGTCACCGTAACGACTTGAAATATAGTGGCAACTAAACAAGATCCAGGTCCCATTGTAGGAGAAACAGAGTAGTCAAGGCTTCACAAAGTCTTTAGACACACCCAAATATGGCACTGCATGTAATGCTTGGTGCGGTCATTCTTAGACCTTTTTGGCTGACATGTTAACGAATCCTCAGTGGCTTTTTCACTGACGTTCCTGCCGCAGTAGCAAATGGTTTTTACAGGGCAGGTTTGCTTGTCCCAGCACCCAACCCTCCTCTTTTCGCAGCCGGGCTTGGGACCGGCCATGGCAGAGTTAAAAAAATTCAACACTTTTCCCAAATTAGTCACCGTAACGACTTGAAATATAGTGGCAACCAAACAAGATCCAGGTCCCATTGTAGGAGAAACATAGTAGTCAAGGCTTCACAAAGTCTTTAGACACACCCAAATATGGCACTGCATGTAATGCTTGGTGCGGTCATTCTTAGGCCTTTTTGGCTGAGATGTTAACGAATCCTCAGTGGCTTTTACACTGACGTTCCTGGCCGCAGTAGCAAATAGTTTTTACAGGGCAGGTTTGCTTGTCCCAGCACCCAACCCTCCTCTTTTCGCAGCCGGGCTTGGGACCGGCCATGGCAGAGTTAAAAAAATTCAACACTTTTCCCAAATTAGTCACCGTAACGACTTGAAATATAGTGGCAACTAAACAAGATTCAGGTCCCATTGTAGGAGAAACAGAGTAGTCAAGGCTTCACAAAGTCTTTAGACACACCCAAATATGGCACTGCATGTAATGCTTGGTGCGGTCATTCTTAGGCCTTTTTGGCTGACATGTTAACGAATCCTCAGTGGCTTTTTCACTGATGTTCCTGGCCGCAGTAGCAAATAGTTTTTACAGGGCAGGTTTGCTAGTCCCAGCACCCAACCCTCCTCTTTTTGCAGCCGGGCTTGGGACCGGCCATGGCAGAGTTAAAAAAATTCAACACTTTTCCCAAATTAGTCACCGTAACGACTTGAAATATAGTGGCAACTAAACAAGATCCAGGTCCCATTGTAGGAGAAACAGAGTAGTCAAGGCTTCACAAAGTCTTTAGACACACCCAAATATGGCACTGCATGTAATGCTTGGTGCGGTCATTCTTAGGCCTTTTTGGCTGACATGTTAACGAATCCTCAGTGGCTTTTTCACTGATGTTCCTGGCCGCAGTAGCAAATAGTTTTTACAGGGCAGGTTTGCTAGTCCCAGCACCCAACCCTCCTCTTTTCGCAGCCGGGCTTGGGACCGGCCATGGCAGAGTTAAAAAAATTCAACACTTTTCCCAAATTAGTCACCGTAACGACTTGAAATATAGTGGCAACTAAACAAGATCCAGGTCCCATTGTAGGAGAAACAGAGTAGTCAAGGCTTCACAAAGTCTTTAGACACACCCAAATATGGCACTGCATGTAATGCTTGGTGCGGTCATTCTTAGGCCTTTTTGGCTGACATGTTAACGAATCCTCAGTGGCTTTTTCACTGATGTTCCTGGCCGCAGTAGCAAATAGTTTTTACAGGGCAGGTTTGCTAGTCCCAGAACCCAACCCTCCTCTTTTCGCAGCCGGGCTTGGGACCGGCCATGGCAGAGTTAAAAAAATTCAACACTTTTCCCAAATTAGTCACCGTAACGACTTGAAATATAGTGGCAACCAAACAAGATCCAGGTCCCATTGTAGGAGAAACATAGTAGTCAAGGCTTCACAAAGTCTTTAGACACACCCAAATATGGCACTGCATGTAATGCTTGGTGCGGTCATTCTTAGGCCTTTTTGGCTGAGATGTTAACGAATCCTCAGTGGGTTTTACACTGACGTTCCTGGCCGCAGTAGCAAATAGTTTTTACAGGGCAGGTTTGCTTGTCCCAGCACCCAACCCTCCTCTTTTCGCAGCCGGGCTTGGGACCGGCCATGGCAGAGTTAAAAAAATTCGACACTTTTCCCAAATTAGTCACCGTAACGACTTGAAATATAGTGGCAACTAAACAAGATCCAGGTCCCATTGTAGGAGAAACAGAGTAGTCAAGGCTTCACAAAGTCTTTAGACACACCCAAATATGGCACTGCATGTAATGCTTGGTGCGGTCATTCTTAGGCCTTTTTGGCTGACATGTTAACGAATCCTCAGTGGCTTTTTCACTGATGTTCCTGGCCGCAGTAGCAAATAGTTTTTACAGGGCAGGTTTGCTAGTCCCAGCACCCAACCCTCCTCTTTTCGCAGCCGGGCTTGGGACCGGCCATGGCAGAGTTTAAAAAATTCAACACTTTTCCCAAATTAGTCACCGTAACGACTTGAAATATAGTGGCAACTAAACAAGATCCAGGTCCCATTGTAGGAGAAACAGAGTAGTCAAGGCTTCACAAAGTCTTTAGACACACCCAAATATGGCACTGCATGTAATGCTTGGTGCGGTCATTCTTAGGCCTTTTTGGCTGACATGTTAACGAATCCTCAGTGGCTTTTTCACTGATGTTCCTGGCCGCAGTAGCAAATAGTTTTTACAGGGCAGGTTTGCTAGTCCCAGAACCCAACCCTCCTCTTTTCGCAGCCGGGCTTGGGACCGGCCATGGCAGAGTTAAAAAAATTCAACACTTTTCCCAAATTAGTCACCGTAACGACTTGAAATATAGTGGCAACTAAACAAGATCCAGGTCCCATTGTAGGAGAAACAGAGTAGTCAAGGCTTCACAAAGTCTTTAGACACACCCAAATATGGCACTGCATGTAATGCTTGGTGCGGTCATTCTTAGGCCTTTTTGGCTGACATGTTAACGAATCCTCAGTGGCTTTTTCACTGACGTTCCTGCCGCAGTAGCAAATGGTTTTTACAGGGCAGGTTTGCTTGTCCCAGCACCCAACCCTCCTCTTTTCGCAGCCGGGCTTGGGACCGGCCATGGCAGAGTTAAAAAAATTCAACACTTTTCCCAAATTAGTCACCGTAACGACTTGAAATATAGTGGCAACCAAACAAGATCCAGGTCCCATTGTAGGAGAAACATAGTAGTCAAGGCTTCACAAAGTCTTTAGACACACCCAAATATGGCACTGCATGTAATGCTTGGTGCGGTCATTCTTAGGCCTTTTTGGCTGAGATGTTAACGAATCCTCAGTGGGTTTTACACTGACGTTCCTGGCCGCAGTAGCAAATAGTTTTTACAGGGCAGGTTTGCTTGTCCCAGCACCCAACCCTCCTCTTTTCGCAGCCGGGCTTGGGACCGGCCATGGCAGAGTTAAAAAAATTCGACACTTTTCCCAAATTAGTCACCGTAACGACTTGAAATATAGTGGCAACTAAACAAGATCCAGGTCCCATTGTAGGAGAAACAGAGTAGTCAAGGCTTCACAAAGTCTTTAGACACACCCAAATATGGCACTGCATGTAATGCTTGGTGCGGTCATTCTTAGGCCTTTTTGGCTGACATGTTAACGAATCCTCAGTGGCTTTTTCACTGATGTTCCTGGCCGCAGTAGCAAATAGTTTTTACAGGGCAGGTTTGCTAGTCCCAGCACCCAACCCTCCTCTTTTCGCAGCCGGGCTTGGGACCGGCCATGGCAGAGTTTAAAAAATTCAACACTTTTCCCAAATTAGTCACCGTAACGACTTGAAATATAGTGGCAACTAAACAAGATCCAGGTCCCATTGTAGGAGAAACAGAGTAGTCAAGGCTTCACAAAGTCTTTAGACACACCCAAATATGGCACTGCATGTAATGCTTGGTGCGGTCATTCTTAGGCCTTTTTGGCTGACATGTTAACGAATCCTCAGTGGCTTTTTCACTGACGTTCCTGCCGCAGTAGCAAATGGTTTTTACAGGGCAGGTTTGCTTGTCCCAGCACCCAACCCTCCTCTTTTCGCAGCCGGGCTTGGGACCGGCCATGGCAGAGTTAAAAAAATTCAACACTTTTCCCAAATTAGTCACCGTAACGACTTGAAATATAGTGGCAACCAAACAAGATCCAGGTCCCATTGTAGGAGAAACAGAGTAGTCAAGGCTTCACAAAGTCTTTAGACACACCCAAATATGGCACTGCATGTAATGCTTGGTGCGGTCATTCTTAGGCCTTTTTGGCTGAGATGTTAACGAATCCTCAGTGGCTTTTACACTGACGTTCCTGGCCGCAGTAGCAAATAGTTTTTACAGGGCAGGTTTGCTTGTCCCAGCACCCAACCCTCCTCTTTTCGCAGCCGGGCTTGGGACCGGCCATGGCAGAGTTAAAAAAATTCAACACTTTTCCCAAATTAGTCACCGTAACGACTTGAAATATAGTGGCAACTAAACAAGATCCAGGTCCCATTGTAGGAGAAACAGAGTAGTCAAGGCTTCACAAAGTCTTTAGACACACCCAAATATGGCACTGCATGTAATGCTTGGTGCGGTCATTCTTAGGCCTTTTTGGCTGACATGTTAACGAATCCTCAGTGGCTTTTTCACTGATGTTCCTGGCCGCAGTAGCAAATAGTTTTTACAGGGCAGGTTTGCTAGTCCCAGCACCCAACCCTCCTCTTTTCGCAGCCGGGCTTGGGACCGGCCATGGCAGAGTTAAAAAAATTCAACACTTTTCCCAAATTAGTCACCGTAACGACTTGAAATATAGTGGCAACTAAACAAGATCCAGGTCCCATTGTAGGAGAAACAGAGTAGTCAAGGCTTCACAAAGTCTTTAGACACACCCAAATATGGCACTGCATGTAATGCTTGGTGCGGTCATTCTTAGGCCTTTTTGGCTGACATGTTAACGAATCCTCAGTGGCTTTTTCACTGACGTTCCTGCCGCAGTAGCAAATGGTTTTTACAGGGCAGGTTTGCTTGTCCCAGCACCCAACCCTCCTCTTTTAGCAGCCGGGCTTGGGACCGGCCATGGCAGAGTTAAAAAAATTCAACACTTTTCCCAAATTAGTCACCATAACGACTTGAAATATAGTGGCAACTAAACAAGATCCAGGTCCCATTGTAGGAGAAACAGAGTAGTCAAGGCTTCACAAAGTCTTTAGACACACCCAAATATGGCACTGCATGTAATGCTTGGTGCGGTCATTCTTAGGCCTTTTTGGCTGACATGTTAACGAATCCTCAGTGGCTTTTTCACTGACGTTCCTGCCGCAGTAGCAAATGGTTTTTACAGGGCAGGTTTGCTTGTCCCAGCACCCAACCCTCCTCTTTTAGCAGCCGGGCTTGGGACCGGCCATGGCAGAGTTAAAAAAATTCAACACTTTTCCCAAATTAGTCACCATAACGACTTGAAATATAGTGGCAACTAAACAAGATCCAGGTCCCATTGTAGGAGAAACAGAGTAGTCAAGGCTTCACAAAGTCTTTAGACACACCCAAATATGGCACTGCATGTAATGCTTGGTGCGGTCATTCTTAGGCCTTTTTGGCTGACATGTTAACGAATCCTCAGTGGCTTTTTCACTGATGTTCCTGGCCGCAGTAGCAAATAGTTTTTACAGGGCAGGTTTGCTAGTCCCAGCACCCAACCCTCCTCTTTTCGCAGCCGGGCTTGGGACCGGCCATGGCAGAGTTAAAAAAATTCAACACTTTTCCCAAATTAGTCACCGTAACGACTTGAAATATAGTGGCAACTAAACAAGATCCAGGTCCCATTGTAGGAGAAACAGAGTAGTCAAGGCTTCACAAAGTCTTTAGACACACCCAAATATGGCACTGCATGTAATGCTTGGTGCGGTCATTCTTAGGCCTTTTTGGCTGACATGTTAACGAATCCTCAGTGGCTTTTTCACTGACGTTCCTGCCGCAGTAGCAAATGGTTTTTACAGGGCAGGTTTGCTTGTCCCAGCACCCAACCCTCCTCTTTTCGCAGCCGGGCTTGGGACCGGCCATGGCAGAGTTAAAAAAATTCAACACTTTTCCCAAATTAGTCACCGTAACGACTTGAAATATAGTGGCAACCAAACAAGATCCAGGTCCCATTGTAGGAGAAACATAGTAGTCAAGGCTTCACAAAGTCTTTAGACACACCCAAATATGGCACTGCATGTAATGCTTGGTGCGGTCATTCTTAGGCCTTTTTGGCTGAGATGTTAACGAATCTTCAGTGGCTTTTACACTGATGTTCCTGGCCGCAGTAGCAAATAGTTTTTACAGGGCAGGTTTGCTTGTCCCAGCACCCAACCCTCCTCTTTTCGCAGCCGGGCTTGGGACCGGCCATGGCAGAGTTAAAAAAATTCAACACTTTTCCCAAATTAGTCACCGTAACGACTTGAAATATAGTGGCAACTAAACAAGATCCAGGTCCCATTGTAGGAGAAACAGAGTAGTCAAGGCTTCACAAAGTCTTTAGACACACCCAAATATGGCACTGCATGTAATGCTTGGTGCGGTCATTCTTAGGCCTTTTTGGCTGACATGTTAACGAATCCTCAGTGGCTTTTTCACTGATGTTCCTGGCCGCAGTAGCAAATAGTTTTTACAGGGCAGGTTTGCTAGTCCCAGCACCCAACCCTCCTCTTTTCGCAGCCGGGCTTGGGGCCGGCCATGGCAGAGTTAAAAAAATTCAACACTTTTCCCAAATTAGTCACCGTAACGACTTGAAATATAGTGGCAACTAAACAAGATCCAGGTCCCATTGTAGGAGAAACAGAGTAGTCAAGGCTTCACAAAGTCTTTAGACACACCCAAATATGGCACTGCATGTAATGCTTGGCGCGGTCATTCTTAGGCCTTTTTGGCTGACATGTTAACGAATCCTCAGTGGCTTTTTCACTGACGTTCCTGCCGCAGTAGCAAATGGTTTTTACAGGGCAGGTTTGCTTGTCCCAGCACCCAACCCTCCTCTTTTCGCAGCCGGGCTTGGGACCGGCCATGGCAGAGTTAAAAAAATTCAACACTTTTCCCAAATTAGTCACCGTAACGACTTGAAATATAGTGGCAACCAAACAAGATCCAGGTCCCATTGTAGGAGAAACATAGTAGTCAAGGCTTCACAAAGTCTTTAGACACACCCAAATATGGCACTGCATGTAATGCTTGGTGCGGTCATTCTTAGGCCTTTTTGGCTGACATGTTAACGAATCCTCAGTGGCTTTTACACTGACGTTCCTGGCCGCAGTAGCAAATAGTTTTTACAGGGCAGGTTTGCTTGTCCCAGCACCCAACCCTCCTCCTTTCGCAGCCGGGCTTGGGACCGGCCATGGCAGAGTTAAAAAAATTCAACACTTTTCCCAAATTAGTCACCGTAACGACTTGAAATATAGTGGCAACCAAACAAGATCCAGGTCCCATTGTAGGAGAAACATAGTAGTCAAGGCTTCACAAAGTCTTTAGACACACCCAAATATGGCACTGCATGTAATGCTTGGTGCGGTCATTCTTAGGCCTTTTTGGCTGAGATGTTAACGAATCCTCAGTGGCTTTTACACTGACGTTCCTGGCCGCAGTAGCAAATAGTTTTTACAGGGCAGGTTTGCTTGTCCCAGCACCCAACCCTCCTCTTTTCGCAGCCGGGCTTGGGACCGGCCATGGCAGAGTTAAAAAAATTCAACACTTTTCCCAAATTAGTCACCGTAACGACTTGAAATATAGTGGCAACTAAACAAGATCCAGGTCCCATTGTAGGAGAAACAGAGTAGTCAAGGCTTCACAAAGTCTTTAGACACACCCAAATATGGCACTGCATGTAATGCTTGGCGCGGTCATTCCTAGGCCTTTTTGGCTGACATGTTAACGAATCCTCAGTGGCTTTTTCACTGACGTTCCTGCCGCAGTAGCAAATGGTTTTTACAGGGCAGGTTTGCTTGTCCCAGCACCCAACCCTCCTCTTTTCGCAGCCGGGCTTGGGACCGGCCATGGCAGAGTTAAAAAAATTCAACACTTTTACCAAATTAGTCACCGTAACGACTTGAAATATAGTGGAAACTAAACAAGATCCAGGTCCCATTGTAGGAGAAACAGAGTAGTCAAGGCTTCACAAAGTCTTTAGACACACCCAAATATGGCACTGCATGTAATGCTTGGCGCGGTCATTCTTAGGCCTTTTTGGCTGACATGTTAACGAATCCTCAGTGGCTTTTTCACTGACGTTCCTGCCGCAGTAGCAAATGGTTTTTACAGGGCAGGTTTGCTTGTCCCAGCACCCAACCCTCCTCTTTTCGCAGCCGGGCTTGGGACCGGCCATGGCAGAGTTAAAAAAATTCAACACTTTTCCCAAATTAGTCACCGTAACGACTTGAAATATAGTGGCAACCAAACAAGATCCAGGTCCCATTGTAGGAGAAACATAGTAGTCAAGGCTTCACAAAGTCTTTAGACACACCCAAATATGGCACTGCATGTAATGCTTGGTGCGGTCATTCTTAGGCCTTTTTGGCTGACATGTTAACGAATCCTCAGTGGCTTTTACACTGACGTTCCTGGCCGCAGTAGCAAATAGTTTTTACAGGGCAGGTTTGTTTGTCCCAGCACCCAACCCTCCTCTTTTCGCAGCCGGGCTTGGGACCGGCCATGGCAGAGTTAAAAAAATTCGACACTTTTCCCAAATTAGTCACCGTAACGACTTGAAATATAGTGGCAACTAAACAAGATCCAGGTCCCATTGTAGGAGAAACAGAGTAGTCAAGGCTTCACAAAGTCTTTAGACACACCCAAATATGGCACTGCATGTAATGCTTGGTGCGGTCATTCTTAGGCCTTTTTGGCTGACATGTTAACGAATCCTCAGTGGCTTTTTCACTGATGTTCCTGGCCGCAGTAGCAAATAGTTTTTACAGGGCAGGTTTGCTAGTCCCAGCACCCAACCCTCCTCTTTTCGCAGCCGGGCTTGGGACCGGCCATGGCAGAGTTAAAAAAATTCAACACTTTTCCCAAATTAGTCACCGTAACGACTTGAAATATAGTGGCAACTAAACAAGATCCAGGTCCCATTGTAGGAGAAACAGAGTAGTCAAGGCTTCACAAAGTCTTTAGACACACCCAAATATGGCACTGCATGTAATGCTTGGTGCGGTCATTCTTAGGCCTTTTTGGCTGACATGTTAACGAATCCTCAGTGGCTTTTTCACTGACGTTCCTGCCGCAGTAGCAAATGGTTTTTACAGGGCAGGTTTGCTTGTCCCAGCACCCAACCCTCCTCTTTTCGCAGCCGGGCTTGGGACCGGCCATGGCAGAGTTAAAAAAATTCAACACTTTTCCCAAATTAGTCACCGTAACGACTTGAAATATAGTGGCAACCAAACAAGATCCAGGTCCCATTGTAGGAGAAACATAGTAGTCAAGGCTTCACAAAGTCTTTAGACACACCCAAATATGGCACTGCATGTAATGCTTGGTGCGGTCATTCTTAGGCCTTTTTGGCTGAGATGTTAACGAATCCTCAGTGGCTTTTACACTGACGTTCCTGGCCGCAGTAGCAAATAGTTTTTACAGGGCAGGTTTGCTTGTCCCAGCACCCAACCCTCCTCTTTTCGCAGCCGGGCTTGGGACCGGCCATGGCAGAGTTAAAAAAATTCAACACTTTTCCCAAATTAGTCACCGTAACGACTTGAAATATAGTGGCAACTAAACAAGATCCAGGTCCCATTGTAGGAGAAACAGAGTAGTCAAGGCTTCACAAAGTCTTTAGACACACCCAAATATGGCACTGCATGTAATGCTTGGCGCGGTCATTCTTAGGCCTTTTTGGCTGACATGTTAACGAATCCTCAGTGGCTTTTTCACTGACGTTCCTGCCGCAGTAGCAAATGGTTTTTACAGGGCAGGTTTGCTTGTCCCAGCACCCAACCCTCCTCTTTTCGCAGCCGGGCTTGGGACCGGCCATGGCAGAGTTAAAAAAATTCAACACTTTTCCCAAATTAGTCACCGTAACAACTTGAAATATAGTGGCAACCAAACAAGATCCAGGTCCCATTGTAGGAGAAACATAGTAGTCAAGGCTTCACAAAGTCTTTAGACACACCCAAATATGGCACTGCATGTAATGCTTGGTGCGGTCATTCTTAGGCCTTTTTGGCTGACATGTTAACGAATCCTCAGTGGCTTTTACACTGACGTTCCTGGCCGCAGTAGCAAATAGTTTTTACAGGGCAGGTTTGCTTGTCCCAGCACCCAACCCTCCTCTTTTCGCAGCCGGGCTTGGGACCGGCCATGGCAGAGTTAAAAAAATTCGACACTTTTCCCAAATTAGTCACCGTAACGACTTGAAATATAGTGGCAACTAAACAAGATCCAGGTCCCATTGTAGGAGAAACAGAGTAGTCAAGGCTTCACAAAGTCTTTAGACACACCCAAATATGGCACTGCATGTAATGCTTGGTGCGGTCATTCTTAGGCCTTTTTGGCTGACATGTTAACGAATCCTCAGTGGCTTTTTCACTGACGTTCCTGCCGCAGTAGCAAATGGTTTTTACAGGGCAGGTTTGCTTGTCCCAGCACCCAACCCTCCTCTTTTCGCAGCCGGGCTTGGGACCGGCCATGGCAGAGTTAAAAAAATTCAACACTTTTCCCAAATTAGTCACCGTAACGACTTGAAATATAGTGGCAACCAAACAAGATCCAGGTCCCATTGTAGGAGAAACAGAGTAGTCAAGGCTTCACAAAGTCTTTAGACACACCCAAATATGGCACTGCATGTAATGCTTGGTGCGGTCATTCTTAGGCCTTTTTGGCTGAGATGTTAACGAATCCTCAGTGGCTTTTACACTGACGTTCCTGGCCGCAGTAGCAAATAGTTTTTACAGGGCAGGTTTGCTTGTCCCAGCACCCAACCCTCCTCTTTTCGCAGCCGGGCTTGGGACCGGCCATGGCAGAGTTAAAAAAATTCGACACTTTTCCCAAATTAGTCACCGTAACGACTTGAAATATAGTGGCAACTAAACAAGATCCAGGTCCCATTGTAGGAGAAACAGAGTAGTCAAGGCTTCACAAAGTCTTTAGACACACCCAAATATGGCACTGCATGTAATGCTTGGTGCGGTCATTCTTAGGCCTTTTTGGCTGACATGTTAACGAATCCTCAGTGGCTTTTTCACTGATGTTCCTGGCCGCAGTAGCAAATAGTTTTTACAGGGCAGGTTTGCTAGTCCCAGCACCCAACCCTCCTCTTTTCGCAGCCGGGCTTGGGACCGGCCATGGCAGAGTTAAAAAAATTCAACACTTTTCCCAAATTAGTCACCGTAACGACTTGAAATATAGTGGCAACTAAACAAGATCCAGGTCCCATTGTAGGAGAAACAGAGTAGTCAAGGCTTCACAAAGTCTTTAGACACACCCAAATATGGCACTGCATGTAATGCTTGGTGCGGTCATTCTTAGGCCTTTTTGGCTGACATGTTAACGAATCCTCAGTGGCTTTTTCACTGACGTTCCTGCCGCAGTAGCAAATGGTTTTTACAGGGCAGGTTTGCTTGTCCCAGCACCCAACCCTCCTCTTTTAGCAGCCGGGCTTGGGACCGGCCATGGCAGAGTTAAAAAAATTCAACACTTTTCCCAAATTAGTCACCGTAACGACTTGAAATATAGTGGCAACTAAACAAGATCCAGGTCCCATTGTAGGAGAAACAGAGTAGTCAAGGCTTCACAAAGTCTTTAGACACACCCAAATATGGCACTGCATGTAATGCTTGGTGCGGTCATTCTTAGGCCTTTTTGGCTGACATGTTAACGAATCCTCAGTGGCTTTTTCACTGATGTTCCTGGCCGCAGTAGCAAATAGTTTTTACAGGGCAGGTTTGCTAGTCCCAGCACCCAACCCTCCTCTTTTCGCAGCCGGGCTTAGGACCGGCCATGGCAGAGTTAAAAAAATTCAACACTTTTCCCAAATTAGTCACCGTAACGACTTGAAATATAGTGGCAACTAAACAAGATCCAGGTCCCATTGTAGGAGAAACAGAGTAGTCAAGGCTTCACAAAGTCTTTAGACACACCCAAATATGGCACTGCATGTAATGCTTGGTGCGGTCATTCTTAGGCCTTTTTGGCTGACATGTTAACGAATCCTCAGTGGCTTTTTCACTGACGTTCCTGCCGCAGTAGCAAATGGTTTTTACAGGGCAGGTTTGCTTGTCCCAGCACCCAACCCTCCTCTTTTCGCAGCCGGGCTTGGGACCGGCCATGGCAGAGTTAAAAAAATTCAACACTTTTCCCAAATTAGTCACCGTAACGACTTGAAATATAGTGGCAACCAAACAAGATCCAGGTCCCATTGTAGGAGAAACATAGTAGTCAAGGCTTCACAAAGTCTTTAGACACACCCAAATATGGCACTGCATGTAATACTTGGTGCGGTCATTCTTAGGCCTTTTTGGCTGAGATGTTAACGAATCTTCAGTGGCTTTTACACTGATGTTCCTGGCCGCAGTAGCAAATAGTTTTTACAGGGCAGGTTTGCTTGTCCCAGCACCCAACCCTCCTCTTTTCGCAGCCGGGCTTGGGACCGGCCATGGCAGAGTTAAAAAAATTCAACACTTTTCCCAAATTAGTCACCGTAACGACTTGAAATATAGTGGCAACTAAACAAGATCCAGGTCCCATTGTAGGAGAAACAGAGTAGTCAAGGCTTCACAAAGTCTTTAGACACACCCAAATATGGCACTGCATGTAATGCTTGGTGCGGTCATTCTTAGGCCTTTTTGGCTGACATGTTAACGAATCCTCAGTGGCTTTTTCACTGATGTTCCTGGCCGCAGTAGCAAATAGTTTTTACAGGGCAGGTTTGCTAGTCCCAGCACCCAACCCTCCTCTTTTCGCAGCCGGGCTTGGGACCGGCCATGGCAGAGTTAAAAAAATTCAACACTTTTCCCAAATTAGTCACCGTAACGACTTGAAATATAGTGGCAACTAAACAAGATCCAGGTCCCATTGTAGGAGAAACAGAGTAGCCAAGGCTTCACAAAGTCTTTAGACACACCCAAATATGGCACTGCATGTAATGCTTGGTGCGGTCATTCTTAGGCCTTTTTGGCTGACATGTTAACGAATCCTCAGTGGCTTTTTCACTGACGTTCCTGCCGCAGTAGCAAATGGTTTTTACAGGGCAGGTTTGCTTGTCCCAGCACCCAACCCTCCTCTTTTCGCAGCCGGGCTTGGGACCGGCCATGGCAGAGTTAAAAAAATTCAACACTTTTCCCAAATTAGTCACCGTAACGACTTGAAATATAGTGGCAACCAAACAAGATCCAGGTCCCATTGTAGGAGAAACATAGTAGTCAAGGCTTCACAAAGTCTTTAGACACACCCAAATATGGCACTGCATGTAATGCTTGGTGCGGTCATTCTTAGGCCTTTTTGGCTGAGATGTTAACGAATCCTCAGTGGCTTTTACACTGACGTTCCTGGCCGCAGTAGCAAATAGTTTTTACAGGGCAGGTTTGCTTGTCCCAGCACCCAACCCTCCTCTTTTCGCAGCCGGGCTTGGGACCGGCCATGGCAGAGTTAAAAAAATTCAACACTTTTCCCAAATTAGTCACCGTAACGACTTGAAATATAGTGGCAACTAAACAAGATCCAGGTCCCATTGTAGGAGAAACAGAGTAGTCAAGGCTTCACAAAGTCTTTAGACACACCCAAATATGGCACTGCATGTAATGCTTGGCGCGGTCATTCTTAGGCCTTTTTGGCTGACATGTTAACGAATCCTCAGTGGCTTTTTCACTGACGTTCCTGCCGCAGTAGCAAATGGTTTTTACAGGGCAGGTTTGCTTGTCCCAGCACCCAACCCTCCTCTTTTCGCAGCCGGGCTTGGGACCGGCCATGGCAGAGTTAAAAAAATTCAACACTTTTCCCAAATTAGTCACCGTAACGACTTGAAATATAGTGGCAACCAAACAAGATCCAGGTCCCATTGTAGGAGAAACAGAGTAGTCAAGGCTTCACAAAGTCTTTAGACACACCCAAATATGGCACTGCATGTAATGCTTGGTGCGGTCATTCTTAGGCCTTTTTGGCTGAGATGTTAACGAATCCTCAGTGGCTTTTACACTGACGTTCCTGGCCGCAGTAGCAAATAGTTTTTACAGGGCAGGTTTGCTTGTCCCAGCACCCAACCCTCCTCTTTTCGCAGCCGGGCTTGGGAACGGCCATGGCAGAGTTAAAAAAATTCAACACTTTTCCCAAATTAGTCACCGTAACGACTTGAAATATAGTGGCAACTAAACAAGATCCAGGTCCCATTGTAGGAGAAACAGAGTAGTCAAGGCTTCACAAAGTCTTTAGACACACCCAAATATGGCACTGCATGTAATGCTTGGTGCGGTCATTCTTAGGCCTTTTTGGCTGACATGTTAACGAATCCTCAGTGGCTTTTTCACTGATGTTCCTGGCCGCAGTAGCAAATAGTTTTTACAGGGCAGGTTTGCTAGTCCCAGCACCCAACCCTCCTCTTTTCGCAGCCGGGCTTGGGACCGGCCATGGCAGAGTTAAAAAAATTCAACACTTTTCCCAAATTAGTCACCGTAACGACTTGAAATATAGTGGCAACTAAACAAGATCCAGGTCCCATTGTAGGAGAAACAGAGTAGTCAAGGCTTCACAAAGTCTTTAGACACACCCAAATATGGCACTGCATGTAATGCTTGGTGCGGTCATTCTTAGGCCTTTTTGGCTGACATGTTAACGAATCCTCAGTGGCTTTTTCACTGACGTTCCTGCCGCAGTAGCAAATGGTTTTTACAGGGCAGGTTTGCTTGTCCCAGCACCCAACCCTCCTCTTTTAGCAGCCGGGCTTGGGACCGGCCATGGCAGAGTTAAAAAAATTCAACACTTTTCCCAAATTAGTCACCGTAACGACTTGAAATATAGTGGCAACTAAACAAGATCCAGGTCCCATTGTAGGAGAAACAGAGTAGTCAAGGCTTCACAAAGTCTTTAGACACACCCAAATATGGCACTGCATGTAATGCTTGGTGCGGTCATTCTTAGGCCTTTTTGGCTGACATGTTAACGAATCCTCAGTGGCTTTTTCACTGATGTTCCTGGCCGCAGTAGCAAATAGTTTTTACAGGGCAGGTTTGCTAGTCCCAGCACCCAACCCTCCTCTTTTCGCAGCCGGGCTTGGGACCGGCCATGGCAGAGTTAAAAAAATTCAACACTTTTCCCAAATTAGTCACCGTAACGACTTGAAATATAGTGGCAACTAAACAAGATCCAGGTCCCATTGTAGGAGAAACAGAGTAGTCAAGGCTTCACAAAGTCTTTAGACACACCCAAATATGGCACTGCATGTAATGCTTGGTGCGGTCATTCTTAGGCCTTTTTGGCTGACATGTTAACGAATCCTCAGTGGCTTTTTCACTGACGTTCCTGCCGCAGTAGCAAATGGTTTTTACAGGGCAGGTTTGCTTGTCCCAGCACCCAACCCTCCTCTTTTCGCAGCCGGGCTTGGGACCGGCCATGGCAGAGTTAAAAAAATTCAACACTTTTCCCAAATTAGTCACCGTAACGACTTGAAATATAGTGGCAACCAAACAAGATCCAGGTCCCATTGTAGGAGAAACATAGTAGTCAAGGCTTCACAAAGTCTTTAGACACACCCAAATATGGCACTGCATGTAATGCTTGGTGCGGTCATTCTTAGGCCTTTTTGGCTGAGATGTTAACGAATCTTCAGTGGCTTTTACACTGATGTTCCTGGCCGCAGTAGCAAATAGTTTTTACAGGGCAGGTTTGCTTGTCCCAGCACCCAACCCTCCTCTTTTCGCAGCCGGGCTTGGGACCGGCCATGGCAGAGTTAAAAAAATTCAACACTTTTCCCAAATTAGTCACCGTAACGACTTGAAATATAGTGGCAACTAAACAAGATCCAGGTCCCATTGTAGGAGAAACAGAGTAGTCAAGGCTTCACAAAGTCTTTAGACACACCCAAATATGGCACTGCATGTAATGCTTGGTGCGGTCATTCTTAGGCCTTTTTGGCTGACATGTTAACGAATCCTCAGTGGCTTTTTCACTGATGTTCCTGGCCGCAGTAGCAAATAGTTTTTACAGGGCAGGTTTGCTAGTCCCAGCACCCAACCCTCCTCTTTTCGCAGCCGGGCTTGGGACCGGCCATGGCAGAGTTAAAAAAATTCAACACTTTTCCCAAATTAGTCACCGTAACGACTTGAAATATAGTGGCAACTAAACAAGATCCAGGTCCCATTGTAGGAGAAACAGAGTAGTCAAGGCTTCACAAAGTCTTTAGACACACCCAAATATGGCACTGCATGTAATGCTTGGTGCGGTCATTCTTAGGCCTTTTTGGCTGACATGTTAACGAATCCTCAGTGGCTTTTTCACTGACGTTCCTGCCGCAGTAGCAAATGGTTTTTACAGGGCAGGTTTGCTTGTCCCAGCACCCAACCCTCCTCTTTTAGCAGCCGGGCTTGGGACCGGCCATGGCAGAGTTAAAAAAATTCAACACTTTTCCCAAATTAGTCACCGTAACGACTTGAAATATAGTGGCAACCAAACAAGATCCAGGTCCCATTGTAGGAGAAACATAGTAGTCAAGGCTTCACAAAGTCTTTAGACACACCCAAATATGGCACTGCATGTAATGCTTGGTGCGGTCATTCTTAGGCCTTTTTGGCTGAGATGTTAACGAATCCTCAGTGGCTTTTACACTGACGTTCCTGGCCGCAGTAGCAAATAGTTTTTACAGGGCAGGTTTGCTTGTCCCAGCACCCAACCCTCCTCTTTTCGCAGCCGGGCTTGGGACCGGCCATGGCAGAGTTAAAAAAATTCAACACTTTTCCCAAATTAGTCACCGTAACGACTTGAAATATAGTGGCAACTAAACAAGATCCAGGTCCCATTGTAGGAGAAACAGAGTAGTCAAGGCTTCACAAAGTCTTTAGACACACCCAAATATGGCACTGCATGTAATGCTTGGCGCGGTCATTCTTAGGCCTTTTTGGCTGACATGTTAACGAATCCTCAGTGGCTTTTTCACTGACGTTCCTGCCGCAGTAGCAAATGGTTTTTACAGGGCAGGTTTGCTTGTCCCAGCACCCAACCCTCCTCTTTTCGCAGCCGGGCTTGGGACCGGCCATGGCAGAGTTAAAAAAATTCAACACTTTTCCCAAATTAGTCACCGTAACGACTTGAAATATAGTGGCAACCAAACAAGATCCAGGTCCCATTGTAGGAGAAACATAGTAGTCAAGGCTTCACAAAGTCTTTAGACACACCCAAATATGGCACTGCATGTAATGCTTGGTGCGGTCATTCTTAGGCCTTTTTGGCTGACATGTTAACGAATCCTCAGTGGCTTTTTCACTGATGTTCCTGGCCGCAGTAGCAAATAGTTTTTACAGGGCAGGTTTGCTAGTCCCAGCACCCAACCCTCCTCTTTTCGCAGCCGGGCTTGGGACCGGCCATGGCAGAGTTAAAAAAATTCAACACTTTTCCCAAATTAGTCACCGTAACGACTTGAAATATAGTGGCAACCAAACAAGATCCAGGTCCCATTGTAGGAGAAACATAGTAGTCAAGGCTTCACAAAGTCTTTAGACACACCCAAATATGGCACTGCATGTAATGCTTGGTGCGGTCATTCTTAGGCCTTTTTGGCTGAGATGTTAACGAATCCTCAGTGGCTTTTACACTGACGTTCCTGGCCGCAGTAGCAAATAGTTTTTACAGGGCAGGTTTGCTTGTCCCAGCACCCAACCCTCCTCTTTTCGCAGCCGGGCTTGGGACCGGCCATGGCAGAGTTAAAAAAATTCGACACTTTTCCCAAATTAGTCACCGTAACGACTTGAAATATAGTGGCAACTAAACAAGATCCAGGTCCCATTGTAGGAGAAACAGAGTAGTCAAGGCTTCACAAAGTCTTTAGACACACCCAAATATGGCACTGCATGTAATGCTTGGTGCGGTCATTCTTAGGCCTTTTTGGCTGACATGTTAACGAATCCTCAGTGGCTTTTTCACTGATGTTCCTGGCCGCAGTAGCAAATAGTTTTTACAGGGCAGGTTTGCTAGTCCCAGCACCCAACCCTCCTCTTTTCGCAGCCGGGCTTGGGACCGGCCATGGCAGAGTTTAAAAAATTCAACACTTTTCCCAAATTAGTCACCGTAACGACTTGAAATATAGTGGCAACTAAACAAGATCCAGGTCCCATTGTAGGAGAAACAGAGTAGTCAAGGCTTCACAAAGTCTTTAGACACACCCAAATATGGCACTGCATGTAATGCTTGGTGCGGTCATTCTTAGGCCTTTTTGGCTGACATGTTAACGAATCCTCAGTGGCTTTTTCACTGACGTTCCTGCCGCAGTAGCAAATGGTTTTTACAGGGCAGGTTTGCTTGTCCCAGCACCCAACCCTCCTCTTTTCGCAGCCGGGCTTGGGACCGGCCATGGCAGAGTTAAAAAAATTCAACACTTTTCCCAAATTAGTCACCGTAACGACTTGAAATATAGTGGCAACCAAACAAGATCCAGGTCCCATTGTAGGAGAAACATAGTAGTCAAGGCTTCACAAAGTCTTTAGACACACCCAAATATGGCACTGCATGTAATGCTTGGTGCGGTCATTCTTAGGCCTTTTTGGCTGAGATGTTAACGAATCCTCAGTGGCTTTTACACTGACGTTCCTGGCCGCAGTAGCAAATAGTTTTTACAGGGCAGGTTTGCTTGTCCCAGCACCCAACCCTCCTCTTTTCGCAGCCGGGCTTGGGACCGGCCATGGCAGAGTTAAAAAAATTCAACACTTTTCCCAAATTAGTCACCGTAACGACTTGAAATATAGTGGCAACTAAACAAGATCCAGGTCCCATTGTAGGAGAAACAGAGTAGTCAAGGCTTCACAAAGTCTTTAGACACACCCAAATATGGCACTGCATGTAATGCTTGGTGCGGTCATTCTTAGGCCTTTTTGGCTGACATGTTAACGAATCCTCAGTGGCTTTTTCACTGATGTTCCTGGCCGCAGTAGCAAATAGTTTTTACAGGGCAGGTTTGCTAGTCCCAGCACCCAACCCTCCTCTTTTCGCAGCCGGGCTTGGGACCGGCCATGGCAGAGTTAAAAAAATTCAACACTTTTCCCAAATTAGTCACCGTAACGACTTGAAATATAGTGGCAACTAAACAAGATCCAGGTCCCATTGTAGGAGAAACAGAGTAGTCAAGGCTTCACAAAGTCTTTAGACACACCCAAATATGGCACTGCATGTAATGCTTGGTGCGGTCATTCTTAGGCCTTTTTGGCTGACATGTTAACGAATCCTCAGTGGCTTTTTCACTGACGTTCCTGCCGCAGTAGCAAATGGTTTTTACAGGGCAGGTTTGCTTGTCCCAGCACCCAACCCTCCTCTTTTAGCAGCCGGGCTTGGGACCGGCCATGGCAGAGTTAAAAAAATTCAACACTTTTCCCAAATTAGTCACCGTAACGACTTGAAATATAGTGGCAACTAAACAAGATCCAGGTCCCATTGTAGGAGAAACAGAGTAGTCAAGGCTTCACAAAGTCTTTAGACACACCCAAACATGGCACTGCATGTAATGCTTGGTGCGGTCATTCTTAGGCCTTTTTGGCTGACATGTTAACGAATCCTCAGTGGCTTTTTCACTGATGTTCCTGGCCGCAGTAGCAAATAGTTTTTACAGGGCAGGTTTGCTAGTCCCAGCACCCAACCCTCCTCTTTTCGCAGCCGGGCTTGGGACCGGCCATGGCAGAGTTAAAAAAATTCAACACTTTTCCCAAATTAGTCACCGTAACGACTTGAAATATAGTGGCAACTAAACAAGATCCAGGTCCCATTGTAGGAGAAACAGAGTAGTCAAGGCTTCACAAAGTCTTTAGACACACCCAAATATGGCACTGCATGTAATGCTTGGTGCGGTCATTCTTAGGCCTTTTTGGCTGACATGTTAACGAATCCTCAGTGGCTTTTTCACTGACGTTCCTGCCGCAGTAGCAAATGGTTTTTACAGGGCAGGTTTGCTTGTCCCAGCACCCAACCCTCCTCTTTTCGCAGCCGGGCTTGGGACCGGCCATGGCAGAGTTAAAAAAATTCAACACTTTTCCCAAATTAGTCACCGTAACGACTTGAAATATAGTGGCAACCAAACAAGATCCAGGTCCCATTGTAGGAGAAACATAGTAGTCAAGGCTTCACAAAGTCTTTAGACACACCCAAATATGGCACTGCATGTAATGCTTGGTGCGGTCATTCTTAGGCCTTTTTGGCTGAGATGTTAACGAATCTTCAGTGGCTTTTACACTGACGTTCCTGGCCGCAGTAGCAAATAGTTTTTACAGGGCAGGTTTGCTTGTCCCAGCACCCAACCCTCCTCTTTTCGCAGCCGGGCTTGGGACCGGCCATGGCAGAGTTAAAAAAATTCAACACTTTTCCCAAATTAGTCACCGTAACGACTTGAAATATAGTGGCAACTAAACAAGATCCAGGTCCCATTGTAGGAGAAACAGAGTAGTCAAGGCTTCACAAAGTCTTTAGACACACCCAAATATGGCACTGCATGTAATGCTTGGTGCGGTCATTCTTAGGCCTTTTTGGCTGACATGTTAACGAATCCTCAGTGGCTTTTTCACTGATGTTCCTGGCCGCAGTAGCAAATAGTTTTTACAGGGCAGGTTTGCTAGTCCCAGCACCCAACCCTCCTCTTTTCGCAGCCGGGCTTGGGACCGGCCATGGCAGAGTTAAAAAAATTCAACACTTTTCCCAAATTAGTCACCGTAACGACTTGAAATATAGTGGCAACTAAACAAGATCCAGGTCCCATTGTAGGAGAAACAGAGTAGTCAAGGCTTCACAAAGTCTTTAGACACACCCAAATATGGCACTGCATGTAATGCTTGGTGCGGTCATTCTTAGGCCTTTTTGGCTGACATGTTAACGAATCCTCAGTGGCTTTTTCACTGACGTTCCTGCCGCAGTAGCAAATGGTTTTTACAGGGCAGGTTTGCTTGTCCCAGCACCCAACCCTCCTCTTTTCGCAGCCGGGCTTGGGACCGGCCATGGCAGAGTTAAAAAAATTCAACACTTTTCCCAAATTAGTCACCGTAACGACTTGAAATATAGTGGCAACCAAACAAGATCCAGGTCCCATTGTAGGAGAAACATAGTAGTCAAGGCTTCACAAAGTCTTTAGACACACCCAAATATGGCACTGCATGTAATGCTTGGTGCGGTCATTCTTAGGCCTTTTTGGCTGAGATGTTAACGAATCCTCAGTGGCTTTTACACTGACGTTCCTGGCCGCAGTAGCAAATAGTTTTTACAGGGCAGGTTTGCTTGTCCCAGCACCCAACCCTCCTCTTTTCGCAGCCGGGCTTGGGACCGGCCATGGCAGAGTTAAAAAAATTCAACACTTTTCCCAAATTAGTCACCGTAACGACTTGAAATATAGTGGCAACTAAACAAGATCCAGGTCCCATTGTAGGAGAAACAGAGTAGTCAAGGCTTCACAAAGTCTTTAGACACACCCAAATATGGCACTGCATGTAATGCTTGGCGCGGTCATTCTTAGGCCTTTTTGGCTGACATGTTAACGAATCCTCAGTGGCTTTTTCACTGACGTTCCTGCCGCAGTAGCAAATGGTTTTTACAGGGCAGGTTTGCTTGTCCCAGCACCCAACCCTCCTCTTTTCGCAGCCGGGCTTGGGACCGGCCATGGCAGAGTTAAAAAAATTCAACACTTTTCCCAAATTAGTCACCGTAACGACTTGAAATATAGTGGCAACCAAACAAGATCCAGGTCCCATTGTAGGAGAAACATAGTAGTCAAGGCTTCACAAAGTCTTTAGACACACCCAAATATGGCACTGCATGTAATGCTTGGTGCGGTCATTCTTAGGCCTTTTTGGCTGACATGTTAACGAATCCTCAGTGGCTTTTTCACTGATGTTCCTGGCCGCAGTAGCAAATAGTTTTTACAGGGCAGGTTTGCTAGTCCCAGCACCCAACCCTCCTCTTTTCGCAGCCGGGCTTGGGACCGGCCATGGCAGAGTTAAAAAAATTCAACACTTTTCCCAAATTAGTCACCGTAACGACTTGAAATATAGTGGCAACTAAACAAGATCCAGGTCCCATTGTAGGAGAAACAGAGTAGTCAAGGCTTCACAAAGTCTTTAGACACACCCAAATATGGCACTGCATGTAATGCTTGGTGCGGTCATTCTTAGGCCTTTTTGGCTGACATGTTAACGAATCCTCAGTGGCTTTTTCACTGACGTTCCTGCCGCAGTAGCAAATGGTTTTTACAGGGCAGGTTTGCTTGTCCCAGCACCCAACCCTCCTCTTTTCGCAGCCGGGCTTGGGACCGGCCATGGCAGAGTTAAAAAAATTCAACACTTTTCCCAAATTAGTCACCGTAACGACTTGAAATATAGTGGCAACCAAACAAGATCCAGGTCCCATTGTAGGAGAAACATAGTAGTCAAGGCTTCACAAAGTCTTTAGACACACCCAAATATGGCACTGCATGTAATGCTTGGTGCAGTCATTCTTAGGCCTTTTTGGCTGAGATGTTAACGAATCTTCAGTGGCTTTTACACTGACGTTCCTGGCCGCAGTAGCAAATAGTTTTTACAGGGCAGGTTTGCTTGTCCCAGCACCCAACCCTCCTCTTTTCGCAGCCGGGCTTGGGACCGGCCATGGCAGAGTTAAAAAAATTCAACACTTTTCCCAAATTAGTCACCGTAACGACTTGAAATATAGTGGCAACTAAACAAGATCCAGGTCCCATTGTAGGAGAAACAGAGTAGTCAAGGCTTCACAAAGTCTTTAGACACACCCAAATATGGCACTGCATGTAATGCTTGGTGCGGTCATTCTTAGGCCTTTTTGGCTGACATGTTAACGAATCCTCAGTGGCTTTTTCACTGATGTTCCTGGCCACAGTAGCAAATAGTTTTTACAGGGCAGGTTTGCTTGTCCCAGCACCCAACCCTCCTCTTTTCGCAGCCGGGCTTGGGACCGGCCATGGCAGAGTTAAAAAAATTCAACACTTTTCCCAAATTAGTCACCGTAACGACTTGAAATATAGTGGCAACTAAACAAGATCCAGGTCCCATTGTAGGAGAAACAGAGTAGTCAAGGCTTCACAAAGTCTTTAGACACACCCAAATATGGCACTGCATGTAATGCTTGGTGCGGTCATTCTTAGGCC